>NW_024096622.1:4596625-5222438 GCF_016545835.1 Crotalus tigris | reverse complement strand
AAGGTTGGATACGGAAAACACATGATTTTTCGGGTTGCCCAACCTGTGGGGAACCTGAGTATATGCATACATTTCTTATTTGAGGTCAGTTTCACATTTTGAGTTTTCATGCTAAATTGGCCATTTGCAAACAATTGTGATATTGGCCCAGGCCTACCTTTTGAACAAAAGGTCCGATACGGAAAACACATGTTTCTTCGGGTTGCCCAACCTGTGGGGAACCTGAGCATATGCATACATTTCGAATTTGAGGTCAGTTTCACATTTTGAGTTTTCATGCTTAATTGCTTATTTGCCAACAATTGTGATATTGGCCCAGGCCTACCTTTTGAAGGAAAGGTCAGATACGGAAAACACATGTTTTTTCGGGTTGCCCATATGCATACATTTCGAATTTGAGGTCAGTTTCACATTTTGAGTTTTCATCCTTATTTGGGTTATTTGCGAACAAATGTGATATTGGCCCAGGCCTATCTTTTGAAGGAAAGGTTGGATATGGAAAACACATGTTTTTTCGGGTTCCCAAACCTGTGAGGAACCTGAGTATATACATACATTTCTTATTTGAGGTCAGTTTCACATTTTGAGTTTTCATGCTAAATTGGCCATTTGCAAACAATTGTGATATTGGCCCAGGCCTACCTTTTGAAGGAAAGGTCGGATACTGAAAATACACTTTTTTTTAGGTTCCCCAACCTGTGGGGTACTTGAGTATATGTATACATTTCGAATTTGAGGTCAGTTTCACATTTTGAGTTTTCATCCTTAATTGGCTTATTTGTCATCAAATGTGATATTGGCCCAGGCCTACCTTTTGAAGGAAAGGTCCGATACGGAAAACACATGTTTTTTCGGGTTGCCCAACCTGTGGGGAACCTGAGCATATGCATACATTTCGAATTTGAGGTCAGTTTCACATTTGATTTTTCATTCTTAATTGCTATTTGCCAACAATTGTGATATTGGCCCAGGCCTAACCTTTTGAAAAAAAAAAAAAAAAAAAAAAAAAAAAAAAAAAAAAAAAAAAAAAAAAAAAAAAGGAAAGGTTTGGATTTGGAAAACACATGTTTTTTCGGGTTCCCCAACCTGTGGGCAACCTGAGTATATGAATACATTGCGATTTCAGGTCAGTTTCACATTTTCAGTTTTCATGCTTAATTGGCTTATTTGCCAACAATTGTGATATTGGCCCAGGCCTACCTTTTGAAGGAAAGGTTGGATACGGAAAACACATGATTTTTCGGGTTGCCCAACCTGTGGGGAACCTGAGTATATGCATACATTTCTTATTTGAGGTCAGTTTCACATTTTGAGTTTTCATGCTAAATTGGCCATTTGCAAACAATTGTGATATTGGCCCAGGCCTACCTTTTAAAGGAAAGGTCGGATACTGAAAATACACTTTTTTTCAGGTTCCCCAACCTGTGGGGAACTTGAGTATATGTATACATTTCAAATTTGAGGTCAGTTTCACATTTTGAGTTTTCATCCTTAATTGGCTTATTTGTCAACAAATGTGATATTGTCCCAGGCCTACCTTTTGAAGGAAAGGTTGGATACGGAAAACACATGTTTTTTCGGGTTCCATAACCTGTGGGGAACCCCGAGTATATGTATACATTTCGAATTTGAGGTCAGTTTCACATTTTGAGTTTTCATCCTTAATTGGCCATTTGCAAACATATGCGATATAGGCAAAGCCTACCTTTTGAAGGAAAGGTTGGATACGGAAAATACACGTTTTTTCAGGTTCCCCAACCTGTGGGGAACTTGAGTATATGTATACATTTCGAATTTGAGGTCAGTTTCACATTTTGACTTTTCATGCTAAATTGTCCTTTCGCAAACATATGCGATATAGGCCCAAGCCTACCTTTTGAAGGAAAGGTTGGATACGGAAAACACATTTTTTTTCGGGTTCCCCAACCTGTGGGGAACCTGAGTATATGCATACATTTCGAATTTGAGGTCAGTTTCACATTTTGAGTTTTCATGCTAATTGGCCATTTGCCAACAATTGTGATATTGGCCCAGGCCTACCTTTTGAAGGAAAGGTCAGATACGGAAAACACATGTTTTTTCGGGTTCCCCAACCTGTGGGCAACCTGAGTATATGCATACATTGCGAATTTCAGGTCAGTTTCACATTTTGAGTTTTCATGCTTAATTGGCTTATTTGCCAACAATTGTGATATTGGCCCAGGCCTACCTTTTGAAGGAAAGGTCAGATACGGAAAACACATGTTTTTTCGGGTTCCCCAACCTGTGGGCAACCTGAGTATATGAATACATTGCGAATTTCAGGTCAGTTTCACATTTTGAGTTTTCATGCTTAATTGGCTTATTTGCCAACAATTGTGATATTGGCCCAGGCCTACCTTTTGAAGGAAAGGTCACATATGGAAAACACATGTTTTTTCGGGTTCCCCAACCTGTGGGGAACCTGAGTATATGCATACATTTCGAATTTGAGGTCAGTTTCACATTTTGAGTTTTCATGCTTAATTGGCCATTTGCCAAAAAATGCGATATAGGCCCAGGCCTACCTTTTAAAGGAAAGGTCCGATACGGAAAACATATGTTTTTTCGGGTTGCCCAACCTGTGGGGAACCTGAGAATATGCATACATTTCTTATTTGAGGTCAGTTTCACATTTTGAGTTTTAATGCTAAATTGGCCATTTGCAAACAATTGTGATATTGGCCCAGGCCTACCTTTTAAAGGAAAGGTCGGATACTGAAAATACACTTTTTTTCAGGTTCCCCAACCTGTGGGGAACTTGAGTATATGTATACATTTCGAATTTGAGGTCAGTTTCACATTTTGAGTTTTCATGCTTAATTGGCTTATTTGTCAACAAATGTGATATTGTCCCAGGCTTACCTTTTGAAGGAACGGTTGGATACGGAAAACACATGTTTTTTCGGGTTCCCTAACCTGTGGGGAACTTGAGTATATGTATACATTTCGAATTTGAGGTCAGTTTCACATTTTGAGTTTTCATGCTAAATTGTCCTTTCGCAAACATATGCGATATAAAGGTCGCATCCGGAAAACACATGTTTTTTTTGGGTTCCCCAACCTTTGGGGAACCTGAATATATGCATTCTTTTTGAATTTGAGGTCAGTTTCACATTTTGTGTTTTCATGGTTAATTGGCTATTTGCCAACAAATGCGATATAGGTCGAGGCCTAACTTTTGAAGGAAAGGTCGCATCCGGAAAACACATGTTTTTTTCGCGTTCCCCAACCTAAGGGGAAAGATAAAGTTTACTCCTCAACTATTTTTGTTGGGTATTATTGTAGATTTTGATGTTAAGGAAACTAATTTGATGTTGAATTTAATAAGAGCAGCAAGGCTGTTGGCCGGGCAATATTGGAAGAAAGATTCCTTGCCGACTATAGAAGAATGTACTCTTAAGGTTTCAAATTTAGCAGAAATGGCAAAAATCTCGGCTTATTTGAAGGATCATTCACAAGAGAGATATATTTCGGTTTGGAGAAGATGGGTAAACTATATTCAGAATAAATATGGGACTAAAAAGTTCTATTTATTTTATGAATAAATTTTAGAATTATTGTTGTTATTATTATTATTAATAGTTTATTATAGTGAAATTTTTATTATATCCTTTTATTATATTTTATTATATTCATATGTCTATGAATTAGGATTTTAATTTTATATGATTAAGTTTATTTGCAAATTGTTTATTCTGTGTGAAAGGGGAGTTAAAGTGCATTATATTTGTTTTTTTTATATAGTTGGTTAATGTTAGTTAGATTATGATTATTATATTTGTTACCCTGTTTTCAGTTCTGGGAAGTTGGGGAGGGGGAGGGGAGGGGGGTTAGGGTGGGTGGGTTTTGGGGTATATTTTGTAATTTTTGTAAAACTTTTTAATAAAAAGAAAAATAATAATAAACTTAAAACGCCATTTAAAAGGTTTTATTTTTTTGGGTGGCTGCTATACCAGCTTGGAGGGACTGTTTTCTGTCCCTTAGTGATAGCAGCGTTGAGGCCACAGAAAAGGCCTACGAAGGCCTCCATGCTAATGCTATGGGACAGAAAACTGCCATCCTGTGGTCAAAACGGGAATTGCAGCCACCAAAAGAAATAAACCTTTTTTAATGGCATTTAAGTCTATGGTCTAACGTTGATCAGACCTGAAGTCCACCGTGCCCAGAGGGTCGCCGCAAAAGGAAGTTGGAGGATGACTAAGAAGGATGGACCGGAAAAAGGTCGTTTTTCAGAGGCCCAGGGAGACATCTGATTTGATCGGACAGGAAGTCCGCCATGCTGAGAAGGTCTCTTTGAGATAACTCGTGAAGAACGAGCTGGCAGCGTATGCGGAGAAGGCTGACGGAAGCAGCTCGTCCCTTTCAAAGGAGCGTAGAGTGGCAACACTTTGGCTGTGCTTTGAGGCTTTGCTTCTCGGTGTCCCGATCCTAGGCAAAAGGTCTACGGGGGCCTCGATGCTAATGCGATGGGACAGAAAAGCGTCCCCTCCTGTGGTCAAACTGGGTATTGTGGCCGCCCAAAAGAAATAAAATGGGATTTTAAGGTTATTATTATCTTTATTATTAACACCTTATTAAATATTAATATTATTAATGCTTTATTATTAATATTAATATTAAAAGAGAGGCCCGTTTGCTGCAACACAGGCACAGAAGAAATCCTGCTTCAGAAGCCTTAAACCAAATTAAAGCCTACGATGGCGTATTAATATTAATAATTTTAATAATAAAGAATAATAATTTAAAAATGCCGTTAAAAAGGTTTATTTTTGTGGCTGCTATACCTACTTGGACCACAAGATGGCACGGTTTTCCATCCCTGAGGGCTGCAGAACTGGCACAGAAGAAGGAATCCTGTTTCAAAAGTGTTGAACTTAAAAAAAGGACTAGGATAGCTTCAATAGACAGAGAATAATCTTAAAATGCCATTGAAAAGGTTTATTTCTTTTTGTGACTGGGATACCTGATTTGACCATGGGATGGCACAGTTTTCCATCCCTTAGCATTGAGGGCATTAAAAAGCCCTACTTTGGCCTCAATGCTAATGCTATGGGATGGAAAACTATGCCCTCCGGTGATCTAAGCGGGTATTGCGGTCGCCAAAACAAATAAACCTTTTTAATGGCATTTTAAGATTATGGTATTCTCTATCTTTATTAACGGTATAAATGCTTTATTAATAGGGCTACGGGAGGCCTATTTACTGCAACCAGGCGCAGAACAAGAAATCTGCTTCAAAAGCCTTAAACCTAGTTAAGAAAGCCTAGGAGGCCCTAATATTAATAAGGTTTTATTAATAAAGAATAATAACCTTAAAATGCCATTAAAAAGGTTTATTTCTTTTGGTGGCTGCTATTTTCTGGCCCCCAGAACAGACGCGGGAGGAGGAATCCTGCTTTAAAAGCCTTAAACAGTTAAAGAGGCCTGTGAGAGCTTCTGTAGATGCAGAATAATCTTAAAATTACATTAAAAGGTTTTATTTCCTTTTGTGCCTACTGTTCCTTCTTTGACCGCAGGACTCGGACTCTCACTCTAGGACTGCTTATTGAAAAAGATGACCTCCCCTCCTATATCGCTAACAAAGGAAGACATCATGAGTTGGAGAAGATGGAATGCTTCCGTGAAAAATAACATTTTAACGCCCTGTTAGAATCTCTTCGGTTCCCAAAATTGTGTATCGGGCTATAATTAAAATTTTGTATTGGCTAAATTTGTAGACCCCCTGCCCTGGCCTTGCCCTGATGCCGACATAAAGCCTGGGCTGCTGATTCTGCAGTCTCTTACGAGTGGGGATATTATACGTTTTGTTGAATTTACTTTGGGTTTACGTTAAGATAGATTAAAATTGGGGCTTCCTCCCCTAGAAGTGACTGTTGACATCCAGCCAAATGGAAAACTGAAGCAAAAGATAGAAGAAAACAATAAAAACAAAAGAACACAGATGGAAGCAGAAAGTGACAGATAGAAGCAGAAGCGGAAGCAGAAGCAGGAGGAGATACATAAAAAAGAGAAAGAAAGAATAAGAACTTGAAGCAGAAGACAGATATGGAGAAGCAGAAGGAATGAGTTACTCTTTAGCGTGCGAAACAAAGGTGCTCTACCTTGCTCCCCTTGCTCCCCTTCCATAGGTGGGTGGAAATCCTGTGGTTGTAAAATACTATTCTGCTTGTTTGATACCTCAACTTGCAAATGGGATCGCTTACTGTGTGTATTCTGATCTCTGCTGTAACTAGACTACTTTTGCGATTAAAAAAAAAAAAATCAGTGGGCCAGGTTTTTTTTTACAGATAAACTTCACCTCTTATATTTTCTGTTCATTTATATTTATCGTTTCTTAATAAAAATGTACACAATTTATTTCAATTAGATATTTAATATTCAACGTATATTAATATATTGATATCTCTAAGAAATATAGTTTAGAAACATCAAACATAACATAAATACAAATTTACATATGTACAATCTCCTTAAAGAAATAGCAAGGCAGAAAGTAAAGCATCAGACCCGTAGGAAAGGGCCTTCTCTTTCAAGGTTGCTTGAAAGGAGGATAGGGGAAAGCTATGGTAAATGGACAGGACGTCGGCCATGACAGGAAGGTCGTTTCCAAATCCACTGCGGGACGGCCGAAGCGGAAGGACAGGAAGTCCACCATGCCGAGAAGGTCTCGGTGCTAATGCTATGGGACGGAAAACTGTGCCCACCTGTGGTCAAAGCAGGTATTGTGGCCGCAGAAAGAAAAACCTTTTGAATGGGATTCTATCTTTATTATTAACGCCTTATTAATATTAATAGGGCAACAGGAGGCCATTTTGCTGCGACACAGGCGAAGAAGAAGAAGGCCTAATATTAATAAGGTTTTATTAATAAAGAATAATAATCTTAAAATGCCACTTAAAAGGTAATTTCTTTTGGTGGCTGCTGTACCTGCTTGGAACACAGGAGGGCACTGTTTTCTGTTCTTTGGTGATAGATGGCACGGCCATGGAAAAGGCCTATGTCCTAGGATGATGAATTAAGGTTACTTTGATGGGTGCTAAGTTTAAAAATATACTTCACCAAACATACATAAATGTATTGCTATAGTTAATATTAAAGTGAGTTAGTGAGGTTAGATTTTACCACTGTTAGTTTTGAAATTGATACATTTATTAAAATGTTTTATGTCTGCCTACGTCAGCTATTTCTGACGTAGTGCTTCAAGGCACTTCAAGGCACTGTTACAATGTACAATGTCCTGCTCTCTCTCTTCTGGCACCTGCATGGAGACCTTGCAAATAAGCCCAGCATCACTGAAATTTATATCCAACCTCATGATAATAAACAACCGATACCGTCTTTTTTACCTTAAAAGAATTTAGAATAGAATAACAAGTTTATTGTCATTTTGTATGCTAATTGGCATACATTAAAATCATCAGAGACTGAGAAGAGGCAGTGGGTGAGTGAGCTGCGAGGAAAAGCAACAGCAGCAACAAAGTCAAAGAAGGGAAACAAAAGACAGACTACCATTAAAAGACAAACAGTGGCAAAGTGTAGTCTGTCTTTTGTTTCCCTTTGACGATTCATGTCTACCTACATCATCCATTTCTTCCATCTTCAAGGCACTCTTACAAAAGTAAAATCAAAAAGGTAAAACGTAAGTTAGGACATCGGTATGCTTAATGTCAAAACTAAATGTTGGAATTGATGATTCTGCGTTATTGGAAACGGTTTTACTGTCCTAATTAGCGGGGAAGGAGGTCAAAGAGACTGCCTTCCGCAGCCTTGAGAAGGCCCCTCTGGCAGTACCGTTGCGGCATCGCAAAACTGAAGTTCCTATCCTGCTGGGCGCGTTCCTGGCGCGGTTGGCGCCGAGCCGTTGAAAGCGTTAAAAGGCGATACCCATCCTTCGGCTCCGGAGGAAGCTGCAGCTGCCAAAAAAGCCGATGCGGGCAGGGCCAGCTGGCTATCGGGGCAAGCGCAGCAGTCGCCGCTGGCTGCTGCGCGATGGGTGTGTGATCGGGAGCGTAGATAAAAACCCCGCGACTCGGGCGGTGAGGCCGCCTCGATCGGGAGACCGGTGGAAGGGCGTCCGAGGCCACCACGTGGGGCTTTGCCCCGTCGCTTCCACACTCGCCACCCGAACAACACGGAGAACCGCGCTCCGAGCCGCGGCCCTTTCGATCGGGGCCTCCCGGGAGGCCGGCGCGCGCCGTGTCGCTAGGAAACGGAGCGGCGCCATGGCAACGGCCGCGTCGCTTTCCGGGGGCGGGGCTTTTCCGTTGGGGCAGCGGGGCGCGCGGTCCTCTGCTGCGTGGCGTCCGCCCGGCTTCACCCCAGCGGGCCATGGCTGGGCCCGCCCTGCGCATCGGCGACCAGCTCATCCTGGAGGAGGACTACGACGAGAGCTACATCCCCAGCGAGCGAGGTGCGCGGGCGGACGGTCGGGCTCCTCCAGCCAGCCGGGGCCCGGCGGGGTCGTTTCACCGGGCGCTTCTCTTTCGCAGAGATCCAGGAGTTCGCGCGCGTGGTGGGTATCGACCCCGAGCACGAGCCAGAGCTGATGTGGCTGGCCCGGGAGGGCATCGTAGCCCCGTTGCCCGCCGAGTGGAAACCGTGGTAAGCTGTGACGCCGCTCCCGCGCAGGGACTGCGGCCGGGGCGGCTCTCCCGCTCCTCCTCCCGGGCGCGGTTCTGGCCCGTTCCAAAGGTCCCGGGCGGAGGCGATGCTGCAGCTCAGCTGGGCTACAGGATCAGGAGGGAGGCGAGGCCGGGCGGACGGAGGCGCTCCAGAGAGTCAGCCGGTCCCAGGAAGCGCCGCAACTGCCCAGTCTCCCCCCCCCCCGGCGGGCCCCCAAAAGCCTTCCTGCCTGGGTAACAAATTCGACTGAAGCGCCGGCTTCGGATGCGGTGGCGACGCTCGCGGTTTCCACCAAGTCCCGTGGATTGCTTAGTTTCCGGAAGCAAAAGAAAGCGCGCTGCGTTCCTCTAGTTGGGAGGCCATGTGATGCCTTCTGGTTCTCCCAGAAAGGATGAAGGAGGACAGGAATCTGAGCACCACAGTCACAATCGCGCACCACCCCCCCCATGATAAGTCCTGGCGTGCTCTTTTTCTCTGTCCTTTGGGGCCCTCAGTTCCTCCTGGGAAAGGTCTCTCTGAGCAGTTGCTCCTTGCGCGCTCTCTCTCTCTCTGTGTCTGCAGCCAAGATATCACTGGTGATATCTATTACTTCAATTTTGCCAATGGCCAGTCGACCTGGGACCATCCGTGTGATGAGCGCTACCGCCAACTTGTGATCCAGGAAAGGGAAAAAATTCTGGAACATAGTGGTCTTAAAAAGAAAGAGAAAAAGAAGAAAAGGGCAGAAAAGAAAAAGGATAAGAAAGAAAGAGACTTGTCAAAGAATCTTGTGGTGAGTACTTGAACAAGCATTAGCTTTTCACTATCAGAATAGGGAAACAGATAAAATCTTCCTGGTTTCTCCTTTTGTTCTTGTTCTTCATCCCTCCCTCCAAAGACCTGTCCCCCCCATGGGATAAAGGACCTGAGCTTTAAATACACCTGACTAGTGATTTTTCCACTTTCAGTTTTGTTTAACCCTTTCCTGACACTGCTGGGAAAGGTTTCTTTTAAAAAAAATCTAAGAAATAACTGGAGATAATGATGTATTTTGTACTGCTTTTCAAACCATTCCCGAAACGTAGAGACCAGTTTTAGCCTTGGCACTTGCTCTTTTTTCATGGGTGTTTCTTCCAGTCTCTGGTGCTGAAGATTTGGCAGGGTTTGAATAAATTAGTTGCCTTGAATTTTTCCCCCATAAAAACTATTGCAACCATGTATGTTATTCAGACATCTGATTACCATATCCAAGCTGATATCAAAAGCCTGGCAACCATAATGATGGGTTCCTCTGGCAAGCAAGAGCAAGAAATGCAGACTTATTTTTCCTTGCAAGGCTCATATAGAAGAAAAGTTAGCCTATTTACAAAATCACTAACCTGATGGTTTTTGCCTACTTAGGAGATGCAATCAGAGCCAGGGATTCTTCCATTAACGTCCTTTTATGGAGTATCATCTCCTATCCTGTATTCAGAGCATGCTAGTCCTGACCTAGAGCAACAAGGCAGCCTGGTGACACAGAATGACCCCTTCCTGAAAAACCCCAAGGGAAAGATTTCAGATACAGGTGATTTGTCCAGGCTGCTATCAAGCCCTGTCCCAGGGAAACTACAACCTCTTCTGCCAGAAAAATCAAACCGGACTCAACAGATCCTTGCAGATGTGGAGAAAATTCTTGGAAAAAATGCATCCTCCAGTAGGTCAGACGTTAATCATCAAGCACACAAAGATGCGAATACAGAAACCAGATGTGCAGCTGCTGATGGTATTTTATCAGACTTGGAAGCTGAGGACGTAGATAGCATCCACCTCATAAAGCCTTTTTTCCAAACACTGAAGAAATCCTCTCAAACTATAGCAGGTGCTATGACTGTGTTAGCCCTGGGGGGAGTCAAGGAGAAAAGACTGTTCTTAGAGGGAGAAAAACAAGGTGAGGACTGCGGGAAAGGCCATGCAGAGGGAGACGGACTGGTCAGGAAGGGAGATTTCTTGCATAGTGTTGAAAAGGAAATGCAGCTTTCTCCTTCTGCCGCTGCTTTCACATTGATTGCATCCAGGACTTTGGAGGGACAAGGTGACATCCATTATTTTCAAAATGAAGTATCGAGGCCTCTGGAAAGAATAAAGGAGAGCAGAAGGAAAAAAAAGAACCCTTCTGAACATTGCCAGGCCACAGAGTCCAGCCCGTGGCAGATGAAGGCTCCTGTTCCTCATCCTCATCTGCAGGGTTCTGTTGAGCTTGGAGCCAAGACAGGAGTTTCGGGGAGTGAAGTGTCATCTCCTACACCAGAACAATTCACAGAGGGCAAAAAACACGATCCAAAGATAGAATCCGACAGTGGTAATAGCATCAGTGTTGCTAGCAGCCTGTCTGACCACCTTGCTTCTCAGGTCTTAGGTGAAGTAGACAATTTCTCCTGGGACTTACAGAGCTCTTGTGAATCTGAACATCCCACAAAGCACCTGCCTTCTTCCCAAAAACTGTTTTTGGAAGCTTTAAATATACAAGCACAAAGCTCCCCAGACAATCAGTCAGCTAGTGAGTGCTATTCAGAGGACCAGAAGTTCTATCAACATGTCCTCCATATGGTGAAGAAATCTAGGAGAACAGAATCAAGGGTACCCAAGTTTCTCAAGGGTCAGAAAGGCAGCAGCAAAGGGCCTGGTTCTGATCACACTGTAGAGTCTGATGTTGCTGGAGAAGGAAGTACAGAAACAGCAGTAGCAAAAGCAGCCGCTCTTGAAGAAGAGAGATTGAAGCCCTATGAGGGTCAGGCATGCATCCTTCAAGACAATCAGGCAGGGGAACAGCTGGTGCACAATACAGCTCTGATGGAGGAAGCCTGCAGGGTTGGGCTTCCAAAAGACGGAGATGGAATTGAAGAGGTAGGCAGCTGGCATTTATAATCTGTCTTTTCTCTGAGAAGACAGATTTCCCCCCACTATAAACTATTGTATTATCCCAATACTCTCAGGGCTGGTTAGGCCAAGAATGAATAACTGGTCCAAGATTCGGTAAGCCGAGAATTATTGTCTGGATTTGAACTCCAGCTTCCTACCTTATTGACTGGCTACTGAATACTTAAAGGAACAGGGAAGAGAGAATAGGAATATCCTCTATTGGATAACTTTAAGAAGGGAACTGTTTATATTATTAACTTGTTCAGAAATCATCTGGACTTAGAAGTGAGCAGTAAAGTTTTCAATAACTCCAAAAGAACCCACTTAAGCTTGGGGAACAGCTATTAAAATGGTAAATTTCTTTTAGCGTATGCAAGTACAAAGTGATGCCTGTTGGGAGAAAGCCCTATTCTAATTGCATACAGTGAGCAACCAGAGAAAGGATCTCAGGATCCTTTTGGGGAGCTTGGTGAAAAAAAGATTTCATATAAAATGATTGAAATAAAACTTGCAACATTGTTTGCCCTTTACAGTTTTATATGCTGTTATATTTGGTGGTGTGACTGCATGTGGAACTTTAAACTAACTTCAAAAAAGTAAAATTTGCAAAGATGTAGATTACAATTAAAATACTGGACAAGATTGGAGAGATGGTCAAGATAAAAGCTATATATATATAGTGTGGGAGAAGACTTGTTCCCTCTCTCGTAATATATAACACTATAATAGTCCTGCTGTATTGGATCAAAGTATTCCAACACTTAGTTTCTCACAATGCCCATCCAGATGTCCCCTTTTCCCTTCTCTGGTCCAGGCTTTTCAAGAGAGTCTTGTGTCCTGATTATGTGACATTGTGGCTTTCTCATCCAGTGCTCTTCACAGCTCCCTAAGAACAAATGGGAAGAGCTCTGTAGGACTAGCGTGTTCTCTTGAACAATGGTAAGGGATGTGATTGCAGATTGTACTGGCTTTGTGACTCCTTTCGCATTTTAATCCATTGATACTTTGATTGGTTTCCCTTTGATAGCCCAGCAGCTATGGAAAAAATACTTCAAAATCCAAAAATGAGGAGGAAAAAGAAGAAGCTTGTTTGCATTACTTGATATCTGATGTGACAGAAAAGAAAGAAGTCAGTGAGGTAGTATTTTTTTTTTCATCAAACACATCTGAGATATCTCTGAAGGGGATGTGTTTTTGTTCATAATGTATCCCAGAAGGCTCTTTGAAAAAGACTTTCCCAGTATTGCCTCTGTGAGCCTGGGAAATCAGCTCCCAAATGGCAGGGGAGGGGTGATGTATTCCTGTAAAATAAACTGGGCAAGAGTGCATTTAATGCTACGGGGACCACTTTCTAGTCCATCCTAAATGTGTTTTATGTGGTTCAACAACTATAGTTATTGTGAAATGCAGTAGTTGCCTGGTTTTGTGGTAGCCCTTTGTAGACAAGATAACAGAATCCTAAAATCATTGTGCTGCTTCTCAGAAGGTTTCCAAACCCAGTTCAAATTGCTCATTATCTTTAAAACTTAAATGGCGTAGCACCAGGAAGCACCAAGCAGCACCTTGACAGAACTGAATTGGCCCATCCAGGCAGGTCCTCAACACCCTAACCCGCAGGAAAGTTTGAACCAAGTTAATGAGGGTGGTTAATAAAGTTAGAAGGAACACTGAGCAACTAATCTGTTCGAAAATCCATCCATCTTTTAAAATGCAGGTTGACCAGGCTGAGAGCAGTATCTGTAACTCGAGGAGGCATTTCCCTGAATGCGTTCCAGTGGAGGAGAAAAGCCACTGGGTGGGAAGGCTTTCTCTGGGGTTCTTTTCATCTAGGATTCTGTGCTCAATGCTAGTTCTTCAATTACTTGCTTTTTTATCCCAAACCAAGTTGTTACCTTGAAATTACATCTTTGAACTCAGGACTCATTGGTTTCTGAAGAACTTATTCAAGAATGCAGTCCTAGAAATATCCTAGGCCACCTTGTCCCCATAATTTGTTTTCCTTTATGTTCTTCAACGACTTTGTGTTGGTTGTAGGTCACATAGGAAGACTAATGGTCTCTAGATAACTTTCCTTTTCCACATGCTTTTTTGTCTTCTGTGGCCTTTGGTTTCCAGAATCTTGTTCTAGAAAAAGTCCTGGATGTGGCTGAACTTCCTCCAGTCCTGAACAGTCCAAAATTTGGGGTGAACAGAGCCACCATTGAAAGTGCTTCGAAAGAGAAAGTAAGTTGTGTTTTTTTAACCAGTTAGCAATGCATCCAAAAACAGCTTCTCTTACCTATGACCTGAAATTTACACAAGACCTTTTGATAAGAAATGTCATCAAAGCCTTTTTCAAAGTCTGTGTATATGACATTACAGAGCTACTTCTGTTCGCATGTTTGTTGAACCTCAAAAATACTGGCTATTCGTTGAGGCAATATTTGCAGAGGAGTATAGAGAGAGCCTCGAAGGATGTGTGCAACAATGATTACAGAAACATCAGCTTTGCCCGGAAAGACAGGAGGGGCTGAAGAAGAAATTCAAGACTGCTCCACCTTGACTCTCTTGGGTATCAAGGGAGGGAAAAAGAAACTTGGTCAGACTTTCAAATTCTGATATTATATCCTCTAACAATAAAATGGAGCGCCAGGAACTCTATAGTGCAAGTTTTCAGACCTGGCCTACCTCAAAGGACAGTCAGGCATCCATACAGATTTTGTGGCATCCATACAGATTTTCTTTCCACCAGGCTTCTTCATTATGCTTGTTTATTTCTGCCAGTTTCTCAAGAACAGACATTAAGCTAATTTTCTGCATCTTCTTGGGTCCTTTCTTAAAAATCAATGCCACACTTGCTACTTCTAGCGCTGCGCCCAATTTGAGGGATTACATGTTTTTTCTAAGAAGTCAGCAAGTCCTCAATTGAACTATTTTAAGATCTGTGGGATAGATACCATGAGGACTCAATGATTTGTTATTTGTAATGTCTTCGAATAATCTAGAGTACCTTGTCATCTCAATTTGCTCAACAATTCTGGTTCTTCCCTGTGAAAATCAATCCAAGGCCTATCCATTCAATAGCAAAGAGAGACAGAAAGCCTAACTAGGTTTCTTACTAATCTCTGTATTTTCCTTAAGCATTTCTTTTGCTCCTTTGTTGCCTATGGCCCAACTGCAGTTTCCTGTTTCAAATATATATTTAAAAGTTTAACGTTTAACATTTCTTCCCATGTGCACTACTGAAATTCTTTTTGCATTCCATACACTTTTTATGCTCCATTCTGTTCTCCTCCTTAGGGCAAACATTCTTAAAGGGCCCCTTCAGAAGTTTTAAAACTTCCTGAACATGACTAAAGAGCCATGCCAACTCTTCTGGACTCAGCATTCTTGCTGAGTGTCAGTTATTTTAAATATCCTCCAGACCTTGTTGAGCGATTTGGTCCTCTTGACTTTTTCTTTCAATCTTTTCCATCAGTTCCCTTATTTTTCATTCTCTTTTGCAGTACAGTGTGAAGTATTGCACACTCCTTGCAATTTTGCACACACATAATGGTGTTATGATGACTATTTCCTGTTGGTTCCAAACTACATAAAATCTTGCATTGTATCGTGCTGTCACAGTTAAATCTAGAAATCTCTTGTCCAGATTGGATCTGTGATATTCATCATCTTTTCACTGAAATATGTTGTGGCGAAGCTTCTACCTTTCCTTTCTCTTGCAGGACAAAAACTGTTTGGTGCAGGAGAAAAACAAGGACAAAGGCAGCTTGGGAGAGGAGAAAAATAGTGGATCTGCTGTGGCAGAAGAGAGGTATAGAACCCAAATGCTTTGTGGAAAGCACGGCTGTTGCACATCCATCCCCCAAGACTTGGCTTTCTTCAGGGCTCTTGCTTCTTTTAATTCCACTCTGTCTCCACTTGTTTCCCACCCTCCTTCTGGCAGCACTGTCTGCGAGTAGTTGGGTATAATGGATTGTCACTCGGAGCCAGTTATTTGGTTGGTATTGAGAGTTACCAATTTTTCATAGGTTGGCATTATGGATTTAAAGGCCAACAACATTGTCTTGGGCTGCTGGAAGCCCCAAATGAAGATCAGCCTGTGACCAGGTCACTAAGAGTACGCTGTCTCTGAAAATAACAGCAGCTTCTGCGCACTGACTTGCATGAATGCATTTAAGAGTAGAACAGAGGCTGTAGCAATGCTGTGCATTTGATTTATTTACTGATTCATCATTATGGTACTGATGCCTCTCACTAGTTTACAGTAAAAAACAAAAAACAAAAAAAAACTTAAAGCCAAATATGTATATATAAAATTCAAATAATTATTAACAGTTTGCTCAAAATAGGCATTTTAAACATTTTTAAAAAATTCTAATAAAACAGGTAGGTTCCTTCAACTTAGAAAGGAGATCATATCAGGGACCAGGATAAGCTGCTAAAAAGGCTTAATTCTTGAGTCCCTGCATAGCAAGGTGCAGTATCTGTAGGAAAAGCTTTTTTTAATGAACTCAGTAGGATGAAATGTGACTCTAGAAAAAAAGTGGCATCTTGAGTGCCTTTTAGAGTCTTACAGTGATAAACAGGTAATAACCAGTGTCTGGAATTTCTCCAAGAGTAATATTTTTTTTAGTATAAATGAAATACACCTTTTTTGACTTTTTCCAGAGACCAGTTGGCTGCCGAATTCTGCAGTAATTAAATTTTCTAGACTAATTGCAAAAGCGTCCCGCAAATAACGATTTTGATGCTTCTAAGGTGTACCTGTAAACTTTAAACAACCCAGGAAAACAAAATAAACTTATTAACAAAAAGCCATTTATATTATACCATGTTAGCCACTTACCCCCATGGTGCTGATATCCAGAATCCAGATTATTAGGAAAATTAAACTATACAAGATACATTGCATTTAAAGGTATTAAGACCATTCATAGAATGTGATACTGTTATCTGATCCTGATATTGTGGTAAACCATTATTTTGTAAAGAGAAAGTACATATAAAACTAAGCATCTAGGGAGGTAAATTCCCTTCCTCGACTCTAAGGATTTAGAAAAGAAAAGCCATTTTACACTAATGCTACTTAATGGGGAAAGTTACAGCCAAGTATGTTATATTGAGATGAACAATTGATTAAAGGCTTTCTGAGCCTTGCATATTTTGATTCTCTGGGTCTCCTGTTTGAGAAGCTGGAGATGTAAAGAAGTGACCTTAATGCAAGTGATAAAAGCATAAGATTAAAGCACATTAGATTAAAACGATTGTTCAGGCTGTGTGAGCTGGAAGCAACCCGAGGATATCAGAATTGAATGAATTGTGTTACTGGGTGGTAAAGAATTGTCCTAAGTAGGCTTCCATTTGCTAGTGGGTCCTTTTTCTGCATCAGGTCTTTTTAGGCTTCTGTATTCAACCCTGATCCATTTCAAGTAATAATTGGTGTGAACTTGTTTCTCTTAATAGGCAGTTTGAGATTGAAATAAAGCCATGGAATATCCATACTGGGGGGTCACTGGAGAAAATAACCAAAGTGGAAGAAACGAACATTTATTTGCTAGAAGAAAAACAGATACATGTTCAGAATTTGCAGGAAGAACTGCAACTGCGAGAAGGAGAGGAGATCCAAATATTACATCAGCAGAAAGAGTCTGCCCTCCTGTGAGTGTCTTTGCACCTATACAATAGATACTTGGCTTTCCTTCCTGTCTTCTCCCCCCACCCCCAGCCATTAAATGCCAGTAGTTCTCATCTTTGGTCACTTAGATTAAGGGTGCAAGTATGAAGTCTTGGTGTTTTAAGATTTTTTACTGCAAGGAGGCAAGGAGTATTTGTTGCAACACTGAGATCCAAACTCCCAAGAGAAAATATAAAAGAAGCTACTTAATTAGAAACTTTTAGGAAAAGCTCATCCATTAAAAGAATAATTGGCTGTCTTTATGTAACTTTGTCTGATCAATACAAAGATATTTGACACATCCATTGGGCTTCTCATAACTTGTGGATTGGGTTGATATGATTTGTGTTCTGTGTAGGACTCTGGTGTTGCCTGATATTTTGGTGATTCTTCTCCTTCCATTTTTTTCTATTCCTGCATTGTGATTGTATGCATCTTTTCTCTCTTAACCAGAATAGCTTATAACGTAGTAAGTTTCAAACATGAAAGAATAACATAAGTTATTCCCATGAGAGCAGCCTGAGAGATGCAGTAGAGCTACAGTGAAGTCACTAAGTGATCTCTGTGAACGTGTGAAGACTGAACCTCCTTCTACTGGGTTTCTATATAATACTCTCAGTGTTATACTACATTGACTGTCACCAATGATTAAAATACAGACTGTCAGGACTGGAAAGGATTTGGTAGAACCAACCCTCTGCATAGGTCAGAAATTCATTACTTCAGCCTCCTTGACAGATTGCCATGTAGCCTTTGTTTAAAGGCTTCCAGAGAAGATTCTGCTGTGCAGGTTCTGAGATTTTGCTTGATAAAAAAATACAGGAAACCAGAAGTTGCCTTTAAGCTATACATTTTTATTCAGCTGAACAAAGACAGGCTCCTCTAAAAGAGAGAAACCTCAAATGACAAGAAATCCTTGTATTTATTCTTTCTGATTACATAAGCAATCCACCCAACAAAGCTGACACACATAATATAAAGATTTCACCCAGTAAGTCTGGCATACTGTAGATAAGAAAGGAGGAAGCAGAAGTAGCTAAAAATGTTCCCTTTTGGGTGTTTCCCTAAAGACATCGTATGTTCCCTGGTGAGTTAGGACATTGGGTGTTTTCCTTGTTGTCCTTTCATGACCCTGCATCCATGACTCTGCAAGTGCCCAAAGACAGCAGGGCCATTTGCTCATATTCACAACTGATACTTCCTATGCTGTCTCCTAATTCCGAGTCAACAATTCCACCTCTTCCCAAGACAGTCTGTTTGCTCCATTTTCTCTCCCATTCTTCTGATGTTCAACCAAACCTTGTTCCCATTGTTTTTCATTCCATCTTTTGGAACTTTGAAAAATTCTGCCTGTCTTCTACATCAGCTCTTCACAGTTTTCTCTTCTCCATGGTAAACATCCAGCATCTCTATTCCTCAAACCTTTTTTCTTTCCCAGTTCTTTATCATTTGGGTTGCATATCTCTCAATTCATTCCAATAGATCATATCTCAGAGTCCTCCTTAAAACATGCTGGCTAAAACTAGACTCATATTCTAGGTGCAGTCTGATCAGTGTATAGTCACTGCCCTGTGGTTAGTCAATGACCACACAGGCCAGGCATATATCCTCTGAAGGAAACAGTCTCTAAGATAACTGGAATCAGGCCCTCTAAGGATTTATAGACTAAAACTTGCATTTTGAATTGCATTCCAAAACTGATTGGTAAGACTAATGTTATTAAAGGAGTCCCCCCTGCTAGCAGCCTCCTGCATTTTAGACCAACTATAGTTTCTGAGTAGTCTTCAAAGCATATTGTAGTCATCCAACCTTAATGTGATGAAACTACGTGTTGCTGTTTCTCTCAAAGATGGCCCACAACTAGTGCATCACCTGCAGCTGGGCAAAAGCTCCCCAACCATGGAGTTCAGCTGCTGGTCAAGAGAGAACTGTAAGTCTAGGAGACTGCTTAAGCAGTCACCTTGCTTCTTCAGGGGCATGCAATCCCATGCTGATACTAACTCAGAATAATCAGGAAGCTAGATAACTTCTGAATGAGCACTAGCATTTCTTGTTGAGATTCAATTGTTTTATCCTATCCAATTTATCGCATCTTCCAAGTGCCAGGTGAAGATGTCTGCAGCATCTCTCATTACAGTTGGTTTTCATTAGCATATTGTTGATAGTTCACTTAAACTAACAAAATCTCGCCACATTTTTAAATGTAAAACTACACAGCTGACTCCAATGTCTTGAGATGGGAAAGTGTAGAGAGTTTTTGACTAAAATATAACCCACATAGGCATGAGAAAGAGTGCAGGGATTCACCAAGCTGTGGGATGGGGGAGACATCCCAATCAATCCATTGTCTGATTAGTTTAGCGATAACTGTAAACAGAAAAAGGGGAAGGATGAGAAGACAGCAAGAAGATGAAAGTTCAAAGTGGTTTCTGGGACAAGGATGTGGAAGGAAAACCTAAGAAATGTTGAGTCAGAATAACATGGCATGCCTTTTGTTGGGAGTGAACTTGCATATTACTAGGAGAAACATGACTTCTGTATCAAAAAGCATCCAGAAAAGTCTAAGTGCCACTTAGAACAGATTGGAATTGACTTCAGGAGCAGCAGCATATTAAAACTATGGCTTTCCACTTTTTCTTGTGCTGTTTTTATTGCTTCTTGACATGGTTGAATGACTAATCAATAAACAAATTGAATTAGAAGGGAAAGGACAGATGAGATTGGAAGGTTCCTCAGAGACTTTGGGTTGTAAAGATTAGAATATCACATGCAAAAATGTCACAACTTACTTTGCACGGTTGATTCTACATTCTGTTTTCAAGGAATGTTGCCAGGGCTGACCCCAAAATACATGCAAGATGGACTTTTAAAATCTTTCTCTAGAGCCATATTGACTTTACTCATTCACATCTTCCTTGCTTAGAACTCATGCTGTTCGCTTTTACTGTAAATTGCTGAAGGTTTCTACAGACTTTAGTGGTGGTGTTCTTTTTGTTTTTAGGAGCTAGTTTCACATGCCAAATTACTATCTGCTTATCTGTTAGGTCACTGAAAACTGAGTTGGAGACAACTAGGCGGGAAGAAGAGACACGGTTGAGGGAAGAGGTCAGAGTGGAACTTCTAAAACATCAAACTGAGATGCGTTCTGAGTTGAATGCAGAGAAGGAAAAGATCAGGTACCAGATTGCATTTAAGTCTGCCCGATGTGTGCATTCTCCCTAGTTTTGAATGTTTGTGGATGGGAAACGTCTTGGGTGAGGCTGCTTTTTATGTCAGACAAGAGCATTTGGACATGGGTAAGATAGGATTGATTTTGCAGTTTCATCTCACTTAAGCAGCAAAATTCAATAATTATGTATTTATTTTTTTAAATTATATATATGGACACCCACTTCATGGCTTTATACTTTTTATACACTTAGTACCTTATAAAAGGTGTCAGTGTTGGGGCCATACAGAATCCCAGAAGGATGTTGTGTCACAGGCAGGTGCTGCAACAAAGAAGGCAAGACTCCAGGCCCAGCAAGATCAGACTCTTTAACAAAAGGGACCCAAAGCAGCTCTCTCTGCTAGTTCTGGTAGGGCAAGCAGGAACAGTCCGGCAGTACCACTGATAACTTGGCCCTGTGCTAGGTAGGCCTGTATAGTTGATTACTGGCACCTTGAATTACACCCTGCTGACTGATGGTATTTCCCTGATCAACCTTCCCTGCCAACTGCTAGTTGTCCTTGGTCTCTGGCCTTGTGCTCTGTGTACACCTTCCTCTACTAGTTGATGCTGGAGGTTCCTTGGGAAACTCAGCGGACGAGTTGTGAGGCTTTCTCCCTGAAACTCTGTACAACTGGAAGAGCTCATAGCTGTACATGACTTGGTCCCAGAGGTCTGTTATAAAATCCTCTCCCCTCTACAGAAGCTCTCCCACCATCACCAAGAAGAAGAAAAATAATGTTGCTGAAAATTTTGGCAACTTTGCATGCTATTTTCTGGTGACAGAATTCTAGATTCTCTGCCCATGAATTCCAATTTGCGGTTTCCTTGGCCCTATGATCACCCTGGTCAAAATGTTGATGCAAGGCAGGGTTTCTGTGACCAAGGCATCCCAAGGAGCTCGGCTTGCTGCCTGCAAAGGCTGTCTGGAGAAAGCTTAGAAAAGCCTTCTTGCTTATCTCTCTGTCGCTTCCTTCTAGGCTGGCACAGGAAACTGCATTGACCCGGCTGAAAGAGGAGCTAGAGTCCTTTCAGCAACAGGAGAGAGAAAAGCTCGAAGAGCACAAGTGGCTTTCTCTGGAACGGATAAAAAAAGAGGCTGAAATGGCTGAGCAGGCTGAACAGATGGTGCTGGAGCAGGAAAACCAGAGGGCCTTGAATGAACTGAGGGAGAAGTTGTGCAGAGAAAAGGAACTGGTGAGGAGCTTTGGGTTGCAGATTCAGAATGCACCCCTCCCAGGTGCTGGGCAACAAGAAGAAGCTCCCTGGGGTAAGATTGGAGCTGCCTGGGAACAGTGTTCCATTGGGACATGTGGACCCTGTGAAAACTGTCACATTACAGGGTCTCAGAAGGGGGAATCATTCTCGGAAAATGTGTCCATGAAGAAATTAATTCAGTGAGCTGATACTCATCAGGTCAAACTCCTTCAGAAAGTTTAGCAGTGATAGAAAAGCAGTCTCTTACAGCATTAGAAGTTTGGGCCACGACGGGCAAATCCACGTTCAGGTGTGGATGGAACATTGGATGGAACTTGCTGCATGATATTGGGCGAGTTCTGTCTAGTTCTGGTTTTACTATTATTGCAAAAAGAATTTGGCTGTCAGTGCAAAACCAATTTCCCATCCCTGCTTGTAACCGTGAAGGAAAATTAAGGAGATATATTCAACAGGTAGATTGGGACACAAGTCAGGAAGACATTTGTGGACCACTGGTCATACAAAACAACTGTGAAAATATTTATGGAGATAGATCAGGGATATCTGCCTGTCTCCAAATTTGAAAGCTATAAATGGACTTAGTTACAAGCTGCCTCCTTGATCCTTCGGCAGGCTCTCCAGGGACTGCAGGATCAACTGGCAGCAGAGATCCAGCAACAGAAAACGGCAGCAGCAGAAGAGCACCAGAAGGTGAGACATATATGTCAGAAGGGGCGGAGCAAGATATGTGCAGCTGCATTGGGGTCTCCAATTTTCATCCCAGTTTCACAAACTGAGCAGGTACTTCCTTCATGCTGTTTCTGCCATGCAGAACCTCATCTGGATTTTTAAGATCTGTAGAAGAGTTCTGAGGCCCAGAGACCACTGAGGCTGTCTCTCAGATTTTCCTTTATTTGATGGCCGTGTTTTTTTGTTTTTTGTTTTTGCTATGCTTATTTTCTGAGGTACTGGCAACTGTATAAATCTCTCCCCCCGTCCTAATTTGTACATTTACACTGTGTCTCTTATGTCTGCCTAGTATTTGGCCTGTCTGTCAGGAGGACTGTGGGATTTTTAGTATCAGACAGGCAAAACATAGGATGCTAAGACATTCTTGTCAAGCAGATCAGCTCTTTTCTTTCAATCCTAATATATCAAGATAGGAAAGTATGGATTTCCCTGCATGTGGCTTTTATAGACAGAAACAGCAAGGAAATATGCAAGCCAGGCTTAAACTTGAGTATACTGTTGGGAATGGGGAGACACCCTGTGCAAACTCTTTTGGAATTTCATAAGTTCTTCATGCAGACACAGAGGCTTATTTCTGTAAACACAGACTTAAATACTTAATGAACTATGGTTAGCTTAAGAAAAGCAAATGGTCTTACCTACTAGCTAGGAAAAATCTCTAGTGGGTTGCACACCATGCAGGTTGGCTGGAGATCCCTGAAGGCTCCTGCTTTGTCTCCTGGCCAGGTTATTCTGGCCCTCCGGATGGAAATAATGGAGGCTCAGAGAAGAGAGGAAGCAGAACTTCAGAAAGAGCTCAAGAGTGTGGAGCAAAAGGTTCAGCAGAAGAGACATCAAGCAGCAGAGTATGAGCGAGAGGTAACAAGGAAACGCCATACTTCTTACAACGTGATCTCTAATGTGCAGGATCAAGTCTGCACATTAGTGCAGGATCTGTTGCTTAGTTAGACTGTTATGTTCCCTTCTCAGTGTATTTGTTTATTTATTTATAAAATTTATTGGACACCATCTTACCACAGGATAACTCTGGGCGGCTCACTGTCCTAAAAAAAATGGATTTATACATGTACATTTGAACACAAATAAACTAAAATCAAAAGTTAAAATCTAAGGACACATGGGTAGGGTGGGGGCAGAGTGGAGGGAGATTGGACAGTTGTTACTTGATCAACCACTTCCACTGTGCTGTTGCCTGTTGGGGCCCAGGCCAACTGGCAGAGCCCTTACAAAAGGTTAGGAAGGTTGGGGCCAACTTCACATGGGGGGAGGGCCACGATATTCCAGAGGGCAGGAGCCACAGCAGAGAAGGCCCTCCTCCTGCACCCCACCAGCCAGAATAATTGGGCCTTCCTCTGCCGGCACGCGTGGGACAGGCCAATCCTGATGGACTGACAGGGTCCCTCAAGTAGCCTGGACCCATGCGATGAAGGGCTTTAAAGATGATCAGCAACACCTTGAATTGCATCAGGAAGCAGATTTGCAGCCAATGCAGCTCGCATTGGTGTTACAGAGCCCATTCTTGGGCACCCCAAAACTGCCTGCGCCACCGCACTCTGCACCTTCTGTAGCTTCCAGATGCCTTGTGAAGAAGTTAGGCCCTCAGTTAGATCCTTAAAGGCAGGAGAGCAAGTGCACTGGCATAAGAAGGCTTCTAGAGTGGGCAACCTTGTTAAGGGCCCATCACTTCTGTTGCATTAAAAGGGAAAGACAAGTCCAGTTAAAGCCCATGGGGATCCTTTCATCGGAAATACCTCAGGGCTACAAGGGGTGTCTCCAGTCAGCCACTGATTCTCTCTTAGACTCTGAGGCTGTTGACAAAGCAAGAAAAGACGGTGTAGAGAGTAGGGGATAGGAATACATAAGAACTATTACCTAGGTAAGGGGAACTGCAACATTATTTAAGTTTGGGAAATAAGAAAATATTAGGAATTGGCTCAGGCAACCCCTTCCCCAATTCCTTGGAATAGAGGAAGGGACATATACCACAGTGAGATTTGTAAGGTTATGATCGCCAATCTCAATCAAGCGCCATCCTGGTCTTCCTGTAGAGCTGATTTTCTGTTCTAGCCTACCTGGTAGCCAGCTCCCTGAAGCCCCAGAATGCCCCAGGTTCTTTCTTGAAGAGCTGGGTGGAGGCAGGTGGTTCATTATAGATACAAGGGCAGCCATTTAGAACTCAGTTGCCAGACTCTCACAACACATTAGACTACCTGTGCCAGCACAAAGGTCACAGTAGCTGTGCTATTCTTTACTGCAGCTTTGCAGCATTTTTTGTTGTCATTGTGTGATGATGGTGGGAATAACAGCAGTTTAATCTGGATGCCTTTATCCCAACCGTAGCTCAGTGATCTTCTGAAAGAGAAGCGTCAAGAGGTTGAGCAAGAACATGCTAGAGAGTTGGAAAAAATGCAGAAGATACACCAGGAGACTCTAGTTAGGATTCAGATGCAACATGAGGACAAGGTAAGGTTACTAATAAGTTGGATGCAAAAGCTCCAATAGGCTTATAGCTGTTTTACTCACAGCATCCGAGGGAGAGATGGAGCTAGCTTGTAAACATCTTTTATATATTTATCTGACTGTCTATCAGACTTTTATGCCACTGTATTCTATTAAAGACTCTTAGCTGTTAACAACAGAACATCCAAAATAACATCCGTGCTAAGTAATAATAAAGTTCAGCATAAGACATCCACAGTAATTTTTGTTAATATCAACTGTGTGCAAGCTAATAGATAGTGGTTTAGTGCTTAAGGCACCAGGTCAGAAAGTGGGAAACTTGAGTTCAGGTCATACCTTAGCCATGAAGTTCACATAGATGGCTTTGAGCCAGTCCCTCCCTCTCAGCCCAGCCCACTTCACAGGGTTGATGTTTGGGGGAAAGAGGAGGAGGAAGTTGTGCTGGATATGTTCGCTGCCTTGATTTATTTATAAAAATAATAAAGGCAGGATACAAATATTTACATACATACATTTTTTCATATTTTTGTGGCTGCCTACCTCACAAAACCTGGGCAGCATACCATTAAGAAACCCATAAAATAATTGTATTAATTATATTCTACAATTATTAAAAAGGTAGGAGAGATGATACATACTACAAATAAGTAGCCATTTCATTAAATCACCATTTCCCTGTTGACAGCCAAGTTTTATAGGGCTTTTGAAGGATATCAAGATAACTCCATAGATAAAGTTAAAGAAAAGGAATTTACCTCTGAAGGGAGCTGTCAGGTGAGCTGCAACTGAAAATTAGTGTTTTGGGTTCAGCCCTCTGCATCTCCTTAGAAAGGGAAATTCCGAGCCATTTCTCTTAGGAAGAATCTATTGATTTGGGCTGGAGGAAACACCTTCCTGATAGTCGGTGCCAAGCTTACTTCTGGTCTGCCCCCGCATCTTGTACCATCTGCCCCTTCTGGTGGTCTTCAAAAATGGCTTTACGCAGGCCATATTGCAGCAGTCCAGGTGGGTGGTGATAAAGTCTGAGTTACTGTTTCCCTCCCTCGTGTTGAGTCATGTCAACTCTTATACCTGGCAGGAGAAGAAGCAGAAGGCCGAGCTGCTTGCAAGGCTACAGGAGGAGCTGGGGCGCATCAAGGCCCAGCAAGAAGCTTTGCAAAAGACACATGTGGAGAAGCTAAAGGAGCTGCGCCAGAAGCACCAGGAGCAGGTAGGGAAAATGGTGAGGGGGTGAGCCTTTGGAGGGCAAAAGAGGTAGACCCTGGCAGTGCTTCTTCAAGAGCTTGAGGGTGCCTCTCTGGCTGTAACTCCCACCTCCTTGGACCTCCTCTTGAATTTCCCATGGCTAGAAGGGGAGGGTTCCCTTCTTGCTCTGACACCCCATTCTTCTTTCCTCAATCCTCGTGATGTGGCTGTCCTCTTGGTCTGGGTCTTGACAGAGAGGTCGCATCTCCTAAGGCTTTCTTCCTAAAGGAGAAGGCAGCCCAGGGTGCAGAACTGGAGCTGGAGCTCCAAGCTAAAGATGCCCAGACAAAAGCAGCTCAACTCTCTGCCCAGGTGAGCACACACATGCACAGCTGTGTAGCTCATTGCACCAGTGGTGAAGAACGGAACATGGCCCCTTGGACTCTTAGCTGAAGATAACACAGATCTCCATGGGTATCTTTTGGGAGGACAGATGACGTTTTCTTTCTGGAAAACCTCCATCATCTGAATGCCTTTTCCACTATTTTCTGTTGGCTTATCAGTCTCTCCTCTAGAGGAAGAACATTGGCACAGCTTTGACGTAGAATTTCCTGCATAGAGCCTGAGATGAAACTTAAGCAGCTCTTGATCCTTATAAGGTTTTGCTGTCCTCAGTCTTTGGTGCCCTGAATTGTCCAAGGGGTGCTTTGAGTGGTGGGATTCAGCCGGTTCCCACCAGTTTGGCAGAACTGATATCTAATTTTTTGTTGAGTTCAGCGAACTGGTTATGATAAATCTACACAAGCCTCCCCTGCCGCCTCCCTCCGCCAGCCCTGGTATCCCTCCGCCAGCCCTCCATTGCTGCCATTGCACTTTCTTGCGCACATTTCCTTGCTGCCCTGCATCGGCGGGTGTCTCCCTTCTCCATTCTGGAAGTGGCAGCCCCGTTTTCTGCCGCTTTCCTCCTGGCAGAAGGGAGGAAAGGAAGGACACTTCGTATGGAAGGACGCTAAGCTCCGGGAAAACTACTCCAGCTGGAGAAAGAAGGCCAGGCTCCCCTTCCCTGATGGCTCTGCAAAGCCCTTGAGAAGCGGATTCGCTTCCCTCAGGTTCAGCCTCGGCATCCACCCATTTCGGATTGCAAAACAGAAGAGCTTTGCTCTTTTGATACAGGAGGCCTTTTGAAATTGTCCCCCCCCCCATCGCTTTTCTGCCTTAAAATCCAGAGCAGGCACTTTTTCCTCCTGATCAGCTGAGGATACGATAGCTACCGGTATGATTTTTGTAGGAAGCTGAGTGTCTGCTCTGGATTTTAAGGCAGAAAAGCGAAGCAGAGAGGACAATTTCAAAGGGCCTCCTGGAGAAAAAGAGCAAAGCTCTTCTGTTTGCTGTCCAAAGTGGGTGCCAAGGCCGAACCTGCAGGAAGTGGATCCGTTTCTCAAGGGCTTTGCAGAGCCATCAGGGAAGGGGAGCCTGGCCTTCTTTCTCCAGCTGGAGTATTTTCCCGGAGCTTAGCGTCCTTCCATATGAAGCATCCTTCCTTTCCTCCCTTCTGCTGGGAAGAAAGCGACAGAAAATGGGGCTGCCACTTCCAGAACGGAGAAGGGTGACACCGGTCGATGCAGGGCAGCAAGAAAGTGCGGACCAGCAGAAGGAAGGAAGGAGGGAAGGAAGGAAGGAAGGAAGGAAGGAAGGGAGGGAGGGAGGAAAGGAAGGAAGGAAGGAAGGAAAAGGAAGGAAGGAAAGGAAGGAAGGAAGGAAGGAAGGAAGGAAGGAAGGAAGGAAGGAAGGAAGGAAGGAAGGAAGGGAGAGAGGGAGGGAGGAAAGGAAGGAAGGAAGGAAGGAAGGAAGGAAGGAAGGAAGGAAAAGGAAGGAAGGAAGGAAGGAAAGGAAGGAAGGAAGGAAGGAAGGAAGGAAGGAAGGAAGGAAGGAAGGAAGGAAGACACCCGGGGAAGCAAAGGAAGCTACCGTAAGCCGCCCTTCTCCCTTTCTCTCTTTCTTGGCTGGGAAGAAGGTAGCCCACATGGGCTGCTGCTTCATGCAAGCAGGTGCTTGATGGCGGCGATGGAAGGCTGGTGGAGGGATACCAAGGCTGGCAGAGGGAGCCGGCAGGGGAGGCTTGTGCCCCCTGGTCATGACGCAAGCCACGGGAGAGTTGGCGGAGGAGAAGGAGGTGGCAGTGATCTGTGGGGCAAAGCAAGGGTGGCAGGGACGGCAGGAACCGAAGAAAGCCCCTCCAGCAGCAGACATGGCTGTTGCACACCAGTGGCAGAGCCTTTCACCATCACTCCCCCCAGACTCCAAAATGGTGGAGGGGGACTGGGTAAGGTCCATCCTCCATATCATGGCAGTCTGGCTCGGGAGGGGAGTGAAAGGAAAGAGGCGGGTGGGCAGCCAGGTCATTGAACCGGCAGGGGGAGGTCACCAAGCGGGGAGTGGCCTGGGTGCGAGGACCCTGAAGTAAGCAGGTGCCGGGCATATGGGGCAGCTCCCCCCCGCCCTAGCTTGGTTTTTAGGCGTGCACCTCTTAAAGGGTTCTGTGATTTCAGAGAGAACTGGTTGTTAAATTATTTGAATCACACTACTGGGCACTCCAGGCCAATCAGTGCTCTGGAACATACATGTAGGGCTGGCAGCGGGTCCGGTTTTTTAGCCCCCGTAAACCTTTGTCCCTAGGGAGGAATTTTGTGGTCTTCCCAGCTTACTTAGATTATTTCTCGTTTATGTGTAGGAGGAGGCCTGGAAGAAGAAAAGGCAGCAGGTCCTAGAAGAAGAGAAGCAGCTGGAAGAAGAAAGAAATGTATGCACTGGCAGCTCTTGCAATGAGCTAGGAATCTCTTTTTCCATAGGATGAGATAAGGGAAGTCTTGCCCTGCAGTTAATGCAAATGGCCAAAGGGAGGGAGGCAATAGGGAGGCAGAAGCAGCACAGTTCTAGGTACAGGTTTCCGTCTCTTGACTCTAAGCCGGTCTTCTTTACCTGAGGGCTACCTTAAGGCTGATAATTAGGAGATGCTGTTGTTCTCCAACTAGCAGTAGAGTCTTCTCTGGTGGTCGTTTTCTAAAGTTGCAGGCAAGAGCTTTTGCCCAGAAAATTGCCCAGAACGGATTTTTGGCCTGGAGCAAGTTAATGGGGCTGTTTCTCTAGACATGAGTGGGAAGGCAGTAGTAGAATCGAAACAAGCTGGCAGGATTAGTTGCCCTTTTGCACTGCTGCAGTTGAGTATTTGCTCATCTATCTGTGGCCAAGGATGCACCAACCTTACCAAAAAGCTTTGCAGGTCAACTGGATATTTAAAGTTGTATCTGCTAGACTCTCCCTCTTCCTCCCCCCTTATTTTTTTTTTCCAGGAAGCTGCTTTGGCAGCTCATTCCCGCCTTGAGGAGTGTCAAAAAGCACAGGAGAATCTTGAAGATACCTTACAGCAGCTGCACAGAGCTCTGGCGGAACTCCAGGATCAGAAAACAAAGTTGGAGTCTCAGGTGGAATTGCTTCAGATACAGGGCCAACAGCTTGAGAGGTGTACCAGGTGAGATGTTCTTCATTAGACAAGCAGGAATGGACCAGGCATTATGTGGTAATAAGCCATGTGACACGTACATATAGAGCTATGCCAGTGACTGGTGGAGAATCTGACCTGGAGGTGTCCACTGTGTTTCAGGCCCTTGTGCCACCGTGCTTTGAATTCAGCAATGTTTCTCAACTTTCACTTTCCAAATGTTGAACAAGAATTGGCCACTACCCAAAGGAGAGAGCCAGAAGTTCAGAGGTAGATCCTGGGTGGCATCTGACTTTTTCCTTGGCACTTTCAGTGACTTGCAGAAGACCATCAGGACCAAGCAAGAGCTGCTAAAGAAACTGGATAAAGAATGGAGTGAAGCAACTTCTCCAAGGGAAAAGGAAGAAGCGCTCCGAGTGGAAGACCTACAAGGGGACTATCCAGAGGTCAGTGGAAGCAGGGTCAGAGGTGAAGGGAACCAGATAGAAGGGGAACATTCTGCTCCATAAAATGAACTTTTAGTGGCATAGATCAACCTGGACTTTACAGTGAGAATATAGATCAAGAAAAGCAATATATATTATAGCATGTCATTCTAATAGTTTCTTGACAGCATTCTTGTTAAATGCCTTACAGTTCTGCCTATAAAAGGAAACAGCTAATATTGAAGGGATGGTGAGGAATGGGAAAGACAAAACCTTTTGTGAGGGATGCCACCCTAACCAGTCGCTACACTGGAGAAGAGACTCCCACAGTCACTTCCTCCACCTTCTTGAAAGTGGGGTGGGTGGGTGGGGGAGTGCTTCAAATATGGCTTGAACTGCAGGGTATATCTTATGAAAATGGACTTCTGGGGCTGGAGAAGAGAGGTCTGGGGAGGCCGAAATTTGGGAAAGGCCCTGGTGTGCGGGGACTGGAGTACCTAAAGAAGCACGCTTTATTGAAAATGTGTGGGATTCCCCCTTGGCTCTTTGGTCGTGGAACTGTGAAAACCAACCCCCTGCTGCCGAAAAGAGAGGCCTTCACTGTTACCATCTGGAAGAAACAAATCACTGTCTGTCTGATTCCATATGGATCAGATATTCCAGATATTGATGTAAGCAGGAGGAAGATCCTCTGGCTGAGAAGAGATGGGAAATAATATTGCCTACTTAATACTCCACTGCTTTGACTTAAGCTCCCTCCATTAAGGAACCACACCATATATTTGTTCTTGATGTTTCCGCTTCATTTGCCATTACTTAACTTTAAAAATGTTTAATCCTTAAGCCTTCCTCCAGAGAAATGACATCTGAAATACCAAAAAGCAATGAAGAAAACGGCCTTCTCCTGAACCAGTAAGTGTGTGGGGGGAAAGATACCCTGAAATAACTATACGTGTGGTATCTGTGACTATAGGGACAGGAGAGAGGGGAGCGGCTATTAGGCCTCTTTTAAGCAGCAAATCTTGCTCAGATTTTTTTTTTCTTCCTGTTCTTACAGAGTACGACACTACATTTCCACTGAGGGAGCCTCCCTGAAGACAGCAAAGGAATTCTTGGTGTGCCAGACTCGTTCCATGAGAAAAAGGCAGACGGCCTTGAGAGCAGCAAAGCAGCATTGGTATGGTGGTCTCCAGGGAACACCAGCTGTGCAAGACTCAGTCCATTCTCAGGTGTTAGAGGGAGTGCACAGGAACCTGGAAGAGGTGAGTGGTGAGTTAGACAAAGCAAGGCGGTTCTTGAAACCATCAGCCTGGGCTGAACTTTGGAACAACTCACCCTGGCGATGCTAACTTTATTTGGTGCCTGCAGAAAAAGGGATTGAGAAAGAGGGGGAAGGGGCAGGTAGTGGTAGAAAGCTTCCTTTGGGGTTGAGAATACCATCGAAGGGGAAACCACCTGGCTTGCTTTGGACTGTGCCTTGCTGCAGTTTGGCAGCTGGACAAGTGGCCGTGCAGTGAGGAAGGGCTGCCCCTTCTGCCTTTGCAATGAGTCACACTGCAAACCACTTGGGGGGGGGGAGAGGATTGAGCAGGTGGCCCCTTCCTTTCCCACAATGCTTGCATCCCTGCAAGCAGCAGCTCACAGATGAGGAGACACTGTTATTAAGAAGACTTTAACATTGGATAACAGTGGCAGCACACATTTAAATCGGTCTTAACAAAAGTTCCTCGTTTATTGGCTTCTGTTACCGCAGTATGACTTTCTTTCCCCCTAGGAAGGGAGGCAGCTAGATGAAATGAAATCTGCCATGCGGAAAGGGAAGGAACTCCTGAAGAAGAAAGAAGAGAGGCTCAGCCAACTGGAGACCTCTCTTCTGGAAGAGGTAGCTCTGTTGGAGCCAGCCAGGAAGCACCCCAAGTCTTCCTCAATGCCATTGCAGCTGCTTATCCTTGTGGGAAGGAGTAGCGGGAAAGAGCCTCTGAACTGTCAGAGCAGCTTTCGTCCCACTCTTATTTACCACATCTCAGGGTGTGGGGAGGTCCCATTTTACATGTTGTTGTCATATAATCAGCCAGGGCATCTACCTGTCATTTTGCCTATTCAAAATTGATTGAGATCTAACTATGGGATGTGCTTGTAGAAGATGGAGCTGAACAAGGTGGCCTGGGTGCTTCAATCACTGTCTCTGCCAGTAACCCGCAACCCAATTGGGGATCATGCTAATTGCGAACACCTGGCTCTACTGCCGATTTTGGCCTAGTCAAAGAAACTAAGCAAGCTGGCCCTGTCTGGTGATGAGTGGCTGTTGTTTTTTATCCCGAGTTGTTGAGACACAACAGCAAGGAAAACCACTTCTTCTTTACTAGTTTTCTGATGAAGATACAATCAAGGGAGTGGCCTGCAAGAAAATGGTGACTTTTGACCTCAGTGACTCTGAAGACACAAGTAGCCTTATGAGTGCTGATCGGTCTCCTCACAAGAGTAAGTGTTTGGAAGAATGCTAAGACCAGCAACCTACAATCTGTGATTTTACACTCATTTTTGTGAACCTGTTTACCTTTCAGGTGGATACCCTTTCATTCCCATTCAGGCTCAGCTAATCTGCAGCTGCTGAGAATTCTGGCCACACATCTGGAAAGCATTTGGGCTGAAGAAGGGACACACTGTACCCATAGTTCCACTTTTCCTACTTGCCAAAAAGACGTGGCGTGTGTCAGGATTTGTGTTTCCTAACACAAGTGTTGCTATAGAATACATTCCTAAACTTTCACACACCCCTTTACTGCAATCTTAACATACATAACTCTCTTAAAAATCCAAAATGAACACAAATGAACAATGAAAACAATACAGTGAGACTTTGGGAAAGGTGGATCTATCATAATAATGCAACTGAAAGGTTCTTCACCTGTCCCTGGACTGTCTCTCTCTGTACCTTCCTAACCTTAACTGGGAAACCCTGCCGTAGAAGTCCAGTCATTTATTTGTCATCTCCCTTACAGAGTTGCCAGGAGAGACTCCCCCCCCCATAAACTCCCACCAGCAGCCCTATTTTTCCTTGATGATTTTGACAGGGTCTTTTTTCCTCTAGTTTCTCGGTGTGGATGAATAGCGGATTAAATTGGTCTGAATAGCTAACTTTAATCTTCTAGAAAGCTACCGCCCTCTCTCTGCCCCCCCTCCATACCGGAAGCTTTTAATTCCAAATTGTGGCTGGATTTTATTTTTCTGGGTCTGGAGTTTTATTACCTCTGTATTCTTTGTCCAGTAATAATCAATAGTTTTTTCCCTGCCTCCCCTCCCCTTCACAGCAGCTGACTTGAAACCAGATGTCCAGTTTTCTCCCTTTGACAAGATTCAGTATTTGACTGAGTCACTGCAGCGCATCACCAGTGACCTGAACTGTGTCCTTCATCTCCTGAGTACCTTCAACAGCCAGCAGTCTCTCTTAACTTCCACCCAAGGCCGACTGACTCCACTGGCCAGGGATGGAATTCCTCTGACTGCATATACCTCCCTGGCATGTGCCTATTCGGCCACACCATTTGCACCTTCCACTGGACTTCAGTCAGCCTGGTGTAACTCAGGTCCCAGTTCTGCTGCTGTGAGCAGACAGTCTGTGGACAGTCTGCTGATGGAGAAATGGCTCAAGTATTTCCCAGGTGAGAGTGGATTCTTGCCACCATGATTCTTTGATGCCAATTTGAACTCTATTCCTGGTTGAAGGGCTCATGTTTCAGCTGAAATGACCAGCAGAGCTTGTTTCTTCTCCCCCTTTCCCTCACCAAAAATGAGGCATGATTGGTAGATTCCAGAAGCAGGATTTGGATTATTGAGAGTCCGTGTGACACCATAATTTGCAGCTGTGCTAGGAGCTGTTGTCTTGTTTGAGACTTCCTTTCAAAGGATGCCTGAGATTTTCTCTTTTGGGTGCTTTCGTTTTCTATCCCAACAGCATTCTGAGCATTTTCTAAAGATTGTGTTCCCAGTAGTAGGTTTTATTTGGAGCCTGGTACATGGGAAATTTTCTTTACAGATGACCGTCTTTGCTTTTAATTACCAGTGGGGCAAGAGCAGAAATAAAATCATCTTCAATAAAATCATCTTCAAGGACTAACGTAAGATCTACAAGTGAGGATGTTTAAGACTCAGTTATCCTTGGTCCATGGTGTAGAATCCTTTTCTTCAAAAGGTGTGCGAATCAGCAAGCTGATGCTCTTATTTAGTACAGATTTTATGTATAGGTTGGGTGGGTGGGTTGGTTGAACCTGTTGTAGAATGATTTCTCTTATGTGAAAAAGCTGAGAATTTATTTACCTATAAAGTGTGTTCTGTTTATTCACTAGTCAGCAATCCAATTCCATTCCTGATCGATGACTGATCTAAGTTTAAGAATGAGCACTGAGTTGAGCTCTATGATGTAATAGTAGTAAAGAAAACCTTTTAGTTATTGAAAAAATCTTTCCTAAAGGATTCTTTGAAGAACACCCAGTGTCTGAACCAAAATTAATTTGGTTTTCCAAACATGGAGTTTGGGGGATGGAAGCATCTAAAGAAATCTACCCAGCTCTTGGAGACTAGATTTCGAATAAGTAATATGATTTATTAGAAACTTGAAAAATCCAAAGCTCTTGGAATGGATTGATGTCTGATGAAAAATACAACTTGCCTTTAGACTCTGAATGGTTCTAATAATGGAAAGCTCTTTGTTATTTGGTAAATGTAGTCTTTTCTGTTCAGGGAAGTTTCCATTGCCATGTGGTGGGCTCGGTGTTCAAGATGAAAAGCTGGACTCCTTAATAACTGGAGTAACTGGGTAAGTTGAGATCATTGTGTTTTGCCTTACAGCATTGACTATATCAGCTAACATAAAACAAGATCTGTCTCCTAGGGAGTGTTTTAGAGTAGCCATTTTGCAACTTGAAAAATGTTCTCCTCCTCTAGCTCAGGAGAGAGAAGGGATGTCCTCCTCAGATCTGAGGAAGCCAGCAAGATGTTAGAGAGAATTAAGCCTGTTCTGATATCAACAGTGCTCTCAGAAGAGCAAAAACCCTCCCCACAGGCCTCCATGGGTCTCCTGGTTCTTCACCCAACCTGATTAAGGTTGCTGCTTGAACGCAACCAATTTGTCTGCTGCTTGACCACTTTTCCTGGTTGATTCTCCCCACCTCCTGCTTCCCAACAGCGAGCAAGTCTGCCTGTTCCAGTCCCCTCACTTTCAGGGCTCCAAGGCTGAGAAGTCAAACATCCAGCGCATGATTGATGCCAATAAGAAATGGCTGGAGGGTTTCAAGCATGATTGCAAAGGGTATCCTTTTGTCCTGACTAAGTCCCGTAGCTGTTAACTGATATCTCCCACTGCAGCCAGTTCCCAAAAAGGCATTGAGATTGAGAGATGCTGAAAATAATAAGCTGTGTCTATACTGGCCAAGTGCAATAAAACTAATCTGCATTTACAGTTTGTATCCATGGAGGCAGGAGAGGAGTTTAGAACACAGCTGTGGGCTTGGCCTGGCAGGCAGATTGTTTCTTGCCCTTTTCGTTTTCAATCAGATTTGTTCATCAAGCTTCTCATGAAGCTGCAGACAACAAAGCTGTGCATCCTTCCCTTCTCTCACAGCTTTGTATGTTATGTGAAAAAGTAAGAAAAACACCCCACTGAAAGTTTTGACTTTTTCAACATACTTCAATCTATAGATATTTGATCTACAATGTTGATAAAGAGGATATAATATACGTGCATCAGTTACATTTTGTCATCCATTCTGTAATTTAAATAAATATAATTGCAAATTTCCCATGTGCAAAAGTAAGTACACCCCTTGTAATTTTTTTTTTACATATGTGGACTTTATCAATACATTAGCTTGACTCCAACAATATGTAAAGGTTAAAGATGATGTAATTGAACAAAGACACAATGAAAATTTGACTTTGCAATCAGTTATTCATCCAAAAATTAACAGATTTTCTTCAGTGGAAATGGGAAGTGCATCCTTGGCTCTAATAATGGGTATTTCTCCACTTGGCAGAAACCACCTCAAGTAGACATTTTTTATAACTATCTACCAGTCTCTGGCTTTGACTTGGAGGAATTTTTCTCCGCATCTCCATGCAAAATTTGCTCAGCTGTGTGATGCTTGAGGGGTTTCATGCCATGCACAGCTTGCTTTAAATCACCCACAGCATCTCAATTGGATTTAAATCTGAGCTTTGACTTGGCCATTTCAGAACCCTCAATTTCTGGTTTTGTTTTGTGGTTTGTTTGTTTTTTTTTGTTTTTGGCCATGCTGATTTACTAATAGGACAGATAGCATGAGTGGGAGGACTCTATTGTACATTCATAGTTCTTTCGGAGTTTCTCCTGAGTTGTTAGGAGGGATTTGCTTCTGAGTGATTTAGTGGACCCTTTTTTTGTTTCAGGTAAATCCTGATTTTTGGGGTGAGAATCAGATGAATCCTGATTCTCTGAATCCTCCTAATGAAACGTATCCCTCCAATTTGGTCTGTGACCAGCTGCATGGCAATAGAAAGCCCAGGTGTTGTTTTTTTTTTAAAAAAAATCATTTCTAGGGGAGTTCTCTTCCAGGCCTGGCTGTGGTCAGAGTGCTTCCGCCCCTTTCTAGTTTCTGTCGCCATGTCCTTCTGTTTTTCCTTCACTCAAGTTGCCAGAGCTCTCTTGCCGAGTCCTTCGCATTCCTCCAGCAGTGGCTCCGGTTTGGTGCAGCTTGGGCTGGATGAGAACAATCAGATCAAGGTCTACCACTTCTAGATGGACAAAAATCCTGCTTGTCTGCAAAAAGCCTGGCTACCTGTCGAACATCAATATATGATATTATTATCTCTGTACCCAACAGCCTCCACATGTTTTTTTGGGCTGCAGAGATTGATTCTTAGCCATATTTCTCTTGGGAAATTAATTCAAGCCTTTTTGTGGATTTTTCATCCCAGGGAAACGTCATAAATGTAAAAGAGAAAGACGTGTGTGCTGAATGGAGAAAGGTGGCTGGTAGGTTACCTGTCCATACTTAGGAAGCCAGAGAAAGAAAGGGCCCATCTGAAAGACAGGGGCTTGAGGGGCCAACATCTTCTCTCTTGCTCAGCTTCCTCTTTCCACTGTCACCGTTCGCATCTCAGAACCCACTATTCAGGTATGACTGCTGAAGGGGCTGGCAGCGTGCTTCTGCTCCCGCAGCAACTGGGAATATGAACTACAAAATCAGTCTTTGCAGAGGCTGAAGCAGGTCATGAGCAGGTCCAATTCCCCAGGTGCTTCTGGATTCTGGGAGTTCATTTCTACTCCTGGTTTCTGTTTTTCCTAAGGACTCGTGTACCCAACCTGCTGGTATGCTGTCTGGAGCACTGGCACTGTATCCATGGCACTCACTAGGCAGATTCTTTGGTGCTCCCAGCAACACCAGAAGGTAAACAGAGATTTGGGGTAAATTAGATCAGGCAATGGCCCAATGTACTCTTCCTTGAAAGTGGTTGGTATATCCTTTGATTAAGCTGCCAGAAGAAAGCTAAATTTTTCAACAACCTCCCCTCCCCCACCTCTGTTTTCAAGTGGACCGCTGATCTCGGGTTGCTTTTCAAACAATGATCACCATGTGTCTAAACAGACAGCAGAAACCATCCTCCCCAAGGGCTGGTGCTACAAGTGGCCTCAGGCCTCTCCGTTGTGGGGCAGATCTCTCCCTCTGGGTAGTCCACAGCAACTTTTCTCCTGTCCTTGTTTGTACCAGGACTGGAAGGACTTGTTTTATTGGCCTTCCAATAAATGAAATGCATATTATAGCAGAGGACTGGTGGTGTGCATCCTTCAGCTATTAACTGTATTTTTAAATTCTGATTAAATGTATTCTTTTCTACATCTTTCATGGCTTTGTTGCTTTTTCCCTGCTGCAGTCAGGAAGATTTTTTTTACAGACAGATTCTAAAATGGCTCACATTTGCATCGCTTCATCTGGTCCCAACGTTATTTTGTGAGTTGCTCCATTCCTTAATCAAGGCAGAGGCAATCATGGAGATTGCTAGGAGAAAAGTGTGTCTCTCTTTGGATACCCAGCAGATCAGCTTCAGCCAGATTTTTCTGGTGGCCTTTTGTAATCGGAATGTAAATGGTAGAGATTCTATGCTGAGCAGAAGTCCTGTGCCTTCTGCTCCATGCCTAATCCTTGCCCTCCCCTTTCCCTCTCCCCTGGTGGGCACCATTGGAAGGTGACCTGCCTCGGCATCATGAATGAAGATGAAAGGTTCCGAAACGGGGAGGCCGTTGAGTGAGCGCTGCTAGCATCAGGCAGCCCCGTCTCTGCTGAAGGCTGGCTGTGAAGTTCCATCCCATGCTGGGAGCATTCTGGTAAATCCGTCCCTTTGATCAGAAGCAGAGGGAGGAGGGAGTTCGCTTGCATCCTCTTATTAGGGAATGATGGAATTAGCTGTGTGACATTACAGGGCAAAGGACTCAATAACCCACCTCCCTTCTCAGGAAGTAAATCACTCTGAGACATTTGCACAAAGTTGTACAGCATTGTATATTATATCTCAGCAATACAAGCGGCTGATAGGCTGGGAGGCTATGGACTTTTAATTTCTATGCCAGTCTTCAGGTCTTTGTATTGACATGCCACCAGCTTGTTTCCCATCCCAGCCCTCTGCTTAGAAGGTTACCACCATGTCTTGCATGGTGGCAGCTTCCAGTGTGGCCATCTAATTGGCTGCTGCATTTGTCTTTACTCGTGGCACCTACAGTAAACAGTTCACTTGCTCAGACAAAGGCCATCCAGGAGGGAAAACGAATTCTCTAGTGATGGACTTGCTGCCCTCTGCTAGGCAAGGTGGAGCATTGCCCGGTCTGAAACTCTCCTTGCCAACCAGGGGAGCTGATGCAAGGTCTCTCCCCACCTGAACCTGCCCTACTAAACCCATTTGAGGGGTTCTAACAACTGGAAGCTTTGTTTGCCGGTAAGAAAAAAATAGTGGCCTACTGTCTCTCCCTGTCTGACAATTCCTATTTTATTGACTGTGCTAAGGAAAGGAAAATGGCATTTTAAAAGGTTTTATTAGACATTACAGCTTTTAAATAGCTGTGATGCCTAAGAGATGTATATATAAAATAATGATCTGCTTAATATCTGACATTTCCTAGAATAGCTTAATTCATGTTAAAACAGAGGATGTGAATTGCAAGGGCTCTGAAATAGGATTCCAGAATTTATTCTTTCAAAGCTGCCTCTGCCATCTGCATCACAGCTTCCTGTTTGTTCTTGGAGATCAGCCTATACCAAACAAAGGACTCTCGTGTTATAGAAACATAACTTTTATTGCACACTGCGCTGGCTTTTTTTTTAAATAGAAAAAAGTATTAGGCAGATGCAACTGGAAGCAAATCCCATAGTTTACCAAACAGTAAAACAACATGCAGTGTCTCCCAAAGGGGTCTTTAAAAAAAAAAAAAGTCTGCATGGTGAGGGCAATAGGATGAGAAAGAGCGTGTGCCCAGCAGAATTCAGCACTCTCTTCCACAACACTAAAAGGAGAGCAGGGCTTCTTCCATAAAAGAAATTCCTGCAAATGCTCGGAGCCCTCGTGACTTCCCCCCCAATTCTGGAGAAGAGAAAAATAGTTTCATTTATACAAAAACAAAAAATCCATTCTGTACAAGAGCTCCACTTAATTCCAGTATAAATGACTTGGAGAAAGAACCACATCTGTCCTTCCTACCCACTCTAGACCAGCGTATAGGATTTGGAGTAGGCACCAGTTCCCTGCTTCTGTGGCCTCCCTACGCCAGATGTGCTCATTTCTAATAATGAGTCTTTGGACCCCCCAATTTTGCTATGCGTAGGCAAGCGTGGCTCAGCAGCAGGACCCGGGCTAGGTTCAGGGGCCGGGGCAGGAGCAACAGTGGGAGCAGCAAGAGGGGCACCACTGGCTGAGCCTGGCATGGCAAGAGTTCTCTGAGGTAAGGTGGTGGCTGCAGTTGCGTGTGGTGCAGCCGAGGCTTTGCCGCTGGCATCTAAAGTCAAGTGTCTTGCTTGTGTGTGATAGGTTCGAGCCAGATTTCGTATGGAGGCTTCCCGGGGTGGCACTACAGGACAAGGGTCTTGAAGGTCTGGCTTGCGGAAGAACGTTTCAGATTTCATATACAAAGGCAGGTTGCAGTAGTCACCTGTAAAAGGTAGAAAAGGTGAGCAGAGGTTACTCAAGTATAAATGGGATGCAACAGGACCAGAGAAAAAATTCATCCAGTCCACTGAAAACAAGCAACTCCTTCAGGGAAAAGGCAAAGCAGGTGAAAGAAGTCTAAAGATCCAGCCCACTCTGCGACTGGCAAGCATCAGCACTCCCTCCCCGCATCCCCTTCAGACCGCCAGCAAGCATTACCATCCCCGTTTCTAAAGCTCTCAGACTGGCTCTGACTACCTAACTTGAAGATTGGTTGCTCTTCCCTGTACAGAGTGCCTCCCATTCCACTATCCAAGCTCATTCAAACACTTTATGGGAAGACTGTCCTGAGCTGCCTCATGAAGAGCTGCAATCAAGAGCTCTTGATTTAGCACAGTGGCTAAAGTGCAGCATTGGAGGCAGACTGCCCACAACCTGGAGTTCGATCCTGACTGGCTCAAAGTTGACTCAGCCTTCCATCCTTCCAAGGTCAGTAAAATGAGGATCCAGATTGTTGGGGGCAGTATGCTGACATTGTAAACTACCCAGAGTGTGCTGTAAAGCGTTATGGGGCAGTATACAAGCCTAAATGCTGTCGCTATTTGGGGCTGAGCTCTTCATTTGGGGCACCAAAAGGCAGCAGCTGCATCATAGCTCACTTTTATTTGCTCGGTGAGGGATAGGCACAGCTACACCCTTGCCACGGTCACTGTCTTGTGGTTTGGGAGGAGAGGCTGTGAAGCGGCAGATGCCTGGCTCAGAGGGAGTGCTCATGGAAGTCATGCTGTCAGCATTCTCATTGGTGCCAGTGGTCATCTGGTCAGAGGAGCTGTCAGAAATGAAGCACTCTGTGATTTCAAACTTGGCATGCTGCAGCTGCTCCTCTAACTTGGCATGCTCATAAGCCCGAGCCAACTCTTCATAAGTGGATGAGGCACTCTCTGTGGACACCATGCTGTTTCGGCCTTTGTCTGTGGAAACAAGAGGGAGACAATGCAAACCCTGCCAGGACAACCTGCAAGCCAGTTAATTGCTCTCCCACTCTCCTTTGCTAAGCAGAAACAGCTGGGAATGCATGAAGACAGTTCCTGCACTTCCTAACTCTGGAGCCAAAGAAGAGACATGGTGGAGATATTATCTCAGAGTCTTTGAAGATCTGGGCAGGAACAAACAAAGTCAAGTTCAATCCTGATAAGAAATGAGTGGATGCGACATTGGAAGCTAGTGGTATCCCATCTTTTTTTCTGGACAGAGTCATGCTCCCTAAGCCCCAAATGTTTCAGAAATAAAGAGATCCTCTTGGATTTGCACATCTGCTCAAGGGGTAGAAGGCAGCTGTGGCTAGGAAAGTTTTTGTGCAACTCCATCTTGCATGTTAGTAACAACACTTTCTGGATAAGAAGTTATCTGTTCACAGCTACTTATTTCTTCATCACCTCTTGATTTAACTCCTGCAATGAGCTCTCCCAGAAGCTTCTATCTGTTCACTAAGCTCCAAAAGAAAGGATACCCTTTCAACCCCACAATAAGGCACCATGACAGATGGATGGCTTTTCCTTTGCTGCCCCTCTCCTGGTCCTGCACCTGAATTCAGATCGTGAACAAGCTGCTGGTGTTCAGAAGAGTTACTTAGATCTGACTATTCTGTCAAGTCTTTGATGTATGATAGAAGTTGTAAGTGACATTCCTTGGTGTGATGATGCATGAAAGGGGGTAGTAGCTATTAGTAAAATTAGCCTGGTTTATGTTATAATTTTTGTTGTTTTTAATTTAATGTGTTATTTTGTGGAACCATTTAAGAATCTAGTTTCTCTATATGCATATAAATTAAAATAAGCAAATAAAACCTCCGCAAAATATGCGGAAAGAAGATTTTTATCTCTTGGAAGTTCTGGGGTGGCAGGCCACAACAAACTGCAGCTGGATTTGGAAGGCTGTGTTTCGTGGCTGTAACTCAACTCACCTGTGTCCTGGGACAAACTAGCACTGAAACTGTCACTTTCAGTCACTGTGATGCCATGCTGGGAGCCAACTGCTCTCCAGTCAGAGGCCAGAGTCCGTGCTGGCGTGGAGGCCTGGCACTTGGTGAGAGTCCACTGGCTGGAGTATCTGTTCCGGGTACTGTGTGTAGATTTCACACTTTTCCTTGAAACAGGATCTGCAAAAGAAAATGGCTGCCTTTCTGCCTTTGGAAGGAGAAATAAGAACTGTGTAGATTGGACCTTATGAGGCTGGGCTGAAATCTGCCTCATGCAGTTGCTGTAGTAGTTTCTTACCAACAGGTACATTTTTACGTCAGCGATGCCTTGTATCTAAAATGTTTTTTTGTAGATCATTCTCTCTCCCGTGTCATGTGCAGTGTATGAGATGGAACATGACACGGATCAAAACACAGACCAAGCCTGGACCTAGAAGCCCCATTCTATGGCCAGAGGCAGCAAACCAAACACAAAACCATTGGTGTGTGAGGACAGGAGCCCTGACAAGACGGGGGATAGGAAAGTGCTGAGCAGCTGGAGAAGATGAACCAGTCAGGGAAGAGTGGGGCAGCTATGGGGCTGACTGGAGTGCTACCTGTGGGCTTGAGCAAGGCACACAGGAGATAAAGCAGGCCCTGGCATGCAGGTCAGGTAGAACCATCAGAGGGCAGAGAAGGGCCAGACAAACTAGTGTCATTAGATCCCTTTAAATTTTGGGGAGGCAAGACCTGAAATCACTAAAAGCCACATGCCAAACTGCAATACATTTATTTTGCAGATAAAGGGCATAAATGGTCAAGTTCTCACAACCTCACCGTTCCAGCACTGTCAGTTTAGGTTAACATAGACACACGATTCAAAGCCTCTTATCAGAGCTGGTTACTGTGAGAAATGAAACCTTAGTAGAATCAGAGAATTTGGCTACAAGTAGGGCCAAGGGTCCCCCAGAGACCTCTTCCCTCCCTCCATGCCTAGTGATCGTCTGCCTTCAGAGGCATTTGCTTTAAAGCGTCTCTGCTTGGGCAAAGACCTCTGATCTTTTTCCTGCTGGGGCCAGAGTGGAAGATTGTCTGCAGTGCTTACTTGTGCCAGGGCGGATGTCAGACATATCAATCAAAGGCCCCGTGTTCTGGATCAGTGCTGGATGGTGTAGTGACACCCCTGTGCAGAAGGTCTGTGGATTGACAGTCTGGTTGAATTCTGGGTCAGAGACTGGGACTGTTGCTTTGTCATCTCCTATGGGAAATAAATTTGGATAATGACATCCCACCCTGGGATGGCTAAGAAGCAATAACCCCCACTTTGGCCCCTCCTGCAAGAGAAGTCCACAGAGTTGGAGTGTGTCCCTTTATGTTCTTAGAGCCTCATTGGGGGTAGATAGGAAGACCAACGCATGCAATTGGCCACACCCAAAATGCTTGCCAGGAGTCCCAAAACACTATTCAACCCAGTTGATCTGGGAAGGAGAGAACCCAGACTCCACCTAGGACTGTAGTCATATCTGCACGAAAAGCGACCCCATTCCCAGAGCCAGGGAGAGTAATTGGACAAGGGCAAAACGCAAAGGAGGCAGCTGTGGGGATAAGGCCAGTCCCCTAAACTGGGAGGTGAAGCAAAGCCGCTCACCAATCTGCTTGATCCCCTCCTTGTCCTCAATGAGCAGCTGAACCCGGGGGATGTCGATGTGCAGCCGAGGGCCTTGGGGAGGACCCTTCACGGGCGTGTCAAAGCTACGATTATTCTTACTGCAAAGGAGAAGAAGGAGACAATTGGGACTGGAGGTTGTCTGTATCCACTCTGCATTGAAATGCTAACCAACAAGATTTGAATGTGGTTACCTACCTGATGAGCATTTCAGCCAAACTCTTGGCATCTGCAAGGGAAAGAGCAGAGTGGCCTGAATGGGGGCAGCAGAAGCAGCAGCCCTCTGCCCCAGCTGCTCTTGTGCAGCTTGAATCAGGCCGCGAGGTCACCTCTCTATGGGGAGCTAAGGCTAAAGGAAAGATCAAAGAGGGGTGCATGCCTATGCAGGTAGCCCTCGACTTACCAGTGTTCCTTTAGTGACGACAGCACCGAAAAAGTGACTTACGACTAGCACTTGTACTTATGACTGTCGCAGCATCCCTACAATCACCTGATTGCAATTTGGGTGCTTGGCAACTGACAGTTGCAGCTCCCACGCCCACCACTGGTGTCCTTCCCAAACAGCTTCTGACAAGCAAAGTCAATGGGGAAGCTGGCAGGGAAGGTTGCAAATCATGATCACATGATGTCCGAGTAGTGATTGCAGCAAAAGAGACTGTAAAGCCAGGTGTTGTCCTCTGAGGCCTCACTTAAAGGCTGCGCCCCTTAACCATGAATTTTCAAGTCAAGTGGTTGTAAGTCAAGGACTATCTGTACCGCCAGCTCTAATGAGGGTCCTATCCTGCAGCACCCACCTTTCTTCCACCAGCCCTACCTACATAGGCAGCTGCAGGGACCGAATCCTCTAGAGGGGAAAGCCAGATTGATACCTGCTCAGGCTCATCTAGCCCTGGGGTTTCTCTCCTGGCTGTTGAAAAGGGATTCCCAAGAACCAAACATTCACCTCGCAAACGCTTCAGACGCTTCTCCTTCCGCTTCTTTCGAACGACAAAGAGCAACGCCACACCAAGTGTGGCCAAGATGACAGGGCAAGCGATGGTGAAAAGCTTCTTGACATCATCTCCTTCTCCTTGTGCAGACTTAATAGGCGGAATAGTGCCTGTGCAGAAGAAGCATCAAAGCACAATCTGTGCACCTCCTGAAAAAGCCCGACCCACAGGGAACGGGGCCTTCTAAACCCCCCCAGCCAATCCACACTCACTGCCATCGTAGTCCAGGGTGGCGAACTGCAGAGTCTCATTGCCACAGCCGGCACTGTTGCATGCTTTCATGCGCAGCTCATACCAAGTGGCTTCGTGCAAGTCAGTCAGAAAGACTTCACTGGAATAATTGGCTCGCAGGCTCTGCCAAGCCCAGGTGCTTTTGGGCCGGAACTCCAGGACGATGGCTACAATGGGGCAGCCCCCATTGTTCCAGCCTTGCAGGCTCAGCCTGGCATGGGTGGAGTTGATGTGGGTGAACAGATGTTGGTCCTTATTGAAAGATGGTTCTACAAGGAGAAGGAAGCAGGTGAGCTTGGGCAGAATAGAATAGAGCAGTTTGCCAGGTTCTGGAAAGAGGCACCAAGGATTTCTTTCATGACGTATGTTCCCTTAAAGTGTACTGCCTAACCCGCTAACCAATAAAATGTAGAGCACACACATTAAGTATCATCATCATCATCATCATCATCATCATCAATTTAGGCACTACAAAACCCAGAGCTCCCAATATGCTTTCCATGAGCTGTCTGCCACCACAGTAGCACAGCCTGGGCAGGTGCTCCCTTCAGCCAGGCTCCTCAGGCAGCTGCCCTTTCCCAACTGTGCAATGGCAGATGATCTGCTGCAGAGACCCTTCCCCACAAAGGATCAGCTCCCCCCTCTAAAAAGGGGTTAATTAATTTCCCTCTTCCCTCCCCCAAAAATATTGAATTAATATTTCTTGAGTTGCAGGCTGCACAGCATCCATATCCATTGCTAGCTATATAAAAATTTAAAATATTAGTAATAGAAGTTCAAATGTTCAAAATATCTCCAGAAAAGAAGGAAAAATGGGGAGAGATAGGGGGCTATCTAAATGCTTTTTCTAATTTTCTTGGTTTGGGGAAAGCAAGGTTTGTTTTTTTCTACAGACAAACTCACGGCAGAATTTAAAGGGAAAAGTGTTCATGATTCTTCCATAAGGATCCTGTATTCATTAGGAGGCCTCCTTAATACAAGGAAATTTGCAGTGGGCTTTGATCCTAAATGGTCTAGCTAAGATCTGCACCAAGCTTGCAATCAACTTGATGGGTGTAATATTTCAATTAGGCTTCAGGTGATGTACTTCTCTCTGGCATTCCTGAAATTGACAAACCTTTGAAACCTTTGAGAGTGACTGCAAACCATTATAATAAACTTGTCTGCCTTGTTTAAAACGAGCTCCTTACAAGGCCAGGGTGAAATATTCCCACAGAAGGCTGTTCCTCCTTCAGATGAGTTCCAGGCCAGAAGAAAGTCAGGATGGACAACGTTTTTATGCATAATTTGTTAAAACGTGTGTGGGAACCACAATTTCCCTCTCTGAAGTCTTTCCTTCCCAATTAACTCCAACTCTAAGAAAGCCTCTCGGTCTTCCTCAGGACAAATCCCAACGTCCACTTTGCAAGACTTCCTTCCTTCCTTCCTTCCTTCCTCCGGGCCAGAGGCTCCCAGCTGCTGCCTCTGCCTGGCTCCTCCCCCAGCCCCAGGCACCAGTCACCTCTGCCGTGGGTCTTGGCCTCAATGATCTCACTGATGCGGCCAGCTCCAACGCTGTTCTTGGCTGCCAGCTTCAACTTGTACCAGGTCCCGCATTTCAGGCTGCCCAGCTTGAAGGAGCGCTCTGCGGAAGCAATTAACACGTCCTTCCACTCCTCACTATTATCCACTGAGTACTGGAGCACAAAGCCTGCAGAGGTGCAGAAAAGGGAGCACTTTGGAGAAGGGGAGTCCATGCAGCAGGAGCCTCTGCCATCTCCTCCCCCCGCCCTCCAGTTCATGCCAGCAGCTCAGGCTTAAGTCCCTGAAGCCCCCCCCCATACCCCAGGACAGCTGGGGGGTCTCCTCCAAAGAAAGAAACCGCAAAACTTCCATTGGGTGCCCAGCCTTCTAGACAACCATCTCAATAAGCAAAGCCAAACAAAAAGATGCACGCTTTCTCAGGGCCCATCTGTGCATGTCATCAAGGAGGAGTGTGGCTCCTACACGTGTGCTTGTGCCAGAGAGGGAGGGGGTTCCATTCAGGCTGCCACCCCCTCCCCCCCCAGCCATGAAGTAGAAAATGGCTCCTTCAGTTATGCTCTTCCATGCCCATCCTTTTTCCAGCTATCTTCCTGCTCCTCTGCTTGCTCCTCTTGGAAGTCACAACCCCCCCCCCTGCCCCCAACCAAGCAATGAATCAGTCCAGGCAGAGGATTCTACCCCCACTGCAGCACTTCTGGCTGTTTCTGGCTGTTTCAATTAAAAGGAAACACATCCACAAATGCTGCTGGCTAGGGAGACTGCCTTGTAATTAATTCCATAAGTTTAATTAATTGCGATGTGAAGACTCCCTTCACTTCTTCTTCTGGGGCTGCCATTGTTTCCCTGAGGGCACTGAAGCGGATGAACAAGGCGGCACTGGCACACAGCTTCATGCCAGGAATCAGGCCGAGACTGGGGAAATGCATCTCGGAATCTCCACTGATTTTGGCCTAATCTTCCACCAGCTGCTACCTTTCAACCCTACCAAACTAAGCCCTGTTGTGAAATAAAAATGGAGAATAGGATCTTCCTCCTCCTCCTCCTCCCTAAACAAGCTGGTTGGGAGGTACAAAGAATCTGAGCTCAGGTAAGAAGGAACTGCCTGACCTGCTCTGCCTTTGCTAAATAAGCTGCAGTCAGAACTATTTGGAGCTTACACAGACACACAACCTCAGATGAAGCTCTAAGGAGTCTTTCACAGAGCCAAGGAACCATTTAGTGCTCCTCAAAAGAATGCCTTCACCCAATACCACCTTCCCTTGCTAAATCTTTGGCCACAGCAACATGAGGCAGCTGCGCCCAGAAGACCAAGAGCCCACCCTGCAGAAAAAAGGCCCAAACCCAGAGAAGGAAGGGGAGACAGAATTGGGGAGACATTCAGGAATAGCCAAGCTTTGTCTATCTATCCAGCAAGTGCAGCCACCCTCCCTCAACTTGCCTCGGATGGAGCTGCCACCATTGTCACCAGGGATCCAGGCCAAGGTGATAGATGAAGCCGAAGTCTTGGACACCATCAGCCGGGGCTGGTCTGGAGGGACTGAAAGGGAAGGCCATTTGGGTCAGCTTCCTTGTCACCCGGCTCCTCCACATTCAGCTGTAAGAGTTCATCAAGCTGGGCACTCTGGGGCAGGGAAGTTAGGCAGGCCTTTGTCCTAGACAAAATCCCCCCCGGGGTGGGGGAGGGGAGTTCCTTCTGATAGCTCACCTTGCACCAGCAAGTTGACAATGATGGTATCAAATCCCCAGGTATTTGTGGCAGTGCAAGTGTAATACCCCGAGTCTTCTGCTTTCACAGAACGCAGAATCAGGGTGCCATTGGATTGGATCTGACGGTGACCATCCAAAATGACCGGAATAGCTGAATCATCACTGCAAAAGAAAACCTCAACATTAGAAAGGCATGGTCTGGCCAGAGACCTTCCAAGCCCCTCCCCCCTTGGCAAAAAATACCTGTCTTTAGTCCACTTCATAGCTGGGAGAGGATCCCCCACTGAACTGCATGGCAGTCGTACATCTTTCATCCAAGGGGTGGTAACTGTGCCCCCAAATGAGATGATCTTGGCTGGAGCTGCAAAAGATGGGGAGGGTGACATGGTGAGGGGTCCACAGCAGCTGAGCTGCCAGGCGCTCCCCATTCCACTGCCAAACCTTTTCCAGCAGGCTCAATGGTGACTTTCTCGCTCATGTTGCCCCGCCCTGCAGAGGTGACAGCGGCAACCCAGAGCAGGTACTGTTGCCCACGGTTCAGGTGTGCAATGCGATAGAACAGCTGCTCTGGACTTGTTTCATATTCGCTGGGAGCCTGCAGGAGAACCGAAGGAGAACAGGCCTGCAGCTGGATCAGACTGCTTTCCTGCTTGCCCAGTGGAGGCCTCTCGGGAGCCCACGTACCCCAACAGCTGCCACCTATAGGCCTGTGGCCCTGGAGGCAGCATTAGCAGCCTGCACTAGCAACTCCTGAGCCATTGCTAAATTTGCCTTTCTTGGGTTTAGGGGCCCTCGATATACACCTTCATTTCCTTCTTGATCTGTCCAAAATCTCAGTAACTTGGCCTCCCTGAAACTCCCTTGCTTTCTGGTCTTAGGAGAAAGGCTTTTCCCTAAGAGCTTTCCTCAACTTCTACAAGATTTCATACATTTGTGCAGATAGGTTATTCTTTCTACAATGGATCAAATTTATTATTTACTCTCCATTTCTTCAAGCTAGACAGATACTTTTGGATTTCTTCAGTGCCTGTTTCTGTTTTAAGCAAAAAAATAGGGGCAACTTCACTTTTGACCTCTAACTTGGGCTCTTTTATAAACAAGTTAAATAGCCCCAATCTCTGCTGTTTACAAGAACCTAAAGGGGAAAATAACTCAGACCTCAGCTCTGAGGTCCTGGACCTCACCCTGTCTCTTGGGCAATCAGAACACAAGGTTTACATTGGCCTGGAGCTGACAGATGCTACCTAGTTGTTTGTTTGTCGCCCTATTACAATTCACAACTCCCAGCATGCCCTGTTTCTGACTCTTGCAAGACAGATCTGGGCAAGAAGAGGAAATGCCTGTTCAAGAGAGGCTTCAGGCTGCTGGGACTTGCACTGATTGCTGATTTGACAGACCGTCCAGGTTGCCTGGCTGGACCACTTTTAAACTGTAGCCCGAGGCACATCCCCGTGGAACCAGCCAGGCAGGCCCCCCGCAGAGCCCTCAGGTTCTCAGCATCTGGGCTCCTCTCTGGGGTCAGGAGGAAGGGAGGCTCTCCCTTCCCCCTCCCTGGGGAAGTCTTACATTCCAGATGCAAGGCTGCCATAACTTCCCAGAGCTGCCACCTGTGGGCACATGCGACTGCCTGGGAAGCTCCATCAGGGCCAATGCCAAGCCTGACTGGCAGACAAATATCTCACCTCTGTGCCCAAACAGTTTTGGTTTGGCATGCTTGGAACATGGACTGATAGATCCACAGGCAGAATACTTCAATATAACCAATGTTTAAATATGCAAGCATAAATATTGCATTGCATGCACAATTTTAAGCCAAATGGCAGCCTTGACAAGATGCCAAGGAAACAATATCAGATCCCAGCAGCTTCACCAGTTGCTTTGATGAAAAGATTATGTTGCCCTGGAAACGAAGGGCTCAGATGTTAAAATGAACTGCAGAAAGCGATTTTGATAAGCAAATGTTGTCCCCGCCCTCCTTTCCAAGCTAACAGAGCCTGAATGTTCCCAGGAAGCTTTGGGGGCCAACTAAGGTCTGGGCTGCATCCATTTCTGTGTTGCTGCTGCCACTGGTGCAACTACACGAGATGGAACAAAAGAGCCCGTGTCCTGCAAGGACCAGAAGTAGCAACCGACCAGAGGGGCAGCAGCCTGTTCTGTAGAAGATGCTTCTGTTGTATTTATTTATTTGTTTGTTTGTTTATTACAAGATGGGTCACGGCCTCCTAAAAACGGTGAAATGATGATACACAAGAATTGTAAAATCATATTCATATTGCAATAAATAAAATTTGAAATCAGTATTACCAGGACATCTGCCTTGAAGTCTCTATAGGAGGAGACCATCTTCACAGCCTTTCTAGGGACAATAGGGAGCATCCTAAGCTCAGGTGGAAAGCTATTTCACAGTGAAGCTTTTACAACTAAAAGCTCTAACTCTAGCATGTAATCATGTGGCCCTACTTCTCTAACATGGGGGGGGGAGGGCTGCAACCTGGCCTGCTGGCACTGGGGGCTTCTACTTGCAGCCAGCAGTTTTGAATGCAATCTGAGCCTGAACCACGAAGGACTTTACAAGTAATCACCACCAAACTGAATTGGCCTAGAGACAAACTAACAACTGGGACAGCTTTCACAATATTGGTATTAGTCAACAATAACGGATTTCCCCTGTTGGTATGTGGGCAGCTGCCTTTTGCATCAACCATAACTTCTAAATGATCTTCAAGGTAGCCTTCATGATTATAGTAGTCCAAATGCCAGAAGATAATGGCATGAGTCACTGTTGACAAAGCCCTCTGCTCCAAAAGAGGCCACAAGTAGCACCTCAGCTGAAGCTGGGACAAGGTTCTCCTGGCCACAGCCTTTATCTGCTCATTCAGGTCTAGGAGAACCTCAGACTGTCCACTTGCTCCTTCAGGGGAATGCAAGAGATGGAATCTAGAAACAGAGGGCTTCACCTTTCTGCAATCTGTTTCCTCCCTGCAAAGATGGAGTCAGGATGTCTCTGCATCTCCTGCTCAACTGGAGACAGGGAATGGGTAGCTAATGAGACCTCACCCTACCTACATGTTAACAAAAATGGTTGAGAGGCTCTCCATGTTAGAGTGGCTCCTTCCCACCAACCAAACCTAGAGGTCAAGAAAGAGGAGAGGCACTGTCAAAGACTATTACTAATTTCCAGACAAATGGCACTGGATGCTGCTGAGAACTCTAGAAGGACCACTGTTCTTCCTGGTCCTGCTACAGGTCACCCACAAGAGTAAACAATGCAACTTGTGTCCCCTATCCAGGCGTGAGCACAATCTAGAATCCATATCCACTTCATCCCAGGGCCCTAATACCTTCTTCTACAAAGAAGGGCAAGTTTGGGCTGGAAGCAGATGCTCACTTAATAGCAATATCATTCCCACTTTCAAAAAGGCATTTGTCATTTCTCCAGTTCCTCATATCATCCTCTCCTGGCATCTCTGAAAAGCCAGGCGGGACAAGGAGCTAGCCTACATATGGCAAAGATCATCCCACAGAAAACCTTGTCAACCTTCTTGGGGGTTCATGGTTCAAATGAATTTCTCGTGATTTTGCAAGGCACAGATTGCTGCATCTCATTGGTCGTTGTCCAGTTCAAGAAGCTATGAGTGATTTTATCTTCAATGTGACTAACTAAAAAAGGTTGTCGTGGCTTGAAGGTACTTCTTCAAAACCCAACACAGTTGAGATAACCTCAACCAGCTGCTGGTGCATTAAGGACATGGAAGTAGTCATGCTTCAATTAAGCTTGAGGTCAAATTATCTGCCAAATCACTAGGAAATTCCCAAAACATGCTTGAAAATCAGCAAGATCTATAGAGGCCTAAGACAGACCATCCTAACTGATCCTACCCTCTGCAGCTACCAAAGTAGGAGCCTAAACCGAGGGGCAGCCATCCTATTGTGCAGGAAGGGAAGCACTTTTTTTCTCTCTAAAGCCTTTCCTGTAGATCAGCACACCAGCCTCAGTCCATTCTATGGCAGGGAGCTCAGAGCAGAACCTGCCAAAAACTCTCTCCTAATTTGCATCCAGCTCTTTAGCAAAAGCCAAGGCCATCTTAGAGAACACAGAAACCCTGGAGGGGACCATTGGACCTCTACCTTTGACTGGCAAGGCCAAGCAAATGGATAGATTACAGTGTTTCTCAACCTTGACCATTTTAAGGCATGTGGACTTCAACTCCCAGAATTCCACAGCCAGCATGCCTTAAAATGGTCAAGGTTGAGAAACTCTGTGCTAGAAGGACAATGTTGTCTGGGTGCCCTTAACTCTCTACCCTCCTCTCAGACTGACCCGAGGGAAGGGCTGCCCGATGCAGCAGGTGAAATCCTCCTCATTGGAAAAGGCATATCTCAAATAGATGATTCTGCCAAGGTAAATTTTAACTCATGAATGCCATTTATCCTTGACTTTTACTGGTGTGTTGTTAAATGCCGTGTTTTAAATATAGATTTGTGCATTATTGGGGTTAGCTACTAAGCACGATTTAAGTTAAATTAGTAAATAAATGCTGGCTATTTAAATCTATTTCTGCTTTGTAAAATAAGCAATGATACATTTGTCAGCCTGTAAGTTATGGAATGTGGTGAAAGAGAAACAATGGCGGGGAGGAGGGAGAGAAAACCTCGCGGGACAAAGGTCTGATCCACTATTGTATTGTTCTTTCCTACCCCATCCTAGTGTCCAAAATAGACTGAGATGATCCACCGAACTGCAGGCTGCTTCTGGCAGCTCCTGATTACAACCCGGGCTGAGGATCCCCAGGGTAAAGCTACCTGAGGCCAGTCCTCTCTTCAGGGGACAGACAAGGCTTGGCAACCTGCTGGCTTAGTAGCCAGGCAACTATGGCGCGCCCACTCTCCCAGGAGCCCCATCACAGCTGCTCACCGGTTGGCCAGAGCCTGGGCTGGAGCAGAAAATGGTATACTTCCGGATAACCCCATTAGGTTTTGAGGGTGGCAACCAAGATACCACAACGCTGCTGGCAGAGGAAGGCACCGCTTTGATCCCGGCAGGAGGACCAGGAACTGCAAGAGGAAAGAAGAGGCATGATTCTCAAGGCCTGTCTAGGTGGGCCGCACTGCAGCCATGCTGTTGCAGGAAGGAAGGAGCACAACTCACTGCAGTGCCCTGCTGGGAGTGAGGGGGGAAGGAACAGTCCTCTTCTTTTACCCCAGTTGTGCCAGCCACCAAAGGTCTCACTGGCAGGACACCAGTGTCTCCCTTTAGAGCAACTTCTGCCATTAGAGGGAAAGTCCTGGCAGCAGCTTGCTTCCAGCCCAGTCTGCTTCTGACAGATTCTTGATCAACCGAGACAAGCTGAGCAAGGGTTCAAGGAAGTGGGGCTCCAGCAGAATGTTCTCTTGCCATGCATGGAAGGCTGCTGGAAGGGATCAGCTGGCCAGCCCACACTTGGGAATGCTGCCATTCAGGTGGGCTTCACCTGGGTGTCCCCAGTACCAATCCAGCCCACCATTCAAATCATGTCACAGCTAGAAAGGAATCCCAGTTCCTTCTGGCTGCTCTTCACCAGCCTCTACAGTTCCCCCACCCCTGAACCACTAGAGCGGAACCCAGGTGAAGCATCCCTTTCCAGCTCTGAGATGGACCAAAAAGGCAGGCTGGCCAAAGCCAGCATGTGATCCAGAGGCTGTTTTCTGGTTCTTCGATGGGTTGCTCTCCCCGTATGGACTCTGAGTCCCTTCCGCCCTGCAGGTCTTTGTCCTTCCAAGCCTTCTGGCACCCTGGCTTTTCTAGGGCCTCTGTTTCTGTCCTGCTGTCCGAAAGATGCCCTGTCTCCTCCCAGGAGGGACATCAGAGGTCCAGCCACAAGAGAAACAAGCCAAGCCCACTGACTGCAGCGAGGCAGGCCACATAACTGAGATAAGTGGGGTAAAAAACTCTGGAGTTTCCCCAACTCCAGAGGGAGGGAGGAAAAGAGGAGAAGCGAAGCCCCAAACCACCAGAGTGGGCCCTATGGAGCCATAGTACAGCAGAATCATCCACACCCCAAAGAGGACATCTGTCCCCTGTACAGAAGCTGTGGGAGAGCTCTACACAGGCCAAGGAACAGGAACACACTATCCAGCTTCATAGAGCTCAGCTGCAGGCACTCACTGTCTTCTTTAGTCTGGATGTGGAGGACGTTGCTGCGGACCCCATCACCTGCCTGGGTGTAGGCCAGGACCTGCACGCTGTAGTTGGTGAACTTCTCCATGCCCCGCAGCTCTGCTCGCTCCCGAGTGGTGGTGACATTCTGCATCTCCCCCCACTCTGTTCAGGAAGCAAGAACACTCCGTGCAGAGGCAGGTAAGGCTCCCGCTGCCCTCTGCAGCCTCCCAACTCAGCCTGCCATAGCTTGATTTGCCTAGCAAGCCTCCAGCACAGAAGTGGGGAAAGAGCTTGGGGATCTGGCTGAAGGCTGCCCCAAGGCTCACAAATGGGACAGAGCTGCCACTTGCTACCCAGCAGGTGGACAAAGCCAGGACACAGTACAGTGGCAGTACCCTGCCCCGCCACCTTCAGCTTGCTTCCCCCCACCCCCATAGGACACAAGGGCCCTGAAAACAACAGAGGAAGCCTTTCAAGGGTTAGCCACATTTTGTGGAAGGAAGCACACACTCACTCCCACGGGCTCTTATGCACACACAAAGAGTTGTTGCTACAGCCTAAAAGAACCCCTAATAAACCATCCCACAGAACCCTCAAAAGTAGTAAGCCTGCACTGGATGTTGGGGAGCAAAGAAAGAAACTGCTCTCAATTTTTTTTAATGGCCCCCTTGTAAGCCTCGTTTACCTTTATGCCCCCCCACCTCACAATCATTGTTCTCTAGAAACAAAAGGTAATTTACTACCTGTATGTTTATTACTCTGATTTGTATCATATAGTGTAAATGGTAATAAATGTCAATATTTATGTAAGGATGGAGGCCACATCAGAAACTTACTGTGCCTCCTTAGAAATATGACATGGCCTCAGGGACCTCTATGGCCCATATTGAGAACCACTGGCTTAGAGCCTCCCCCCCCCACACCCCAGGAGCTCCTGCACAGAGCATGGTTCACTTGCCAGAAACCCAGCTGGGGGAGGCTCTGGGGCTCAGAAAGGAATGTGCTTTTTCTGCCACAGTCCAAGTGGTCCTTCCTGTTATTTGCTTGCACTGAGCAGGAGACAGTTTAAGGAGCACTGCAGTCTGCAAAGTGACTCCAGGCATCCCTGAGAAAGTGCGCTGGGTCCATTGTGCCAAACGCAGCAACAGCCAGCTAACAGAACAAGACAAATAATTACAAGAGGTTCCCAAAGGAGAGTGGAGTTGAATTCCCTTATCTTGCAGTTGTGTCAGGGGCATTGAGTGACAGGCAGCACCAGCTTGGCCTCCAGTATCCAGTTAGAGGGTAGTTCTGACAGTTCTGACATGAACCATCTGAAGATCTGATGTGTTAGTGGATGAAAAACAGCCTTCTGCCCTCCAGATATGATACTACACTAAATTCAGTTAATGAAAATGAAATGAGCACATTGCTCCCAACTCACCACCATCCATGTAGAGAGACCAGAAGATGACCCGGTAGCCCTTCAAGATGCCATTGAGGGTGCTCCGAGGGGGTTCGGACCATGAGATGACAGCCACATCAGAGGTGATGGACAAGGCCCTCACGTTTTCAGGGGGCTGGCTGGGAACTGAACAGGGAATCACATGCAAAGGGATACCCCTGGTTGCCATAGCCCCTTGGCTGTTCTTTCAAACAGGTGGGCAGATTAATTTGCCAATCCATCCATGCTCCCCAGAGTCCCAGGATGAGGCCTCTGCCATGGAATTTTCTACTAGACCCGCAAAGCTGTGCAGTTGCTTGAAGAAGGGAATACTCAGCGAGTGATTGGGGTAGAGGTAATGAGAACCCGCTGCCCCCCAAAGACAGATCTCTAATTTTTATGAGCATTTAAATGACGATATATCATCCTAATGATCCACTCGGAAAAGGATGATTGTTTCCATTTATTTAGGTGCAAAGCTGAATGCATGGTGTAATTAGAGGCTGGTGTTATAAACTAACAGAGAGTCCGTTTGAAGAAAATGAAGGTAATATAATTATGGGAAATAACACTATTGCTAAAACAGGGGCCCTTGAATACCCCAGGAGGAGTGCTAATCTAGGCAGGAAATGATGCTGCTTTGACAGACTAATGAGGGTCTTAATTAAGTATGATAAATTGCTGAACTAGTGAGGAAGAAACTTCTATTTTGTTTTCCAAGTGCTGATCTCTTAGCCCATGAAACCTGTGGAGAATCCCCAGAGGAAATGGGGGCAGCTGTGGGCACAACAGAGCTACTCCTTGGCAGGGTCACCGGCTGCATTCTGCACAAGGCATTGTGGGTGGAGAGTTCAGAGACGGGGTAGCAGCTGCACAAGGGAGCCCTGGAGAGACTCAAAGTTACTCTCGCCCGTCCAGACTGGGGTGCTGAAGGATGGCACACTTCAGGCTCTCACCAGAATGGCATTCAAGGAAGGCCCAGGGTGCCCCTGGGGTAAGGAGGAGCACAGTCACTGAAATCAGACAGGCAGCCTACGCAGGCCCTTTCATCTCCAGATGTCACACTAATACTGGGGGGGGGAGGAGAGAGAGAGAATGAGAAAGAGGGAGGGGGCATTCCAGGTCCAGAATTGTATCCTGTGCCGATTTTGAAAAGGGAAGGGAAGGCTCACTCTCTCCCACTCACTCAGTCTCACAGACTTGTTCTAATGGTGACCATCACAGAATGGTGACCACTATTTATTTTAGCTCCCACAGAAATTGCCACCTATTTGTACGTACCTAGAACCCCAAAATGTCTAAAACATAATAAAACCTAACTTTGCCTAACAAGTATCTCTGCCTCCTGATGATGAAACAAATAAACCCTCTTATGTATGGAAAACAGAAACAGGCCTGCCTTTGGGAAGATAGTAGCAGCTTTGGGTGGAAGGATGCCATCTTGCAGGAAAGTCTGGCTGGACTGAAATAAAATGTAACAGCCGCTGAAAAGCCAAGAAATTGCCAGGACTTACCATCCTCCAGTGTGGTGGCATTGATTTCACTGGACGAGGGGCCAGTGCCTGCCCGGTTGAAGGCCTGCACCACCACACCATACTGGGCAAATTTCTTCAAGTTGTCAAGGGTGTAGACTTCACTGTCCCCCGTGGCCTTCATCTCCACAATGCTGTACTGCCCGCTGCTTCCTGGGCTGTTCTCTCGATAGCCAATCTGGTAGCCCCGGATAACCCCATTCTGGAGTTCTTTCTTTGGGGCCTATGAGGTGGGTGAGTAAAGAGGATGAGTAAAAATAGGGGAGAGAGTCCATGGCAGAGTCAGAGCACGGCAGGCAGATTCAGGATGAGAGAGGGGAGTGACTCCCCTATCCAACCATCTAAATGTTAACTGCCTGCATTCCCATCCCAGTTTCAACCAGCTGATACTCAGGCTTGTTCAAATGGCCCAAGAGTCTACCAAGCAATCAGTGTAGCCTGCCCTCCTTACATTCACATGCTCTGGATGACAGGATCCCAGCTGGCAATGGAAGCACCAACACGAGAAAGGCAGAAGAGTTGGTCTTCCTTTTGGTACAGATCCAAAAAGAGGGACAAACAGAAAAAGTGGACAGGTGGAAGCCCTCTACAGCACTCAGCCAGTACCTTGGGAAAGAAGCACTCTGAGATGAGGAGCAGGACCCTTGAGGCCGAGACCCCCACCAAGAAGCTGACTGATTTTAGTACAAGCCAAGAGCACTCTTGTTTTTACCTTCCTCTTAAGACAGTGCAAGCTCCTTGCAGGCCAAAAAGGAAGCCCCTGCCTCAGATATTTAACCCAGTCACTCAACTCAAGGACTTTCTGCAAATAAAATTCTCTCCTCGGTATTTAAAAACAAATAAATTTAAAAAAAGTATTTATCTATTTATTTTCAAAATAACCACTCAGAGTTGCTGGGAGTTGGGCACTGGGAGTCAGGTGGCATGTAAATTTAATAAATTATCATTATGGTTGGTCACACAGTCAGCCAGATGTTTAGATTTGGCATTTTCATCTATCGAATCCTCTCAAGAACCTGGGATAGGCAGATGTTGTTTGAGGGCATTAAAGCAGAGTTCCCCAACCTTTCCAGCTTTGCGGACCGGCAGGGGAGGGGATGGTTCCATGGGAGCAGTGGGCAAGCACGTGCATGCAGCTCCATTTGTGTGAGTGGCGGGCATGCACGTACACTGCTCACGCAAATGTACCATGCATACACGTGTTCAGCTGCTGCTCACGCAAGTGGGGATGCACATGTGCATGCTTGCCACCACTTCCACAGTCCGATTCCAAACAGCTGAAGGCCCGGTAGTGAGCCATGACTTGGGGGGTTGGGGACCTCTGTGTTAAAGGTTAGGGTTAGGGAAGCTGCCTTTGCAATTGACTGATGGGGATTTTTTCAATGCCAGTGGTGTTCAAGGGGTGCTTCAGATATTTTGAGATTATGCTTAAGGCATATATTGGTGCTTTGCTTTCTTTTGCCAGTTGTTCTACTTCTATTTGCAGGTCTTTATGTTTTGTGACTTTCTCCCATTCTTCTGCTCTCTCTAGGTACCGCCATGTCCCCTATCCAGACTTTTTTGTCTTCTTATCAACAATTGTTAAGTTTGGATTGTTTTGTAGCAGGTGCTTATCTGTTTGAATTCTAATGTCCCAGATCACTGTTTTTATGTCTGTTTTGTGGTCCCACCAATTCTTGATTGCAGGCAAATGGCATTTCTTGCAGATCTTCTATTATTGGTTCTGTCATGCCATTGTTTGCACTCAGTCTGCATGATCTTTTGGCAGCAGCTAACTAGGTGGTCCAGTTTCATTCAATCAGAATACAGCTGGAAGAGACCTTGGAGGTCTTCTAGTCCAGCCCCCTGCTCAAGCAGGAGACACAATATCATTTCAGACAAATGACTTCTTAAAAACCTTGAGTGATGAAGGCAAACTGTTCCACTGGTCAATTGTCCTCACTGTTAGGAAGTTTCTCCTTAATTCCAGGTTTTTTTTCTCCTTCCATCCGTTGTTTCTTGTCTTGTCTTCTGGTGCTTTGGAAAATAAATTGACCCCCTCCTCTTTATTCAGCCTCTTTACAGAGGCAGCATTTGCTGTGTATTGCTGTCTTCTCAATTCTGGCTGTGCATGCATTTGTTCTTAAGGCTTAGTCTTGGGCAGCCAGAATTATCTCCTCTGTCTCTTTCTTCAGCTTTCCTGTTCTTAGCCATTGCCGGGACTTGTTGTTACCTGCTTTGCCTGCTAGCTTTTTTTAATGTACTGGCCAAGTAATATTTGCAATATTTTTTTTCCCCATTCTTCATTTGGTCCATTGTAGGCCAGTTTGGTCTCTCCCATATTCAGTAAGCCTTCCTAGTACTGTATACTCGTTTCAATGCATCTTCTTCACTGTCTTTCAGAGATTCTTCCAATGCCCTTTTTTCTTCTTCAGCTGTCTGGCGTACTTGCAACATTCCACGCTCACTTATTTTCCTTGATAAGTAAAGTCTGTCAACACCTACAGTATGTGTGAATGAAGGGCATAATTCATTACCATTATTTTTCTGGCATTCCTATCCAGGGCGTTTAGTTCTGCTTGAGTCCAGTCTACTATTCCAGCTGTGTATCTATGACAGGAATTGCCCAGATGTTAATTGCCTCAATAGTATTTCCTCTATTGAGTTTGGCTTTTAAGATTTTCTTCACTCTAATCATGTATTTATGTTTAACCTTTTCTTTACTTCAGTGTAGCTGTTATTGTCAGTTTGAAGGATGCCCAAGTATTTGTAGTGATCTTCTTCATCCAGGCTCCAGAGTTATTTCCATAGGATATCTTGATTCCTTTAGTTTTCACTTTTTTTCTCATGTTGATGGTAAGATGCACATTTGTCCATTCCAAACTCCATTGCAGTTTTGTGGTTGTATATATCAGTGTTTCTCAACCTTGACAATTTTAAGGCATGTGGACTTGTTTATTCCAATGCTGGCTGTGGAATTCTGGGAGTTGAAGTCCACATGCCTTAAAATTGTCAAGGTTGAGAAACATTGGTATATATGGACAGTGCTGAGCATAAATTCTATTTCAGATTATGTTTTTCCTTACAGCTTCAGCTCATCCATGTAATGGAGGTGGGAGAGCCTGGCGGATGTTTTTAATGTTTAATAGCCATGGCCTAATTTGTTCAGTATTGTTGAAAAAGGAATCAGTGCAATGACAAATAGTATTGGTGATAGTGAATCTCCTTGAAAGACTCCTCTCTTGATATTAACTTCTCCCGGTCCATCATAATTGACCGGCAACCGTGTCTTCCATTGTGCCACTGATCTTTGCACAAAATTTCTGATGTTTCTACTGGCTGTTATTATTTCTAGGCATTTGATTATCCAATCACATGCCAAGGAGTTGAATGCCTTCTTGTAAGTGCTCTTCAGTTCAGCACAACTGAAACAGAGGCTCTGTAGTGACCCACACAAACTTCAGTGCACTACAAACCAGCAGCAAAGGCTGGTGGGCTAAAGACCACAGGGTCTTTCCCACGTTGCCCCCCTCTGGGATGCATCACCATTCCATCCCTCTCTGGTTGCTTCAGATGTCAAAGGCCCAGAGCTTCAAAATAGGAGCAAGGATGGGGCCAGCCTTCTCATATGTGTCTCCTGGGGAAAGAACAAGAGCACCTTCTGCACCACATCAGCCGATGGACCATGCCTGGTCATGAGCTGTTATTTTTGTAGTTCAAATAAACAAGAAGTGCCACTGATCCCAGCCCTCCTTCAAGCATGGAACGCACATACTTGCCTTCCAGGTGACCTGGATGCTTTGGGATGTCATTGGCTGCAAGGTGACATCTAATGGGGGACCATCAGGAGCTGAAAGAGTGGAAATCACATTACACATGGCACAGTCAGATTCTTTCTTTGTTCCCAGTTCTTTAAAGGTAGAAAAAAGAAGTGGCTGAATGTGAAGTATTTCTGACAGTGGCTTTGCATGCCTGTGGCTCATGCCTCCGAAATGCCAAGGAAAAAAAGACCTAGTGGGATGGATTTAGGCATCTGTTCTACAGACTTCAGAGATGGCAGAAGTTGCTTTAGCTTGCTGTGAAGGGGGTAGGGTGGGGAAAGACCAGTAGTGAAGACAGCAAGCAACAGAGCAACTGGAAAACCCACAAAGTTCTTCAGCTCAAAGAGTGAACCTCAGAGAATGCTGGAGATGATACCCTATATTGAAAAATAATTATTCTGTGGCATTTTGGAAGACAGACCTGTTTATTTGATATGAGTCATTTCATCAGATAGATTCTATTCAACCAATGTTTTTATAGGCAAGCTTTTAAAGAGAGACCAGGCCCAGTTCTTTCTGAAGAATGGATTAACCCGATTAACCCACAGCTCAGCTCAGGAAGGGAGCTTCCTGATAGGACCAGCCCAAGGAAACAAGCAAATGGCTTTTGCGTCAAGGAACAAGGACTTCTGCTAACTTGACAAGGTCATGTGCACTCACACCCACATGGTTGCCATAGAGGCTTAAGCATCCCCCCCCCCCACCCATACAGGCACAAATCTTGTCTATGGAGCAAAGACTTTTAGGTGACAACAACAGACTCTTGGCCAGAAAAAGGGTGGTGGGCAAAGAAGAAATGGGTCTTAAGCACAGATAGCAATTGTGTGTTCTTAACCTTTATGACTTCCTCTTTCTCACACTTTGCCCATCACCTTATTTGTTTCATAAATTATCTTGTGGATACAGTCCTGAGGTGAATGGGCACCTGCTTCCTCTGTGCTGATGGTCAGATCCTTGCTTGGCTCACTGCGGCCAATCTTGTTGAATGAAAACATGCGGATGCTGTATACGGAGGCTGGGTGGAGATCCACAATATTGGCCTGGTTAATGGAGGGAGAGATGTTCCGGGTGGATTGCTTAAAGTCCCAAGAATCTGGAATAAACAGAATGGTTGTGGGATTATTTGTTGATCTAGAGTTCCAAGTACAGCTGTGTGTTTATGACATTTTGAAACCACAAATAATTCAGAAGGTGGGAAAGGGTGTCAAGAAGCTTTACTTTTGAGCTTTCTGCTCACACTTCTAAAATTGTATGCTCCTCAGAGGCTATAGGTTAAAAGACAGTAATAAGTCAGCCAAAGTAGTTGCACAGAAAAGTTAAATAATGTCAACCAATAAATAACAAATAGCTATGGCTATCAAACATCAAAAAGATCTCCCAGACTATCCCACCTTCTTTACATGGATGATTTGAAACTGTATGTGAAATAGAATCGCTGCTGAACACAGCCAAACTTTTGCAAGGGAATTTAGACTGGACAAATGTACCATGCTTACCATCAAACAAGGAAAAATAGTGAAAACTGAAGGAATAACATCAAGAATCTGGATGAAGACAATCACTACAATACCTGGGCATCCTTCAGGCTAACATCTACACTGAAGTAAAGAAGAAGGTTAAATATAAATAACATAATTAGAGTGAAGATCTTAAAGTCCAAACTCAGTGGAGGAAATACTATCAAGGCAATTAACATCTAGGTAATCCCTATCATTAGATACACAGCTGGAATAGTAGACTGGACTCAAGTAGAACTAAAGGCTTTAGATAGGAAGGCCAGAAAAATAATGAAAAGAATCATGCCCTTCATCCTTGGAGTGACATTGATAGACTCTACTTACCTAGGAAAATAGTTGGGCCTGGAATGCTGCAAGTACAGCAGACAGTTGAAGAAGAAAAAAGGGCATTGGAAGAATATCTGAAGGACAGTGAAGAAAATGCACCGAAACTAGTATACCGGGAAGGCTTACCAAGTACCAGAGAGACCAAACTGGCCTACAAGAAAGACCAAATGAAGAACAGAAAGGAGGCATGGAAAGACAAAGCATTATGTGGCCAGTACATTAAAAAAAATTAGTAGGCAAAGCAGATAACAACAAAATGTGGCAATGGCTAAGAACAAGAAAGTTGAAGAAAGAGACAGAGGGGCTACAGTAATTCTGGCTGCACAAGCCTTAAAGAACAAATGCACAGCAAGCCAGAATTGAAAACATAGCAATAGATAGCAAGTGCTGCCTATGTGAAGAAGCTGAAGAAACAGTGGACCACCTGGTTAGCTGCTGCAAGAAGATTGCACAAACAACAGCATGACAAAATAGCAACACTGGTGCATTGGAAGATTTGCAAGTAATGCCATGTGCCTGCAAAGAAGAACTGGTGTGACCATAAAATAAAGTAATAGAAAATGGAGAAGCTAAAGTGCTCTGGAACTTTAGAATTCAAATGGACAGGCATCTGACGCACAACAGGTCAGACTTAACAATTGTCCATAAGAAGGACAAAAACCATCTGGATAGTGGATGTGGCAGTATCTGGAGATAGTAGAGAAAGAACTGGGAAGATAACAAAATACAAAGAGAAATAGAAATGAGACAATTGTGGCAAACAAAAGCAAAGATGCTACCAATAGTATTGGGTGCAATCCCAAAACAACTGGAGCACCACTTGAACACCATGGGCATTGACAATTGCAGCTTTACTTAGAACAGCTGACATCCTGCAATGATATCTGTAATATCTTCAATCATCCACTTTGGCCTATCCCAGATCCTTCCAAAGGACCTGATAGATGGATAAAAATGCCAAATTCAGTCTGAACATCTGGCTGACTATGCGAAGAACTATAAATAAATAATAAAAAAAATTTTCAACATGTAAAAGTAAAGGTTTCCTATCCAGTCGTGTCTGGCTCTAGGGCGTGGTGCTCATCTCTGTTTCTTGTCCGGGGAAGCCAGGGTTGTCCAAAGACATTTTCTATGGTCATGTGGCCAGCAGGGCTATACACCAAAGATGCACAGAATACTGTTACTGTCCCATCAAAGTTGTACCTATTAATCTACTCACATTTGTATGCTTTCAAAATGCTAGGTGGGCAAGGCGCTCAAGTCTCCAACCTGGGCTGTCAGCTTTCCAGCTGACAAGCTCAGCATCTTTAACCACTGAGCCATTGTGCCCCCTTTTTCAACATGTAAGAAACAAGAAAAAAAGTCAAGGAAATGATCACTAAAGGGAGAAAGATGGCAAGGAAGTGATGGGTAACAGGTAGAAAATGGAACTGCCTAATCCATTTTTGCCTCTGTTGAACCTATCAAAAGGAGTACAGTAGATGGCAGAGTAGGAATACAAGTCAAATTAGGCAAGAAAATGGTAAGACATCACCTATGAGTTCAAATCGCCAGACCAGATGGATTGCATCCCAGAGTTCTGAAGAAGCTAGCAGAAGTGATCTCGGAACCACTGAACAAAATCTTTCAAAGCTCCTGGAGAACCAAGGAAGTGCCAGAGGACTGGAAAAGAGTTCATGTAGTTCCAGTCTTCAAAAAGGAAAAGAAAACAGAATCTAGGAAACTAGAGGCCAATCAGCCTGACAATAATACCTGGGAAAATCCTGGAAAAAGATAATCAAGCAGTGGATTTGCAAAAACCTAGAAATGGCAAAGTGATTACTAGAAGCCAATATGGGCTTGTTAAAAACAGATTATGCCAGACAAATCTTGTTGCCTTCTTTGACAAAGTGACTAAAAAAAAAAAAAAAAAACATCAGGGAAATGCTATGGACATAGTTTACATAGACCAGTAAGGCAAAAAAAAAAATGTGGAATAGACAGCATTACCAGCAGATGGATTCACAACTAGCTGACCAACCACACTTGACACGGAATCCTCAATAGAACTGCATCTACGAGTGTTCAGTGTTCAGCAACACTGAACCTTTACTTGCACCTCTTCCAAAACCCATTTTTCCTGGCACTTTTTTCCTGCCACATTGTTCGAGGCCAGCCAAGCCAGCATTCTATTCAAGTTGAATTTCTCCCATTTTCTCAGTACAGGTAGTCGTCAACTTATGGCCACAATTGAGTTCAAACTTTCTATTGCTAAGTGAGTTTCCCCCATTTTATAACCTTTCTTACCACAGTTGTTAAGTGAATCACTGCAGTTGTTAAGTTAGTAACATGGTTGTTAAATGAATCTGGCTTTCCCATTGACTTTGCTTGTCAGGTGGTCACAAAATGTGATCACGAGACCCCGGGACACTGAAGTTATCGTAAATACATGCCAGTTGCCTAGCATTCCAATTCTGATCAGATGACCCTGGGGATGCTGCAATGATCATAACTGTGAAAAACGATCATGTCACTTTTTTCAGTGCCGTTGTAACTTGGAAAGGTTGCTAAATGAATTGTTGTGAGTCGAGCAGTGGTGGCGAACCTATGGCATGCGTGCCAGAGGCGGCACTCAGAGCCCTCTCTGTGGGCACATGCACCATGGCCCGGAGATTGCAACTGTCCCTCTTCAACCAGCCGCCTGCTAACTCAATGAGGTCCCACATGGCTAAATGCATCCCAGCACCCATGCGCTCGCTAGCCTCTGTGTGCGGGGGCTGATGGTGTCAGGCAGCAGCCGCCCCGGCCCCTGCCTCATCTTGCCCTGTGACAATGGCACCCCCACCCTGCCTCGCCTTGCCTCGCCTCACCCTGCAGGACAAGCCTACTGCCCACCACCCCACCTGCCAGAGACCCCCTGGATCTCCTCCAACCTGCCCAGTCCCCACAGGCGTCCCTCCCCACAAGGAACATCAAGATGATCACGCCCACCTTGGCCACGCCCACCCAATCTGCCATGACCACCACAGCCACGCCCACCTGGCACACGGCAATAAATAAGTGGGTTTTGGGTTGCAGTTTGGGCACTCGGTCTCTAAAAGGTTCGCCATCACTGACCTATAAATGACATGTGGTTTTTTTTTCATGCATGTGAATCTTAAGCAAGGCATTTCCCAGTTCTGGTTTCCATTCAGAACTTCATTAGTTCTGCTCACCAGACTTATTCTTGTACTCAATATCAAAACCTGTGATGATGCTGTTGCCATCAAACCTCTGAGTCCACCGTAAGTTCATACTCCGGGCTTTCACTTCTCGGATCTCCAGTTCTGGAGGGTCTGGTGGCTCTGGGGAGGGACAGAAGGGCAGCAGTAAGAAATAGGAAATGCTACCCCCACCCCACCCCCCACCCCATGCACAGCATACAAAAAGCATACACCAGACACCCGGAAAATGCAAGTTGGAAAAATTAGCAAGAAGGGTAGAGGTGCCAAGAAGGACTTCCACATTCAGTAGGTTTTCTTGAAAATGCAGGTAAAAATAGGTTAGCGAATTGAACAATATCTCAATATATATCAAAGAGTGAATAAATTAAAATTGCATATCCAGCAAATTGCACAAAATGTAAAAGCTGAGAGGGACAAAAGACCATTTTGGAAGGACCACTGCATACCAGATGGTGGATGAAGGATGACTTGGACCATTGCTAAGGGCAGCGCCAAAGAGCCCGGTGTGGGTCACTGAACTACTTTCCATGGCAGCTCAGTCCAATCAGGGAAATTTGCCATGCCTCAAAAGCCCCTGGCTAGTTCTCCTGAGACACAAAGCAGAACGGAGGCCTTTTGAATGGGAGATCAGCAGCTCCCCATCTTCCAAAATTTGGGCACTGTTTGGGGGGGGGGTGGAGGAGGAAGCACCCTTCCATCCATGTTCATATCCTGCTTTTTCAGGAAATTGTCCATGAAAAATTAGAAATTGGGCTGACTCCCTTAGGTTTTTATTGCTAATAGCAGCTTTTCTAAAATGTGGTCAGTGTTCTGCCACCCTCAAAGTAGCACTTGTCATAAACTGGGGATAACCCCAGCAGAAATTACACACAAAAGCCACCAGCAGTGTCTGAAAGGTCTCCACAAAAGGCACCATTGCATACATGCATACACATCCGACAAAGACCAATACCTTGTACAGTAAGCTGAATAAGTCCTCGGTCTTCACCATAGGAGTTGATCGCATGGCAGGAGAAAAAAACAGAGTCTCCTCGTTCAGCAGGCTTGAGCTGTGGACAAGGCAACATCAGCTGAAATCTCAATGCCATTCTCTGAAAGATCTCTAGACAAGGCAGCAAGTTGGAGTTTTCAGCAGCAAAGGAAAGTTGCACCCCCTATTGCATCCAAGAGTGATCCAAAGCTCCAGGCTAGCTATGGTCTCCCTTGCCACAAATAGCAATACCACTTAGACTTATATACCACTTCACAGTGTTTTACAGCCCTCTCTAAGCGGTTTACAGAGTCAGCATACTATCCCCAACAATCTGGCTCCTCATTTTACCGACCTGGGAAGCATGGAACGCTAAGTCAATCTTAAGCCGGTGAGAATCAAACTGCCGAACTTCTGGCAGCCGGCAATCAGCAGAAGTAGCTTGCAGTACTGCATTTTAACTACTGCACTACCATGGCTCCCAGCATGTTAAGGGCCCAGCTGCAGCCCTGCCCATACCCACTCGACACTGCAGCTGTGCTTCTTACTTTGAGGGTAGAGATGACCTCATCACTATTATCCTTCGTAGCAATGGTGTATCGGATGTTTCGGTCAGGATCGATCACAGTGTCCCCTTTCTCCCAACGAATGATAATGGGGCGCTCACCACGAGCTGTGCAATTCAGCTCTTTAGCCTGGCCCTTGATGGCAATGGTGGTGTTGGGGTGGGAGGTGATCATAGCTGGGACTGCCAAGAGAAGAGAAGCAAGCTGTGATTGCCAAGAGAAGAACCTCAAAGAAAAGGAGTAGATGCTTCAAAAACCCTTCAAGACCATCATCAGAAATTCTGTTTATGCCAATTTCTGAAGGGCAGGAACAGAATAGACAGGCTTTTGGCCAATCTAGTTAATTAACCAATTTCTATACTACCTTCAAACTGATTTAATATAAAGCATAACTGAAATAAAGAAAGAGGAATTGAAATACAAATTGCTATAAATTAAAAATAATTCTATGTAAAATATTTTCAGAGACATAAATACGAAGTTATGAGAGGGACAGAGCAGGGAAGGAAATACTTTCATACAAAAAATGAACCAATCACACTCCTATAATGCATACAGGGAAGTCTGTTGAAGTCTCTGTTGCTTGTAATGTTTTCCTCTGAATCAGAACATTCAGGCAGGAGGAGGCGATAATACCTGAGAAGGACTTAGATTATTTTTGTATTATACCGTAACTCCCTGAAAAGGGAAACTAAATGAGCATCTAAGGAACTTGAACAGCGCAGCTGGAAGTTTAAAGATCTGGCGATTGCAGCAGGGTCCTGCCCTTTGGGGAAGCAAGCTCAACAAACCTTCCAACAGTATGGGAAAAGCACCCTCAGTTGGACAAACAGCACCTTTGAGGCATTCCCTTCACCAAAGAGCTCTATGTTGGGATATTTATCCACCCTTGCAACCCAGAGCTTAATCTGATGAGCAAAAAGGATCTGAGTCACCAGAGAGCTTTGTGGGTCACAAAGGCAGCCATGATGAAGGCTTAAGTTCCCCAGATCTGCTGCACTAGAGAGCATGGAGAAAGATCTACTATAGAGCGCTAATCAGGGGACTCCTGTTTGGAGAGATTATCCTGCTTTTCTCTTCCAAATGTTACACAAGGAGGCTAACGCAAACACGGAAAATGAACAACAGTATTATAACAGTGAGATGAGAAGCATATAAATTTAATAAATAAATAAACCAGCGCTTAAAGAAAAATCAGTCAAGAGCACCCACTCTTGCTTCTCAGAGACACTCTCCCCCCCCCCCACTTGCCTTTCTTCCCCCAGAGGCTAGTCACAGGGGGAAACCGGTCCAGGAAAGAGAAACAAGGGGGAATCCATGATTCCTTTCCACCTAGCATCCACTTGGTGGAGGAAGCCACCAAGACCCCTGGCATTCAGATGCACATCCACAAATGACCAGAACTGCCCAAAGAAACCCCACTCCCAGCCGCAGAGAGGCTAAATACTCTCTGGCTAGATACTGCCTGTTAATTCTTAGCGAAGGAGTGAGAACATGAACCAGGAAGGAACTCCCCTGTCTTCCACCATAGTTCAAGTGCATGGAATAATGAAGCAGGCACAATATATAATGCACATCTGGATCCACAATAAATTGTAAAAGACAAATAACCAAGTACAAGATTTAATCATGAAAAAGCTGCAGCCAGGGTGAAGCCCATATGAATTATTGACTAAGGTTTTTTACTTTCAAGGATGTGCCGTGGAATACTTTTCAAACAGGGATCTGCATAATTTCCTCTGAGGAACTGGGCAGAACACACACGAGGGAGGTTTTACAAGAGAGAGGCTTGGCTTGTGAGGGAACGCAAAGATAAAAAGCTCACGAAGGGGCCTCCTTTCATTCCAGGAGCTCAAAAGGTGGTCAGCAGCTGCTGACATGAAAGCTGTGACCAAGGCCAGCACCTAATTGGGCAGTTGTCCAGAGTTTCCAGCTATGGTCAAAGGGAACCTTTTCACACTTTGGTCATTTTGATCAAATGGGCCTTAGCAAAGCAGAGGGATCTCTGTTGCTTTCTTTAGCTGCAATTGACAGAATTCCAGAGCCTCTGTGTAGTGCAAACATCAGCTGAGCTGAACCAGCAAGACAGTCAACCTGCAGCAACTGTTCACAGCTTCTGAACTGGAGGGGGGGAGAATCGACAAAAGGCAAGGCAAAGCCATCTCCAAATAACACACACACACACACCGACAGACATGCAGAAGCAGGTTGCATTGTCAGAGCCTAGCAGCGCATGGGACTTCTCAAACATTGGTGGTGGAAAGTGAGAAGTTGCAACGACCTGCTTTCTGCACAAGAGCCTTGGGTCAGGCCACAAGACAGTTTGCTTCAGTGAGCACAAAGCCCCATTGCTTCTTTTTAGGCTGGAGACTCAGCCTGGAGTTGCATGTGCCCTTCCCAGAGCATTGAGTTTGAATGATCTTCCTGCTGGACATGGGGGACAGGATTCCCAAAGGTCTGTGGGAGGCTGCCCACACAGGGACAGCTGCAGGGCAGGAAGCTTGATTGAAGAGCTCAGGGCATAGGAGACCAGGTGAGCAGCCAAAATCTGAGTTTGTACAGTAGATGGAGGAATGGATGGGCTCCTTTTCACCGCGGGCCAAGTTGAAGGGGGCATTTTTCTTCCCCCTTTTCTGCTCTCCATTGCTCTTGCATGGGCTGCTTTGGCTGCCAGCTGCCTGTGCCAAGGTCCCCCCACCCCCACCCCTCAGCTTCCACAGCAGCTTAGCCTGCCCATTAAGCTTCGGAAAAGATTCCAGTGGCAGCCAGAACCTTTTGCTCATCACAGGGGCAGTTGCCACGAAGTCACGCTACCACATGCTAACCCCTCCTCTTCTTCCTAATCCAAAAAGGATGGGGGGGGGGAATGTTGAGTATGCAACCAGACTGGCTCAGGGGGCAGAGATTAAAAAAAGGCACAGCTTATCCAAAGAGTGTGGTAATGTATGGTAATGACAATCAGCAAAGGCAACACACACAGTTCTAATGGGACACTGGGGGCTTTAATGAGCTACAGCTTCTCCACTTTCCATGGCAATCTAATTCAATTAGCAGCTGGGAAAAGGCTGACTTTCAGCTTGCTCCCATTAGCAGCATGTGGACACAACGAAGGGCGGACTGTGACGCCACATCGCCGCACAAACAATTTTGTGTGTAGAACTGGAGTGCCACATAACCTGCTGGCTGAAGAGGGGAGGCAGGCAAGGGCAAGCAAAAGAACAGTGTGCATTTAATGCTGGCCATTCAGTTGGGAAAGTGCCCACTTGGGCAATTTAGCAGAACAGAAACTGCAGGGCAGATGGCCCAAAACAGCGCCATGAATCCCGAGAGAGTGAGAAGGATCAGAGGCAAAAAAGGAGAGAGAACCAGGAGGGTGACTTGGAGCCCAACTGGGGGCATATGAGTGGCAACCAGCAAGGGGAAATCCCCTCTCAGGTATGCCTATTGGCCAGTCACAACCTTCTTTTGGAGATGGCCCAGATACCACCCTTTCCATGGATGAAAGAGACCTTCTCCTTCCCAAACATGTGCTGCTGTGCTGATAACTGCAATGGTTAACCATAAAGGGTATTTTGGGGGGAATGTGGGTTTTCAGTAAAAGAGGGACCCTTTTAGCCTTCTGGAAGACGTGAAGACCTGGTTCTTCCCTCAAGCACTGAACTAGGATGGGAAATTGAGCTGAGAGGAAGTTGGGCCTAGCACCGCAGAGGGAGGGTACTTCTTAAACAATATTTTATGGATTATTTGAACAGCTTAGGGTAACTGTATGAGATAGGCAGCGATGTAAATCCTCTAAATGTATATGTATTTTAGACAAATTAAGAACTTACTGGCCTCAATTTTTGGCTTGGTTACTAGCTCAAACCATTTGAACTAAGCTCCCAACCAACACCCCCACAAAGCAGAAAATTATGCCATACCCCAAAGCCTGTCAGCTCTAATGTTTATCTTAAGAGCCCTCCCCAATACCCCAGAGAAAAAAACTGGAGCTGGGAAAGCAAAAAGAAGCAACCCACTCTCATGTGCCCATTGCCCCCTGATGGCTCTTAAAAGCTGTCTAGAACCTTGAATGGTTGTCAAGGCCACTGCTAGTTATACTCATCCCTGACTCCCAGAAACTATTTTTCTATTCAAAATGGGCCCTGGGGTCACCGTCTTCTAAGTTATATCAGATAAGGAGACAGCAAGAAGGCTCTGAAGATCATCCAATAGATTTGAATAATGGGAAAGTCGGGTTAGGAAAAGGACCTTTTCAGAGGACACATAAGGAAATGAATTCCCTGCCATGAGCAAGGCTGGTCCTAGACTCCTACTGGAATGCTGTTTGGTACTTGAGAAGAGAGTGTTAGTGCAGTACAGCAAAGGGGAAGGCAGACATTCCGTGTGCCCACCAGCCCTTCATTGTGAAAGAGTAGACCACAGGCATGCCTCTGGAGGTGAGCTCTCCCCACACCCCATCTGTTCCATCTCTCCTGAAGAAGCAAATTTTGCAAAAGGCCATCACCCCACCCCCCAAGCACACCCTTTTCAGGCTCTTCATTTTGGTGTCTTGTGAACAAGTTGCAGACAAGAAGCTAGTTTCATTGGATAGTCTGAGATAAGGCAGCTACAAAGGGAATTGTCAGTGTTTGGGATATTCCTCCCTCCCAAGTCCCACTAGAGCATAGCAGCAAATAAAATAGGAACAGAGTACTGAAAGGGAAGAGAGCCAAAGCAAACATGGGCGTGGTCTTAAATGCAAGCTCTGTGATGTTAATTTGATTGCACCCTTTTCAGCTTCTTGTCTACCCTGATTAGCTGCATTTCACCTGAAGCATGAGATTAATTTAAAATGCATGGAAGCAATCAGTAATGCTTAGACAGTGAGGCCACCTTTCCAGCCTTCGTGCACCTGCTGACTACCAGAAGCATGTGAGCAATGACTGCAAAATGGGTAAAGGCCCTATTATGGCCTTGGGACAGCTCTCCCCCCCCCCCAGTCTCGCTGTCAGTGCCAAGAGTATGGCATGAGTAGAACATAAAAACTGAAGAGGGAGATTTCATAACCTATAATCATCTTAGGGGGAAGGTCTTCCTAGAACCATCAGAATAATGACTGACAAGTGGGGGAAATAATTAGGCTCATGCAAAACTCCAATGCAAGGGATGAAAGGAGGGATTTAGTGCCACTAGGGTACTTCTCCTGGTGGCAAGACCAGAGAACATTGCCCAGCTGTTTCACATGTCTTTCTATTCGCCTGTCCCCAACTGTTCTGGGCTTCTCGATGGGATGTGTGCTATTAGGGATGGCTGTCTCTTGCCTCCCATCAAGATCAGCTGAGGGCCTGGTTTTATTAAAGTCAACGTGTCCCAGGAGAACATCCCCTTCCTTGCATACTGACTTCCAGGACTGCAAGAGAAGTACTAGAAGTGAACCTTGCCAGAGTAACTGAAGTGCCAACAGGTGGCCAATCTGATATGCTAAGCACACAGTATCTGTGATCAGAGATTACTTGGGTGACAAGCCCAACTAATGAAGCAACCAAGACCTTGATCAGAGGGGCAAAATAACCTGGCAAATAGTGTAAAGGAGGGATATCAAGTGAACAACTTTTATATTCAGGAGGGGGGCTAATAGATGCACAAAACATCTAGGAATGGCCCCATCCCATGAACAAAAGCAGTCTCTTGGTTGCCCACAAAAACTGTAGTTCACACAAACTGTGCTCTCCCTGAGAGAAGGGCAGGCATGGCTGCCTCACTCACTCTTCACGGTGAGAAACATGGACTTGCTGATGTCTGTCCCAACCCCATTGCTGGCCTGGCACAGGTAATAGCCGATATCTTCTTCTAAAACATGCCGGATGAGCAGCGAACTGTTTGGCAGGATCTGGATGCGGCCTGTCAGGGGGACAGGGTGGTACTGCTGAGGGTTCCCACTGCCTGGAAGAAAACAACAAAGAGAAAAAGGCCCCTAAATGGATGGGGAAAGACCTGACCAAGCCATCCACCAGGTCACCTCTGATTCTCTTCTCAATGCTGGTCTGTCTTCTTCCAGCTGTGGATCAAAGTCCCTGCTCCATACACTTTGAAGGCGTAGCCCCCTCCCCTGCAGCCCCAAAGGAAAGATCTCACAAACCTTTAGCGTGTTTCCACATGACTTTGGGAGGGGGATACCCATCCACTGAACAGTTCAAGACCCCAGCTTTGCCATAGATCCCATCCTGATTGTTGGGCTGGACCACAAAACGAGGAGGCACTGTGGAACAAGGGAACAGGTGAGGAACAGCACAGGGACATTCCCAAAACCTTCCTTCATTCGTGGATCCTTTACTGCCAGTTTTTCCCTTCACTTCAGTATTCCCATCCCATCTCCTTCCCTTATCTGGCTTAACATCTCAAAAATGCCAGGCCTGAAGAAATGCTGAAGAGAGAAGTGGCCCAGCCCCTTCCTGGGCAGTTTCTAGGAAGCCAACCAGACCAACCTTGGGAGCCATCAGGGTTTTTCCCCACTAGGCTCCTTACCTCGCACTATCAACTGCCGCTCTCGGCTAATGGTGGCAGCGGCATTGCTGGCAATGCAGGTGTAATTGCCGTTGTGCTTCAGGGAGACGCTGGAGATCTGCAAGGAGCTCATGAACTCCTTGCTCTCAATGGTGATGCCAGGGCCTGAGACAATCACCTGCCCGTCCTTCCTCCAAGTGATGCGGATCGGCATGTCACCCGAAGAGACCACACATGGAATGTACAGGAGCTGCCCAATGGAGGCCGGGGGGAACTCAAATGGCTGGATAAGAGGAGGAACTGTCAAAAAGAGTAATGTGTTGGACACCACTGACCTCTGGAGGGTGGAAAAGCAGGAAGAGGTCACCCAGTGCAGCCCATGGTTCGAGGAGAAGCCTGCTCAGACAATGGAGAGAGATTCTGCACAGTGACTGGGAGCTTGGAAGTAGCTCTGGGGGACCAGGGGAACTCTCAGCCACAAGTTCAGGGGGCACAAAGTCCTTTTTTAGCCACAGCTCTCCCTTCATGGAAAATCTTACCTATTTTGCAAGACAGTTGCAAGCCCTCATGGCATACTCAACCTTGGTGAACAGCAGATTTGTAAAAGAGCAAGAACCTGAATATTGATGGACAGCAGATAATTCTTTGCTATGGAGAAATCCTTACCCATTAGAATATACAGGACTTACAGGAACACTTCACTACCACTAAAAAGGAAAATTCTCACATTGAGAATGTGGCTAGAAACCATTATGCAAGCACAAGAGAAAGAAAGCTACAATCCAACAGCTATGAGTTGTCCCATTTGAAAACAAGGTTAGTTACTAGAATTCTTGTATAAAACCATTTTCCTAATAAATCTTATTAATCTGAGCTACTTTGCTGGTCTTCTGCAATCCTGACTGTGGCTTGGAAGATCTGATAACCTCTTAGATCCAGATTGTTTTCTGGTATTTTCAGAAAATATCTTGCACCAAAACTGTTGGTTCTCTCTAATCCTCTCTGCGACAATTGATGCAATCGTTCCTGGGTGCCCTTTCCCTGCTGAGGGAGCTGCGCAGGTCCCTTGCTCTTCCCAAGGAGCCCATGATGATGAAAGGGTAGACAAAGGGCTAGAGAGACCCTGGTGGAAGGTTCAGTATGAATTGAATGAAAGCTCACCCCATTTCAAGGCCTATGGCAGCCTCACAAATACCTTTGATCATCACTGCTGGAAATGTTTCCTACTATTTTGAGATGAGAAATTCATATCAATTAGAGGCAAGTCCTAAGACAGATGGATCAGTCAAAACACACACACAAATCTAATTACTCTCCCCAAACTGCCCCACACGTTTGACATGGCCCCATATAATTTGCCACAGCACCCACAAAACGTGTGAAACGTTTGCCCACACACAGGGCTTTGTGAGCTTGTGGGCAAAAGAGATTCATTCATTCAATCAAAAGATTTTAAGCATAATAACCATCTTAATAATCCTGAGTGACCGATTTCTGGATGGTGAAGAACAGAGCCAGAATGACTTCCTCCAAGATAAGAGTGGTTTGGGCTCTAAACAGGGTCTTCTCTCCTACTTGGAGGCACTCCACAAGCAGAGGGTCTTTCTAGATTCAGCCCTTGCTGGAGGACCAAGGGCAGCTGTGGTGAGGACTTTTGCACAGCTGCTTCCTCTGCACCAATTGTGTCTCCTCCTGGATCAGGATGCTCAGTCACTCTAGCTGCCTCCTGCTGGGTGAATGTGTTATGCTTGGCACAGAGCTGTCCTTGAACACCTTCCGGAGCTGTAGCTGGTACAAAATGAACAGCCTGGGCAGAGATGGTGTTTCCCATTATATTAGACAGCTTCCGGAGGTGTCCTAGATTCCAAATAGCTTCTAAGTGGGATTCAACGCACTAATCATCACTTTTAAGGTTCTATATGGCTCTGGGATGGATTATCTTTGGGAGCATCTTCTCTCTTATTTATCTGTCTGTCCAATCCAATCAAATAGGGTTATCTTCTTCCAGATCCCATTTCCTGTGAATATTATCTGACGAGACCCAGGAATTTTTGATCGCTGCCCTTCGGCTTTGAATCTCCTTCTTCCCATGGATATCTGGCCTACCTCTTCTCTCCTGGCAGTTCTGAAAGGCAGTTAAGACCTGGCTCTTCCACCCAGCCAGGAGGAAGGCATGCTTTGACCGATTGGATTTATTGGTGGAAACAGCATTCCTAACCATAGAGATGTCAAAATGTTTAAATGTATTGTGATGCCACAATGCTAGCTTCATTCTTTAGGATTTGCAATGCAGCTTCAGACAAAAGTTCAAAGAGGTGGAGTTTGCACCATGATGTATGTTCCATCATGTTGCTCCATTCCTGGTGGGCACTTATACCAAGAACCAAGGTGCTACATCTGAGCAACTCCTGACCCTCAAACATATCTGAGTTTTTCCTGTTCCTTAGTGGTTTACAAGAAAAATAACCAAACGAATACAAGTAACAAAATAACAAAAATATTGAATTAAATTAATTAAACCAAATGATTACCAAAGTAAGACTAAATGCCCTCCAGAAGAGAGTCAAGGTCGAGGCCACTCAAGGGCCACTGAGACAGGCCATCCCCACAGAAAAGCAGGCTGCTAAGCCTCAGCCTCTCATCTCCCTGAAGTAGGGAACGGCTGGCCTCCCATTTCTTGGGCTTTTAAGGCAGGCACAAAGAAAGATCTCCAGCTTCAAAACTAGGGCTTCCCCCTGCTCTGCCCTTTGGGGAAGGAAGAACCAGCAGGGCAGCTAAGAAATTTGCATAAAATCTGGCAGATGCAAAGAACTGTCCATGAGCAAGTAGGGAAGGGAACCTGAAGGCTGAGCCAACCTTGTTCACCTAAAGTCCAGGCAAACTTGCTTGAAAGAAGAAGGCCAGGGCAGCAGGAAACCATTAACAAGCAGCCATGAGTTGCTTCTCTGACACTTTCAAACCAGTCTATAGGATGCAAGCAGCCTGGGGGGGGGGGGGAAGCTGAACTCCCCCCTCCCACAACACTCAATCCCAGGGAAGCCAAAACAGCTGCTACACCTTCTCCAGAACTGCAGCAACTGCCTGCCAATTGCAAGCACTGGCACAGCTCAAAACCATCTCTGACCCCCCCCCCCCAGAAGTCCTTGCCCCCAAAATGTGGTCTGGCAAGGGCCAGTCCAGTCGTGAGCTCAAGCTGAGCAAGCCCTGGGGTGGAAAGTCAAGGCAAGCCCACCTCTTTTTCTGTTCCTAAGGGCTGATGGCTCCCCAAACAGAGCTAAATAATGGATGAATTGGAGAATGCTTACAATGTTCTGTGCGCTTGGCAGGATGAGAGAACGATCCTTTACAGAGCCGCAAACAGAGAAAGCCACTCCAAAGGTGCTCTGAGCAAAGGTCAGCTGTTTCAAAGTGGCATGCTTACATGGCACACTCGTCCACCTGACTCCAGAGCTTACTGTTGGAAATACTGTAGATCCCATGGATTGGGAGGTGGAGGAGAGAGTGGATCTGGACTGCAACAGCTGGGTAATCCTTTCAAGCAATTGAATGAAGCAGTGAAGAGTGATGTGAAAAGTAAATGCAAGGCAAGATTGTGAGCCCCAAAAGAAATGAAGGCTGGGTTCATCTGCTTTCCTTACCTGGCACTACCCACAATCCTTTCCAGGCAACTCAAGGAAGGTTTCAAGCAGAGTGTCTTGAACCACTTCAGTTTGGTTTATGTGAGCCAGTTACTAGTGTGTTTTTTTTGGGGGGGTTCCAATGGAGAAGAACAGGATTCATAGGTGGGAACTGGCTGAGTGGAGAGGTGGGGTTTGGGGGGGGGGGCTTTCCCCTGTTCAGCCTTTGGCACATTTACACAGAAAAAGGGGAGTGGCATAATACCACTGAAAATGCCAGATGAGGTCACCTGGGACTAAGGACCAGGTAGAGGTAGGACACACCACATGCCCACCCACCCACCACTGCTGCTGGAAACCTCTTTGGAGCACAGCAGCCTGCCAAGCCATTCCTGCTGATGGCTGCCTCTGCCCTTACCTGCTCAAAACCATTCCCCTCTTCCAAGAAACAAGTGCGCCACACATCTGGCTCTCTATCCCCTTCCTTGGCTGGCTATTTACCAATGGAAGCCCTTGCCCACAAGCCCACAAGCACACCAGGGTGCCATCTTTTGGAACTCCTGCCTGACCCTCTCCCAGGCATAGCCATAGACAGCATTATGGAGACCACATACCAGTCCTGCTCCATCTGCTGGCCAGCCATGGAACCCGTCAGAGGAGCGGCCTGGCCAGAGAGCAGGCCTGCCGTGGAAGGAGAAGTGTAAGAGTGCCAGGAAGAACTCCTACTTGTGGCTACCCACCTTTCACAGTGACATGGACGCTCTGGCTGATGGAGAGTTGCGGCTGAATGAGGACGCTGCAAAGGTATTCCCCTTCGTCCATCCCCTTCTGGACATCCATCAGCTTGAGAGTGCCATTTTCAAAGACCACTTGTCGGTGGTTGTCTGGCAGGAACAATGAGTCCTTATACCACTTAATTGAGTAATAAGGGTAGCCAATCACCCTGCAGTTGATGAAGGTGTCCCGGCCTGCCACAGCTGTGAGGTTCTTCATGGCACGAATGCTGGGAGGGCCTGAAGCAGGGGAGGAGAAAAAGGCAGGCTAGGGCAATTCAAGGAAAGGATGGCTCTGCTTCCAAGAAGGAGGAACGTGGGAGAGGGACCCTCACCCGTGCCCAGCAATATTTCTGTCAAGGTGGCTTTCTTCAAGTGACTTCAAACACTCCAAGTGACATGTCTGTAGAGATTCTCAGTCACCCAGGTCATGGCTATCCCAAAGGTGCTTTTTCAAAAGGCAACTGGATATTTTTTGCTTTGCTTGAAGACATTTTGCTTCTCATCCAAGAAGCAACTTCAGTTCTGTCAGAACTGAAGAAGCTTCTCAGATGAGGAGCGAATATTTTTCTCAAGAAAAAACTTGCTTTGCTTTGCTTTGCTTGAAGATGTTTCACTTCTCATCCAAGAAGCTTCTTCAGTTCTGACAGAACTGGAGAAGCTTTTCAGATGAGGAGCAAAATGTCCAGTCCAGTTGCCTTTTGAAAAAGCACTTTTGGAACTCTAGCAACAGCAAGCAACAACTCTGCCTTGCTGGTGGGCTATTTTATGAATGGTAAGCCTGAAGCTAGAGAGAGACTGAGTGCTTGTTGCCCTTCTGCTGGGCAAGAGCCAAAAGGCTTCCAGGCACCCCACAAAGAAGCACGGAGGAAGCATAGCAAGTATCCCAAAGAAATGCACAGGACACCGAACTGTGCTGCAGGAAACTAGGGAATGGCTCTTTCCAGCACACAGTGATCCTCCTAGGGTATTCTAAACAAGGCATCTGTCCTCTTCTATGGTCCCAGACTAGTTTCCAGCCTGCAACGGTTTCAGGAGGAAGAGTGTCTTCAGGAATCAAGGACACACCCTTTGCAAAGAACCAACATTTATTCTATGGGAACCATTTCTGAGCCAATTATTTTGCCCCCACAACCATAATTTTACAGCTTTCTCTAACTGGTATAGATGCCTCTGATTCAGGATAGAAAAGCAGGCACACCATTTTTAAACTTAAATAAAAAGGGAAGGGGTGCAATTTGGCTTAACATTACCAATTTTGCCAAGGGCTAGTGCGCAGAATGGCACTCTGCCATATCAGAAGGGAATTCAGCTCCATCTCCACCACCACTCGCCTTTTCTGCACTCCCACCCAGGTCCCATGGGGGCAACAGTCTACCCACGCTTTGCTTGGACAGGTGCGATCTGCATTCTCCCCCAGCACCCTCTGCTCTGCTAAAGGACATCCTATGGTGAAATTACACACAAAGGTAAGGGAACAAGGCAGAACAAACAGTACAACCAACCAGAAACAAAAAACAATGCAAGAAGAGCCTAGACTGATATTGAAAAGTAGACAGGCACCTCTTACGTTTATTCGCGCTTGGTATTCGGCACTGCCCACCGAGTTCCGCGCAGTACATCGGTAGACGCCTCCATCCCTGATGTGTGGGCCTGTCACATTCATGTGGCTCACAGTGGTGCCATCAGACATGGTGTACTGGTTGGTGCGGTGGCTGCCATCTCTCTGGATGGGCTCATCGTCCAAAGACCAAGTGATCGTGGGGGGAGGGGCTCCCTTGGCTGCACACATCAGGGAGAACTGCTCACCAGGGTTCACCACCTTCTCACTGAAGGAGGAGACAATCCGGGGGGTCCCATCTAGGAGAGAGAACACAGCAGAATGGTGGATCAACACAATTGTTCTTTCCATCCAAGCGCATCTTTTTAACAATAGGAGGACTGAAAAATGTTGAAGCACCACATTTCAAGCCCTAAATCTCAAAACATTCCCGAAAGCCTGGAAAGAGTAGGGCATAACTTTGTAGGCCCCTCAGCCTTTTACAGAATAAATACATTGTGAAACTATATTAGCCTTGCTGAACTAAAGCCCTCCCCGCCCTGTTCGACAGCTTCCAGCCCAATGATCCCCTTTCTTCCTTGTAGTAAATGAGAATTTACTGGAAACTCAAAAGTGGGACCATCAGGCAACATACCTCCCTTTTCTCTTATTATACCAGAGATTACAAAACATTATCCCAACTTTTCTTTTTTAGTTCTAACCCTTCATTATCAGAACATTCAGGGGTAGCGACGTCCATTAATTTAAATGTTGCTTGAAGAAGGTAGGCCTTTGCCCACCCTAAATGCTCTGTCATTCAGCTTCACTGCACAACCTAACTGCATTGTAGCTCTCTCTCCCTCTCCCCCCCTCTCTCTCTTCCACCCTTCCTCTCCCTCTCCCTCTCCACAGAGAACCACTTCAGCAAAACAGGGAGCCTCAGTTAGGCAGAACAACGGTCTGATTCAGGATCTCTCCTTCTTTAGAATAAACCCAGGACTAGGCCAGGAGCTTAGAAGCCCCTCTCCAGGGCTGGATGCTCACCCTCCAAGACAATCACAGCAAAGTCCTGAGCTGTCTGAACCTTTCTAGTGGCAAAACACTGATAGGCCCCTGAGTGGCTCTTTTGGGCAGCTGTGATGAGCAGCGTCTCATTGTGGATTCCCCGGATGGAGACAAAGTCATCTTGAACCACCAGTTCTGTATTGCGGAACCAACGGATGGAGTATTCTGGTGAGCCAGAAAGCGCACAAGAGAGAATAACGGTGCTTCCAATTCCAGTCTTTAGCTTCTTTGGTGTGAGGGTGACCCGCAGTGGCTCTGTGAAAGATAAAGAGTACAACCCATTTAAAGATAGGAGGAGATCCAAATAGGAGCCATCTTTGTCTGGCTATCAGACAACCCAACCTCTCTTCCCAATCCCATCATCCATGGCTTCTCTGCAGAGATGCTAACACAAAGTTGAAACCAAGAAGTGGGAATGTCAGGAAAAAGACATCTAGTTGGCTAGAAAAAATGCATCAAAGTTTTCCAGAGTCTTAGAGCAAGATGATCACCTGACCCACAACAATTGCTGTGGGAATTCCTCTTGATGGATCAGGTCTTTGAAAGTTTATTTTTCACAGCTATGTGACGTCACCATATTATTTAAATTATCCACTATAACCCCAAGATCCTTTTCCTACAGTAGTTAGTTATAGACAGCCGGTTCCCCAACTGTATCTGTGAATCTGAAGGGATTTGCCCCAATGGTCAATGTTCTTTAAATAAGTTCGCTGACTTCAGTGGAAATGCATTTGTTCTTTAATTGGAAAATCACACAGGACACCCTTCTGGAGCTCTTCAGAATAATTTTGGTTTTGCATCCTGAATAAGTTACATTTCATTCATAAATATGGGTAGGTTACTAGTCTCCCAAGCAGCCGGGTCCCCCAGGTGTGCATTTTCTGTAAAAATATGGAAGATCTTGGAGCACCTCCATGCTCTTTCTTCTATCCTCCCCCCCCAGTAAAAGTATTTTATTACACAGCATCTGAGAATTAATTAAGTCTTCACCCACTCACCTATTACTGTCAGGGTCCCAGTGACCTCAGCAGACCCAAAAGTGTTTGTGATTTCACAGATGTAGGTCCCACTGTCTTCCACCCGCAAACCACTGATCGTCAGGCCTGTGATACGCTTGGTCCATCGACTATCAGTAGGCAGGGGCCTTCCATCCTTTACCCATCGGATGGCAGGATTCGGGTATCCAGAGGCAATGCATGGCAATTCCACCAGTTGCCCCATCTTTGCTTCCTGGATCTGGAAACTGTCTAGAACAGTTGGGATGGACTCTGCAGGGTCTGAGAACAGAGAAAAAAACTGAATTCAGGTGGGGCAATCCAGCCCCAGTCCAAATTCTATGAATGCAGTGCATGACGATGCAAGATACTCTCAAGCCCTTTTAGCAATTTGTCTCTCCTCCTGAATTGGCTCCCTGGTCTCTGCAAGTGATGGACATCGATTTAAAGTTCTCGCCCAGCAGAACTTAAAAGTAGAATCTTCTGGGCCTTCTTGTTGGCCTGTGGCCATTTGGACAAATATTCAGTGACTGCTCCGGATGAAAGTGATATCAATAGGGGTGACTCCGCTCCTGCTATCCAAAAGAAATGTGCAGAGCAGCTTTCCCGAGTTGCGCAAAACAGTAGAAAATTTGACGCAGAGCACTCTGGATCCCATCTCTATGACGCCGCATACCAATTTTTTTTCTTTCCCTTTAAACAAACTATTTGTATGAGCACCCAAATCAGACAATTCACCTCCAGCTGACTAGCATGGGATTAAAAACAAAACAACAATAATTATAAAAAGGCAATACAATACAAAACAGTATATATAAAGGCCAACAATGCAACATATTTAAAACCCTAAACTAATTTTTTAATTTTTTTAATTATTAAATTTATTTGCCTCTCCATCTCGTTTTGAAATGACTTTTTTTCCAGATGGGTTCATTCAATGTATCAGCCAAGAGCTTGAGAAGGAAAATCTAGTTTTTAAAGACTTTAAAGGCCAGCAGGGTCAGACCATCAAAATCTTGGGGGGGAGGGTACGTTCCAAAGTGCAGGTGCTAATAGAGAATCCCTTCTAGGTGTCATCAGATGGTATTATTTTGTGAAGGGAATGCAAACTAGTTTTTCATATTCCTATTCATGGAATTTTGTTCATTTGTTTAGTATGCCAACCATTTCACTATCCAAAGCAACTCTTGACAGACACAAATGGAGAGTGGGGTCTTGCAAATAACCCAGCCCTGGGCTAATGAAGCTCACAAAACAGAGATGTTACATGGGTGTACCATCGTTTGCTCATAATTACCTGTGCTGCTGCATATTGGACCAACTGTGGACCACCAGCTGGCTATATGTGGATGTTGTAAGAGCAGAGAAATTAGCATGTTTTGCCACTCATCACTACAAGGTTGTACTTAATAAATGTCTCACTCACTTTTTGTTTTCTGTCAGTGCACTCCAGTTATCTCTGGAGCACCTCTGAAAACCACAGAGTTTTCAGGATCCAGAAGCAGAGATATGATCTGATCCAAGGTCATTGCTACCCCATCTTCCAGGGACAGACTAAGGTGTATTAGTTAAGCCATCAAAGTCTCAAGAACAAGCCTGGAATCCCACTGGAATCTAACAGGATCTACCAAATTCCTGAGATGGACCAATCAAATAGATCCTTCTTCCTGCATTAGGGAATGTCTGCAAATAATACTGATGCCCATAGAGAATGATCTGACTACAACAAAGGACCCCCCAGTTACACCCCCAATACCGATCACATCAACACTGTCCCAAAAGAAAAACAGGTGACCAAAATCGTGAGTTGGGCCTTCTGCAATCTTGACCAGTGGGAGATGAGAAGTTTGTTATTCAAGATATGTGAAGAAAGGAGATCGAAGCAACTTGGCATGGGGGCAAAGGAATTAGAAGAACAGTCTCTTGTCTAGCTGACCTTTCAAGAGCCCAGCACTTCCACAGACCTGTTCTCTGCAGGGATTTACTGAATGGCTTCTTTTAGGCCTAGACAGGATGAGGAAAAGCCTCTTCCCCTCACTGGGCAGAGTGGGAAGACTGGAGCTGCTTGGATAAGCTGCTCCAGGCTCTCCCCTCAGTATCCATGAAGCTTCTGCTGCTGGTAAGCAAGAGGGGAGAAGGCTCAGGCTTAGCCAGAAGCAGATTTTCTTCCGCTGCCCCAAACGATTGCAGCAGCTGAAGGTTGAGTAGATGGGCAGGTTCAGTGGAGGAAGAAAGAAGAAAGCCCTGTTTCCTACAACTCAAGAAGCACTAAAGTATTTTTGTACCACCCTGTTTTTGTTTTTCTTTCTTTTCCTTAGTTGTCCCAAAGTAAGTCTCCTTTCCATTTTGGGTGTTAAGCCTCACTTGGTGCTAACCCCAACACTTCTGTCCAGTATAGAAAACAGACCGATGTTCAGACTCCCCTGACCAGCACTTAGACCTCCTACCTTGTTTCTCTTGAGTAGGATTAAACAGAAAGAGACACAGATAGATTAGAAAATGATCTTAGCTACAAACTAGCAGGCACCTGACTGCCTGCTCCACTGGTTCAAATCCAGGGTGTTTTCTTCCTGTTTTTCCTATACATTTAAGAACTGTTTGAGCATTGTTTGGTGGCTTTGAAATTAAGCAGAATCACAAAATGGAAAGATCAGAAGAGATCCTACAGATCAGCTGGTGCAACCCCCTCTCCAGTGAAGGAATCTGCTGTTGGCAGGTCCTCAGCCCCGAGAACTGCTGGCTCTCAGGCTGCTTTTCATATTGATAGTTCTTCAGAAGAAGCATGTTGCTGCTGTGGGCAGGCCTTCCTGTCCCGGGGGACTTCCTCACATCAGCAGGGCTCCACAGAAGCCACAAACATCCTTGCCTGCCCCCCCCCCAACTCAGGAAAGTGTTCAAGGACAATCTCGGGCTTTGCCATAGGCTAATCTTTCTTCAGTAACCCTTGCTTCCAGATGGCCACCCCTGCTTCTCCCTTCTGGGAGCCCATTGAAGCAAGCCAAAAGCTTAGCCCAACTCCCTGGCAAATGACCCAGCAACACCTACCTGAGACAGACAAGCGGGCACCATTGCTCTGCCGCGTCTCCCCACTATACTTGTGCTTTGTAATGCATCTATAGGTGGACAGGGCATCTTCCTTCTGGACATCTGATATGTACAATCCACCATAGAAAGTAATGAAAAACCTATTTTCTAGAAGAGAGCAGAGAAAAGAGTGTAATGTCAGCATGTTTAGGTCCCTGAAGACTAAAAGAATCAGTGCAGAGGGGAATCAGCAGCAACACAACAGAAGGAGACATCTTGCAGGCTCTAACCTCTTCCACTGGAAAGCAAAGGGCAACAGAATCCCAGAAAGGGGCCAAGGCCCAGACTGCAAGGGGACTTTTCCTTCTGGCAAGTGGGAATTAATCTGGTTAAGCCCCCAAATTAACAGTTATTTCTACTCCTTAGATATTGAGGTGTCTTAAATAGCTTTAGGACTAAAACAAACATTCTGGTTAAGCCCGTCAGAAAGAGAGAGCAGTTTATACTTGTCTGCAATCTCATCCACACACTGCATGTGTCTGTGCAGGTACAAAGTATAGACACACATTGGAGATGAGATGCCAGCAATAAGGTGTGCTTCACTTACCCACACCACTGTGTTGGCAAGTGAAGGCAAGGGGCCATCCACCAAGAGACTTTGGCAGAGAAGCCCTGCCAAGGAATGCAATGAAATGTAATTGGTCACTGACCATCAGAGGGAGAGGGGTAAGTTTCTCTGCAGCCTGGAGGGAATGGGCTCCAGCTGTCCAGCAGTCCCCACTTGCCCAGCCAATCCCCAGCTGAAAGCATTGCTCAAAACCAGCTTCCTCCCCAGGGCATCCCAACATTGGAGAGATGTACCCTGGCAAGGTCCTTTTCTCTGGAGGACTACAATTATCCTCAGTACAAGCCATGGGTTGAAGTTCAAAGTCATCAGTCTGGAATTGGGGAGAGGGGGGGCCAGAGAAGGGGGACAAAGAATACAGATTCTCCCAGCTGCCTGCGAACCAACAGCCTGGAGCCTGTCTGCCTCAGAATTTGGTGGTGGGGGGGAGAGGCAGTTGCTATGGCAACAGGCAACCACTGCTTTGCAAATGGCTGCTCTCCCCTGTCCAATTTGTATGCACATTTAATTGATGGAGTAGCTTTTCAGAAGCATTGAATCTTATATTCTGCAAGGAAGGAAAAGGCCTTGGGGGAAGGAGGCTGCACTAACAAAGAGCCTGCTAAAGGATTCCCTACTCTGGGAAATATGGGGTGGGGGCAGATCCTCCCCAAAAGAAAGGAACATCAGCAGCCAGAAGTCCTTTAAGCCAACAGGCTGAAAAGGGAACTGCTATCTGAGCTCTGCCGCCAGCCCAGAGGGGCCCTCAGATCTGTTATCGTGGGTCAATCTTTTCCTGTGGAGAGGGCGGAAAAGGAGGATCCTGGCCACCTACTGCTCTGTGTTTGGGCTGTGCCCCAAAGGGCCAGGGAGGGTTCATTGTCTCTCCCCCTTAGCAAGGTGCCAGTCTTATGCTATCTCCAGGGACGGGCCTTCTCCCCAGCTGAATCAGTAGCTAGGTCATTTCATAGAGGCTTAAGAAACCATTTTCAAAAACTCACACAAATTTATCTGATGGCCTGGTTATCAGCTCACCAAGCCAAGAGCTGGTTTCAACTATTTCAACCTAACCAAAACACTGTGAGAGTTTTACCTTTTCAGTCCACCCACCGCCAAATCCTGAATGACAAATACAAAGAAAGGAGGCTCCCATTCATAAAAACCTTTTCCCCATCAGGCTTGGGGGTTTCACCGTCCCTCAACCACCAGGCCTGCCTAAGCTGGCAGACTCCTGCCCTTAATCTCTTCTCTAAGTACAGCTCTATCTTTCCCGGTTAAAGGATTAACACCCATCCCTCATTCAACTATGGCAATGAGATTTTATTTCTAATTACATCGTAATAAAACTGGGAGCGCTCCCAGGGTTTTCGCCAAATGACTTGTAGACACTCTACAAGATTGGATCCTACTTGGCTGCATTGTAATAGCATTTTCTCTGACATTCATTAGACATGCATGAAGGAGAGGACTGAAGAATAGAATTGCATTTAAATGGATTTCCTGGGAAGGAGGGAGAATAGGGAGGGGGAGGAGGAGGAGGAGGGGGGGGAGAGAAGGGAAGCGAGAGGGGGAGGAGTTAACAGGGGCTGGGCTCTTTGGAGGGCATCCTACCTGGCCTGCCAACAAACCACACATGCCAGAGATGAAAACAGGCAAGACAGGATTTTGGTAAAATGCAGCTTTTATGCTGCAATTATTTTTGCATAGAATTAATACATAAACTCTGTTGTTTACATTTTATGTCACCCCTTCTCAGTGCTTCCTCCTTTCTTCTCTTTCCAATACTGTATTTTACTTGTAACTAGAATAACATTTCATGCACCCAACAGAGTGGAGCCGACCCCTGTGGCATAATAGAGCAGTGATTGTCTGAGTTACCACATTGGAACACATTGCAAAGAGCTAGATAACTCCTCATCCACAAAAGGGATGTGCACAGCCACTAGCCTTTGGCAATCCTGACCCTCAATCTGAAACTTTCTAGGGGACAACCAGCATCCTATGCAGTCACAACAAATTCAGGCAGGCTTCCCTGACAACTCCACGCTGGCTGAAGTCCCTGAAATAGAGGCAGCTGCCCTTTTCAGTGGAAGAAGGAAGGAAAATCTACCAATTTTTCATGGCTTGTTGGGTCAGCATTGCATCGAGGAGGCTCCAAAGAAACCAAAAGCTGAAAGATGCAGAAGAAACAAAAAGGAAGATTTCTTGCCAGAATGAATGAAATTGGTATCTTTTGGTAGATACCAAATCCAAACAGATTAACAAATTAATAAAAAGCTAAAATAATTGATAGCGGGAGAATGGAATCTGTAGGAATGTGACTCTCTGGGACAGGCTGATCCAGCTATAGGGAACCTTGTCCGTATTTGTCATTTGATTGTGAATCACCCAGACTCAAGATAAAATAGGCTGGTATATAAATTATTATTTCGTCTAGTGGCAGAGCAGGAACATGTCAACTTCTTGGCTGGACTGGAGTTTCTATGCTGAGACCTTTTCTGGGTACCCTCCCCAACTACCACTCAGTGGCTGCAATTTTGGTCAGGATGGGTGCTAAGGAGAAGAAAGGCAGGAAGTCCTTGAATAGATATGGGCAGGCTATAAGATGGTAGGGAGTGAAACAGAATTTCTTATGAATTCTGCCTCCCTGCAACCAACCTCAGCAATTTAATCTCATTCTCAGAGAAGTGGGTATCACTGCTGCTCTTCCATCACTCTCTGCTCCTTTTAGGAAAGGTGCTGAGTTTGCCCCAAAACAAAAATTAAACCTTTTTTTACAAGGGGTGCAAGTCTAGCACCAAAGAACCATTTCCCAGAAAATGATTTAACAAGGGAGATGCAGGTTAGAGGGCTGATTTCCCTCAAAGCTTTCCTTCTTGGACTTGCACAGAGCAAAAGCAGAGTCTCCGTGCAAATTCTGACCAGTAGAGTTTGGGTTCTACGTCTGCAGTTTTGAAAGAAACTCAATTTTGGAGGTGAGGGAATGTTTCCACCACTAAGGCAGAGTGTTCCCATCTTCATCCTAGCTAAGAGGCAAAAAGGAGATACAAATTCTCTACCTGCTTTAGGGATCCATGCATGGCTGAGCCTATTATTTCCCAAATACCATAGTCTCCCATGTCTCTTCTTCCAGTTAGATTCTTTTTTTTCCCACTAAAATGTGGAACAAATCAAATTTCATGCTAATGAACAAAAAAATCTGATCAAGATGCATCTCAAACCATGAAACAGAGAACAGGCTTGACTGGGCATAGTGGTCTCCCTCCCTCCCCACCCTCATTATACCCAGATTATTAAGCAAGACTTCTTGGTTTGTCACTTCAGTTTCATCAACCTTGGGCAACTCCACTCCTGCTCCACTCCTAAGAATCTCTTGGAACTCTTCCAATATCTGGATTTTGCAATGTACTACAAAGCCCCATGAGATGGAACCTGGAAAAAGATCATGCTCTATCTCCCCCTGAAGTTCTCTAATTCCAAAAATCCAGCATTCAGGAAACTGCACTTTCACAAATATTCTGCCTAGGTTAGAAAATGTTTAAGGAAACAGGTACAGGTAGGTGGGGAGGAAGGAGAGAGAGAGGGAGGGAGGGGGAGAGAGAGAGAGAGAGAGAGAGAGAGAGACTAACCTCACCCACCCTGAATATGAAGTTCAGAAAAATTCACACCCCTCCCTAACTTTTAAAGACAAAGGAATTCCTCTTCTTCCTGGAAAATGAACAGCAACCCATCCTGTACATTCTGCAACCCAGCAGTCTGTGGGAAAAGAGGAGGGCAAATAACTCTGCAACTTCAGAATAAGATAAGTACAATTGGCCTACATGGTTACTATTAAGCTGCTAACTAAGCACTGCCAGGCTGAAAGCTACCCTAAATCTGTGGCTACGTAAGAAGGAACAAGCCAGAGCAGGAACAAAAGTCCATGTGAGATACTGTGGTACTGTAAAGAAAACCCGGGGGGGGGGGCTCATCACCAAATGCTACAAAAGAAGGAGCCTTTGGAACACAAAGCTGAGAAGAGCTTCAGGTTCAGCAGCCATCGCTTGCAGCAGAGACGTCTCCAGATGGCTTCTCTGTCTGGATGATGGGCCAACTGAAACACCTCCCTGCACCAGGAGGGGCTCCGATACCAGCAGGAGCTGGTTGCTTTGCACTAAGTAAGAATTTGCTTCTGGTCCCGAGAACGAAGACTCTCCTCTTTATTTATTTATTTTTATTGAAAAGTTTTATAAAAGCTACAATATACACCCCAAAACCCACCCACCCTAACCCCCCCCTCTCCCTCCCCCACTTCCCAGAGCTGAGTACAGGGTAACAAATATAATAATCATACTCTAACATTAACCAACTATGTAAATAACCAAGTCCATAATGCGCTTTAACTCCCCTTTAACATAAAAATAAACAAATTAAAAATAAACATAATAATATAAACAAGTTAATATCCTAATTCTTGAATAATACAATATCCAAATTGTTAAAAAATATTAATACTAAAAATAGTAATAAAACTAATAAAAATTCCACTATAGTAAACTATTAATAATAATAATACTCTAAAATTTACTCATAAAGTAAATGGAACTTTTTAGTCCCATATTTATTCTGAATATAATCTATCCATCTTCTCCAAACCGAAATTTATCTTTCTTGTGAATGATCCTTCAAATAAGCAGAAATCTTAGCCATTTCTGCTAAATTTGAGACTTTGTCCATTCTTCTATAGTAGGCAAACAATCCTTTTTCCAATATTGCCCTACCAATAACCTTGCAGCTGTTATCAAATTCAACATCAAATTAGTTTCTTTAGCATCACAATCTACAATAACACCCAATAAAAATAATTGTGGAGTAAATTTTATCTTTCTCCTAAAAATCTTTTGAATGTTCCACCAAATCTTAATCCAAAAAGCTTTTATATTTCTGCAAGTCCACCAGATATGAAAATAAGTAGCATCCAAACTACCGTATCTCCAACATTTGGGCTGTAAATTAGGATACATACAAAACAACTTTTTAGGATCCAAGACTCCTCTTTAGAAGAGGATCCCCCAGTCTGCATTCTCCATGAAACAACAATGAAATGCAAGGATTGATGAGCTCCATAGCAATTTCCCAATTTCCCGCTCAAGGCACAAACTCTGAATCACTCTGGTGGAGAGAAGGACAATTATAAATGAAAGAAACAGAAAAAGAAAGGTTCTTTCAAATAAGGGGGAAACATTTCTCAAAAAAAACCCATGTGCAACTCCAATTTATTATTCTGGGAAAGGTGTCTCCTCATTTGCAGCAGCCCCCCCCCCGGAAAAGGCGGGGGGGGGGAAGAGCCATGGTTGTAACTCCATGGCTGCCCAAGTGGGCTGAGAAGGAGCCAGGAATGAAAAGCGAGGAAGGAAAGGCAGCTCCACATTGGGGCAGCCACTGGTTTCTAGGAAAGGGGCCTTTAGCAAAGGATTGATTGACCATCTCAGAGCCTCCACTTCAACAGGGAAGTCCTGGAATTTGAGAATCACAGAATCAAAGTAGCTCAGAGTCCAGGGCAGGAATCCTCAGCACATCCCAAATAAAAGTCTAGCCAACCTTTGCTTGAAACCCTCCTGCAGCAAAGCCCACAGGATTGCAGAGTAGCTCTCATAAGCAGAAGTTTCTCCTTCTTTCAAGTTTGAATCTCTGTAGAGCTCCCACCCATTAGATTTTGTCACTAAAGAGGAAAAATCTACACCAGTCCTACACAATTCATAGAGTAGAAAAGGCAACTTCAATAAATTAAAAATCTTTGGAGCCACAAATAATAGCTGGTCTATTGATCAGCTGTTTGGCAGCTGTGCTGGAGCTGGCAATGGCATTGAGGCTCAGAGATGCTCAGCAGCATGACTTCCAGGATGACAGCGGATTTATTCTTTATTAATCAACACTCGTGGATCATACAAGGCTGTTTGGCAGGTCACGTGTTTGTGCAGGCCTGATCTACACCCTTTCCTGTGACAAATCTCCAAGTATTGGAAGACCGCTATCATGTCCCCGTAGTCTTTTCTACTGTGAGGAAAATCATTTTGATTTCATAGGAAGAAATATCAGTTCCTTTAAGAGTTCTTCATAGGACTTGGCTCCACAACCCTCAATATTTTTGTTGTGGACTTCCAGTGGTGACGGCCGCGCCGATGGCGGCTTTTTTTTTTTAAGCCGTCCGCCCTGGGATGTGTCAAAGCCTGCTGAGAGAGCGAGCAACAGCTGTCTCGCGGCTCGGAACCTCTCTCCCCGGGAAAAGGGGAGGAGGTGAGCTTTCCTCAGATAGTGGTAGAGCTCCCCGAGACCCCAAAGCTTTCTTTTTTGGTGGTCAGAGGGTGAGAGCTCCCACGGAGTCTGAGGTGTTCTCCACATTCCAGGATGCCTTTGCCCTGATTTTTCTCCAGGGCAAAGCTAGACACTGCTTCCACATCTGCGCTTGAAATGAATTTGTGAGTAAAATTTAAAGCAGACAGAGCTGACCAGAAGAGATTAAAATGGTGATTACTTTGAGACTTTAACTCTGGAAAAGAATTTATCTTCTCCTTTTTTCAATTAAGAGTAGTGAAAAATGGCGTTGAGATGTTGATTCTTTGAGTGAAAGGACCGGAACTTCTATTTGGAACAATGTAACAGATTTTGTATTTATATAAAATGCAAGAATCTTTTTTTTTCTTTTAAGGGGGCTTTTGTCTTTTTTTTTTTCCTCCCCTTTTTTTCTTTTTTTTTTGGTATTTGTTGATTTTATAAGATTTTAGCAGACTTTTTAACGAGTGGTTTTAAAAATAAAATGGCTTCAAAGCGTCTCGGAGCCTCTGTTGTTTTTAAAGCCTCAATCTTCCCGGTAATGCAGACAGCTCAGCAAGCTAAGTTTAAGTTACCACCATCTTCTCCATCATCATCAACATGTACACTTAAAGATTTACAGGATGCCTTGGGAAATATGGTACAACAGATTAAAGAAGAGATGGAGGAATATTTTGAAAATAAAATCAGGGAAATGAGAGAGGACATAGTGTTTGTGTTTCAAAAGTTCATTGGTCATATAGAGCGTCTGGATGATTGTATTGATGATGCTGTGGAAAATTTTGAAAAACTGGAAGATCGAATTGACAAAGTAGAAAATAAGGTGGAAATAATACAGGATAAAATTACTATGTTACAATATAGAGACATGGAATTTGTTTTAAGAATAAGGGGAATGAAGGAAAATACGCAAGAGGATTTGAGACAAGTGGTGGTAAAAGATATAGTTTTTATTTTGGGGGCTGAGCCTGAAGAAATACTGAGAGAGACGGAAAAAGTTTTTAGGGTTAATTCAAGGGTTGCGAGGCAAAGGAATTTGCCACGAGACGTGGTTATTTATTTTTCTAGGATATCACTTTGTAATGAAATTTTACAGGCTTTTTATAAGCAGAGATTTCAAATTGCAGCACAAGATGTTATAATTTTAAAAGAAATACCTTCAAAAATTCTTAGAAAAAGAAAGGATTTTTCTTTTTTGGCTGATGAGCTTAAAAAATGACAGGTCCGGTTCAGATGGGAGATACTGGCTGGAATAGTGGTGAATTATGCCGGGATATATTATAGATTTAATACAATTTCAAAGGCGAAAGATTTTTACATTTTTGTTTTGAAGGCGGGCTCTCCATCATCTTCACGACCTGAGATAATAGAAGAAAAGTTGGAAGAGCAGCCGGTTGAAGGTGCTATGTTATTGGATGTAGGAGACATACAGGCTGAATCTCTGCAGCAGTCTCTTGTGACAGAAGATTTTTTAAAGAAACCGAGAATGACTCATGCAGCCTATAGACGTAAAGAAAAAGAACAGCAGAAGGAATAAAGAAAAGGAAATGATGAACTTTTGTAGTAGTTTTTTGAGATAGAAGATGTTTTAAAGGAATAGTGAATGATTCATGTAATATGTAGATGTAAAGAAAAAGAACAATAAATGTTAGTTTAACTGGTAGTTTGATTTAGTATGTTTTAAAGGAATAGTGAATGACTTGTGTAGTATGTAGATGTAAAGAAAAAGAATAATAGAAGGTGTTGATTTAGTGGAAAAGTTTAAATATTTGGGAGTATATATTATACATTTTAATTTAAAGTGTATAAAAATAATTATGAGATGTTATGGGTAAAGATGTAAAAGAATTTAAATTTTAATGATCTCTGTTGGTGAGAATTTTAGTGATTAAGGTTTGCTAAAACTTCTTAAGTAGGAGGGTTAATTTACCTAGGGGTGGGGAAAAAAAGCAAAGAGCCAAGTTTATCGAATGTAAGTTTGTTGGTTGGGTTAATGTTGTGTTTATTATGGATGAATGGTTGTTTAAAAGAAATATACACCTCGGCGTGGAGAAAATTACATGCAGAGTAAATATGGGATTTAATGGATAAATTATGATCAGAGTTGATATGGGACTAAAAAGTATTATTTAGATTATGAATAATTTTTAGTTTTTAATTTGGAATTGCTTATATTGTTATTTTTGTTTTTTTTAATTTGCTTAAATTTATTTTGTATTTGGGTTAAAGCACATTATTGATTTTGTTATTTGTATAGTTGGATAAGTTTATTTAGAATTTGCTTGTTTATTTGTAACCCTGTAACCAGCTCTGGGAAGTGAGGGGGAAGGAGGGAGGGGGGTTATTCTTGGGGGGGATATTGTTAAAAACTTGTATAAAACTTTTCAATTAAAAAAATATATTTTTGTTGCATTTCTCTGCATTCTTTCCAGGTCCTTAGTCACCTCTTGTATTGTAGTAACCAAAACTGGCAACAGATGTGGTTTGACTAGAACTGTAGAGTGGAACTGTCATTGCCCATAATCTCAACATTATGCCTCTGATATTGCAACCCAAGACTGTATTGGCTCTTTTGGCAGCTGCAACACACTGCTGCTCAGGTTTAATTTGCAGTCTACCAGGATTCCCACATCCTTCTCACAAGCATTATTGCTGAGGAAAACAGAACTACTTTAAAGGACCCAATATTCAAATCTATCAAATATGAACCCCAATTCTGAGGTATTAGCAATCCCCTTAACCTCCCCCCCCCCCCCAGCTTCATGTCTCCAACAAACCTTTTTAGCCCTTTGTCTGTGTTGAGGAGCTCTGGACCCAGGACAGAACCCCGAGGTATCCCACTGCATCTGGGATATTCACATACTGTAGACATAGATCCATTAAGGACCATGGACAGCTAACAACAAATCCACCTGGTAGTGGGATCATCCATCCTGCACTGTTCTACTTTATGGAAATGGGGTCTACAGTCAACTTTAACCAATGTTTTATTGAAGTCTATGTGGACTGCATCCATTTCATTCCCTTTGTCTATGAATGTAAAAAAAAAAAAGGAGCAAGATTAGTTTGGCACAATCAATTTTTAAGAAACTCATGCTGGCTTCTAGATAGGGCTACAAGCCCTTCGGAAGAAACAAGGTGATTACCTTGTTTCTTCCGAAGGGCTTGTAGCCCTATTGCTTGATTATCTTTTCTGGGTATTGTCAAACAATAGTTTCCTGAGTCTACTTTCCTCCTTTTTTAAAAAAAAAAACTAGAACAATGTTATTTCTCCTCCAATCTTTGGTGCTCCTAGAGTTCTCAAAATTACAGTTAGTTAGCTAGATCACCTTCACCTTCTGTGGTTCCAATGTCCCTGATCTCTGTGGCCCTCTTTCAAGTATATCCCTGCCTCAAACATGGTTCCACAGAAGATATTCACCATGTGGCAAGCTCTGGCCCTGAGTTTCCACCATTATTTCTACAGACAGGACAAGAATTACAAAGTGAGCAAGCTAGCACAGATGTGCACTCTAGCTGCTCATTATCAAAGAAGGAATGAGAACATGCAAAGGAGATGAGAATGGACAACCAAATATGACAGCACAGTTGCTCTAAGCCTCTGGCTAAATTAGAAAGCAGTTTACTGAGGTGGAAAGCTGCAGCAAAAGCTGAGGGCAGAAGAAGCCAAAACCATCTGTAGATTTAAAAATAAGCCACACAGCCAAGGAACACATTTTCTCAGACATAAAATAAGAAGGAACTCCTTATAGTTATAAAGTATTAGGCCTAGAAAAAGGAATGTCTTAAGGATGTTCCAGAATTGTTGCCTCCTGAAAAAAAGAAGCAATCTGGAGTACAAAACAGGTTAAAAATAATATTTGCTATTTTTCCATCTACTCTCTTCACTGCTGCCATTACAACAGCTTGGGGAAAAATGACTGCAATTGGGGCTTGCTGAAATCCAGGGCAAGCGACATCTTCTGCACACTAACAAGCTCTGTGTTTTCTCCCTGACAGATGCCTCTGCACAGACCATAAATAGAGATTGTCCCCCCCCCTTTCCTGCCCACACGAAGGCTGTATGTCTTAATTAAGCAGGACACTAGCAGCACTGCTAATGATTTTTCCTGCTTACTATGTAAATCTCTGCTCCTTGCCAGGGTTAACTTCCCACCAGGATTTGTGGAAAGCCTCAAGATGCTTAGTTCATTACTTCACTCTGGGAAGCCTGAATGCAAAGTCCAAAATGTCCACCGCTACTGATTTCTAACTTGACCCCAGAGCATCCCCTGTCCTGGAAACCCTGGCCACCAATGGGACAGGGGAGGTGGTGAGGAGTTTGCTTGAATGGCACCCCTCCTTAAGAAGAGTCCCGAGAGGCTCACGGGCTGAGAGAAGCCCCAGCGAGGATTGGCTAGAGGTGAGGGTCTTCCAATAGGAATGCAGCAAATGCTCCCTGCATTCTGAGGGAGAGCATCTGTCTCCTGGAGAGCTTTCAGGGAGCCACAACTATCTGAATGGTTAAACAGCTGCTTCAAGTTCTCCATGGGAAATGAAGCATCATTTCTAGTGGTGCTAAACCATTCATTTATAATTCTTTATTTTAAAGGCATTATATCTGAGTTGATCAGAAAACCAAAAAGTGGATTTCCAATGGACAATATAAGGGGAGACCGCACTGCAGAAATGCAAAGGTGAATTAGTTGAGTAGGAGCTTTCTAGCGAGAAACTTCAGGCCCAGCTCCAGTCGCGGGAAAGGCAACATGGACAAACAAGAGCCACTATTTCCAAACTGCAGGAAATGTAAAAAGTGCCAGCTTACAGTATAATCTCTCATTCTGGATGCAAAGGAATCACACTTTTAAAACTAAAGAGGGTCACCATTCTTGAAGAACAATAATAAAAGAAACCATCATTGTGTTTATTTCAGTATCAAAATGTTACTGTATCTTATCCTCCTTAGCCATCAGGTCAACAATCTAGTGATGGAAAATATTCTCAATCGTAAGTTATGGAGGTTGGTGGAAAATTTTTCTGCATTTCCCAATTCTCACATAGTTTCTGAATCTTCTTGTCCCAGAAAGATCAAGGGCCAAACACAGAAAGAACATGAGGCATATCCATCTTTCTTCCTACCTCAAACTTGCTCCCCACCAAACTTGAACAGGTTCCTTTCAGAAAAGCCACTGCAGATGACAGGTTTGTTAGAGCTACCTCTGCACATTAATGACATCTCTATAGAATACACTATAAGATAAACATCTTTTTCCTGCAAAACCCCAAACTACAGAGATACATGATGGGCAAAAGCATAAAAGTTCATTTTGGCTTTTGTGGGACAACTAGCCAAAAAGACATACAAGTGTCTTTAGCTATGACTTTTATCACAAAAAGCCTTGTGGAAATATGCTCCAGAACAGATTCAAATAGTTCCTCCTTTCCTCCCCACAAAAATTCCATTTTCATTCCAATCTTTCCAATGTAATCATACAAATGCTGGACATGGAACATGAGAGGCAAAGTGTTTATTTGTTTATGTTTCATCTCACCTTTACTATTTTTATAAATAACTCGGGGCAGTGAACATACCTAATTCTCCTTCCTCCTCTTATTTTAAACCAAATAGACACTTTCTTATTAGAATGAAGTTTGGACCAGATTTTCCAGAATGTCAGAATCATCCAAGCGCAGCCTTCTAAAAGCTGAGGGAAGAGAGAGAAATTTCATTCTCAAGACCTTATCTCTGTAGTGGAGAATGCCCTGTCTGGCAAGATACGCCAAAGGCCTTCTAAAGGGACATCAAGAAACCCACAGCCCTGGGCTTCCTGACCACATGCCTGAAAAAGCCATCCAGATTAGACTCAAAGAACACCTTTCCCATAAGATCACCATTCCCTAGAAGGCAGCCAGCCCTAGAAGGATTGATGGGGTAGGGAGGTAGGCAAAGGGTGCCCCTCACACATAAATGACATGGTTAGTTTTCCAAATCTGCTATAGGATTCAGGGCATTTCTAAATGGTACAGCCTGCTCCCATTTTTTCTCATATTCCTTGCTTATGTAAAAAAAGGTCTTGATGCTTAATGAAGCTATAAGCTATTGACCATTAATCAGACTTGGCTGAATAATCAATGGGCCACTAGGAAAAGCTTTCTTTCCCTAATAGAATGTCACAGCCGGACAAAGGGAATGCAATTAAAGTTAAGACTCTTATTCTGGGATTGGTAGGGAATAATCCAAGAGGGCAGGACCTTCGCTGAGTGACACCACCGCCCAAGCTTAAGTGCAGAGATTCCATGGGGCTTCTGAGAGACAGCTTTCCTGAGATCATCACTCTTTTTGCAGATGTCTTCACAGGCAGTTTAATTAAGCACCTTCGATTCCAGTAGAATCAAACTGAGTTCTATCTCAATGCCAGAACTAAGGTGCCAGACCCAGAGCAGCTCTTTCTGCTCATGCTGGCCACATTGCCAATGGGCAAAGATGCTATTGGGCAGCCCTGAAGACCCAAAGATCAGCCAGCTGCTACCCAGACTAGCCACCAGCCCAGAGCAGCCACAGAAGAAATGGAGCAGAAATAGATGCAGAATGAATGCTTATTCAATTATTCTTAAATATTTATGATAATGGAGAGGAGTGTAGGTGTTGTGTTGGTGGAATCCATCACAGCTATTCCAGTCGCAAGCACAACAGCCTGAGGAAAAGGAAGGCAAACTTGCAAGAGGCTGGAAAAAAGGCTGGAAGGATGGCTCGAGTCCAGGCCACTGATATTGCAGACTGGGGACAATGGCAGCAGGGAGAGAGGAGAAACTTGGTGTCTAGGACAACTCACCACAGTCAACTTGGTATGGCCAGCTCACTGCTACCAGCTCACCACCACCAAGTCGCCTCTGCCAACTCACTACCACCAAGTTGCTGCAGGACAACTCCACACAGCCATCTTGCCATGGGGACAAATTGATGCGGACAGCCAGAGGGAGACCTGCCCAGGCAGCTGAGCGAGCGGGTGGGCAGAGTGCACAGTGAGGATGGCAGCTGGGGGCTTCCCATTTTCACACACCCTGCCATCACTGCCTCGCTGAGCCCCAGACTGAAGAAGCAGGTGATATTTATCTATTTATTTATATTTATTTATGAGACTTATATACTGCTTTAAGTGCGAGCACTCTGTAAGCGGTGTACACCAGTAAGCAATGTATATATATATTTACATTGCCCCCAACAATCTGGGTCCTCATTTTACCTACCCCGGAAGGATGGAAGGCTGAGTCAACCTTGAGCCGGTGAGATTTGAACTGCTGACCTGCTGAACACAGTCAGCTAAAGTGGCCTGCAGTACTGCACTCTAACTGCTGCGCCACCTCAGCTCAATGAATGAAAATGAAAACAGGATGCCCCCAGCCGCTGCATCCCATCACCTGTTCCCCCCCCCAGCCCTCTTCAGCCCAGTGTTCGGCAGAAGTAGCGGGGGAGGCAGAGGAGTGTGTGAAAATGGGATGCCCCCAGCCACTGCCACTGCTCTGTGCTCTGCCCACCCACCGACCCGCTCGCTTGCTCACCCACCTGGGTTTCCCTCTGTCTACCCATGGCAAGTTGTCCCCATGTCGAGTTGGCTGTGTGGAGTTGTTCTGCGGCAACTTGGTGGCGGTGAGTTGGCAGAAGCGACTTAGCAGTGGCGAGCCAGTGGCAGTGAGCTGGCCGTGCCAAGCTGTCCCATTCCAAGAAACTTGTTATCCAGCTGATTCTAACTTTGAAATCTGGTGTGGGAGTTGTTTATTTCACCTATTTCTAGATTGTCACGGGAGCTTTGGGCCTTGCTTTGGGGACGAGGATAGAGAAGGAGGAAACTGCTTGAGAAGAAAGCCCCACCACCCCTGAGGAAGAGACCCCTGAGAGGCATCTGGAGAACAGCTGGAGAGCAAGGTGACTATTGCAGCATTGGAGGCAGCAAAGGGCTTTCCTATCCAAAGCTGAGAATGGGACAGTGGCAAACAGGAGCAGGAAAACTCTCTCCATCATGGCTTTCCACTAGAACTGGAGGCATCGCCACAACCCTTGGAGCAGTTGCTTCAGGTTCCAATATTTGAGAGGCTGCCACAAAGAAGAGGGGGATCAAAACATAAAGTCAAGAAGAAACTTATCAAACAGAGAAGCAATATAGAACTAAGGAAACATTTCCTGACAATGGGCACAATTAACCAGTGGAACAGCTTGCCTCTGAAAGTTGAGGGTGCTGCGTCACTGGAGGCTTTTAAGAAGAGATTGGACAGTCATTTGTCTGGAATGGTATAGGATCTCCTGACTGAGCAGTAGGGTTGGACTAGAAGACCTCCAAGGCCCCTTCCAACTCTGTTGTTCTGCATTCTATTGCTGCTCAAGGGATAAAGTGGCTGGGGGAAATCCACCACAGTTGCAAGGTGCTGGCAGCTACTGGTAGTTGAATTGGAAGTCCCAGCCCTCCTTCCCAGCATGCCCATCACCAGAAGAACATCCCAATCCAACCTTAGGTTTCTGCCAAGGGACAACCAGTTATTTTGGGTGCTTACAAGCAGGCCATAGAGCAGTGGTTCTCAACCTTTTTAATGCCGCGACCCCAACTGGTCGTAAGTCGAGGACTTTCCCTTCCCGGGACCGCTGTGCATGCATGGTGCCACCCCCTGCGCCGGCCGAGGCATAGCTGGCAAGCGGCAGCGATGGCGCAGGGCAACCACCAGCTGAGCCACCAGCTGGCCCAGCCCAAGGGAAGTAAGGCACTTGCCGGGCCCCACGCATGCCAGCAACCCTCCCTGCGCCCGCCGCCCTACCACCTTCCACCCTTGGCCTTCTTTTACTTACATTTTTAGTAGTTGCTCAGCAGGGAGGGGTGGAAGCTTCCAGACAGCTCGCCTTCGCTGCAGACAACTTGCAGCACCGTTTGCAGACTTTTGGCAGGCTCAGCAGGGCAGAGACAGCCTGGACAATTCCTATTGGCTTTTGAAAGCCAATAGAATTAGACTCTATTCAAGTGAGTCTATTCTATTGGCTTTCAAAAGCCAATAGAATAAAAGGGAGTAGCACAGCTAAGGAAAAGGGGGGAAAAATGGCGGACCGCATTGTTTGGTGACCCCCATGAAATGGTCGTTCGACCCCAAATGGGGTCCCGACCCACAAGTTGAGAACCGCTGCCATAGAGACATCCTCTTCTCCCACAGTAGCTTCCCTACTCTTTGGAGGCTCCCCAAGTCTTCAGGGCTTGATAGATCTGTTAACATCTACACAAAACCATGGGGAGAGGCCATCCAGCTCAGAGTGAGAGGTCCTCAACAGGCCAAATGGGAGATGTTATGCAGACCCTGATCCTGTGATTGGAATCCGTCAGACTTAAGATCAGGGAAAAACAAGCTGAGACTCAACCTGAGCAAGATGGAGTGCCTGTTAATTCAAAAGCATTCTGAATCTTGCCAGAGTTGGCTGATAATATGAGGCCCTCAACAAATAAGTAAGCCATGGCCTGGGGCTGTAAGCACAACTGAGGCACAACAACTGGAAGAGGATGAAAGGAGGATGGTCACTCTTATCCTCATTGTGGAGCAATGAGTATCTAAGAGACCATTTCCCCCACATGGATTTCACCTGTCCAAACAGAAAGCGAGGACTTACTAGGGCTGGGGAAATGCTGGAAAAGATGTCAGATAATGCCAAACAAACCTTACTTTCTTCTTTGATAAAATGACTAAATTAGTGGAAATTCTGTGGATATGGCATACTTAGATTTCAATCAGGCACTTGATGAAGTAGACCACAGCCTATTTCTTAATGAGATAGAACAATGTATGATACAAAGTATCATCACCAGATTGATCTGCAGTTGGCTGGCCAACCACACTCAGTGTATGGTCCTCAGTGGAACCACATCTACGTGGAAGGAAGTATGCAGTTGGGATCCTGAGGGTATTGTCTGGGGCCCAGTGCTCTTCAATATCTTCATAAATGACCAACATGAGGGGCTTGAAGGGGTTCTCATCAAGTTTACAGACAACACTAAGTTGGGGAGAATAGCTAACACTTTGGAAAATACTCAAAATTCAGAAGGAGCTTGACAGACTTGAGCATTGGGCCCTATCCAGCAAGATGTAATTTGGTGGTGAGAAAAGTAAGGTCCTGCACTTAGGCAGGAAAAATCAGATACAAGATAGGCCTGGTTCAACAGTAGTTGAGAGGGATCTAGGTGCCCTGAATGTATATGAGTCAGAAATGTGCTGCAGCTTCCAAAACCCCCGTGTGGTCCTAGGCTGTGTTGGCAGAGGGATGATAGCATCAAGATCTAGAGCAGTGGTTCTCAACCTTTTTAATGCTGTGACCCCAACCGGTCGTAAGTTGAGGATTACCCAACCGGTCGTAAGTCGAGGACTACCCAACTGGTCATAAGTCGAGGACTTTCCCTGCCCGGGAGCGTCGTGCATGCGTGGTGCCGCCCCCTGCGCCGGCTGAGGCGTAGCTGGCAAGTGGCAGCAATGGCCCAGCCCAAGGGAAGTAAGGCACCCGCCGGGCCCCACACGCGCCAGCAACCCTCCCTGCGCCCGCCGGCCTACGACCTCCCACCCCTGGCCCTCTTTTACTTACATTTTTAGTAGTTGCTCAGCAGGGAAGGGTGGAAACTTCCAGACAGCTCGCCTTCACTGCAGACAACTTGCAGCACCATTTGCAGAATGGGACTTTTGGCAGGCTCAGCAGGGTAGAGACAGCCTGGACAATTCCTATTGGCTTTTGAAAGCCAATAGAATTAGACTCTATTTCAAAAGCCAATAGAATAAAAGGGAGTAGCACAGCTAAGGAAAAGGGGGGGAAATGGCGGACTGCGTTGTTTGGCGACCCCCGTGAAATGGTCGTTCGACCCCAAATGGGGTCCCGCCCCACAGGTTGAGAACCACTGATCTAGAGAATGGTAGTGCCACTCTCTACTATATTGGTGAGGCCACATTTGGAAGACTGAATCCAGTTCTGGTCACCACCATACAAAAAGATGCTGAGGCCCTAGAAAGAATGCAGAGAAGAACAACAAAGATGATAAGGGATCTGGAAATTAAACTGTGAATGAACAACTAAGGGAACTATGGTAGGTACGTTTAGCCTAACAAAGAGGAGGTTTAGGAGAGACCTGATAGTATCTTCCAAAACTTGAAGAGCTGCCACAGGCAAGACATCATCAATTTATTCTCAACAGCACCTGAGTATAGGACCCAAATCAACAGGTGAAAGCTGGTCAGGGGGAGTTCCACCTGGAAATAAGGAGGAAGCTCTTGACAGTGAGAATTATTAAACAGTGAGACAGCTTGCCTCCCAAAGTTGTGGGACCTGAAGCTGTTCCACTGCTTAATAGTTCTCACTGTCAGGAACTGGACAAGCATTTGGCTGAGATGGTATGAGGACTTCTGGCTTGAGCAGGAGGTTGGACTAGAAGACCTTTAAGGTCCCTTCCAGCCCTAAGATTCTATGTTTCTGCCCCCCTCCAAGAGTAGGCATAGCAAGAGGGGACCGACAAAAGTTCCTCTTCAATGAAACAACCTTTCCTCCTGAAGCTAAAAGACCCTTACTCGCACCCTTCTGAGTAGAAGCTGGTAATAATCTGGTTAGGATTCCAACAGCACACTTACAGGCATATGTCTATGTCTGTATCAAAATTTAATTTTAATTAAAACTAAATTAATTAAATTTATCTCTAAAATTTAAAACTTCCTAGGATTGAGATAGTGAATAAATGGCATAAATAAATAAATCTGTCTTCCTTGAATTTAGTGCTCCCCTTTCAAAGCCACCCAAGTCCACCACCACAACTTGTAGAAACAACCCACGTTACTTTGGGTTCTTCTGCCAAATGGCAGCTCTGCCATCTCCCAGGGCTTGCAAGGACTGCCAGTGACAGAGGAGAGGGCACTTCTCAGAACAAGAGAAAGGATCCTGCCTGCAACATCTCTGCCCCCAGAACACTCACAACAGGGAAACATTCATGTTTTAGAATTCTGGAATTCCAGCCCCACGAGGGCAGTGGTTCAGTGAGAGGGGAGCAGGATCTTCAGAAAGGCAATTCTGAATTGAGTTGAACTGAACCAAAGTGGCCCAGCTGCTCATCGGCTCCACCCTAAAAAAAATGCATTTCCTGTCATGGCAGAAAAAGCTATGGAGCAAACCTCTACTATGCCATAAGGGCCCTTTGACATAAGTTAATGAATGAAAAGTTATCACTAAAGCCCTATCCGGCTAACTGCTACTTAACCACACTGTTTGAGAGGTATGGGATGTGTCAATAAGTATTCCACAAATACGTGAGCAGATAAATAAGCAGAAACATATTTTTTAAAAAAATATAAGTTTTCCCTGCATTATTTGCTTTATGTTCACTAGTGGATAGCTGAGAAGTTGGCACCTGGGGCTCAGATGAACAAAGGTCTTCTAATAACATTAACTAAAGGCTGACCCACAGAGAAGATTCTCCTTACCCAGGGTGGGGGGGGTTTCCCATGACTGCTGTGGCTTCGTGGGTCTCTCCTCCCTCCCTTGGGATCACTGAGGAAGCTTCAAGCCTCTTTGGGAAGGGCAGGACGCAGGTGGACCTTTCCTCTCCCTGCACCCGTCATTTTTCAGTCAGGACAGTCGGCAAGGAGGCACATGTCTACTGTATTCCGATTTGGCACAACCAACACTTCAAAGGAAGGTTTTTCAGGCTCAGGGTAATTATACTTGTAGGTTTGCAAATAATGACATAACCCAGTCACCTTACTGTGGATGATTTATTGCAAATAACAAAATGTTATTATACAGAAATTAGTCTCCACTCAAATAGAAGTCTGAGAAGAGTAGCTGGGAAGTCAATTAATCATACCAGCAGTAATCCAATACCATACCCCCAAATGGGCAGCACCCACAAGTTTGGGATCACGGGGATCTTAACTTCTTGTCCAGGATAAAAAGAAGGGGGAAGTACTTGTTTGGGGCAGCACCCGAAGAGCCCCACAAAAAGAATGACTCTGCACTGGGCACACTCTCTCCTTGGCACGGGAAAAGACACTTTCAGATGCTGTCAGGTCAGCCTACAATTGGCCTTAGATGGCAGTTCTGGAGAAACCCTGAATGAAGGGGACAGGTTCCAGTGCCGTGAGATCCACCAGGTGTTCTCATTCACCCTGGGTTCCAGGGCTCTAGTCATAACCCAGAAGAACAGCAGCAATACAGAGCTTACATGCTCTATAGTCATGTTGTTACACTCACCACTTTTACGGTCTTCTGCTTCCAGCTCCATGAAAAGGCGTCCCTTGGTGCAAGCCCCTTCTTCACTCTAGCAGGCTACATGAGTGCTTTGCTGGAGAGAAGTTTTGCGGGATGGGCATTTAGATGCAAACTCCTTTGGATTTGAGAAAGAAACCACTTGGATTATTTTTATTATTTGCAGAGTAGACCATGTTCCTTGTTTAGCAATAGTCATGAATTACTATCAATAGTGGTTTTTTCCTAGGTATTCCTAAAGCACATTATTAGCTATTGACATCTTAATGATTGCTCACTGTGATTGCTCCTAACTGACCTTAGTCTGTATCTTCTCTTGATCTTTCTCTCTGATAGTGAGGAACAGAAGCCATCTGGGAAGATGCTTGTTCTTGTGACTTCCTTAAAAATGGGAAAAGGTGACTTCATGATTAAGTTACCCCAATCCTGCCATAATCCCAGGTGAAGAGAGACTCCAGCACAGGCGCTCAGACCAGGAACTGCCCTCCTCATGTTTCCAGCCACCTCTTCAGCTCGATGCAGACAAACCTTACTCACCTGAGGAAAACCTTTCTCTGGCCCAAGAGCGAAGCAGCAGCTCAGAGCAAAGGGTGGAGGGAGAGCAGACGGTTGCTCACCTTCCCTGGTCAGCATCCACCAGGGGCACTTGGCTATACAACCAGTTTCCCCCTGCCATGAAAGAGTCATCCACAGGGTCCAGTACAGTCACAGAAGGAGCTGCTGATCAGGATTCGGGGCTGGACGCTCAGCTCCAGTCCAGAGCAAGCTCAGCCTAGACAGGTTGCTGCCGCCTGCCCCTGGAAGGTGAGTGCAGCAGCAGCAACACCCTGGGGCTGCCTTCTCTTTGCCCTAGGTGCCTCAGCCAGCAGAGGCCTGGCCACTGCGATGGGCAGTCACATGGACAAAGCCTTGTGGCTGGGCTGTGATGCGGAAAAGGATTTACAGATGTAAGCCCCATCTCAACAGTGCTTGGAACAAATCCCTGGCAGTCATCACCCTGCACAGTACAAACGGCCCAGCTCTCTCCAGCAGAGTGGAAAAGCAGCAGACGTCGTCTGGAGGTTCCTGTTCACTGTTTCGGGCCTCCGCAACACTGGCAAGTATCATACAGCAGGAGGGTGAAGAGTGGCAAGCATTCACCCTCGGGGACGAGTCATTTGCCTGTTGCTCACCTGCAAGGATGGCAAGCTGGAAACTGTCGTCACCACTGGCACTAGGCAGGGGAAGTGGCTGGCACATGGGCACGCTGTATCCGCACATTTGCTTTCCTCCGGACTAAAATGACAAGCGGCCCAGAACAGCATGGTGAGTCAGGACTGCCTAAAGAGGAAAATGCTGCCGAGATGGTCTCCAAGACTGCCTACCCTGCCTCATCATGGACTGAAAAGGTAAAGGGAGGAGAGAGCAACAGGAAGACAACACCAAACTAGCAAGCATCTCACAGGCCCAGGCACCTTGGGTCACAACGTCAACCTCTTCCTACCCAGCAAAAAAAACTCATCAACTGCTGGCATCATGGGTAGAATTTCAGGCTGTCTGTTTGGCAGAGATGGGCCATCTTATGGCGAAGCCTATCCACAATTTCCCCTGGAAAAAAACATGAGCTGTGGCTTGCAATAAAGTCCAAAGGGGTGAGATCTTGTAATTCTTTCTTCTCCATGTTGGCTGGGAAATTCTGGAAACCCATACATCTTAAAGTTGCCAAGGTTAAGAAACTCTGTCCTAGATAGATCAGCCCAGAAGAAAGGACCCAGGCCAGTCTCAGCTTCACTGGACTTGCATGCACATACGGCCCTTTCTGTAACAGAGCACAAGGCACCAATCCCCTTGCATTCAGAGAGAGGGTTTTTTTTCAGCCCAACAGACTGTTCCAGCAATAAGCTCACTTTTGGGAGGTTGCTATGCATCTAGATATTCACATGCACTATCTTTATTCAAAAACCTATGGAAGGCAGCACCTCTGATTTCCTGGCCAAGCCTGCTCACTATTAGCTTTCTGCTTAACAAAGACACTCTGGTGTCTATAGCCAAGAGTTCTATTTCCAGTGTAAATAAACTCTTCTAGCAGAGGTCATTACACTAATTGCAGGAGACCATTAATTTTCTAATTCTTGTTCACCCACTGCATTTCTCTCACCCAAATTCAGCTTTGCTGGCTAAATGTTCAAAAGACTCCTGGACCTACCACTGGGTTTAAACTAGCAGGCAGCACTCTGGTGCAACAAGTGTTATTCTGAGCATATGCAAACTGCCTTCCTCCAGCATGGCACAAGAGGACAAGCAGAAAGTGGCAGCAGATCAAAATACACATACAGTTCCTTTGTCAAATAATTGCAAAGTCTTGGCCTCCCTCTGCATCACACAATAAAGACGTCCATCAAACCTTCCTTCACACCCATACAACTCTCTCATCCAAGGCTCCCAAGCATGCTTTAGCTGTCCTGCCACCAATCTTTCGTCTGCTTCTGATTTTCTGAGTATCTCTGGAACCATGTCTGCAGTGCTTAGTCCTGCCCAAACATCCACCTAGTTGGCTGCACTGCTGCCCACCTCCTCAGCCCCAGTGCAGAAGGGCTATATCCCATCGACCCTTCAGTGCTCTCCATCTCAAGAAGGCCACTTCCAATGCTGGCCATTGCCCCAGGTGCTCATTATCCACTAATAGGTGGGTTCTTTCTTCAGAAAGAGGAATGACTGGCAGGCAAAGGGAAAGTCTGGAAAATGTGCACTCAGACAGAATTTTTTCAGCAAGCTCTCAGAGGCTTACAGTATAAGGTTGGTTGACCCAGTTAGAGGAATATAACTTTTAAACAAAAAATATCAAGGAAAAGAATGTTCTTAATACATTTGTAGAAGTTTGGTGACATACATCAGTACAAAGAGCCAAAAAATGTCCCTCCCTTTCAACTTAGCAATCACGTCATGAGACAAAGAAGTGCACTTGGAAGATTCTGTCTGGAGATACAACAGCTGCACAAAGAGGGGGGGGTTGGGATGCACCCTCCACTCAGGGTGCCAACAATCAGCATCCAGGACCAAATGGGGCACCTGTTCCAGGAGAAGAGTGCCTCCTAACCTGATGTTACAGAGCTCCAGTATCCGCTGCTGAAGACACCTCCAAATCCAGTTCAGCAGCAATTGAGGCCAGCTTCAGATACCAGATGTATCAGTCACTGGACATGGGGATTTCTCAGGGGACAGAGAAGGGCCAAGCACCTGCATAATCTAGAGAGAAAGCAACTCACAAATTAATCCAAAGAGGGCTCCACTCTTCCCCAGCCAGAATCCTCCAAGCAGTCATGAAATCCCAGCAGGCAAGCAAACCTGGAAGGATTAGACTAAATGATGTGGGAGGCTCGCCTGTTGGTTGCCAGCATGGCTTAAGAGGGAGCAGTGCTTAGGTCCAGTGGTCAGCCTTAGAAATTAGGTCACAATGGCTTTGCTCCACCCACTTTGTGCTAAGCTGTCAGAGAATGGCAGATTTCTCCAGGACTTTCAAGAGGTAGATACCCTTGTGTATAGTCTTCCCACAAGTCAAACTTTGCCCAAGTGATTTCAAAGGATTACCTGGCCTCACCCTATAGCATATGAGTCACAAGATGCAGGCAGTCTAAGTTCCCTTAACTGTCCTGGTTTATTTAAACAGTCAACAAGCATTCCATATTCCAGCCAGAAATATGCTAAATGAGTCCAACATTGCAGAATCCTGCAAAACTAGGTTGATTTTCAAGAGGTGGGAGGGAAGATCCATGTAAGGGAGCTGGCAGCAGGGAGGGGTCTCCAGGATTAAAAGCAGGCACCAGTCCTCAGGCTCCTGGCATGCTGCAGACAACCTACAGGAAATCTCCTCTGAGGAAACAGCTGGGGGTGAAGGACTCACCTTTCTCCTTTATCTGATGGATTTGCAAACAGAGGCTCTTGTTAAAGACTCCCCCCACATCACACACACACACACACACACACACACACACACACACACACGTAATATTATGAAAGATTCTGGCCATTTTCCTGCTCTACCTGTGCAGACATCGTCCTGCACTACAGATGGGACAGTAGTTGCAGATTCCAGGAACCTTCATGACTGAAACCAATATCCAAGACATTCATGACTAATGTTGCAATTGTACTAGGTTCAGATAGGTGGGACACAACCAGTTCAGACTGAGGAGAACGGGATTCCCTTATGCTGTTTGAAAGCTTTTTTTCTTTGTTGAAAAAGCAACATCTAAAGAACACATAGGAAATGAGGCCTTCCTGCCCAACAGTTGCCTGGGTACCAGATTGCAATCTTCTCCTGGTGAAGTGGTAATTTCAGCATCTTGTGAGTGGACTATGTACCTGTCATCTTGGTCCTTTTAGACTCATTCAATAAAGTTGTTACCAAATAAAAGCACTTGCAACTATTGTACATCCTTGACCCCCTGGGCTGCATCATGTTGTTAAAGCCTTTAGCAACACTTTGCTGGCGTTACTGCAGTAATATAAATGTCACAGGCATAACCTGACTGTATCGATCCTACAAGGCTGCTAGGGTTCTGTGCTGGTATTAATACATTGGCTACTCCAAGTGGAAAAATATGAGGAAAGATCACCTGACACTTTCAGTTAAAGAAGCATGAAAAGCTATTTGTGTCAGACACTCCCACTTCCCTGCCCAAAGGTGGCCACTTTACAAGTGAAGGACAGATCCATGCCTCCTCCACTGCCACCTGGGGCTGTTGAAGCCCCTCTGCCACGGTGCCTTTTCCCACCAGACAATTCAAGGAGGATCCTGTCTGACAGCTTCAAACAAGCATTCTGTTCTCCAAGCCATAGCTGCAAGTCAAAGTGGCTCAGGGAAATCCTGGTTTTTCTGGAAGAAAGCAGAAAAGGGTTCTTCCAGATGCAGGAATAGAACAGACACCTCATCCAGAATCTGTGGCAAAGGCCCTGAAAAACCCAGAAGGAGCAGCTGCTCTTTCAACTTTGGGAGAGAGCATAGCTAAAGTCTCTCCTGACCCACCTCTGCAAATGCATCAGCCTTTCCCTAACTCAGAGGGGAGAGAAACATCCATGGAGGGCAGGATGAATTCCTTTGGGGAGGATGGAAATTAAAGGTGCAGCACAGCACTCTGGGGACAAGTTGTGGGCCACAGTCCAAGCTCAGGGCTCACCTTCAAAAATACTATGAGCACAAAACCACAGATGGGATGGGTGGTTCCCTCTTTCTGCCATCCAGCCCAAATTATCAGTTTTCAGAATGAGCATTGGCTTTCACTACAATAATCCTCCTGCAGTTGCTTCTGGGCTGGCTAGAGCTCTTTCTCAGAGAAACAGACTCATGAACTTTCCTTGGCTATCAGGGATACCATCCCAGTTTCTTCTTATCTACCCTTATATACCTGGACAGACACGCATGCACACCCAGACTCTTGCTGTAGCAAATAACTGTAGAAAGGAAGGGAGGTCAAAGGAGACAGAGACAAATGTCTTTCCCAGACATTTTTCTCCCCACCATGCCCCACTCTACCAGGCTCCAGGTGCCCACAAAGCATAGCCACCTGGAGGATAGAAGGAAGGGACGTTCCATTCTCTGTCCCAGTTCCAAAGCAAGTCAAGGAGTGGAAGAATACACAGCCTGTATTCTACCAAGAGCCTAAAAATGTAGCGCTACCAAGAGTCACTTCCAAAAAGGGTTCAAATCATTCCCTCACCGTCTAATTTCAACCCACTGCTTCAAGGAGGGAACTAAAAGCCTGCTAGCTAGTTGGATTATCCTATAAAATAGCTGGGCTCCCAAAAGAAGGACTTTGGGATGAATTCTATCAGACAGAGTATATTTTACAAATTTATAAAAGGTGCAGGCCACGACTATCTGAAAATGAGATCTTAAAGAATGAGCTCATGATCAAAAGGAGAGTCGCCACAAGATAAAAAGGACTCAAATTGTGTGTGCTTCAAACCAAGCACCCAAAATCTAGCCCAGCCAAAGGCTTCCCTGTGATCTTCAGGCCAGGTGAACTAGTAGATATGGGAATGTGAGAAGAGGCCACAGCAATCAAAGAAAAGTTGTGGCTAGATGGAAGGGCAGCCACTATGCACACAGGACATGTCAAATTGACACACTCATGTGCTCATTCTCTTTCACACACCATCTGTCCCTATTAGGCCGGGATGATCCAGATTCAGGCCTGTGCCTCTTGTCTCCTGCACTTGCCTTAGGGCCCCTGAAAAACCAAATGCAGCAAAATATCCTTAACTAAAAGAGAACCTCATAGCAATGTAGTCTACAAAAAGAATTACAGTGACCTTGGCTGATAGCAATGTCGGAGGGATTAGTTCTTGGATGTGAGACTGTCAGATCTGACAATCTTACTGTATGGGGAGAGGTCCACATAGAGAAACCAAGGGTCAAGCTCCACAGAGAGAAACTCTCTTGTACTGTGTCTCCCAAATGAAGAGCCAGGACTCCAACTGCTCTGACTTTTTTGTAGGAGGACCCAAGGAGGTGCCTTCATGGCCACTGCCACTGACCTAATTGGAGTTTATTAGGAAACCAAATGTTTGGCGTGGAATTATCTTTACCTGGGGTCTCATAATAATTCTGAACTAATCACAGTTTCACAATGCTCTTAAGTTTTAATTCAAAACTTTCAAATGTAGCCAAGTGCAAAGGCTACTCTCACAGATATGTAGACTTTTATTTGAGAAATTATTATATAAAGCAGGTTAGATGGAAAGGTCTATGTGTTCCTGTTATTATCAAGCTGCACTTTTCAATCTTCCAACAACCTGTATTGGAACTCTAAACTAGAGTCCAGAAGACTTGACTGAGTCTGCTTTGGGCATGCAACTGGCTGGGGAACATGGGACCAGTCCTTCTTTTTCAGTCCTAGGAAGGAGGCAATGGCAGACCATTGTCAAAAAAACTTGCCAAGAAAACTGAGGGGACAATCCAAGAAGTCTCCAGGAGTTCAACATAAAAAACATAACTGGGGGTAAGCTCTTCTGAACTCAACAACACTGTTGAGAGATATACAAAATACATTAAGAATGTATTTAACTCAGAGGAAATTCTTTGCTTACATCAGCGGTTCTCAACCTATGGGTCGCGACCCCATTTGGGGTCGAACGACCATTTTATGGGGGTCGCCAAACAACGCTATCAGGGGGCGCCGCCGCACATGCGCGCCACGCATGTGGGTGGCGCCGCGCATGCGCGCCGCGCCGCGCATGGGGGCGGCACGTCCGTGTGACGGGGTGCCATCACACAAACGTTGAGAACCACTGGCTTACATAGTATTCAATCTTTAACCCCAAATGCCAGATGTTTGTTATATTTAAGCAGCTAGTCTGGATAAAAAAAGCTGTCAAAGAAAACATAACATCCAAACTTCTTTCCTTGTATTTCTATTTAAATATATATATGTTTTTTTATTCACCAAAGCTTAGCTAATAGTCTGTCATGTCAAAGCTACAAAATGCTGCTATAACCACAGACATCCTCAACGTTTTTGCAGCTTCAAAAACATCAACCTGCAAATGGGATTTCCAGGAATATAGACTTTTTTTATACATGAGTGTGCAAATAACCGTTTTTTAGCCTTCACTTCTTTTAGCAGCAACTTTGATTTCTCAGGGGCACAGAAGGAGCTAGTCCAGGGGATCAGAGGAGTTTTCTCTGTGCATATGGTGGGTGCGTTTGCCTGTGCACATGCAGAAACACAGAGACACAACTTTAGAGGCTGGTCCCTCTGAAACCCCGTGGCAGGCTGACTAAAGCCCTCCTGAAATGCAAAAGTGGGAAGCTTAACTGGGTTCTGTGTAGCATTTAATCTTAGTAACATTTCATCTTGGCTGACAAGCTCATGTAAGCCACAAGGGCCCTGACCCCCAACAGCTGGCGGAGAGCCAAAAGCACCTCCCTCCCAAGTAATCCCCTTGCTCAAGCCTCCACTATGAAGCCCCTGGCCAGATCTGAAGAGGGAGGCTTCTGACCAGATGGAGTTGCAAGGGCAGGCTTCAGTGCCACAATGCCCACCACCACCCCAGCCCCCCAGCGCAGGGGGAGAGACACTTTGGCTCAGCCTTGTGACTTTGGCCTTTCTTTCTTGGCCACCTGGGCAGAAAGGAGAGGAGGAAAAGAGGGAGTCTTAAACTGAAGGGGGGGTGGGCACCTGGTCTACCCACCAAGGGGCCCCTCGTGGGGAGGCAGCCCTGCCATTCTGGAACACTCTGGCCTGAGTGAAGTCTCACTGCAGGAGGACTGTGGGCCGCACTGCCCCAACGCTTCCTTTTGAGGCCTGCAAACACATTTTTTTCCCAGCCCCAAAAGAGCCAAGAGGATGTTTCACACTCCAGCCAGGCTTGAGGAAGGCCCTCACCAGGGGCCCGCTGGGAAGGGGCGCTCACAACCTTGTTCGCCTTTGTGGGTCCCAAAGGCAATTTGGGAGAGCAACCTGTCATTGGGAGCCGCCCAGGGTTGTTCAAAAGGTGGGTGGTTGTATAAATGTTTTAAATAAATAAAATGAATACATTCATTTGCAACAGCCAGAGCCCCAGCTTCAAGAGAATGTTCTTCCCTATCATGCGAATTACCTCACAAAATGCCCACCAAATGCCTGTTCCTTGGAAAGCAGCCGCTACCGTCATGCATGGCCACACAATAGTTCATCTCCTCTTGGAAAAGGCAGGGGGACCAAACCAGGAGTGGGACTGGGGAGCCAGCAATCAAACCTAATTTGGGGACTGGAAATAGACTCTCCTGCATAGGAAGTGATGATTTATAGTGTTGGGAGTATGTTGCTTGGTACAAAAGAATGGGTGGCATTGTTACTATCTTGCTTTGTATCATTTTAACACTTTTTACTCAAATAGAGCCAGTGGTAGGATTCAAATACTTGAACAACTGGTTCTCTCCGTGGACGCTGCTTCTGGAAGTCCATTCTGGGACTGGGTCTCTGAGGACCAGAACGAACTTCCAGAAGCAGCGTCCATGCACTTCCAGCGGTCCATTCTGAGCCTTACAAAAAAGGGCCAGAGCTTCAGCCAGTTTGCCGAAGTCAACAAAAAATTAGCTACCAGTTCTACCAAACTGGTATGAACCAGCTGAATCCCACTACTGAATAGAGCATACCTGTATATTGCTTAGGGTTATTTGCAACTGAAGGAGCATATAAGCCTGAGAAATGAATGAATGAATGAATATAGAGTATCCTTACACTCTGCCAGATCTGACCCACGCTAGTCAACCAGAAACATCTGGAGAACTTGCAACAAGGGGGGCAAGATCTCACGATTCCATGTCAAGATCAGAATTCATGGCCTGGGTTGTTCTGCCCACCATGAATTTGTCCACTAAAGTAGTTGCCATTACCACCATAGTGTAACTCTGCACAGTGTACAAGGAAGATTTTTATCTTGGTCCACAACTTTCCCAAATTTAGTTTCATTAAGGATCCCCCAAGTTCTAAAACTGCACGTGAGAAAGTAAAAGTATCTGTCCTTGTTTTTCAGTCCATGCAAGATTTTAATCCAGTTTCTGTTTCTTTGTCTTTCCAGCTAAAGTTAAGAAATTTGTCAAAGTGAAACTGCCACCAATGGCTGGAAATTTCCTGCCCGCAACTTTCTGGCCAAGCAATGTGAATGCCACCAAGTGTCTCATCTCAAAGCTGAAGGATCCTTGGTCAGCTGCCGCATTCTGAGTGGCAGAGGGGGAGAGACAAGAAGTCCTGCAGTGGGATGTCCTGTGCATGAGGGGCAGGTTCAGCTTCCCCTTCATTTTGCTCAGCCCTCCATGGGCAGAGCTCAAAGCTCCCATGCAGATTCTGGAGATCTTCCAATAGAACTTTAAACACAAGACTGGAAAGTGATTGTAGAGCAACTAATTATTATTATTGTCAACATCCAGCTCAAGAGTTCATTCTGTTTCTGAAAATCTTACTGTTTATTGAATATATTACATGGTTTTGTCAAAGCAAACCTAGCTCTGAGTTTCCAACACCAGTTCATAGACATACATATATAATAATTTTCCCAGCTAAATCCCCAACGTCTTATATCATTCATATCAATAAGTTCACTTTGTTATGGGAACCATCTGCTTCAAATCCACACCTGTTCTGATATCCTTGACGAGGCTTCAGGCTCTCATGGTCTTCAGCTGAATCGAAGAGGTTTCATTTCTCCATTTAACCCACTTGAAAGTAACATCTCCCCCCCCCCGCCCCACCTTACTCTAAAGGCAAGATGAACTGCAGAGGCACAAAGTTGCCAAAAGTTCATCCTTGGCAATTATGCCATACAAATCCAGCTTTGTCTTGAACCCAACCACTACTCTGCAAAACGGGACTGCTCTGTCTTCCAAATTCCAAGCCTTGGAACTGACTGGGCAAGCAATGCTGCATAGGATTCCCTAGGGAAGCATCATTCCCCTCGCCCCCTTCATCCCTTCCTTTCAGAAGGACTCCCAGACTAGTCCTTCACTCTCTCCAGTTTCACCTTACAACATTTTCTCTAGGGATGCAATAAAAGAGCTACCCATCCATATTAATTCCCTCTGCTCACCTTTTCACCAGATCCTTTGACAGCTCAAAGTTTAGGGTTGCATATGGCAACCTTCAGATGATACCCTTGTTTCCTCTTTATTTCTATTGTTCCTTTGGGAGAGCAAAGGTTCATTGGGTTAAAATCACCCAGGAAATATCCTTACCATGGTATAGAGATAAAGCATATAATGAATCAGAAACAAGCAATAAACTTGTCACCTTAGTCCCTCACATCATATATCATGCATCAATCAGGCTAAGACAGCCCCCCTTCCTGCCCAACTGCCCTTGGCAGTCTGGCTTCCAGGTCTGGTGGAAAAATTGCCAGCCCATCAGGTGGAAACTTGAAATGGGGAATTTCTCCAGTGCCCTCGATAGACTGGGATCTAATCCATCTCTCTTCTGAACACCCCCAATTCTAGTACTCGTATTAAGCATTTTCAGATGGTTCAGCTATTCAAATCAAACAATCCAAAGCTATGCTTTGAAACTATTCTTATCAGAATACCAGCATGTATTCTGGAATTTTTGACATTATGACTTCTCTTCCTCCTAGTTTTGTGAAAGTCAGTCACAACAAGTCCTTTTTTCTTTCAATCTGAGTTGATCATTTTGTGGCATTCATTTTCTATCTGTAAAGGGGAGTTTCTTGTCTAATTTGTTTGATTTTGATTCAGAGTTGACTGCAGAAATGTTAAGTAAATAAGTAATAGCTTCCCCTAAGCCACAAACAAAAAGCACAGGAACTTCTTAAGATATTAATTCATGCAAAGAATCTTCTGCTGTCTAATTATGGTAATAAAAAACATTAAACACAAATAATAATAATAATAATAATAATAATAATAATAATAATAATAATAATAGTGACATTGACAGACTTTATCCACCAAGGCAAATAAGTGGGTGTGGAATGCTATAAGTACATCAGATGGTTGAAGAAGAAAAAATGGCTTTGGAAGAATATCTGAAGAACAATGATGAAGATGCACTGAAATTAGTATATCAGGAAGGCTTACTGACTACTGGAGAGACCAAACTGGCCTACAAGAAAGACCAAATGAAGAACAAAATAGAGGCATGGGAAGACAAAGCACTACATGGCCAATACATTAAAAAAATAGCTGGGAAAGCAGATAATAACAAGACCTGGCAATGGCTAAGAGCAGGAAAATTGAAGAAAGAGACCGAGGGACTAATTCTGGCTGCACAAGACCAAGCCTTAAGGACAAATGCATATAAAGTCAAAATTGAGAAGACAGCAACAGACAGTAAGTGCCGCCTATGCAAAGAAGCTGAAGAAACAGTGGACCACCTGGTAAGCTGTTGCAAGAAGATTGCACAGACTGACTACAAGCAGCGGCATGACAAAGTAGCAACAATGGTGCATTGGAAGATCTGCAAAAAATATCATTTGCCTGTAAGCAAAAACTGGTGGGATCATAAAATAGAGAAAGTCATAGAAAATGATAAAATTAAACTGCTCTGGGACTTCAGAATTCAAACAGACAAGCACCTGCAACATAACACCCCAGACTTAACAATTGTCGATAAGAAAGACAAAAAAGTCTGGATAGTGGACGTGGCAGTGCCTGGAGACAGCAGAATAGACGAGAAAGAACTGGAGAAGATAACAAAATACAAAGACCTACAAATAGAAATAGAAAGACTGTGGCAAAAGCAAGCAAGGGTAGTACCAACAGTAATAGGCTCCTTGAGTGCAATCCCAAAACAACTGGAGCACCACTTGAACACCATTGGCATTGACAAATTCGCTATTAGTCAATTGCAAAAAGCGGCCTTACTAGGAACTGCTTCCATCCTGCGACGATACCTGTAATATCATCAAAGATCCACATCTGCCTATCCCAGGTCCTGGGTAAGGACTCGATAGGTAGACAAAATGCCAAATCCAGTCTGAACATCTGGCTGACTGTGCAATGATCCATCAATAATAATAATAATAATAATAATAATAATAATAATAATAATAATAATAATAATAATGAAGTTGGAAGGGATCTTTGAGGTCTTCTAGTTCTGTTCAGGCAGGAAACCCTATATCATTTCAGACAAATGGTTATCTGGTTTGTTTGCTTCCATGGGTAGTGCTCTTACGGAGTTTAGAAACTGGTCTTTTCAGAAGAAACCATTCTGCTCCATGCTGATCAATTGTTCTGGAGGAAAATCAGGATAAGAGTTAACAAATCTGCAGATGATGCAAAAATAGGATAGAAAATGCTTTAGAGAAGAATATCAAGATTCAGGAAGATTCGGATAAACTGGAACAAAAGACAGAAACTGAGAAGTTGTGAGGAATCACAAGCTGAATTCAAGCCATAACCCAGCTGCAAATAAAATAAATCAATCTTAGGCTGCGCTAACAGAGAGAAACTGCTGGAATCAAGAGAAGTCACAGCTCCTCTTTAGGCTGTCTTGGTTGGGCTGCACTAGAATCCTGAGTCCAGCTCTGAGCATCGTACTTGCAGAAAGACACGGACAAACTGGAGTGGATCGAAAAGAAAGCAGCCAAGAGAAAAGGGCCTGCAAATAAAAACTGGAAGGATGGATATGTTTAGCAGGAGAAGAGAAGACTGGAGGGGAACACGGCAGACTCTTGACTCTCTTTTGCTGGGAGTGTTTGAACAGAGGCAACTGCCACTACTTCAAGCAAAACAATGCCTCTCCAGCAGGTTCCCTTAACTCCCTCTGCAAAGTCGAATTCCCCCCTCCCCATATCACTCCATCATCTAAGAGAAGTGTGCACAATTGGATGGTGTGGGCTGGAAACTAAGGCAAGGACTGGATGCTATTCTGGTGGAGACATGATAAGCGGCTTCAGCATCCCTCCTCCAATGGAACAGAAACTATGAGATAGGCACAGTTTTAACAAAGAAAGCAGTGATCGTCCAGGTACCAGACATGTGCACAGCTAAAAATATGAGTATGTTAGAAGCGGTTTTTGTGTGATGGAAGCCAAGCAGGGCAGGGGTCTGAGGAAGAGAATGCCAGATCCTGTCCTCTCCAGGGCTCTTCAGGAGCCTCTGCAGAATGCAGAGGGACACCAGAAGGAGGCAGCACAGACCAAACTTTTGATCCTTCAGTGGCTGCTCTTAACTGGAACAGACAGAAGGACAAAAGCAAAATGGGATTTTCTGTTTGTGCACCTGTCCCCTGAAAACAAATCCACCTGTAATTGTGCTTTAATTTTTATCCTTCTCTCAAATCCAGTTGACTCAAAAAAATTGCTCAAATTATGGAAAAACATGATTAAAATGCCAATTGTTTGGCTCCATGCATTTTCTTAGTGCTTAAAAGCTGTCTCCCTCCCCCCCCCCCCGGCCATCCAATAGAAATAAAGATCAAGCATAATTTTTCTGGAGAGAGACATAGTATCTTATCTGATGTTTAAGAGAAATGCAAGAATATTGATTAAAAACATGGCTTCATCACAGAGATAAAAATTGCTGGAGTCTAAGACTGCTGTACAAATGTGCTATTGAGTAAATGTTGGAATTAGCACTCAATTTTGGAAATGGCTTCCTTTGACCAAAACCAGAGCAATTCATACTAGCCTTGAGAGATTGGCTAGTAGATAACAATACATATTAAATAAATTAATATTTAATAACTATTAAAGAAGATTCTAACTAAGAACCTCATGGTTGTCTGAAAAGCAGGTATCGAGATCTCAGGCCTTTTGCTCTCCAAAGATCACCTTCAGGGGGCTCAGCCTAAGACCAAACACCCAAGCATTTGATGACTGTTAGGCAAATACCAATATAAACTATCTAAACATTTAGAAAGTACTCTCACACAAAAAAACATAGTGGCTGTGGAAAACGTATTGGTCTGTTGGCCACTCTTCTCTTGCAGATGACTCTGGGAAACATGCAAAGATTGCCAACCTGAAAACTACAAGCCTAAAACCTGGTACCCAAGGATAAAATAATCTCTCACACACACACACACACACACACACACACACACACACACACACACACACACACCAGTCTTCCTCCCTCCCTCCCTCTCATATATCAACAGCAGCAGAACTTACCTAACACTCTGGTCCAAATGCCTGGGGAAAGAGTCAAAATTCCTTCCTCCAAATTACTTTCTGCCTCTTTCAAAGTTACCACTAGACCATTTTCTTTCCTTAATTTTAAATTTTCTCTCACCTACTGAAAATATATTTAATCATGTACGTCACTGCAAAGACTTTCTCTGATTTGCTGGAATACATCAGTTGCTACAAAATCTGCCTCCTAAATATCTCTGCCCTCCCATTCTGCCTCTCTCTCCAGAAGCCACTTTTCAGATGCCTCCTAAAAAGAACAAATAACTACTCCATCACTGATGATAAAAATCCTACCCAAGAAGTCCCAACAACACTGAGCACAACTGACCCTCACAGCCACCACCGGCTCCAAGCTGTGTATCTTGGGGCAAAGAACTACCTAATTAGAACACAGAAAAGCCCTCCTTGTTTCACGGCCAGAGACACAGCAGACTTGATGGATACATTAGAATCACTACTCCTCTCCTCTGCAGGGTCAACAATAAATGGGGGGGGGTAATAGGGGAGGGACCCCCAGAAGCTGGCAGGTCAGGACTTAGTGGCCACATGGAAACAGCTATCCATAGTTTTAAGGAAGCACCATGTAACAGCATGATCATCAGGAAGCCCTTTCTCACAGGAAGGCAATTCTAGATATAAATTGCAATCCTAATCCTTCCCAGCCCAGAGAACATGCTGAGACTCCATATTTCACTGCTTAGCAGAAACACAACAAGGCTCATTTTCAGCAACATCCTGTGGTACATTGTGCAGAAGATACTATAAATGGGCTGGAGGGCCCCCAGGGACAGACAGTTGCTAGTCTTGCTCTTGTAGAAAAGTCAAAAGAATAGCCATACTTTTCCAGAATCCGTACCCTTCAAAGCGCCCCCAGAGTGGACAGAAGACCTCACAGTCACAAGATCCTCTCTAAACCAGAGCCCCGAGGGTAACGAGGGTAACGGGCAGAAGGCTCTGAGGACCACTTCAGGAATGCCGGGGGAAGGGTTGGGGCGCCCAACTGCCGTGCACATAGATCAACAAGGGCTCAGTCCAGGAACTGAGTTTCCATCCTCATCCCCACATCCTGGCTACTGTGGGTGACTGGCAGTTCTGCCAAGTGAAGGGCATCTCCATACCTCCAGATGCCAGATGGCATAACCACTGCTATCCATACTGGCACGTTTGCACAGCTCCTCCTTCAACACAAAGGCCTACAGCAATCCAGTAGGAGCAGCCTCAGAGCAAGTGCTTTGCTTCCAGCTGTAGTCAGGATTAGAAGCATTGTTCTGTCCGTGCAGATCCAGGCAAGGGCAAGGGCTGAACTGCTGATACCCTATGAGACAGGGATCCATTTTCAGTGGCCTCTTCAAGAGTCACAGGCTTGTTGTAAATCTGAAGATTCATCACTTTTGAAGCAAGCCATTCCTGAAGGCCATCAAAACATGGTAACATGAATAAGAAGAAGTTGGATAGACTTCAAAGGAAAAAGAGTGTTAGGGGGGGATTCCCTGGTGTTTGGAGCTTTTCCTCCAAAAAGTATCTCTCTAAACAGACTTTTTTCCTTGCTCAGTCATGTCCAATTCTTGGAGACTGTCTGGAGTTTCTCGACAAGCAGTTTGCTATTGCCTCCTTCCTAGGGTTGATAGAAAGTGACCAACTCAAGGAAACTCATGATCAGATACTTGCTAAGAATACTCCTGATTCCCAATGGCCCAAAACATTTAATGCCCAGCAAGGAAGTACTGCCTGATGCAGTGCCCTATGTGCTTCAAACATCTCAACTGGCCATGACCTTCTAAACATCAAGCTGCTACTTTGGGTGATGTCCTGCTTACACCTGTCCTCATCCTGACACACACACACATGCAGGGCCTGGGGATCCCTGTCTTGACCTTGTCACTAGCTCTAGGGGGAAACAGGCTTAGGTTTTCCTTAGCCAAACTTTCCCCTTTTCCAAAACTACCCAAGGATGGCTCCAAGGTGCATAAAAAACAATGAGGGTTGACCAACACACCATTGGGGGGACATCAGGATAACCCAGAATAGGACAGAGACAGAAGAGGGGGTGATAATGAGAGCAGCAACCCTCTCCCTGATTTTGAGAGGGGAAGGGCTAACTGACCAATCATGAGAAGAAGTCGGGTCAGTGGGGCTGAAGCAGCATCTTCTGATCCAAGGCAAGGAAAGTGCTCTGGATTCAGGGTGGGCACCTGTCTAGCACCTCTCTAGCTTCGTCACTGAATGTGACACACCTCCACTTAGCTGCCACTGACTCACCAAACATACTTTTTTCTGAATGCATTTTAATAACTTTGGATGAATTAGCAGTAATCCAAACTGGTCTGATTAATGTTTTTCTAAATTAGGGAAATGTATGGAATCTTTTGCAGACTAAGTCTGCAGCCTTTGGGTGGCAAGATCAAATTCTAAAAAATGGGCTGGGCCAGGACAAAAGAAAGCTTAATTTAAGATTTAATGCTGACATGAAATGAATGCAATATGTATTTCATAATTCCCCCCTCTATTAGGTTAACTATGTTAGAGACTTCCCCCATAGCTCTAGGTCATTGCTCCCCCTTTTTTTGGGCAGAGAAGGGCACTTGACTTGAATGAGTGGCTTCCCCTTCCCCTTCCTCTTCCCTTCCCTCTGTGCTTCAGCACACACAAGGACTCTCTTGCAGGAGAAGAGTGTGGCCCAACAACTTAGGCCAGTAAGAAACCAAGTCTGGGGAAAGCTGTGAGGTTCCCTCTAGAAGAATAGAAGGACGGAAGGAAAGAGATCAGCACAAGAAGAGCGACCTTTCCCTTCACACCCTCCAGGATGAAAATAACATACTGCTGGATCAGCTGCATCTCCATAGTGTGTGGGGAGAAATAGGGCTCTCCTTGTCCTAAAATGAGAGGAGATGGAGATGAAAACAAGGCAACCCTCTCTCTTCGGGGAAGAACAGGCTTGCAGCCCACACATCTGTTTCTCCTACAAAACGAAAGACTTGGAAAGCAGGAATAAAGCCTAGCCTGTTTTAGGAAGGGGGGGAGGGGGAACAGTCAACATCCCTCAGCTTCTGCCACTGCATACATTATGCAGTCATCTTTGCACTGCAGGTGGGGTGGAAACATGCAACTGTCACCCATCCAAGGGTTCAGCACCTGCTCTTCACTACCACAAGAACCTAACCTCTGCACACGAAAGAAATGCACAATGCTGGACTTGCTGTGAAGGCTCCCTTTCCATTGTGAATTCCCTTCCACCAGCTTCAGTTGCGGGGCTGGAAAAGTGTGTGAGATTAGAGGAGAGTCCTTTCCCCAGTTTCAAAATGACAAATCAAAGAGCTTCAAGAAATAAAATTTGAGAAAGCAGAAATACTGGATGGAAGCAACCATCTACATGTCAGTTGCCAATACAGAGGGGCCTCTCAGTGAGGATTTCTCTTTTTCCTGGCAATGTTTGCTCGGGCCGCAAGAACTGTGAAAAAAGGATCTTTGTGGTAAATTCAATATATTGTTTTCCTTCAGTGGAATCAGGGCATTCCCAAGAGAGATTCTCCCTGGGAGGAGACCAGTTTTAACAGCGAACAGTTTTCTATAATTCAACTGAAAGATGCTGCAGCCAAGATGCACAAGATAATATTATACTGATGACAGTATAAAAGAAGACATGGAAGACCAATGGAGCATTCACTTTGAGGACAGCCAGGGCCTTGGCATTGGAGGGGAGGGGGTAGGCTTATTCTGAATCTTGTAGGCTAGTTGGTCAACCTGGAGATTATAATGAGGTAAGCTTTGGAGCCTAACTAGGGCTTTTAAAATAAAACAAGATTATTCAAGATTGAATTCTCCCATTCTGTTCAGGTGAATCCTTCTCTAAATTGGAGCTGGTGCAATCGAAGGAAATTGCTAGGAACTCCATTGATGCAATCCCAAAGATCAGCAACTATTTGCCAGGATCCAGCTTCTTTAAGCTAAAATATTCTGATGCTTTTTTGCGGCTCCCCCAGTAAGATCTGCCATGAGAGAGGGTATGGTTTCCTTTGCCCAGTGTAGAAGTTTGTCTGCCTCCATCATCCTCAAGAGCTGCCTTGATCTGCTGCTTCCCTCTTTCTTGATGTGGTCTTTAACAACCTGCTAGTATATACTGACCTTTTGAAATAATCTATAATTTGTTCAGATTTTACCATGTTGACTGCAGTTCCAGGAAAGTCCTGCTATCTTTGGCTCCCATCCATGGCATCTTTGATGAAGTGGATCTAGTGCAAGGTACATGAACTTGATTAGGACAACCACCATTTGAATGTTTCCATTTGCTGCTCCTTTAAGAGGGAAAATGGGCCACTTCTGATATCCAAGATGGCACCAAGATGCTGTAGGGTGTGTGACAATTGGAGGATGCTGTTGTACTGGTTGAAGTATGAATTTGAACTAAACTACAGTGCTCTCCATCATATTCATGAATATTCTGGGAACTGACAACAGGCCAAAAGAGAGAGCCTTGAACTGGTGGTGGATCCCTGAGGAATTTCTGGAAAGAAGTTGTAGATAGCCATCCTGTAAGCCCACTGAGTGCCAGACAATTATTTTCTGGTTCTCAGAGCTTTCTTCCATGACTAATAGTATTTGATTGCATGATGCGTGCATTTGAGATCCAAGGTGGCATGTCATTCCTTGTCTTTCTCAGGAATGGTGAATTATTAGGGAGCCCTGGTGGCACAGAGGTTGGAATGCAGTACAGCAGGCAAACTCTGCCCACTGCCAGGAGTTCAATCCTGACCGGCTCAAGGCTGACTCAGTCTTCCATTCTTCCAAGGTTGGTAAAATGAGAACCTAGATTATAGGGGGCAACATGCTGACATTATAAATCGCTCAGAGAGTGCTGTAAAGCAGTGGTATTTCTGGCTTTGCAGACCAGCGGGGGGGGAGGGGAGGAGAGGAGATGGTTCTGTCACTTGCACAAATGAAGCTGTACGCATGTGCTTGCCTGCCTGCTGTGTGCGCAAGTAGAGCTGCACATATGCATGTGCTCGCTCACCGCTTCTGTGGCCCAGTTCTGAACAGGCCACGGCCTGGTAGTGGGCCATGGCCCAGGGATTGGAGACCCTGCTGTAAAGCTGTGGAGCCATATATAAGTCTAAGTGCTGTTGCTATTTGGACCAGGAGCCATACAATCTCTTGCCTTAGGTAGCCTATTTACACACACACACATGGCTGTCCTTGGAGATTCCTATGAAGAGCTATTTGGGCCAAACAATGAGGTAGCCAGGAAGGCTACTATAGATAGAATAGTTATCTTATGTACTCTGCATTGAAAGATCTGTGTTTTTGCCTGCTGTGTGTCTGGGGATCATTCCCAACAGCGTTTGCTACAGCCCCTGAAATCCATGCTGCCACAGGGCAATCACGGGTGACTTTCAGCGAGTCTAGAGCATATCTGTAGCCAAGAAGAGGTCTTCCTCCTCAGATTTTGAGGGTTTAGCTCAGGAAAGGCCTAGAGGTGTTCTAGACTATTGGGAAACCTTCTGCCACACCAGCAGGTCCAGCAAGAGTTTTGAAGGGATGGTTGCTGAGAGATTTAGGTGAACAGCCAAGGTGAAGGTAGGTAAAAACAAAGTGCCAAGAAGAGGGAAAGTGGGCAAGAGGAGAGGTGAGCAAGGCACACATGTTTCCTGGGGCAAGGCAGGGATGGGGCAGGGAAGAGAAGGATGGCGTCCCGAGGGACCAACTTCACAAACTTTTCCAGCTCTGCCTCTGGGGCAAGAGGAGGAGGATGCTTGTATCCATGCCCTAACATGCCTGTTTGAGCATAGGGGGATGGGGAGGGAATCATCTTTCGGAGCTCATGAAGTGAACAGACATTGGAGGCCTCTCCTAACAAATGGCAGTTAATGCCACAGCTTGCTGGGGAGACACCCTACCAGCTAGCACTAGGAAAAATATCAATTCTCCACCCCCCAGTTTGAACATGTTGCATATTGCCTTGAGCAGTGAGAGTAAAAAAACCAGAAATTGCATGTAGTCCCCGCTTAACAACCAGTCATTTTACGTTTTATGACCATTTGACTTACAACAGCCACAGAATGAGTGTTTTATGGCCCATAAAGCTGACCCAACGGTCACATGCCTCTCAGTTACACAACTGCATGTCAGGAAGGTTAGCTTTACCATTGTAGTGGCATTTCCACAGTCATATGACTATGAATTGTGATGTTTTTTGCTGGTTTCCAACAAAAAATGCCTTTTCAAATAAATGTGTTCACTTAATAACTGTTGTATTTGCTTAACAACTGCCATACAAAAAAGCTGAAACTTTACTTCCAGTCATATGGGTGCCTCAACTTATGACTGCAATGACTTATAACCATAACTCTAGCCTCATTTATGGTCAAGGACTGTATTTTCACTTGAAGAAGGGAGAGACTGCAGGAAGAGCTTTGAAGCTTCTTCGGAGAAAAAGTCACAGGGGACCTGAACAGACAGAGATCCTTTATCTCCCCCCTCCTCAAGTGCTGACCCAGACCCCGATTCACTCTTTTTGCACAGAGCTGTTGACTGTGTGAGCCAGAGGCTCCCATCCTCAGCCCTGAGCCAGGACGTTCCCTACTGCAATCTAAGGTCATCTGCTCCCAGCTGAACTGGCCATCTCCCTCCAGCTCCTAAAGACCGACGCCCAGAACAGCAAAGGAAGGTGATGTTCAGCCAAAGTCCAAAGTCAACTGCTCATAGCTTAGCTTACTGGGACTGCCACTTGCACTGGCTTCAGCACCCTTGGAGACCCACACAGCCCTCCACCCTACCCATCCTCTGCAAGCCATCCCTCTTCACTTAGCAGGTCAGAGTCCATGTGGCTAACAAGCCCAGCCTTTGATGGCCATTCTGCCTTTCCACACAGGACCCCTTCCTCTTTGTGGAAATGATATCATCTTCTCAGGAGACCCCAGGAAACTCACCTTGGCCAGGGCCTCCCTTAAGGCCTGAGGCACAAAGGTGCTTTCAGTCCTGCCCTACAGAGGCTTGGAAACCATCTAGCCACTCTGAAGACCAAAGCAGAGAAACAGCTCCTTCTGTGGAGCTGGCCTAGGTTCCCACAGCACTTACAACTTCAGATCACCAGGTCTTGTTCTTGTCTGGTATTTTGCTAAATTATTCAGCATCTGGCCAAAAAATCCTAGAAAATAAGATCTACCCCATGAAGCACTAATATAAACAACTAACAACAAGCTGGTGACTTGGGAAATTATAAATAGGTTAAGAGTTCTCAAAATCATTGGAACCACCTTCTTACCAGTGGGCCAGGGATCTACCGGGGTCTTTTCCCTCCTCCCCCAACCTCCCCTTCCCATGTTCCACTCAGCAGGCAGGGAGATGGGTAAAAGCCCCTTCCTCCACAGGGCTTGGCTGGGGAGCAGCTCCTTGTGCCCAAGGCAAGAGATACTTGAGGCAGCCAAAGCTAATTGCCCACTAAAGTTCAGGAAGCAGGATCTACTGATGGGGGGAGGAGGAAGAGGAGGAGGAGGCCCATGGAGCAGTTGGGTGCTGCCGTGTAAGCAGAGCACACATGGGGTGAGAAGGAGAACAAGGAACAAAAGCGCTTAGCTGAGGGGCAGAACTTAAAATGGAACTTTTAAATCTCTCTGGGCCTTTGGAAAAAAGTATAGCTGTTCCCAGGATCCATGTTTAAAGTAATACTACCCATGGTTGTAAAATAGTGTCAAAGCTTTCAAACCACCATATTCAAAATGTATAGGAGCACCAACAGAATGCAAACATTTCTGCCTTAGCTACACACACACACACACACACAAACACAAAACTGAATTATTAAGGCACATTTGACAAATTAATTGTCTTTCAAATACATCAGCAGGCGACATGTTGCCCCCTCCTCTCTCAAAAGGGCAGGATGATCACTCACACCCGCAGCAGCATCTCTCGTCTTGCTACTCCATCTGAAATCTTCATATCCATCTGATCTGAATATCTAAATCTGAATTATCACAGTAAAAGAGACGTGGTGTTCACACTTTTTTTATCTTGTTGCCATGGTGATTAGATAAAATTCACACCAAGACTGGAGGGAGGGGTGAATTATTGCAGACAGAATCTCATCCTGTTGTTGAGATTTGTGCTAAGGATGCCATGCTTTTGACCTCTCTGAACTGGCATAAGCCTCAGGAAGGGGCTGGTCAGCAGTGGTGGGAGGAAAAGCTGGCATGGTCACAGGTGCACCAGTGGGCGGCTTTGCTGCAAAGCCCCTGTGGGATTTCTTGAAAGCATCAGACACACACAGAAATTCCCAAGGAGAGACAGAATATATTCAAATGAGGACAGATCATTATTTCACATTTCACAGCACATGCCCCACTGAGGAGCTTTTTTGCACACATGTCAAGACTTGCATAATTTGGCTGGCTTGAGTGGAATGAAAAGCTGAAGATTTTGCCCAACCAAAGGAGTTACTTAATATGGCTGAAATGCTTTCAACGGGAACCTGGATTTGAATTATGCTGACCAGCAGTGGCCCCAATGCACATTCCCACCTCCCACAGTACAGATCTAGGAGATGAGCTAGAGCCTCATCCCACCCCACCCTCCCATCGCTGACCCAGGTCACCTTAGGAACCTGCTCAACAACTCCTGGAAAGGGATTGTTCATTGCGCTCCACTCAAGCAAGCAAAAGGGTCACCTGAGGAGGGAATCCTTGCAGCTGATGATGCTTCCTTAGCAGAATGCAATTCTTCTGTCCCAAACTGTGAACTCCCAGCTAAGGGTGGGAATGGACAGAGAGGCAGAGCTTCATCCACAGAGTGACACAAAACCATGACTCACTAATAACAGGGACGTTATTTCAGATTGTTTCAGATCATCCACACACACATCCCAGTCCAACTCATGCCTTCCCTCCAGAGAAGAGTCTTGCAATTGCAGTCTGTAAGGAGGGAGGGGCGGGACAGTGGACAGGAAGCCACTGCCCTGGGGAGGGACAACCCAATTTCCCCTCATGGTAGCACACAGTCTTTGGTGGGAGACTTTGCTGGCCCTCAGAGAGAGGGGTCCTGGAGAAAAGGCAGGGCAGGGTGACATGTGCCCAGCATACGGATTCTTTGGATCAGGCCACAAGGCAGGAGGTAGCATTGTTCAAGACCTCTGGGCACTCTATGATGCAAAGGCTTGGCTCAGACAGCAGAATATGAATGTGGATGCTACAGCCGTAAATATCGCCAGCAGCCTTAATTTGGTGTAGCTTCATGCTGAATCTCCAGTAGTTCATTACATTTGGAAAGGAAATAAACAACTTCTAAAAATATAATTTTGTGAAATTCCCAGATTATTAAAGGCTAAAATTTAATCCATGACAAAGCATCCTAAAAAGTATTGCCACCAAATCAGCTTCAGAATGTCCCACAAGCTGACCACTGCTAGAAGCAAAGCTTAGAATTGGGGGTGGGAGGGTTGGGGCTGGGTAGGAAGGGAAAAGAAGGACAAGTCTAGGGCAGACCAAGGTTTTCACAGCACGGACACGGGTCGCCTCTGCATTTACTTCTCTGGACAGTAAATCTCCTGCCCTCGTCCAATAAAGCAGACTCCCAGTCAAGGGCCTGGGAGGGCGCAGGCAGCTTGCTCCCAGTCCATGTCAGTTGGACAGAGTGGGAGGCCTGGATTGCCACAGAGTGCCTTGTAATCCCTGTCTCAAAGGGGGTCACCACAGAAAATGGTTCTCTTCCAGTTGATTACCAACTGCCTCCCAGCCTTCTGCTTCAAAGCCCACCCACCTATCCCCAACTCAAAGTGATATGTCTATCAGCTTTAAATTATCATGGGATGAACAGCACATTTTTCAAGATACCTATGAAGCTCTGGGACAGATGAGGACATATATCTCTAGAACAGCCAGTTCCAAAATTCAAAGAGGGGAATTAGCACTGCCTGCAGAACAAGGAAGCTTTTCCACACACCCCACCCCCACCTCCCAGCTGAAGAAAGATGGCCTCCTTTGGGGAAACTGAGCCTTATTCTCCAAGATGCCTCCTAAGGTTTCAGAAGAGGTACAACATTACTGTAGTTGAATCTACTTGTCTCTGAAGAACAGATCCAACAGAAAGGATACAAAGTCCTAAAGGAGGAGAAGGAATGGAGAAAGGAAGCCGTGGTTGGCACCTGAATATTTCCAGGCTCTCGGATATCTGCATTTGCTTCCTCCTCACACTTGGCAAAATATCATTTGTGCTGCATTGTCTCACCTCTGCCAGGCCAGGCTTTGCTGCTTAAAATGAATTTTTGCAGTACATTATTCCAGATTTTCTGAATTGTGTCATACTTCCCATTAGAGCCCCAGTAGATCCAGATGCCTGTCCAGCCACAAAGTTGAGAGACACACCATGGCTGTTTGGGGATGGCCCCATTTCTAGTCCCACGACCTTTCCTTAAACTCCTGCATCCATAACAAGGACTTCTTGGCAGGAGGACTCAGAATTCAAGGCGACACTGATCTTGACAGGAGCACCAGCAAAGTAAATGGGTTTTCAGAAACCTATAATTTCTCTGCAACCCTTGACTTGACTAAACACACATTTTTAGACAGAAGCAGAGTGAGCTAGGCATTAAACAAAAATAGGCAGACTAATAGTGGTTCATGTATAGGATAACCTTCTATAAGGGAATTTATCTTTGATTTCAGGGTAAATTTCAGCTTTGCCAAATTAATCAAATAATACAGTCAACAATTTAACAAGGGGGAGAGGAGGAAGCTACTGCAGCTGCAGCAGCCTGGAACTGATGAAGAACAGCCAATTGGAGGCATTAAAATATTGGCTTTGAAAACAGGCCATCCGTTTGCCTCACAGTGGATACATCTGAGAAGCTCAAGAAACAAGCCAAGCAGCCTGGAAAGCATGGCAAAGGTGATGACACTTAAAGCAGGGGTGTCAAACTCGCAACGTCACGTGATGTGTCGTGACATATCATGACTTTTTTGCCATTGCTATGATGCATCCGGTTGATAAAGAATAAAGGAGAGCTCCAAGGGGCAGCAAACCTTCTCACCCCTGAACCTCATTAACAGAGACCCTGGGGGGAAAAGGACTTTTATGCTAGGAAAGTTGACCAGTTCTCAAATGAGGCAATTTGCTTCTGCAGTAAGATACACAAGGTGGTGACCAGAAGCCACCAGCTGTGGGATAGCTAAGAGTGGGGACTGCAGCACCAAACATGCCTTTAATAAAAACCTATGGGTAAGTCAAAGATTGAGCGAGCGCATCACCATAAATCTCAGGCAATGATGATGTCAAACCAGATTACAAAGTGAAAGTCTTCTTTCTTCAACAGTGGCATGATCTTTTGAGGAGCAACAATAAGAAACTTTGGTACCTGGATAAGACTGCTAAAGTGTTGCATGTCAACCATCAGATGTAAGCCCATTCCATTTTTCTTGGTGAAATCTATCAAATAGTGAACACAACACTAAGTCCTTCTGTACCAGAGACAAGCTCCTTGTGGGTCTAATCATATTTGGCCAATTAAGTATTCAATTCAATTCAATTCAACACTTAAAATCCATGAATCAACAATAATCGCTTCCAGGCAAGCCTAGTTTTAGAGATGGGATGGCTCAAAGATACAGGCAAATTGAAGCTGCAGCACTAGAGGTCTTGCTAAAGTTTTCCACAAGACCTGGTGTAGGAGTTTATGTGACGTGATGGCAGCAAGGCAGGAACTTCATCATCTCTTTTTCTAAGGTTGCCAGCAGCACATGAGACAAATGGAAACAACCCACTCCCAGTTACCATGTCAATATTAAGTGTTAGGATTAAATACCAGTTATTTTCTGGACCCAATCCATGGTGTCGGCAGTACTCTGATTAAAAAGACTTCACTTCAAGAGGAAGGTTGTGGGTGTCAGTCTCCAATAACAGGCTTCAGATGTTAAACAAGTGAGATGCTTCAGAGAAACAGCATCTACTAGTGATCTGGTATTAAATCAGCCATGTGTTTGGCAACCACACTCTGTTACCTGGCAAGATGACAAGCCTCAGAAAAGGAATTATTAGCCAATTCTTTTTTCACTCTTTGGTAGGTTACTTTCCCCCAAAAAAATGCTTAAATAGGTGGATAGTTAACAATACAATAGGAAATATTAATATCCAGTAACTGGATATTAACAATATCTTGTCAAGCTGATTTTCCCGTCTTCTTTGCCAATTCACATTGGATATTGCCAAATATTCAAAACTGATAGTAAGCTGCTTCAAGGACTAAAGACTTGGGAGATGATTGAATGTAAAAAAAAGAAATGAAAAAAAAAATCAGTTTGACATTATAAGAATTTTCCTGTCACCTAGAAGTCAGGGGCACCTCAGAGCCACCACACCAAGTCAGGCTAGGACATAAGTTTAACCCTTGCAATCCAGACCCATCTTTGGAAACTGAACGACTCCAGTATAACACAGACATTTCATGTGCCCTTCTCAATTTCCACTTGCTTCCTGAATATGAATTATGACTGACAGAATTATGTTCCACCAATAGCCCAAAAGGCTTGCCAGGTACCATAAGAGGCCTTAATGCCAAAACTGTTTTCCTCTTCAGCTCCCCTCCAATATACAACACAAGTATTTGCTCAATGGCAGACTGGTTCAAGTCTCTGCCACAAGGCAATCACTTTTGCAGGGTTTTTTTTTTCAAAGAAAGCAAGATCTACACACACACACACACACACATATGCCATACCTCCAACAGGAGCAGCAACATAGCCAAGAAAGACTTGAATGATTCCCTCTCACCCATCAACATGGAGTTGGATTTTCACCATTAGACTGTAGAGGAAAACGTCTGGATTATAGAGGCCAGCTTTCTGAAGTTCCTTGACAGCCAAGTACTTCATTCACGCTTCCAAGCTGCCCAAACCACCAGCAGCTTGGTGGATCACAAGACCAGTAGGATCTATTCAGAATTTCTCAAAAAGGGACAACATTTATCCTACAGATCAAACAGAAAATGCTCCAGGCAAGTGCAACTTACAGATCAATGAGCTATTTATTGTTTCCTCTTCTTTTCATCACGCAGATCGTATACTGGAAAGGGGTGAGACACATGCCTTTCTTTCTCTTCCAGGACTATTCATATAGTGTTTGCAAAACTGAAGGTCATGAAATCTTCTCTTGGATGGCCTTGGAAGATCCAACATGGGGCCTTGTAGAGTTCTAGACTTCACTCAAAAAAGCATTTCACTGTAAGCCAGATTCAAGAAAGCCACCCATCTATGGTGGATTCTGTTTTAATGTATTTCCAAATCAAGCACAAACTTGTCACCGCTATGAGGCCTAGTCACTGATATTGTGCTTTATGACTGCATCGCTTAGCGATGGAAATTTCCATTCTAATTACTGTCATTAAATGAGGACTAGTTTTAGTTCCTATTCCATGACTGCAACCAATCCCAATCCTTTTATCTCTTGACATGAATAAAAAATCAGCTTCACATTTTCTCTTTTAAATTACATGCAGGAATGGATCTTCCTCCAATTTTTGAATGCAAAACTTATAAATGTGACATGCACAGTTGTATTATCACACAAGCTGTGTAAAAGAAAAACCATTAAAATATATATGAGACAAATTTGAAACATAAATTAAAAACTCTGGGTATACATGGCCAGATGTCCTACCAAAGTTTAAGCAGGGAGGTGCAACAAAACAGGTCTGAGCTGAATAATACCACAGCAAACTAAACTTGTGTTAATATCCTGAGTCAAAGATACTGGGAAAATGGTGAAAAACTTGTTAGAAGCTTGGCAAACCACTTGAAGCAAAAAGATCCTCAGAGAGATCTACTATTGAGGAAAACCTAGCCAAGGTTTGTGATCAGCCTGATTAGATTGTACTTTTGACCAATGACTTTTGGAGACACACCCAAAGTAGACCTTCAGGAGACCCCCCCCCCCTAGAAATGCCATGCAATAGAAGGGGGAACACTGCCGCTAACTCTCTTACCAGAGATGATAGAAACTGTATCTTTCTCCCAGGATACAACATTAACATATTCTTGCACTGAAGAAGGAATGAGGCACTTAAAAACAGCCACGTTTCCACGCATTGATCTTTGATCCTCCACTCGAACTGTATAAGGTTCCCTGAACACTGGGAAGAAAAACAACAGGTGAGCAGATAGATTAGCAACTTGTGTATTTCACCCAAAATTAATTTCACACCTTCCCACATCCCTTCACCCTACAGGATGTACATCCAAGAATACCCCAGACCATAGCTTCATTAATTGGGAGAAGTCTGGAGAAAAATGCTTTAATCTGTTTCAAAGCATGCATAACTTTATACCTTCTATCATGTTCACATTCACCCACTTATTTTTCTAATTAATGAAGCCCCAAATATTGGAGTTCTTACTCCAAGAAAGTTGTTCCAATCACCAACCAAAAGGTTCTGTGCTTTCTTCTGGTTCCACAGGGTATCTTTTGAGTTGCCGCAGCCAATTGAAGTCCAAACTGAAGCCAGACAATCATAGCCCTGACTCAGCTTCAAGTGGATCAGCTGCTCCCCATGAGTACCTAAGGTTTGGCCTATGGGCAGAGGTGCATCTCTCCCCACCTGACCAGAGTGGACAAATCTTCTAGCTTCCTCCAGCTGAACAAACTTTCCTCCAGCATGATCAGATGCACTAGGTTTTTCTAGGGGCTTGCGGGGCCCTTCAGTGAAATCTCACTCCCAGCACAGCTGTGCCTCATTTTCTCCAGACAGACTTCAAGTTTCTTGGCACTTGATGCTGCTCCTTTCTGTGCTGGGCCCTAACAACTTAAGAAATGGAGACAGGTCATTTTGGACTCAACACCTGGGAGGATTTCCATAGGCCTGGCCCCTGCTGAACTTCCACTGCAGTGGGAAATGAGCCAGTGGACGGGGGGCCCCCCCCCGATGCAAATGCAGAAGAGCAAGGCAGCTCCCATTGCCCAATGGACGAGACCAGCTTTCTTTTTTTACTTTTTTGTTTATATCCTGCCTTTATTATCCTTAGGCACCTCTTCTGAAGCAGCCATAGACAAAGATAAATGCAAACAAAATTTTGTTTGTTTTCCAGGAATGAGTGGATCCCACTGCAATGTGAGTTAGAATCCAGAACCACATCCCAATGTTGGATTATTGACACCACCCAACAATGATCTAGTCTTGGTGTTCCAAAGATCTAGCTGGGTGCTGCAATGCATTTATTTGGCTAGCCCCATGTGAAACTATTGAGCTAATTTCCCAACTAGGAGGAAACAAGAAATAAATTTATAAGAAATAAGAAACAAGGACTATCGCAAGTCTATTTTAAAAGAGTCTCTTCCCCCTTGCTCCTCACATCCAAGGGAACAGAATATAAAAGAAGGTTAAAGGCTGCCTTTTAAGAATTCTAAGGAAATCATCATGGCATAGTGCCCTCAAAATAAAAATAAAACCATGTGCACAAATAGAAGCATTTTTATAACTAGTATTGTAATTCAAGTAAATAATTCACTTTTTGGTCTTTAATGTCCTATCTCACCCTGTGAGGCAAGGAAGGAAAAAGCTGGGTACCAAGCTGGTGTGTGTGCACTTCAACAATCGGTGTTTAATAGTTTACCTAATGGAACCGATGGGGCTCCTCGTCCACCCACTTGGTTGATCATTGACCAAAAATGCTCTCCCATCTGCTCCTCCCTTTCCTCTGCTTAATTGGTCCTCCAATGCTTAGCCTGAAGCTCACAAAAGGATGTGTCTGAGGCCCAAATGCCATCCAGAAAGCAGAATCAGATCTCCACCATGGCAAGTGAAGACCTATTGCACCCCAGTGTATTTTCCTTCCCCCAGCAAATATCATTCTCTGGGTCCAAACTTAGCTAGCAACACCCTCTCCTACCAGTCAAGAAGAAAGGGTGCCCTCCCTCAGCCAGCCAATACCTGCTTTGACCCGGATGTTTGGGCTCCTGATTTTGCCCACAGAGTTCTCTGCAGTACAGAAGTAAACATTGTTGTGGATAAAGCTGTTGAAGGCAGATGGCGAGAAGGGGTAAAGTTGTAGAGTCCCATTGGCATGGACGTGGCGGATGTGTGGGACATCGTAGATGTCATCCCCAGTAGCAAGGTACCAGCGAAGGGTGACACTGGGAGATCCTGCTGCTGGACAAGGGATGACCACTCCCACAGAGCTGGAGAAGGTCACCTGCTGAATGGAGTCGTTCACAAAATAGAGGCTGGTACCCACATCTTCAGTGTGCGCTGTGGGGGCAAGCAGAAAGTGAATGCAGTTCCCAAAGAACAAAATCATCTGAGCCTGCCAAGCCCCTGCCTCCCTTCCTTGTTCCTCCTGGCTCAGCACTCCCCTTCGACCGATTCGAAGGAGGAGAGAAGCAAGTTGGGAAAAGTGCAGAAAAGAGCAGCCCAAATGACCTGGAGGCTAGTAGAGATTAGATGCTTTTGCTGAGAAAGCTTGGCGGGGGGGGGCAGGGGGGAATGAATACAGTTCAGACTTGGAACATGATGCCTAGCAGGGAAAAGTGGGCCATCAGTATTTTTTTCCCTCCTCCAGTTTGATTTGTGACAGTTCAGCATAGTGGTGAAGGCACCGGCTGTAGGAGATGACCAGGCAAAGCCCAAGCAAGGGGTCAACCGCATCATCAGTTTGGAGTCCCTTTACACCCACAAGAGACCTAAGTCCAGTCCACCTTGAGTTCCATTGACTCTTATCTATCCCCAATTTGCTTGGACCATTAGTAGTTCAGATTCTTGTAGAGAGTGTTAGCATGCAATAAATCTATATTCATTTGAATTGCCTTCTTCCTGATTTCTTGCACCTAGCACTGGGTTAGAAACTGAGAGGCCTTCTATTTTAGGGCCACCTTGGCTGAATGACCTTGGGCCAGTCACTCTGTCACAGCCCTAGCAAGCAGGCAGTAGCAAACCAGTTCCACAATCTTGCCAACAAAATCACAGGGACTTGCCCAGGCAGTTGCTTGCAGTCAACACTGACTTAAAGGCACACACAAACATACACGCACTCATTACCCAAACAGTAGGATCAATGGTCACTCAATGATCTGATTCACACCTAAATGGCATTGGATTGATTTATTTTTAACTATAAATCAGCAAGAATTCATACTGGAATTGGGCACATCAGTAAGCTGTGGAATTCATTCCTACAAGATGGGACAATGATGAGTAACCTGGGTATCTTAAAAGAAGACTGAAGAAATTCATGAACAATGAGGGCTAGTCTTATTTCTGAGGCAAGGGTGGCTTGTCTTCATATACCCATTGCAGGAAAACTATGGTGGGAGAGGAAAGGTCCCCACCTCCTGCTTGTGCATTCCTAGAGATATCCCTTTGGGCCCTGGGAGGAAAGCCAAGGCTGGCATAAGAATGGCCGGCTCATCCAGCGGGTCTCTTATCTCACCAGCCGTGCCCCATAGATTCCCTGGGAGGAGCGGGTAGGGCAGCAGTTTCCTCCATCACCCCAGAGAGAAGAACACAAATCATGGCTTTTACTGAAAAGAAGCCACATTGTCACTAAATGCTAGGAGAAACTTCATGAGTTAGCACTCGTAGGCCTAGGGATCACCAAAATTTCCCCAAAGTGCTCCAGGCCAGGGAATGGGCTCCTGAGGGGAAAGTACAAGATTTTCTTGAAGGCCAAGATCAGGTGGGCTTTTCCCCAGCCCAGGCCATCTCCAGAGCCAGCCTTTCTGAACTAAATCTACTGCCATGTCAAGACTGAGACTCCCAGTCCCAAAAGACTTCACCCGCACTAACAGGAAATCTAGGAAGATGCGGATATTTCGGAATCACCAATGAATATTGTTGGGAACAAGAAGCTGACAAGTTAAGGGAAGGAATGGAATCCAGGAGGCAACATGCCCACGTAACACCCCTGCCAAAGCAAAAGAAGCTTTGGCATTTTAGTCTGGCCTAAAACAATCCAGCCCCTCACAGCACTACTGCCCCCACTGCCATTTCCCAAGCCCTGCTGTGCTCCAGGCCTCACCGAGATGTTCTGGTTACTCCCTGCAAGGCTGCGATCCAGCCCTCCCCCCCAACTCTCTCATGGCCCCTTTCACCCACAGGTCTCTCCCTGGCTGCTGAAGGGTTCGGTGGTGGCTGGAGGCCCCAGAGCCATTTGGACTGAGCCCTCTCTTCAGCTATGCTTAGGCAGGTGGCAAGACCAAGATGGAGGGCAGAGCCTTCCTGCGCCAGCCCTACAAGCAAGGGGCTCCCCATTGCCTGCCTATTTCCCTAGGGCTGTTTTTAAGGAAATTGGAGGAGAAGGAACAGCCGCAGCCGCAAAACAGCTCCTATATTAATATTCCAAGCCAAGTACTTTACTGGCCCTCCAGGGAGGATGCGTCCCAACTGCTCATTTGAGGAAAGGAATTAAAGCTGCATTGGGCACAGCAGCAATTCACATCCCATCACAAAGCAGTGATGAGGCCATTAGCGCTAAGCAAGGTGGGAAAAATGTTTGTCTTTTCATCATCATGGCAGCCATTTGGAAGCTGGAGCACCAAAGTCCTTTTGGCTGGTGTTCAGAAAAACAGCAACTCAAATGCTTTCCTTCGCTTCCCAGCTTCACAAATGCCCCTTGAAGCTGGTGGATTTCAAAACAGCTGAAACTGCCCCATGCTGTATACTCTTCTAGGGCAAAGGATCCTCGGCACAGACAATCAGAGTTTCAGGAAACTCTGCCCTCGGCTCATTCAGAATCTCACTAGCAAATATGGCACCTGGAACATCATGCAATTATACATCATGAAAATCTTGGCTCAGAGAGAGCAGAATAAGCAGAGCCTCTCATCAGAATTTGATATTGCCTGGCACCTTATGATTTTATTGTAGTCTCTATTTTACTTCACTAATAAATTATCTTAGCTAATTTGTGGAATGTTTGTGGAAATTCAGGGATACCCTTGAAGAGCACCCGGAAACTTCAAATGGTCTAGAATGCAGCAGCACTGGCAGCAACAGGCATGCCTTAAGTTGCCCCTGTGATAACTGCATTTGCTTGCTTCCAGGTGAGGTTTAAAGTGCTGGCTATAATCTATCAAGCCCTTCATGACACAGAACCTTCTATCTGAGGGACTGATTACCTGTGGTGTCAGCCTGGCCATTTTGGTGACTCAGTTAAAATAATAAATTTGCAATCTACCTACTTTTATACTTTATGCTTACCAACACAAAACCACATTTATATGAGAACCTCCATTTATATACCTCCATTTATATCGCTATGCTCTTGTAGATACAAATAATTATTCATAATAAAATATAAAAAATACAAAAAGGCAAAGCGACTAAATTCTGTGAACAATGGTTAAAAGAGCAGAGTCTCTTTTAGCCTAAAGAAGAGAAGGTGACCACTCACAACTGAGAGGGACTCTCCTGCCAGCAGCCTTCCAAGAGCTGGAAGTGAGAAGAGAGTGTGTGGATTGGTTTTCCGTGGGGCCTGGGGAGAGAACAGCTTTGTAGAGAAAGATCCTCACTCAAAATAATGATGATTCCCTATGATTCTACAAGACCATTAACAGTAAGCACATGTTGCAACCCTTACTGTACCCCTGCTATGCAATATTTTAACTTCTTTTATTTCTTTTAATATAAGACCCTTGGGGGAGGTGAAAAGTGGCTGACAAATATTTCAGGAAGTCCTTAATGAAATCGACACACAGCCTAGATGAGAATGGAGAATGGAGCAGTTCCAGCCCCTTGAGCCACTGAATGCACTTTCTAGAGACAAAGGGGCACCCAAGAAGTGGCAGCTGCCTCCCATGGAGCTCTCTCTGTGGCCAAGCCACTACTTGGCACACACCTTCCTTGAAAGAGAGTCCCCAGCAGAATAGCAGCGGAGAGTGCAAATCCAGGAATGGAAAACAGCAAAATATCTCATAAATAAAGAGAAGAAATTCAGACTGCTGGTAAAGCCTCTGCAGGTCAAAAAGGGCAGAATAGATTTTTCATGTAAAATGGAAGTTACAGGATTGGTAGTAGTTATGAGACAGACGCATAGAGTTAAATCCATCTAATCTCCTTTACCATTTAACGGTGTACATCATCCTAATTCCATCTTTCATAAAACTGCCTTCAAATCAGCAAGAGAGATTAAAAATGTAGAAAAAGCCTGCAATATTTTTAAAACAGAAATCACTTCTGGCATCTGGTCACAAGCCTTGGATGTAACCTACATACCAAAGGCATTAATTTAGATTCTACCTTCAGAAATGATGTAAAAAAGGGCAGAACAACAGTGGTACCCAGATAAAGACTCTGCATTCCCAGCACTGGAAAAAATACATTTTCAAGTTCTCAGTGAGCAATCTACCAAAACTGCAGGATATTGCAATCTAAAAGTATTGAAATATTAACACTTCTGCTTTATTCAAGGAATATTTGTTATTGTTCTACTCCAATATTGACTTGTTTTCCTAGCTCAACTTTTACAATGTTGGCAAAGCCTAGCTGGGGAACACCCCCCCCCCCCATTTACAGTTGTAAATCCCAGAGGTGTTTCCAAACCCAGCAGATCAGTTTGGCCCAGGAGGTCCAAAACAGGAAGGATGTGGATATCACTATCAGTTAGCCATCTTCAGAGAAAAAGGGGTAACTGTGAGTTAGCTGCTCTTGCACAAAGATTTGGAATGCCAAAGAACAGCCCTCCCAAATGAAGAGGGCCTAGAGAGGACCGTAAACTACTATATAAGCCTAAGTGCTATTGCTTAGCTGACCAGAACTGAACTGGTGCAGCAATATTGGATGACAACTGTAGAAGAGCAAATATTTGTCCTCTGAGATTGGAAGAAGACACATCCTGTCCCTTCTCATGAGCTTGGTCCAGCCTAAATGTCGTTCCTCCCACTTCACCCCTACCCACATCAGGGCAAGGTCACACCCACTGGGGACCCTGTCAGGTCAGGGGCTTTGGAAGACAAAGCTTGACCACAGAATAAGCCACCGATGAGCCAGTAGGGGGACCCTGGCATTGGTGACCTAGTGTTTTCAGCAAGGATTTTGCCTCCTTAGAAAAGCCAGGTAGGAGACCAGATAGCCCACAGACAAGCTTCTGTCCTCACAAAGGCAGGGTTCTGTTCCTGGCTGAGCAGCAGGAGAGGAAACAGGCAGGGCCAGGTGACCCAGGCTCACCCAATGGAGGCTACAGAGAGGCTGCCCAGTAAGTCCTTCTCTGCCCAGGTACCACTCATGGCAGGGAGGCTGAGGCTGTGTCTCTCTGAGAGGCAATAGCCTTTGTCAAAATGTGACAAGAGGAGCCACACCAGATGAAGACAGCCTCAGGGTTCGAGCCATGAATATGCAAATGTTGCAACTCATAAGGAAGACCCTGTCACAGTTAGTGGGGGAAGCTGCATCCAAATGAGCCCCTACCTCCCAACGCTGTGCATGCCTTTTCCAGGCCTGCCTCATTGTTTGGGGATCAAACGGGCAAAGGAAGGAGGTGGGTTGTGCTGTGCCCTCCTCTGGCATTAAGAGCCAGCATTTCCTCACTGGGATTTATGAGCAGATGGGCCAGGGGGAGGGAAGAATTCATCCACTGCATCTGGCTCCTGCCCCTACCCACATCAGGGCAAGGTCACATCCACTGGGGACCCTATCGGGTCAGGGGCTTTGGAAGACAAAGCTTGACCGCAGAATAAGCCACCGATGAGCCAGTAGGGGGACCCTGGCATGCAGTGTCTTGAAGTCCAGCTGCCAAAGAACCCTTAAAAAGTGTGCACAAAGCAAAGGCTGTCCTCTGAAGGCAATCCTATAACTGGAAGGAACTAAATGTTCCACAAAAATAGCACATCCTGGAATCAGCAGGTTCCTTCCATCTACTGAGATGCAATAAATGGTTTTGCCCATTTCTGATTTCCCAAGGAACTAAAATTGACGAGGCCTCTGAAAATGCAATTCCTTATTTGGAAACTGGCTGTTCCCTTTCCTGCTCTGAGAACAGTTGCCTCCTGGCTGCTGGAGAGTGGCAAGGGTTTGGTCTCTGTTCCTTGACCAAAGGATGAATTCACACCTCCCAGCAGCACACTGCAGAATGGGTGGGCCGCCATGTTGGGAGGCTCAACACAGAAAGGAAGGCAGCTTTTTTTCTTCTCCCCCAGAGCTTTGATGCAGACAGGAACAGATGGGGAGGCTCACCCCCCTTCTTCTCTTGCTGTGCTGCCAGGGACAGGAAATGCCTATAGCATGAATGGCATAGCCAGAAATTCTGCCCAGCTCCCTCTAGACAAGGGCAACTTTTCCAGGTGGATTCCAACCAAGATATCTTTTGCAGCCACTGCCCAGTTTTGGAGGGCTTTAAGGTCCATCAGTGCTGAGTGGGTGTGGGAAAGGTACAGCTGCCCCATCTATTACCTGCTCTGAATGCAACTGCTCAGCAGAACTTGGGATGCGTAAAGCCAGTTTTTTCCCAGTTTAATGAGAATCCATGTTTAATTTCCACAGCAAACAAAGCATGGGGGGGGGGTGTGGTGAGAAGGTTTTTCAATGGAGACCCTATGGCTGCCTGAACTAAATAAGAAGACAAAACATGACTGGTATTCCCATCACACCAAGCCACCTGGACCACCTCCCGCCTGTGACAGGAAGCCAAGGTGCTCTTTTCCATTCCTTCTCCTGTCACAAAAGCCATGGCACCCAGCTCCACCCGGCAAACTCCCAACCTGTTCTTGCAAACCATTCATTGGGAAGTGAGGATTTTTAATAATAAAGAAAACAAAATGGGTCTAATCTACTGAGAGATATTCCCAAACTTACATGTTCTCCTGGAACAAATAGTCAGGTTTTTTGTTCTATAGGAGCCCATTTCATACGGAACAAACCATTAAGCTTCTGTGCTTTGATGCACCAATATATTAAATATCCAAAAGGTTTTTCATGCATTAAGGGATTCAATTTCTTTTCTTAATGTCACCTAACCTCAGTAGCATTATTATTCACTTTCTGGAACTGCTTCAGTATAATACTTTGTAACAAAGAAGCAGTTAGGGTTCTTGTTTTTTAATCATGGCTTCCAAAAAGGGATGAGGCTGGAGAAGATTCTCTTTCAGAATGAAGGTTGTTCAATTTGGTCGTCTCAAAAACCAAACCAGCCCCAACACCTTCCACGCCACTGGCACTGAAAACTATCATTGCATCTCACATGAAGTTATTAGTCTGGCTGTGAAAAATCAAAGGGTCTCAGCTCAGATTGTGTCTTCTTTTTCCCCTGCCTTTCGCACAGTCAAAATGCAAATGAAGGCAAATCAGACGCTGGCATGGATGGCAGCGACAAGGAGAAAGATCTGGGTAGTATTCTGGAAAAACAGGAGAGCCCTGGCTTTAATTAAAAAGTTTTGGGATGATTAATCACCCATTTTCAGGTACCTGGACATGTCCCTAGAAGGAATAAATAGGAATAAGTAAATGTTTTCTGCATCTTGCCCTCTGTCTCCGACTGAACCAAAAGGGAGAGACACTTGCTCAGCAGGAGAGAATAAGCTGATGCCAGAACCTATGAAGCCGGAGGAGAGCCAGTCACCCCCGAAATGCCGCCGGCGCCGCGGCTGCACGATGGGGCTGGAGGCTCCTGCACCAAACAGATGGCAGAAGCTGCCGCTGCCCGTTCTTTTATGCAGCGCAGATCGATTACTCTACATCGGATTGTAATTTCATCCAAGGCAACCTCCCATCGCCTTCTCATTTCAACAGCTTCATTAGTTTGGCCCCAGTTTTGACACACAAGATCGCTGCTCCTGATCTGAAGCTGAAGCTTAAGCTTCTGAAGGAATTGCATTTTTCATCTACCCCCTTCGTCTCGATCCCATCTCTATCAAGCTGCTGGGTTGGATTTATGGAAGCACCTCCAGATTTTAAAGGCCCGCCGGGCTAGGGAATATTTGTTTCCTGGGTTTCAAAGATGGTTCTCCATCTACTTTGAAAACTGGAGACAAGAGAACAAAGCTCTAAAAGTAACGCGCTCCGCGTTAAGCCTTGAACATTCTCGCTTGGAGCACAGGCAAAAACGCTGCGCTAGAGCCTACCCGACATTCATGTAATTAAGAACGTTTCTGCGGCGATGGGCTGAGGGAGGAGGGTGGGATTCATTTTAATTTCCTATTGAATGATTTCAGGGCTCTAACGGTGCGACTGCCAGCTGGGATTCGGAGGAGAGTTGCCAGCTCAATCCCGGCAGAGGCCGGGAGGCAAATGGTCCCGCAGCAGTCCTTGCCTCTTCGGAAGAGGCTTCCCGAACCCACCGTGGGCGACAGGACAAAGGGGCGGCGGCCAACCGGGGCTCAAGGGAGGCCGCCATCCCTTCGCCAGAGGGGACGCTGTCAGCCGGCCGGCCGGGAGAAACCTCAGTGGCAAGCCTGGGCGCGCTTAGCCGCTGCCCCTAACTGAGCCGGGGAGGGCAGAGGGATCGCAAGCTGCTCCGGCCTCTTCTGGAGGGAAGGACGTCCAGGACAGGGAAACAGCTCCCGCAGAAACTCCTGAAGTTCCCGCCCTCGACGGGGCGCCCCGCCGCCGCCCGCTCGCCCCGCCGCCTCCTACCTGGGCTGGTCCAGGAGTTGAGCAGCAGGAGGCAAGAAGTGACCAGCCACATGCCATCCAGGGGGGCCGGTGCCGCGGGCGGGCGGGCGCCCTGCCTCTGCCCGTGTCCCCGGCCGGCCCTCGCCAGCTTCCCCCGTCGTAGGATACTCCGCGCTCCGCACCGCCAGCCCGCCCGCCCGCCAGCCTCGCGCTACGCTCAGGCGCTCCGACTGTCAGCCGGCGAGCGAGCGAGCGAGCGAGCGAAGGAACGAAAGAACGAACGCGCGGGCGGGCGGCGAAGGAGGAGGAGGAGCGGGCGGCCTCCCACATCCCCGCCCACCAGCCGGGAGGGGGAGAAGGGACACCTCCGCGCCCGGCCCTGAGCAGGTGCCCCGCTAAGGCGGGCGGGCCGGCGCGTGCCGTATCTCCCACCTCACAGGGATCCGTGTGGCCCGCTCGCCCTCCCGCCCGGGAACCCGCCCTCCCCTCAGCCCGGCCGGCTCCCGTCGAAGCCCCCGGGCGCCGCTTTGGGTGCCCCGTTTACCTCTGGCAGCTGGGAGCGGCCTCCTCTCGGTTGGCCTCGCCTTTCCGAGGAAGGAGGCCGTGGGAAAAGAGCGCTCCCCAGAACGACGGCGGCGGCGGCGGCCTGTTCTCGCTCCCGGCCGAACCTGGGGCGGGCAGGCGGTTCCGGCGCCGTGCAGCTGGTTTCCCCTTAGCGCAGCCGGTAAGGGAGGAACTGCCCGCGTCTCCTCTCCGAGGCGGACAAAAGTTTTGCGGACCCGTCGGGGACTTGGCAGCCGGCCCTCCGGCGGCGTTGGGTCCCCTCGAAAGGCCCAAGGCAAGCGACCCCGGAGCTTGCCTGCCCGGCAGGTGCGGGACCCCAGCCCTTCACGTGTCGAATTCCAATCCCCGGCCAACCAAGGTGCCACGGGTAAGGCCCTCCGGAGGACCACTGGCTTCCCGCTGGTCGCGCCACAGCTTCATCCCCACTACCGGAGCGTGAGCCGGAGCCAATCTCCGCTCGTCTGTTGGAGGGCCGCGTCCCGCGCCTGAGAACGAGGGGACCTTTCGGCAGACGGGGAGGCGGCCTCCGCCTGAGGAAACGGACCAGGAGCTCCCCTCTCGAAGCGGTCAGACGGGGCCGCCGGTGTGCCCCGGAGGGCCGAGGACCGACCCTCCCGAGCTACGCCTCAACACTCGGCGGCTCCCCCCGCCCCTCCCTCCTTCCAGTGACGTCCTCTCAGGCAGCCCCGTTTCTCGGCCCCGACGGACGCCGCTCTTCCTGCTCTCCGCGCTGGGTCCTGGCGAGCTCGCCCCCCCCCCGGCCGGTCCTGGGTTGAGCGATCAGAGCGAACGGCCCAAGTCTGAATAGGCAGGGTCGGTGAAGCCTTGACTTCCTGATGCGTTCCTCCCAGGCCACCTCCCCTCTCTCCTGGACAGGGAAGCCTCCCTTGAGAAGATTCCCCTGGAACGGGAGAGGTTTCTGGGGGATGTATGGGGTCTGCATAGTCAGGAGAGGAAGAGCAAGCTAGACTCAGCTCTACTTGCTTGCTCTGTGGAGATGTGATCCCAAAGCCAGCTCAGCTGGGACTTCTTCCCTTAAATTAGAGGTGGGGAACTAAGGACTTCAATTCCCAGAATTCCTGAGCCAGCATGCAAGAATTCTGGGAGCTGAAGTCTACACTTCATAAAAAGGCCATAGTTCCCCACCCCTGCCCTAAATAATGCAAAGGCAGCAGCGTATTCTGGAGAGGTCCCCTGAAGGAATCTCTCATGGGTGAGGAATTTTTAAACTCTGAAGTCTTTTGATCAAAATCTCCTCCAGAAATTAGAGGAGAATAATCAAGATTTAGTCATCCCTGGCACATTTTGCTGATGACATATTCTCCAGAGATGATTGTGCCTTGACACTACTAAAGGAGCTGTGCTGAAGAAACGGATCTGGACTGGCCCTGTCCAGTTCCCCGAGGGAGCTCCCTCTGAAGTCAGGGAAGGGAGGGGGCTCCTTAATATAATAATATCTTAATACAGGTAGTCCTTGATTTACAGCAGTTCATTTAGTGACCTGTTTGAAGTTACAGCAGCACTGAAAAAAGTGACATGACCATTTTTCACATTTATGATCATTGCGGCATCCCCATGGTCATGTGATCACTATTCAGATGCTTGGTAACTGCCTCGTATTTATAACGGTTGTGGTGTCCCAGGTTTATGTAATCATCTTTTGTGACCTTCTAACATGCGAAGTGAATGGGGAAGCCATATTCACTTAACAACCATGTTACTAACTTAACTGCAGTGAGTCACTTAACAACTGTGGCAAGAAAGGTAAACTGGGGCAAAACTCACTTAACAAATGTCTCACTTAGCAACATAAATTTTGGGTTCAACTGTGGTTGTAAGTCGAGGCCTAAGTATAGTAACCTGGGGAGGAAGGCTCTGTGGGAAGGATACCTTGGGAGGAAATAATTAATACAAAAATCAAGTCTCTCAGAGCTCTGATTAGTAATATTTATTGGAAAAAACTCCGATTCCAAAAGGCATTCAACTCTCAAACGAGAAACCTTTATATAGGCAATTTAAGTTGGCAAGATTCTGACTTTTTTCATAATTTTTGATACAGTGGGAGGAGCCTCGTCTCTTTTGTGAACAAGACTTACAAGAACTTGGGAACTGTTTTGTTCAGGAAAAACTATCCTGTCTCACAACATGCAAGAAGAGATGCCAAAGATCCCATCCCTACAACAATTGGGGGTAGGGAAAACAGGACAGCCCCACGCTTTCCGATACGCCCCCTACTGCCTGCCAGGTTTGCCTAGCCTCTGCCCTTTTAGCCTTTCACAAATTAGCAAAAACATTACATTTCTGCAGAGATTTAGAGTTCAATAGGATGGTGACTTATGTGGGCAACTATTTTTGTTTTCATTTCTGTTTTTGTTCTGGTAGAACCCTGTTGTTTCTACATGTTTCTACATGTCTTATGTTTTATGTTACATTTTATGTAACTTGCCTGGAATCAAAATGGAACTGAACAGCACAAAAGTACTGTAAATAAAGAGCAAGCAAGCAATACCAAGGGGCTGGAGCATGGCTGGTGTTTTCTTTCATTGGGGGGTATAGAACCTTTGACTGTGATATAGCCTTCCACGCCTCCCCCCAGTAGGGGATTCTGCAGTCCGATCCTTTGACTGAGAAGGCCCAGGTCTAGTCACACACACCCCACAGCCATCCCTGTGATGAGGGATGCACCTCTGTGTCTTAAATTCTTTGGGAGCTTATTCACCACACTGCCTCTCTCTGAGTTCCCCCCCCCCATCTGCATACAGGAAGACTGGCATTCACCCATAGTCGGCAGAAGGGCCCTTACTCTGCTCTTCATTGCTGTCAGATTACTTACTCTTGGGAAGGTGAGGTTCTTTTTTGTCTTCCTCAGAAACCTGCCTTCCTTTCCCTAAAATTAGATATTCAAAAAGTGTTATCCTTCTAACCCCTCACCATCTTCTCTCCTCAGAGATGACCATGCCTTCTCTTGATCTTCTGCGTTGCCCTTCTTCAAAGCCTCAACCCCTTTGTTCTTCTCAGTTTCCTCTGTCCAATCTTCTCTGGCCTGGAAGAATGCAGAAAATAACCCAGAAAATGTTTCTTTTCAGGGCTAAGATAAAATAATAGGAAAAAACTTTTTACTGGAATATATAGCCCATTTTGCTATGATAAAATCAAACAAAAGGCAAGCAAAGGCAAAAATAAAAACCACACAAAATCAAAGTTAAGTCTAACCAAAAACAGACAAAAAATGTTTAAAAGCATTAAAACTGTTTAATGAAATTCAAATAAGCTACTTCAAACTATCAGAGGCCCTTAATTTTTTGAAACCAAGTTAAAGGAAGTCTTAGGAGCCTTTTGGAAGTGGACAGGAGAATAGAAGGGTACTTATGCTGCTTTGCCAAATATGCAGTGCAAAATGTAAAGTATGGGCCACAGGTGATGGTCAGTTGCTCCCCTGCCATTCTGCCAAGATACTAATTGGAGCCTGGCTTCTTTGAGGGAGAAACTGTATCCTATGGGAGGCTGCATGTTCCTCCAGGGAGGAACTAGCCATGGAACGATCCCCATGACCTCAGTCTTTGCCCTCAACCAGGTAGGCAATCTTTTGCAGATCACATTTGTCACTTGCCCAGCTGGAAGGCTGCTGTGTTCTCCCTTTGCCATGTGGTTGTCTTTGCTGTCCTTAATAAACTCATCTTTGATTTACTATAATTGGACACAAACATTCTGTGGTTAACAGGAGGCCAGCAGAGATAAGCTGGTCAATTCTGGGCTAATGACTCCCTGGAGGCGATGATCTTTTTTCTTCTCCTGATGTGTAAAGTTTCCAGGTAGGCCATTGCCAGTGATCCCCTCAGAGTAATGTCAGGTGGTGATGGAGGTCACTAGACACTGGGACTTGAGATCTGCTCCTTGGACTACCTTTCTCATTACTTTACAGGTCCTGAAGTGTGGTGTGGTGGCTCACTGCTTAAGACACTGGGCTTCAAGGTTCAAGACCCAAGCATTGCATGATGGGGTGAACTCCCATCCTCGCCTGAGCTCCTGCTAACCTAGCAATTCGAAAACATGTAAATGCGAGTAGATAAATAAGTACCACTTTGGAGGGAAGGTAACAGTGTTCCATGATGTCATGCTGGACCCATAAATGCAAAAATATCTTTGGACAGTGCTGGCTCAACAGTCTCAAAATGGAGATGAGCACTGCCCCCTAAAGGCAATGACTAACAGATTAAAATCTGCAGGAACTGCTTTACCTACCTGAAGGTACCATTACGTATGGAGAAATTAGAGCTTCCCTGATCAAAATTCTCAGTGTGCAGGCTTGCAATCTGAGTTGCCCAAAGCCACCCAGAATTCAGAAATGATGGGTGTAGCCCAGCAAGCCCTCAAAGCAAGCTGGAGAAGGAAAAAGCAAAGACTGCCTGGGGGGGGGCACAGGAGGAAGACTAAATGCAACCAGATGAAAGATGAAAGGGTGGAAAAATGATATTGTAGATTCAAAGGGATCAAGAGACATATGGGGGGGCAGAGATGATAGCCCAGCTGACCAAAGGCAACAGGGAAAGGAACAGATCAATAAAAGCAACAGGAAGAGAGAAGGTTCTGTGAACCCAGTAAAATTCACAACTCATAATTTGTTCTCAGGTTCATCTTAGCCCCCAGAAGAGATCCTCAAATCTGTTTTTACGCTCTAAGAAGCACAAAACATAAGTCCCTTATGAGTTCCTCCAAACTACTGCTTAATCATAGATGTCCATTTCATGTATAGAGGGCACCCATAATTGATGGGTTACAGAGATTCATGGAAATCATTATGATGGGTCAATTTTTGGTGAAATGGTTATGGTGGTAACTTCAAGAACTGATTGCTCTTGAGTGAACCGCAGACCCAGGAACAAGCTTTACTCTGATGATGCTTGGAGGGAGGGTCCTGGATCCAACTGTGGAGTTTCAAGAGCTCTTGAACTCTGGCCCTGCTGCCCAGTCACTATTTTTGTGGTGCCAGCTCTGTTCCATCCACAGTTGTACAGATTAATCCTGTGCCACATTTGTTCTTGGTCCTGAACTTTTTTGAGGGCTTCAGATATGGCCATTGGAGGTCATGGCACCAAGTCTCACGCATGCTAGTTGGTCCACATAGTCAGATAAGAAGAGCTTGGTATTCCTCAGCTGAAGGCCTTTCATCAGTAGTTATATCACATGGGTGGCAGGGGTATTGGGGTATGTGTCATTTTCAGCACAAGTTGTTGACTTTGTATTCTAATGTCTTGAACTGGCTACAACTCACAATAGTTCATTTAGTGATTATTCAAAATTACAACAGCACCAAAAAATAGACTTATGACCATTTTTCACACTTACAGCCATTACAGCATCCCCGTGGTTATGTGTTTAAAATTCAGATGCTTGGCAACTGACTCGTATTTATGACGATTGCAGTGTCCTGGGTTTTTGCGATCTTCTGACAAGCAAAGTCAATGGGGAAGCCAGATTTACTTAACAACTATGTTGCTAAGTTAACTGCAGTGATTCACTCAACAACTGCATCAAGGAAGGTTGCAAAATGGGGCAAAATTCACTTAACAACTCTTGCTTAGCAACAGAAATTTTGGGCTCAATTGTGGTTGTAAGCCAAGGACTACCTGTATTTTCTTATTTTAATATTGCTCTGTATTTGTATGTGCTTTTCAATTTTTCTGCATATGACCAGAAAACCTGTTAGGGGCTACACAGATATTATAGATAAATAAAAATCTATTCACCCTTCACTGAGATCCCAGTCTAGATAGGGAAGCCATTCCTGCTATTGACTGCAACTCTTTTTTAAAATCAAAACAGTCGTTGTGTTCATGAATAGAGCCCTGCCTGGCCCAGAAATTTAGGAACCCCAGATCTCCTTCCTCTAAGCATGGATGGGCTCCTCTATCTGCAGACCTTTCCAATCCCTGTTCTTCTACTGCCTCCCCGTTCTGGGCCTGGATTAATTCCCAGAGTAAGACCCTGCGGGAAGCAGCCCTCCAGATTGGGCTCATTCAGAGGAGCCATGCCGGAAGGGCCCTTCCTAGGCCAGAGAGTTCACCAGCATTCATCGGGGTGTCTACAATATTTTCTTTCTCCTGGAGAGCTTGATCTCGCCTCTCTTAGGCTCAGAGACTTATAAGCCCTGCAGGGTGCTCTTTGCTCAGTTTTTCACAGGGTCTGGTCAGCTCATTGGATTCCCTAGAGATGATTGTCCCCAAATTAGATACATCTCGGTTCCAGGGGTGTTTTGTGGAAAGGGAATATTGTCCTTGCAAAAAGGTCTGGAATGACCAAGAAGCAAAATCTGTTCTCCAGCGTCGTGGGGAAAGTATCTGAGAGTAAATTCCCATCTGCCTGTGCTTCCTCTTTCCAGATTTTGCCAGAAGAAGGAAGGGGGTTATGGCTAAGCCTTTGCTGAGTTACCTTGCAGGTGTCCAATTGCAATAGCTTACCTGGACACAACCTGCTGAAAGAGGAAAGGGTAAACACAGAGGAAATATAACTCCCAGTGAGGCTCACTGGTAGTGATGGTGTCTTATTCTTCCATCTGTGCCTGACACAGAATCCCACTGAGTTCTTGATGTGGAATAAATTACTACCAGTAAAGCACTTTTTAGTGTGGGAGGGAGAAACAAGGTGTTGGCCCTCCACAATATATATATATATATATCTAGATATAATCCCCCTCCCCTGAGATTTACAGCTCAGACACTCCACAGAGGGGCAGATGGTCTCTCTTCATGAGGGCAGGGATTAATTATTTTCTTCCAAGACAAACACAAAACTGCATTTAATTTTCCGAGGCAGAAATAATATGATTGAAATTGATTTTTTTGTATGTGTGCCAGACTCATAGATAACAGTGTTCAAATTTCTCCCAATAGTTGGTACACCAAACAATGGGGAGCTGATAACATGCAAGGGTACAACTCTGAGCAACTTTCCCATGCAGGGTCTCCTGGGCTTCACCTCACTGTGAAATGCAGGTAGTGTAGCAATTTGTCCATTTCAGGAGAAATACTACCCAGGTTAGTTTATTACTTGGTGAAGATGATGTGCTCCACCATTCCTGAGGTGGCACAAAAATAGACTAGCAATAAAAGTTGGCATCTCCATTGCCAATCTCTATTTTGTCTCTGTTGCCTCTTTCTGAATCTTGTCCTAACTTGAGATGCACCAATGGTTGGCTCTCTCCCTTTGCTTTGCTGCTGCCCCTCCTTCCTCATCCACTGGTCAGGATAGGGGGGAGGAAGGGGGAGGGGAAGGGGGACACTTTGGGACTCTGCCTGGGCTTCAATAGGCTGCTTGCCTGCCTCTCTGGCCACACACCCTAGAGTCCACCAGCTAGGTCCTGGAGAGCAGGAGAATTGCAGCAGACCAGCTGTGGGCACCCCAATCTCAGGCTTTAGGGGTGTGGGAAGAATGGATTGAAACCAGTAGATACCAGGGACTCTGGCAGTCAAGCAGCACCCCAGCAGCACCCTCCTGCTTGCTTTCTGAACCCGGCAACATGCAAAGGCAGAGCCTCTGCGTGGAAAAATGAAGCTATGTCTCCAGGATTGCAGAAGCAAAATGGCTCCAATATATTCCCTTTTCTTCCCCAGTGAATAGTGGAGCTCTATTGCCCTCTCCTCTGGGGAGTTAGGCCTAAAATAGGGTGGGGAAGGGGTTGAAAGGAACTCCAGAACCAAGGACTGGTGGAAAAAGAGAAGACCAATAGATAATGATTCTACACCTTGAATCTGTGCTGGGGTAAAATTGTTTTAACAGGTAAAGGAAATGTTACTTGTTTAGTAGTGCAGCTATAGTCCACCACTTTGAGATTTCCTGGTGGTCTCCTATTCAAATATTAATATAGCCTGACTCTGCTTAAGCTTCTTGAGATCATCCTGGTGAAGCAATGGTTAGGATATAGTATTGCAGGCATACTTTGCCGAGTGCCAGCAGTTTGATCCTAATGGGGCTCAAGGTTTGTTCCTGATGGGGCTCATGTCATTAAAATGAGGACCCAGATGGTTGTGGGCAACATGCTGACATTGTAAACTGCCCAGAGAGTGCTATAAAGCATTATGAAGCGGTAAGTGCTATTGCTATCACCCAAGTCAGCTAGGTACTATTGATTTTAAGAAATTTTAAAGGCAGCTTTTATGATCATCTCCCCTGTTGAAGTGTTCCAGAGAAATCAAAAGCTCACCCACTCTTTGTGCCATTTTGGAAGTCCCTAACCAAGATACAGATCCTGTTACAGGCCACCAACACAATTCTTCTGCCTGTCTTTTATAAAACAAATTATGAACCTACACTGACCTCTAGTGGATCTCTTTGAAGTGCAGTTCTTCACTTTGTATACAAGCGGGCCACTCAATCAATGTCCTCCATTTCAAGAGCGGTACCTATCTTATCAGAAATGTTGCATGCCCCCCCCCAATTAAAAAACAATCATTGCTGCAAAAGCTGATGCACACGAGGGAAGACTGTGGCCTTCTTTCTCCTTTACAAAGTATTGGTGTTTGGTTCTCCTTTCGTTTAAGAATAGAGAGAAGAGAAGGAACATTGCAAAGGAATGTGGGAAGTCTGGTCCCCAGCCAGCTTCCCACAGCTTGTATGTTCCTGTCCCGCTTAGTCTCACTTGGAGCAGTCAAATGTGCTATGTGTGAACAGAATAGATGCCCTATTGGCCAACAACTGGTTCATGGCTAGGGAGCATTGGGTTTGACTGAGAGCCAGGAGAAAGGGGAGCTCACTGGCCTTCACCATCCCCACATTCAGCACTTCGGAGCAGGCCTGGTCAGGAAACAGAAACTCCAATAACAAAGAATGTCAACCTCCTAGAAGAGTTTCTCCCTCCTGCCCTCTTGATGAAGACAGAGCAAGTTAAGTTTTGCCTGCAAAGCCCAGCTAGGTCCCAAAGTTCCACCCTCCCTCTTCCTGCCATCTCCTCACTAGGAGGTGTTTCCTTTATCAATGGGGGTGTATGGGGGGCACCAAAGCTACAAAGAAAGCCAACCATGGACATGCTCACAAATCAGGACCAGTTCATGGACTCAGAAAGAGGCAAAGAGATTGGCAATAGGGACACCAATTTTACGCAGGTCTATTTTTGTGCCAACTCAAGAATGGCAAAGGAGAGCACCTGGACTCAGTTGTGGAGAAAGGTCAAAAGAAAGAGAAGGCTAGCAGGGACTCTGGCTGAGCTCACATCCTAGGTCTCCTTGTGACTGCCAATGAAATCAGCCTGCCCCTTTAAGATTGCATCAAAAGCCTCAGCTCAAGTCTGGGGCTCAGGCTTAAGGAAGATGCAGATGCCTTCTGGCCCGGGAGGGGGTCTTTCAAGAGTGGCAGTATACAGAATGCTGGTGCCCACAGTTCACCCCCTCACCCCCTCCCGCCTTCTTCGGGCTGCTTCCCGCCCCTTTCGGCCTTCTCCTTTCATCGATCGAAGGAAAGACAGTCCGGCCGTCCTCAGCCCTGAACTCTGCTTTTGAATTGCAGAGGAGAAAATCTTCCTGCCCCCTGCCTCCCCCCCCCCACACACACACACGCCGCCGGCCTCTTTTGGTTGGCAGCTCTGTCCCCAGACCTAAGGCACGAAAAGCCCCCGTTTTTTCCTGCCCGCCGGCCGAGACCCCACGTCCCGCTCCCCTTATCAGAGAGCACGCTCCAGTCGCAAAAACGTCGCAGCTGCCGCCCACTTGGGATGGCCAAAATGATCAAGCTAAAACCCGACTTGGGAGGCGGCGCGGCAGTAGCCAAGCACGGTTTAGGCTAGTCGCTTCCTCGGACGCGCGCCCGGAGACGCTTCCGATTGAGCCTTCGGAGCAAGAAGCGGCATCTGCGCGGTCCGCAGCCTCTTGCTCCCGGGAGAGAGTAGAAGCACCTCCGCCGCGAGTGGTGCTACAACCGCCGTCTAGGCCGCCTTCACCCCCTGTCCCGCTCCCAGGAGCCGGAGGCCCTCAGAAAGGTGCGCTGGGCAGACCCGGGCTCACAGTTCGTTCGCTTCGTCGGGTCTGCAGAGAGAGAAGGGAAAGCAGGCGGAGATCAGGAAAGTCCCCGGGCCCGGGAGTCTTGGATAATTGGGCTAGGGGTACCCACCGTCGCTGCTGCTTCCCTCCGCAACGGAACCGCCGACCTGCAACGGCACTGTTGGGGGTTCAGCCTGGCCGCCCCGATGCCCTCCCTCTCGCCTTCCCCGCAAAAAGGGGCGAGCCTGGCGTCTCACCCGCTTTCCTGTGTCCCGGGAAAGGTCACAAGAACCTCCCTCGCGCCCCCTCCCTCCCCGCCGCTTACTGAAGAGTATAGCGAGCCCGATCAGGAAGGCCGCCACGGCGAAGATGAGCCCCCCGTAGCGGATGGTCTCGTAGACAAGAAGAAGCGCTCAGCACAAACAGGGGCTGAGCCTGCGGATAGGAGAGAAGCGGGGCGGTTACAGAATTTACCTCTGGTTGCGGCCGGGCAAGGACCCCGCACTAAACTGCACCCGAGGGGCTGCTCCTCCTGAATGCCCCGGTTGGTTACTTACCAAACAAGCTGTGAATAAAACGCGCGGAGAGGGGCGGCGGATCTGAGCGGCCAGGCTTAAGGAAGGTGGCAAAGGACGCGCTAGTCTCCGGACAGCGCGACTCGGAAAGCGGGGCGGGGTCCTTTTTAACTGGGTTTTTTTATTGTGTTGGAGTGTGTTCCCATATTTATTGATCTCTTACGTAAACATGTTTTATTGTGTTTTTCTCAAAGGGAAGCGATATAGAAATAAAATCAATATTTTGGGGAGGGAAAAGTCTTAGTTGTGCTCGGTCTCCTCTCAATTCCCTTATTCACAGTATAATTCCTCGGAGGTCGACCGTAGTCCGAGCAGCGCAAGCCCGTCTCCCCTTTCTCTGGAGCCCCTGCCAGGGCAGCAAAGAGGGCGGCCAATTCCCTGTACGGCCCCATCCGAGGGTCAGCCCCTTCGCCACTTCTTACCATAAGAAAATATGGCTTTCTCGGTCTCCGGCAAATTTTCTGGCGGGAACGGGAGGAGAGAAAAGAAACCAAATCAGAAGCCGGGCGGTGCGACCCAGTGCATTCGGCGCCTGAAACTTTCCGGCCGGCTGGCGGAGCAACTGCGAAACTGCCGGCTACGCTGCCAAGCCCACGAAGGAGCTCCAGCCGAGGAAAGGTGCGGCAGCCCTGGAGCGCTCGGGAGGCCCCACAGAGGCCCTCGGCCTGAAACCGGGCACCCGCGCCCCGTGCGTGCGGCAAGTACAAGAAAGGACCCACTTGCCCCATCGGTGGGGGAGAAAGGAGCCGGTCCCATAGCGCCACCCGGTGGTTTTGCCGGCGTCCCTCGGCGGTGCTCAGATCTCGCTGCGGAGAGGACTGGAGATTACCTGCGCGAGGCAATAAATAGAGGGCCCGCACCGGCCCAAAGCAAGAGCCCCTCCTGCGTCTGATGAGGACGCCTCTTCTGGGGTTTTTCCAGCACTCCAACGCCCCCGCCCTCCCCCCGCCCCTGGCTAGTGCCCCCAGTGAGCACAATCCGGTGCTGCCTTAACCTATGGAGCTCTTTATTCACCCTTCCACTTGGCCATCTAGGCCCTCCAAGTGGGCTGGATCAGCAGTTCGGAATTACTCTCTCCTCCGGCTTTCTGGCATTCAACCGTTTATGTTGGAGGAAGTGGGAAGGGGGGCTGGTGGTGGGGGTAATTCCTCTCCAGCTGTGAAGAGCCTGGACCACCTCCCCTTCTCCAGCCTGTCTGGAGACTGGCCAGCTCCAGCTTCATCACACACACATTGTAATAGGGAGCAGGGAGGACAAATATCTCCATAAACATTAACCTGCTGCCCGTAATGTTTATCCCAGTCACAACGCAAAGCCTGAGGGAGGCTCCCCTCCTTTGGAAGAGCTCAGTCTCCTTGAAAACAAGGCACAGGCCAAGGCCTGGATTACCCAAGGGTCTCCCGATTCTGCTCTGCTCCATCCTGCTGCCTGGGTGGCTGCCCGCCCCAGAATTGGCACTAGGGTTAAGGGAGAGGCTCAGCTGTGGAGGAGGCAAATAAGGGGTCCAGTTGGAGAAGCTGATCTCCATCCTGTCTCTTGCCTGCCACCACCCACTCCTGAATGAGCAGAGGGCTCAGTCCTGATCTTTGGACACAGGTCTTTCTGCCTGCATTGAGGCTGATCTTCATCTCACAGACTGGGAATGCGGAGGCTCGCCCTCTTTTGAGGAGCAGCTATCTAAGCTCCACGCAGCCATAGTGTCACATTGCAGCAGTGGAGGAAGAGGAAGTGAATGGAATGTCTGCATCCAGACTGGAAACAGTCCTGGTCTCCCTGTCAATGAAGCACTTGGGGTACCCCAGAGCCAAACAGCTGGAGTGGTCTCCCACCCCAAAGCCAAAGCGTCCTCTCTTTCTGGCCTGGAGAAGTAGAGTGATGCAGCCAGAGGGAAGGGCCAGCAGAGTCGGCCACTGCACTGTCCTTGGAGCCTCCCTCTTGGTTGGCCCTTTATTGGGGGAACCTTTCGAGTGAGCTCCTGGGCGAGGCTCCTATTCCAATGGAAGGATTTCTGACACTGGCTCATGGCTGTAAATGTTTGCTGTAGCAGTGCAGAAAGGCTTAAAACAATCAGCTGTAAACGTGGGGTGCAGGCACAGATACTGTGTTACTTGTGAACAGTCTTATCTTAGCAACCAAGTCATGTGGATTTCGAAGTTCTCCAACATGTTTATTTTTCCATCACTTGTGATCCCCTAAAACATCTGCAATAATCCACTTAAATCTTTCAGGTGCCAGCAAATGCTTTTTGCTGTCCGGCTGCTACTCTGTCATTACAGGGAAATTCCTAAAGGAGACTAAAGCAACGTGTACCCCAGAAAGCCCAGGAAGGATTTCTCCAAGGTCAACCAGAAACACCCTCTGATGGCTCTCAGGCCATCAAGCCGCTCAGCAGAACAACTTCCTTGGGGTCCTTTATTGGCTGCCCATCTGACATTCCAATGGTACAGATTCCACTCAGAGCCCACACTCCCAGGAAGGTGTATTCACCCCCCCCTTTTCCTTTTTGTCCACCACCTAGAGACAGGAAATCTCTACCCCTCCAATCCCTACCACACTTTGTGTTTTGTCCAGCTTTTGTGGGATTTTGCTCTCTGGTGATATCCCATCCAAAGGGGGCAGCCCCTCCCAAGGTCACACAACTAAATTGGCCAGACACAAATAGCTCTGCTTCCCACCTTCTGTGACTGCAAGTGGAGTGGTCTCCTACTTGTAAATATCACTATTTGTCCAGCCTTTTCTGATGATAGAAGAGAGAGAGAGAGAATGATAGATAGATAGATAGATAGATAGATAGATAGATAGATAGATAGTAGAGATGAGAGATGTTTGTGTGTGTGTGTGTGTGTGTGTGTGTGTGAGAGAGAGAGAGAGAGAGAGAGAGAGAGAGAGAGAGAGAGAGAGAGAGAGAGAGAGAGAGAGAGAGAGAGAGAGATGATATATAGAGAGAGATGATAGATAACCAGTCATTGTTACAGAAAAGGAGAGACTCCTCAGCTGCATTTCTCCTTTGCAAGCAGGAAAAGGGAGGGGGGCACTGCACTGTAAGTGCAGGAGACACAACTCCTTATTCAGGGAGCCCTCCTAAGGACCCCTCATGCAGTGCAGGAGGACACCGAGGCACTGAAATAGAAACAATATTTTATTTGATGCTTCTCTTGAGTTGAGACACAGCACAAACATGTGGGAGTCCTTTATCATAACCACACAGCAGCCTACACCAAGTGAATGCACAACCATGGCTTGAGTTTTGGAATTACAACATTTGTACACAGATGTTTTCAATGGTTGCTATCTACTGCACACTACAGAGATAACAGAGTCACGTGGCAACACAGAAGGTGTGGCAACCACAGTAAAGACAAGACTGGGGAAGGGGAGGAGAAAGGAAAGGGAAAGGGGGACGGGGAGGGGGAGGAAGGGAAGGGGTTGGCTCCTCTTCTGCTCTCCTCAACTGGTGGCATCTGACCAGGTGGCTGCAGAAGATGAAAAGTAACCAGGGAAGCCTTGGGGGGGGGGCTTTCTAGGGCTGAGAAATGGGGTATTAAGGTCAGGCCAACCCTACTTCCCACCCTCATCTGGAAGAGGTCTTTGCTCCTCTCTGGACTTCCAATGGAAACCATCTTGGAATTGAGTTTCTCATTCTTGTACTTGCAAGAACCCAAATCTTGCAGGATATTGTGTTGCAATCCACAGGGGTGAGAGCTTGGCAGAACTTATGTCCCTATCCAAATCAAGTCAATGGTAACAGGAATCACCCCACCCCATGAAAGCCTTGCAAAAGAGCTCACAAGACCTGCCCCCCCCCTCCCCGCAGATCTCTACCAGAGAAGAAAGCACACTGCCAGACTTCCCTCTTAGCCTCCTGGGGAGCCAAGTGAAGACTTCTGAGAAGAGCCCTCCCATTCCAACGCCTTTTCTGGCCCTGTGGCTGGCTGGCCTCAGAGACACTGGGCACGTTCACAGACCACTATGGCCTTGCTGACAAGTAGCTTCTGGAGGGACCCAGGCACCACCTGGGGAGGAGAAGGGCCAGAGGGCAACAGCAGCCTCCCCCCCAGGCTGCTGTTGCCAAGACTGAACACCACCAAATTCCTGGACTCCCTTTCCTCTCTCAGTCTGGTCCCTCCCCACAGGCCTTGTCCTCCCCTCCTCTTGTTTCAGCTGGGGAGGGGAGGGCAGCCACAACCTTTGTGCACACCAAGGCAGCAACAGCCAGGTCTTCTCCTGGGAGGGTCAGAATATCAAACTAGCATGGGAGAAGAGGGAGGGGCACAGAGGAGATAGTTGCACAAGGACAATATCAAGACCACAACCACGGTAATGACAGATGAACATTATGTAATCAGACAAGGATTTGGTGGGGAATAGTTAAGCGGAGGACTGATTTTCCAGGACACAGGTCAACATGGACACCAAAATGTCAAGATTCTCTTAGAGGACCAGGGGCCATCACTTCTATGTCCCTTTATCATCTGGTTTGCATTGGGATCCACTGGTCCAGTGTCAGCTCTCCTTTGCTGAAGAAGAAGAAGGGGAAGAAGACAGTGGCAAAACAGAAAGACCCTCTGCAGCACACAAAGGTACATCTGGCTTTAAACATTTAAAACAAAGGCTTGCCAATTGTAGCCATTCTTAAGAGAAAGCAAAGATCACTTTTCATGAAAATCTCGCAAAAAGTTCAGGCCCAGAAACAAGGCTTCTTTGTCTTTGTCCACTCAGGTTTCCACAGTCAGCTCTTCCTCTTCCTCTTCCCAGGACAGTCCCTGAATTTTCAGTTTAGCAAGTTTTGCTCCGTTTCTGCCATTCAACCCCTCCCCTCCCCAAATACTTTCTTCTCTGAAAACTCACCTGTACACCTTCGCTTCAGTTCTCTGCTTTCTGCGGTGCTGCTGGAAAAAAAAACACCTTTGATGCATGGCCCATACAGGAGGGCTGCTCTGGTGGGCCCAATCCCCCCTCCCAGTCACAGGAAAAGGGAAGCCCCCTCGAGAAGGCCAGACCGCCTTCTGTGCAAATGCAGCACTCTTTCCAGACTACATGACAACCCCAAGCTCATCTCCTGCTCCAGCAAGTGGCACTGAAGGCAGGGCACAAGCATGGTGGGGGTGGGGGGGGTGGGTTGGCAAGCAGAAGACTTAATAGACTCCACAAATCTTTGTCCCCTTTCAGGGCCAGAAAACCTTCTCCTGAATGGGGGCAGGGTGTGGCCAAGCCTTACCGTTTGAAGCAATCAGGTTCTCAGCCTGTGCCTCCTCATCACCAGGAGCCCTGCAGAGCAAGAGCAGACAGGATGTGTCACCACCTTCCCACTCCCCAGGGAGGCAACAGGGAGAAGGGCAGCCAGGAAGCAATGCCACCTCACCCACCTGGCCTTCGTGTTGAAGCTGCACCTGCATCGCCTGCCTGGGGAAAAAGACACGGCACAGTGAAGCAAGAGGAGATGGCTCTGGGTGGGGGACATTGGAGAAGCCTTCTCTGGCCATGGCTCTCCTGGCACCCTGGGAATGTCTCCCACCATGGCAGAGCAGACCAGATGCCGAGCTCAGTGAGGGAACTTGACAAAGCAGCTGCCTTGTGCACAAATCATTGGCCTTCCTCTTCCATTGGACAAGGGCAAGTCTGGCATGGGCACCTCCTGAGCAAAGCCAGTGGCACCTTCTGGCCTCACCCGCAAAGCCAACTTGGGCAGATCCAGCCCAGGGGATGTAGCTGTCAGCTGCTTCCTGTTTCCATCTTTCTTTTCATGTGTACAAAGGGGGTGCTGAAAACTTTATCCCCTGGGGTCCCCTTCTTGCCACAGCCTCACCTTGGCCAGGTGAGGCAGGCCATCACCCCTTTCCTGCACCATCACCCCTTTCCTGCACCAGTTTGTCACTGGGCAAACGGCATTCCTGCCCTTAATGAGTGCAGTTCACTTACTCAGAATGAGCAGGATGCCGAGCGTGAAGAAAACTACGGCAAAGGTCAGGCCACCAATCCGCAGGGTCTGGTAGTCTGGGAGAGGAATGAGGAAGACCAAAGGGAAGTGGGGTTGCAGTTCCAAAGGGGCAGCAATGCTCAGAAATATTGGACAGGCTCAAATAAAGGTATTTGTCTCACCATAGTTGAAGGGATCTTTTTCTTTCTCTTGCTCGGTCACTGGAAAGAGCAAACAAAACATCCACAATGTGGCAGTTCTGTGGGCAACCAAGGGGGGGGGAACAAGTCCTCCTCCTCTTCCTCCTCTGCACGTGCCTAGCGCAGCCAGAGAGGGCTGGATCCTGGACCTCAGCCTGCTGCTTTGACTTCGCAGCACATGCAAGGAAACCACCAAAATCTATTCCTTCCCACCAGTTGCCACAAGAGTAGCTTGAGGCACAGACTCTGGGGGGACATACCCCACCCAAGCTATACATACCCTCTGCCAAGATCACTGGAATCAGGAAAGAGCAGAGAAAAAGCAGGCTTCCTTCCATCATGGCTGTGCTGCAGGAGACAGAAAGAGAGCACATCAGATAGCCTGGGGACCTACTTCTCAGAGATCCAGGAGAGGAGACAAGTATAGTCAGGGTTCCTGGGCTCAGAATATCAGGTGGACTTTCCAAAACCTCCTCACAATCCAGGCTGCACTTTGCCTGTGGGGACTGTATTTCTAGACAGCATTCTAAATCTAGAATGGCAAATCTAGACAGCATTCTAAAAAGCAGAGACATCACCCTGCCAACAAAAGTGCGTATAGTCTAGGCCATGGTTTTCCCAGTTGCAATGTATGGCTGTGAAAGTTGGACCATAAGAAAGGCTGAGCGCAAAAGAATTGAGGCCTTTGAACTATGGTGCTGGAGAAGACTCCTGAGAGTCCCTTGGACTGCAAGGCGTTCAAACCAGTCAGTCCTAGAAGAGATCAACCCCGTCTGCTCTTTAGAAGGCCAGATCCTGAAGTTGAAACTCAAGTACTTTGGCCACCTAATGAGAAGGAAGGATTCACTGGATAAGAGCCTAATGCTGGGAAAGATTGAGGGCAATAGAAGAAGGGGACGACAGAGAATGAGATGGCTGGATGGAGTCACTGAAGCAGTAGGTGTGAATTTAAATGGACTCCAGAAGATGGTAGAGGACAGGAAGACCTGGAGAAACGTTGTCCATGGGGTCGCGATGGGTCGGACACGACTTCGCAGTTAACAACAACAACTTTATTTCGGATCACCTGCAGCTTGCAGAACTGTGATCTCCTGTCCGCGCAGCTCACTTCTGTGCTATCTTCTCTTGCTAAGAAACCAATCTGGCTGGATCATGACAAGATGGACTGGCTTGCAGCTCAGGCTGAGGGAAGTCTGTTGCTCAAGTTTTTTGGCAGAGAATCCCAGGTCCAGGGAGAGCACCCGGCTTTCTTCTCCTGCCGTTCCCGTGGGCCAGGGGCTCTCCCCACCAGCCACCATTCCTCCTGCAGAAGTCTCCTGGCTCAGCAAGGCAGGGACCCAAACCTCAGCCACCCCCACCCAAAGAGATTTCTATATACAGAGAGGCATCCTCCAGAAGACACTTCTCTCCAGACCCAGGTCATTTCTCAGCCCAGCAAGAAGCAGATTCTGCTTCTCCATCTGTCTGCCTGCCTGCCTCTGAATCCCCACCCAAAGTTCAGTCCACAGCTCAGCACAGCAGCCTCAGCAGCTGCAAGACAACCAAGGAAGGGGACGGCACAAGGGCTTTCCCAAAGTACACCACACACACACACACACACACACACACACACACACACTGGGGACTGCCTGAAAAGTCTGTGGCTGCTTCTATCCTTAGCCTCCAGCAAGTGTTCTTTGTGTAATGGGGCTAAGAGGCAGTAGCTCTGGGGCACATTTCATAGGTGGTGATGGGGAACCCAGCAACAATCTTTAATTGACTCAATTATTCATTTGACCCACCCTTCCTATAAAGGGAATATTTGCAGCTCGGGGTTGAAATGAAGGAGTTTGGCGCTCTCTGAGCTCAGTTGTTTTCTTGCAGTTGTTTCATCACCCAAACTAGATAACATCATCAGTACTAGTAAGTAATGGGATTTGCTCTCAGTTTATGTTCTAGTGGCTTGCTCTGTCAGTGTTGGTGGGAGTAAGAGATTCTTTGGTTGGACTGTTTATTGTTGGTTTATTTGATAGTTTCTTGATTGATGTATTGTTCGATTGTTGGTCTGGTGTTAATCTTGGAATTAATGTATGCTCATTTAGGTGCTGATTGCTGGTGGACAGGCTCTTCCAAAATGGCACAAAGGAGTGGGGGAACATTTGATTGTTCTGGAACATTTCATCAGGGGAAATGTTCATAAAAGTAGTCTTTAAAATTTCTTAAAAACAATAGTAACTGACTTTGGGTGATACCAACAGCAATAGCACTTGTATACTGCCCCACAGCAGTTTACAGCACTCTCTGTGTGGTTTACAATCAGCGTGTTGCCCCCAGCAGTCTGGATCCTCATTTTATAGACCTCAGAAGGATGGAAGGCTGAGTCAATCTTGAGCCCATCGGGATCGAACTCCAGGCTGTGGGCAGTTTGCCTGCAATGCTGCACGTCTAACCACAGAGCACCCAGGGTTCCATCCTTCCAGGATGCTGCTGTTTTTCTCCCAGAAACCTTGGACGAATCATAGCTGGAAGTCCACTGGGCAGTTTATGTTGGAAGCTAAAGAGGAAATGGGAAACTCTGCATTATGGCATAGTTTTCAACAGAAAACAGGGAATGCTTCCTTAAATACGTGTTTTTACAATTTTGTGTATCACTAAATACACTACTTTTTGGGAAAAAGTAGTGGGCTGTGTAAACATGACTGCCACAAAAGCTAAAATTTTCAGAGGATGTTCTTATTTATTTCTTATTTGTTTGTCAGATTAAGGTACCACTCAACTCACTTTCAGATTTTTTTTTATACATAATTAAATTTTGGAATTTGCTACCATGAGGTGTCATGCTGGATAACAGTTTCTCTGGCTTCAAAAAAGGGTTGACTGATTCATGACAGTCCTTGGATCAGCAACTATCAGCCTAGAGTGGCGTTCAACCCCAACAACTTTCAACTCCTGGCTGGGGAATTCCTGGAGTTGAAGTCCCTGCATCTTAAAACTGCCCAGGTTGAGAAAAACTGGCCTAGGCTATTTGCCTGGGGGCTGCGGAGCTTCCTGGGAATTCCGGTCGTAGATAGACTCCAAGGGCCGGATATCCAATCCGGGAGGGTACGGCTTCTCCAAATGGCTCCCAGCAAGTATGAACAGCTCAGCTGCAACAGAATATTTTGGGACCCTGGGATCCTTGAGGACCCCCAGAAGTGACCAGACCTTCATCAACATCTTCTTACAGGTAGTCCTCGCTTAACAACCCTAGTGGGATCACCCTAATGCTAAGCAAAGAGTTGGCTATGTGGGAAATCAATGACTGGGAATGTGCTCTCCGATGGAAAAAGGCAAGATGAGTCGGCTTCCTACCTTCTGCTTTTGCTTGCCTCCTACCCTGCTCCCACCTCCCTGGAGCACTGGGATGCTTGATTACTCTCTGGTACACATCAGAAGTTCCGCAAGGAGAGGAAAACAAAAACACAGGTTGCATACTGAATGTAATAGAAATCACGAGACTGAGGGATGCTGTGAAGGTCATAAATAGTTGTAAATTGGGTATAAATTTATTTTTTTCAGCACTATTGTACAGTTGCCAAATGCGTGGTCTGTAAACAAGGGCTACTTGTAATAAATAAACAGATTTTGACTAAACAAACAACATTAAAACAGTGTTCTGTGTCATGTCTTTACTGAACACCAAGTCTTTGCTGTAAAAGGTATGCGAAGCCCTAAAATACGGTAATCCACACTGTGTTATCGGGGTAAATTGAGCCAGCGATTCTACTCAATGGCAGTCAGGGCTCCTCCCCTATAAAAAGACCTATATTCCCACACACTGATTGCCACCATCAGAATTTATTCCTCAGAATAGAGGTAGGGAAGTGAACCATGTTATGCTCAAGACACATCTCTGCAGGTCCCAGGGAAAGGGCTGGCGATGCTCAAGAGTCTAGAAAGGGCAACAGAGTAAATTCTAAAACCTTAGGCCTTTATCAATTTATGGTCAGGGAAATAGTGTTCAAATTGAGAAAATCCTAACCCTTGATCATTTAAAGGTAAATTCAGGTGAAAGTCCTCCAAAATCTGCGTAGAAACGCAGTTTCTGAGGAAACTTGAACAAGAAAAAAAGATGAGCATATGAAGAGATAAATGTGATTTTATAAGTATTACAAAGACTTTGTGAAGAAGATTCAAGACTTGAATCTTGTTTTTCGAATGGAAGAAGCTGGAGGTGGGGAGGAAGAGAGATGGGTGCACTTGCAAGGAAATCTATTCATCTCGAAACAAAAACTCTTCCAGCAATGCTTAGTGGTTGTGTGACCTTTGCTCGCAGTAACAGAAGCTGGATGTCCAGATTACAGGAAGAGACACCAACTAAGATGCACCTGAAATCCAGGACCAGCTGAGGGACAGTGAGCCTTCTAGGATGTTCTGTCTAGACATGGTTAAGGGAAGATCTGGTAGCAACATTCCAATATCTGAAAAGCAGAAGATAGGCTGCTTTGTCTCTGGTGCAGCGGCAAACAAGACAGTCTCCAAGGGGGAAAACTGCAGAACGGAAAGCAGATTGTGGTCTTTCCTGGGGTCATCACAAAAGAAGAGCCAGGTTGGGAGTCTGACAGCAGCTTTTCCAAATAACAAATTTCTTTAAAAGGCACAAGCTTTTATCAGCTCCCAAGCACTTCATCAGATTCACAGAGTGGCCACATGGATATATGATGGGAGTTCTTCATTTATCAGTTTTTAGCACCACTCCAAGGTGAGATGTTGCAAGCCAAGTAGCCCAGCACACCCTGAGTTAAGAACCAGGCAGAAGGAAGACTGGAAGGAGAAGGGGTCTCTGCCTTGCCCCCAAGTCCTTGCTGCAGACCTTGCCTCCCTGCCCAGAAGGATATTGGAGCAGGTGCAAAAACACCATGCTGCACCATCATGGCGCTGCTCAGGTGCACCTCCTTTTCCCTGCCCTAGGCCAAAAGAAGGTGCAGCCCGGAGGCCTGGCAATCCCAAGCAGACTCCAGAACCCCCCAAGAGCCACAGGTTGCCCTCCGTGGCCAGTTCTTCCCAGCTCTCTTGAACCCCACATATAGCATTATGGCATTAGCCATATAAATGAAACGTCACATGGGTTCTCCTTGGCATACCAGAATTAATCATTAAGAATTCTCTCCTCTGCTGTATTACATGTTCCTTTTTCTTTATCTGTCCCCTAGAGTAGGCAGGTACAAAAACATCTATTTGCTACCTCACCAGCTAAAGAAATTGACAATTCATCTCAACAACAGGGCTGCAAATTATTTGTCAGGTCTCAAAGGATAAATGCCTTTTCTAAACATAGAGGCCCTGCTGAGCTGCCAGACCTCCCAAGTAACCCCAGTTGTCAGGAGGTGGGGCTGAGAGCTCCAGCACTGTCTGGGTAACTTATCCACCTTAGAAGGAATGGGAGGCATCTGCCAGCATGGCAGAGAATGAAAGCCAATGTAGCAGTCCCAGGATAATGTTGCAGGATCCAATCTGTCTCTGGGATCAAAGTTTTATTCTTTCAAGCTTTCATCCTCAGGGAACTCAGAAAAGCCACAAACAACCAGGCACTATATAAATACCCCACGCAGAGAACAGCCAAAAGCTGCAAGAGAGACGTTCCCTCAGGATGGGCTCCACCAGGAGTCCTAAAGCTCGGAAGACCAAACCTCTGGTCCCAGTGACTGATCCAGATTGGATCCTGCAAAGTTATTCTGGGATGTGTAGATTCGCCTTCATTCCAGAGTGTGTCTTTAGAGCCCTGGGGAGGGGCTCCAGCACAAGCCTGAAAGCTAACTCAGTTTGAATCCTGCAGAAGGATCCAAAACCAACCAAGAGAAGCATTTTCAGGGTCTTGTTCCAGAGGCTTCAAAGCTATGGGGTTTTTGGAGCAAGATCTGCAGGCCTTTCATGGGAGGGAACAGGAACTCCATTGCAGGAGTCCTAGCAAGAGGGAGAAGAACGCCTCCTTCTCAAGCAGTGGCTGTTTGGCCTCCATCCTACCCCACCAATGCCAGAAAGAAGAACAAGAGCAACTAATGGTTCTCACGGCCACATTGGCCCACATTTTTAGCCATTTCGGTCCTCAGTGAGAGCCAGTTTGGTCTAGTGGCTAAGGCACCAGACTGGAAAACATAAGACTGAGTTCTAGTCTGGCCTTAGTCATGAAAGCTGGCTAGGTGATTTTGGGCAAGTCTCAGTCCAACTCACTTCACAGCGTGGTTTTGGTGGAAAAAATAGGAGGAAGATATGTTGGATTTGTTCATCATCTTGAGTTATTTGTAAAAATATTTGTACAAATACAATCAAGATACAAATAAATAAATAAAATTCTCCTCCCATGTTATAGAAGTCAGGAAAACACCTTACATACTGATCATTCAGGCACCAAAATCCTCATCAGCAGTTTCTCTCCCCATTTTAACTGATCTGACACATGGATAGTGAGGCCACAAGGAAAGGCCTCATCCAGATAAATTTCTCCCCCTCACTATGCAAGGTGATTGTGGTCTAGAATACATTCTCACATTGAGAGGCAACCATTCTGTGTGCCATTGTGCCCACAGTAAAAAAAACAATAAAGATTATCTATCTATCTATCTATCTATCTATCTATCTATCTATCTATCTATCTATCTGCCAACCAGCTCAAGACCAAAGCAAAAAGCCATGTACTGTTTTGTTAACCATGATTGCATTGAGCAAGCCAGTGGACTGGGATCTTTGAACATACTGAACTGCAGGAGTTGAATAAGCTAAACTCAGTCATGTTTGGGAACTTGCCACAGTATTGTAACCCAGATAGATGCACCTGACTCCCTCTGGATCAGGACCATCACTGGGCCAAGAAGCAGAGTTAGACAGAGAAATCTCTGTTTAGGAAACTGACAGACCCAGAAAGGTGGCTTCCCAGCCTGTCCCTGACCAAACAGCCCTCTTAAGCCAATGCACAGAACCATCACAAAGCAGATTAAAAATCTATCATGCAGTTGGCATTAACTACTGCACACATGCAACTATTTCAAAACCAGGAGGATGATCAGAAAAGAGCTGCCCTCCCATTTGTCTGGCAGGCAGTGCTGCAGAGGTCAAGAAGGGTCCGACTCATACTGTGCTTTCAAGAATTGTGGCAGCTGGTGGGCTGCGGGGGTCCTCTGGACACAGGTAAAGAGGGCAGAGTGCCATTCATGTCTGAAGCAAGTGCATCTCTCATCAGTAAGAGCCTCTTGGAAGAAAGGAGGGTGTGAGAAATCTCACTGAGCTCCCCCACAGCCATTTCCATGGGTGAAGACCAAAGGAGTCTCAAGAGGAGGCCCAGCTCTCATCCATTCACTTCTTAACTGAGGCCAACTTCCTTCAGGCTGTGGTCTTGTAATGACAGCCCCCCCCCCAGATGTTTGCAAGGCCACCTGGTGGAAGTGAGAGAGTTCTGGCCGGGCAGAGCTGCACGACCTTGACAGTTTCTCCCCCAACCTCCAAGCGCCCTCTGGGCCCCCCTCGCAGGGCGGCGCCTGTCCTTCCTTTCATTCCAGAGCCCGACGAAACAACCCGCCCGTTTCTGGTTAGGCATCCAAGCGAATTGGCTGGTGGGCGCCTCGCGCCACGGCTGCTTCCCAACTGTTTGGAGGGGGGAGGGGACGGTGTTTATTTCCAAATATAGAAGAGAGAACAACGAAAAGCCCGACGCAGCCAGCCTTCTCCCCCCACCCGGCATTGCCAAAATTGCGCCTGCGCCACGATGGGAAGGGGGGGGCTGCCCGAGATGTTTTGCGCGTAACGGCGCCGGCCGATGTCAGTCCCGCCCCGCAAGGCCGGTAAACAAAGCGCGACCCGCCCGCCAAGCTGCCCGCCGGGGCTCGCAGCCCTTTTGGCCGAAAGGAAGCGAGGCGCGCCAGAGAGACCCGCCCGGGTCTCCGAGAGTCGTGGCGCGGGGGCCGCGGGCTGAGAGCAGGAGCCTCCCCAGGCCCGAGCAGCGCGACTCCAAGGGGCGGACGAGAGTCCGCCGCGGCGCCCCAGCTGTGGCGGGGAGGAGCGCGCGGTTCTCCGCCGGTCACGGCGCGGCAGACGGGCGGGGAGGGGCAGCCCCGCGCTCCATGGAGGGAGATGAGCGGTAACCAGGCAACCCCGCGCAAGAGTGCCGTGCCAGCCCGCGGTTGACACGGCAACCTGAAAGCCAATTGCGAGTCTGGGCGGGAGGCCGCGCCAGACAGACCCACGCGCGCCGCCTCCCCGCCGGCGGAGGTCGCGATCAGCAACCCAGAAGGGCGGGGTGCGGAAGAACAGCGTTTCCGCCCGACCAGTCCACCGCCCCTCGCCGCCCGGCTGTGCTCGACAAGCGGACTGCGGGTCGGCCTGCACGTGCTCAGAAGCCGCTTCTCCGTGGAGCCGCGATGGTTCTTGTCCCCGGACCCCTCCCCTTGCAGAGAGGATCTCCGGAGTCCGAAGCGCTCGGTCTCGGGAAACGGAGGGCCCCCGCCGCCCAGAGGGGCCGCCCGTCCGCCTCCCAGGGACGCAGGACTCCTCGAACACCCAGCCACGGAGCCCTCGACCAGCCGAGCATAAGAAGGGGAGAGGCCGTCGGTGCGGCCGTTTGGCTCCTCCCGTCCCGCCTCCTACCTTCCCCTCGGGCGTCCTTCCCGGGCAGGCGGCGTCCGCAGAGGGAAAACCCGCGCACCAGGTTGGGCGTCTCCTGCCTCCCGACTGTGGCGCGGCTCAAGCCCGCGTCTCCTCGCAGCTGGCAAGGGCTGGGCGTGCAAGGGGCTCGGGCATGGCCGCGCTCGGCCGGGAGTAAGGCAGGCGCTAGGCGAAAGTGGAGACCTAGGCGCGCGCCCGGAGGAAAGGCGGGCGGCTGCTGGCTGCGCTCGACGTGCCCGGGCGGGGTCGGGGTTCCTTCCCTCCCTACGCCTGTGATGTCAGCACGTGCGGCCGCACCGGGAGCCCTTTCGCCCAGGCCTTCTGAGCCGAGGCTCTCGAGCAAGCCCCGGTCTCCCAGCCGGGTTGGCGAAGGAGGGCCGGGCAGCCAAGATACAGCCCTCCGTGCCTCCTCTTCGCTGGGAACTGTTCCGGTGCGCGGGTCCCTGCCGTTGCGGATGGGGCCCTTCCTGGAGCGGGGAAGGGGAAGCAGCTTTCTACCTAGAGAGAAAACTGGATTTTTGAGTCCACCTGTTGCCAGCTGTGCTATCTGACAGCGGAGAGGCCCGAGAGGTCCCGTGCCTGGGCTGGGAAGCTTGCCTCCTCTGGCTTGGAATCTCCAGGAGTCATAAAAGGGAGCCCTTCAGCCCTGATCCAATTAGTGTTGGAAGTTAATTCATCTAGGTACCACTGAGCCAACCATGCAGGTCAACAAACTATAGCTTCCAGGTGGGTCAGAACCTATCCCAGTCACCTGGATGATCCCACTGCTGGGTTGTGCAAGAAAGGCAACTGGAACACAAATCTCGTGGTGGCCCTGCCCATGGCATCCACTATACTGAAGCCACTTCGTTTCTGCAGTCCCGCAGTCTTTTTTTTTTTCCACACAGAGGCTCTGCCTTTGCTTGTCAGGTCCCAAAAGCAAACGGGAGGGTGAACTGGGGTGCAGCTTGACTGCCTGGGTTCTTCTATCTGCTGGTTTCAATCCTTTCCCCCCACACCTCTAAAGCCTGAGATTGAGGTGCCCGCCGCTGGTCAGTTGCAGTTCTCCTGTTCTCCAGGACCTAGCTGGTGGACTTGAGAGTGTGTGTCCAGAGAGCAGGCAAGCAGACTAGAGAAGCCCAGGCAGGGGTCCCAATGCTCTCCCCTCCCCATTCCTGCTATATCTTGACCAGTGGGGGTCTTTATCAAGGGGGGAGATAGCACAGCCAGAGGAGAAAGCTAAATGGAGTTTTCAGAACAGTGAGAGCAAAAGGTACTGTCCACACCTGTCTGCTTATGAGATGCATTACATTGGCCACAGATGGGGAAAGGTCACACCCTAAAGTTCTCCATTTACATGTGGTTTCAGAAGAAGTAATTGCCTGTCTCTTATGATGTGATCAAAGGAGGGAATGGGAGGTCCTGACTGGACACAGATTGGAGGCCTCTCCTAGCACTGCTGGCCACAGCTCCTTGGGGCAAGAGGTGCCTCTGAGTCGCTTCTGCTGCCTCTCCTTTTCCCCATGTCTTAGAACCTTTAACACACACATGCACAAACACAAATCATATTTCAGGTTCCAATTGTAACACCAGCCAATGTGCAAGGTAATCCCTGACAGTGGAGTTTAAGAAGACCCTCTCTGGCTTAGCTATCAGAGGCCATTTCCCAGCCATCGCAGAAGGAGAGACAGAGAAAGAAGGTGACAGGGAGGGTGGGGAGGCAGCAAGGGGCAGCTGCTCCCATGATTCAGAGAAGCAAATTGGGGCAAGGAATCTGCAGAATGAGCAGGCCCAGAATGGCAGTTCTGTTTTCAGCAAATAAAATGTTCCTTTTCAGGAAAAGACTTCAGAGACAGAAGGAGATGTGTGCTTGGGAGTAGAAAGTCAATACTGGGTGGGTGGGTGGAGGTGTTACGTCTGCAATTCCCCCTCCAGGGGAGGGGTCACAGTGGGCCACCAAGGCAAAGGTACAGAAGCACTGAAGTGGCGAGGTTTCAGAGAGCTGGTCTAGCGAGTCCAGTTTCCAGGGGCCTGTAGTGCTGCCAGTCAGATCCTGCCCTAGGAGGGGTTGCGGCTGACCCTGTTTGGTCTGCTGAGAACTCCGAAGAGACACTGTCTGGTGTTCACATGTGGCCAGATCTCAGAAGGGCACTTCCACAGAGCAAGGTCATCCCATCCTGCCCTAGCATGTCTCGCCAAGGACTTGGCTCTAGCCTCAGTACCAGCTTCATCCTTCAAACAAGCAGCCCAGAGGTCCCAGAGGATGTTGGGAGAAGCCCAGCTGGTGAGGTCGGCCCACCTCCACGCGCTTCTTCCACTTCCCTGGAAAGGAGTGAAGGTGCCATTCTCTTCTAGGGGCTCTGACTCTGCAAGGCAAAACAAGAAGAAGGAGGGAATTCCTGAACAAGGTCTAGAATCAGCCTTTGGTCTGGTGGGAGAAAATCCATCCCAGGCACAGAGTAGCCAGCAAGCCTCTGTCTGGTCAGTGCCAGCTGAGGGTCAAAGGAAAGAGGGAAACACCGCTCAGCTAAAGCAAATTCCCAAGCTAGCGGCAACATTGCATAAACAGTATTTCAGGACTGCCATTTAAATCTACAGTGACCCCTTTGCACAGCCTGAATAGCTCACCTCTCCCAGTCATTGGAAGGCAAACCTTCCTTTGCTGTGCCCCAAGGCAGCACCAGGCGTAATCTGAGTTGGAGGGGTAGTTCCCACTCCCAGTCATTTCTGCTTATTTTCCCCCTCCCTGATAGCTGCATAGGAGGGTAGGAGAAAGGAGGCTCTGTGCTTGCATGTTTTCTGGGAAAAACAAGGAAGGGCTCAGTCCTTCTCCCAGAGAGCGGTTTGCAGGATGCCAAGTATGGCCAGGCCTGAATCAAATCCCTGCCACATCAGGTGGGGGGGGCTCAATTACGCCTGCCTCTGTCCTATGTTTAATCAAGCATGTCGGGAGTGGGTCCAAGTGCCCCTCTTGCTCTAGCTTCTTTCCATGCCCGTTTCTAATTTTTGCATGCCACCCGAATTCCTCTCTTCACAGCCCTCCAAACAAGTGAGCAAGCAAGGACCCTCTCACCTCCATTTGGCTGTAAATCCAACCAAGGAACTTGGTGACTTGGGTATAGACGCCTGGCTTGTTTTGCTGACCACAGCCAGTTCCCCAGCTGGTGACCCCAGCCAAGTACCATCGATTACTATCCTGACAAACCAGGGGGCCACCGCTGTCACCCTAGGCAAAGAGAGACAGGCATTACTGGGGGTCGCAATCCCCACCTAGCATTTCCATGTTTGGTAATTTGTACCACTGATAGGCCCAGAACTGGGGTTTCATAGAAAAAGAGCCCGACCCTGAGTGGAGGGCGCCTCCCTATCCTGCAAGGGAAGTGTCTTTTCTTCTTTTATGAAGTGTGTTGGTGTGCCCTCAACAATGTTCCCTGGTGGTCCATCTAACTTTCCTAAAAGTGCCAAAGATCTGATTTTCTCCTGAAAAAAAATGCCAACTGCAGAGTGTTCAGGTGATGAGGCAGTGAGTTGGAAGGTCTAGTCACAGCACAACATGCAGCCACCATCACCTTTACAGGTGGCATCTTTGGATTAGCCCATTTCTTTTTTAACAGGATATTTCCATCAGCTTTTCTGTCTGTAATTTTCAAGTTTAGTGAAATATCATTTAAATGAAGTTGGTATAGTTGCATAACACAATATCACTAACTCTTCAGAACTTATTTTCTAAAACTCTCAATATTGTGCTCAGCGGGGATGATAGAAAACTGGGGGTTTTTATGGTTTCATTTTAAGATCAGTATCTTAAACTACTGTTTGAAAGTTCTAGTTTGAAAGCTGTTCTATCACATTTGTAGAATATTTTTAAAATCACAGAAATAAAATCATTTTAAAGCTAATTTTAAATCAGCAAGATGTAGCACATTCAAATACTGTAAAAGTGATAACAACGTAATTTTGAATGTGAAAGCACCGTCCCACTGGGGGGGGGGATCAGAGCCCTGGGGGCCAGAGCCGCAGCAGCAGCTCTCCAAAGCTCGAAATCTGCTGCAAGCGTGCAAGATATCAGGAAGGGTTGCCAGAAGGGACTCCCCTCGACTTTGTTCTTGTGGTACCTCAGTAATGGACACCCCTGATTTTGTGAGCTCCGATGGACTCTGAGTCTCCAGCTGAGGAGGCTACTCATCCCTTGCGAGTTAGGCTCAGCGCATCTGGTTGTTGTTTCAGGGAGGTCCACAGTCAAGCCATCAGGTAAAAATGACCAGGCAGGGGAGATTGGAGACCTCAAGAGGGAGGGAGGCAGCTTTAACTGGGAACTCCGAATATAGAAGCATATCCTCCAGATACCCCCCACCCTTTCCTACCCGGAAGAAAGTCTCCTGCTTTCTGACCTGTGTCCTGAGGCCATCCCTTCCAGGTCTTGCCTGTTCTTTGCCCAGGGATTGGATTCTGGATCTGCTTTCAAGGACTTCACATGGAACCACAGACTAGATGAGCACTTTTCTTTTCCTCAAGGACATTTGCTAGTATCTTCCTAATAATCTTCCCTTATCTCTGTCTCAGTTTGTGTGGGAAAATTTACAAGTTACTAAAACCTGCCAGACTTGTAACTAGTTGCATCAGTCTAAAGTTGCATAGGAGAACTCTTCCGCTTCCTCTCCAAGCAAGAAAGCCTCTTTTACCTGGCAAGAGTCTTTGCCCCCTTGCAAAAATCCAGCACACATCATCCTGGGGGTCAAGAATCCCTCGTAGACATTATGGCTGTTGCAGAGCCGATAGTCAATGATCTTCACTTCTGCTTCCCGCAGCTTGGGCGATGTATTCTCTGCAAAAGGCAAACAAATTATGTGATGAAAAGAGAGCCCTGGACATCTCTCAGCCTCCTGTGCTGGAATTATCATGGAAACTCAGATGGAAAAAGTTCATTATAGCCAAGAAGTCCCCACCCCACTCCTAAAGCATATTGGCAGGTGACTGCTCAGCCTTTATTAGAACATGTTCAGTGGGGGGAACCTCACCTTTTCTGTGCCACAGTCTAGCAAATGAGGTCCACTCGCGCATCTTACCTTCATTTTCACTGATTTTGCCAAAGCCTGTGATGAAGCAAGCTCTCCCAGGAAGAAACCTTTGGCCTGACATGGGAAGGCAGGCTGGGCGAACCTGAGCTGGAACAGAGGGACAAGCAAGTGAGCCCTTCCTTGAACAAAATTTAAACGGACCTACTAGCATTTGAGCTGAGCCGCTCAGAAGGCATCCAAGAACTTCACCTGAGAGGCCCAAGGGCTGGGAGAGCTTCATCAGGGCAATGTCATAGTCATCATGGTCATCACTGTAATTTGCATTAATGATGACCTCAGAGACCAGGATCCCCTCCTTCATCTGCTTGAGATCAGAGATACCAGCATAGACCTTCCATTCATCCAGGATTTTCACGCTATTTCTAAAAAGTCCAAAGGCAAAAGTTTACAGGAGTCTCTGCCTTTGGCTCAGAGCATAGATATCCAGAGGGAGATTTCTCTGAGATGAGGCTGATCCTACACAAAGGGTTGTTTTGGAAAATCAATCCAATTAATTATTCAAATTGAGACAGCAAATTGATCTGAAAGAAGACGTTGATGAGAGACAGTTATGGGGGTGGGGTGGGGGTTGACCTCATTTCTTTGCTGGGTCTCAAGAAATGACAGAATAATGGACAGGACACCGGATGGGAAGTTGTGCCTCTCTGCAGTAGCCTGGCCCTTTGGCTTCCTCCTTCTGGCAGACATCCTGGTGGGGAGCTTCCCTTCCATGGGCATCTTCAGAGCCTCCCACTGCCCTCCCAAGTTAATCCAGAGGTTAACCTTACATGAAGAAGCAGTGGGCTGCAGTCATCACCCACTGCGCATCAATGATAGTGCCACCACAGATGTGAACAGAGCCATATTGGAGGCTCACTTGCCAAGGCCATTTACTGGCTGATGCTTCAGTGCCTCCCACAATGCGGCCGGATATCCGTTGCCCACAGTCTGCAGGAAGAAACAGCCAAGAACCTCAGTTGGGGGAGCACAGACAAGCCCTCCACATACACATGCACCACACCTACCCACCTAGAGATGTATGTAAGGTCCTTTTATTAGCCGTCTTTGTTCTACCTTTCCCACCCAGCCCCCAGCCCCATGCAGAACCCGCATGATGTGCATGTCCTAGGTTTTCAAGGGTGGTTCTCTCCCCCACTCTGACAGGCTCTGCTCCATGATGTTTATAACTTTCATTGCTTTTCAAAGTGTGAAGACAGTACAGTATTCTCTGTACTGCCCTGAAAGGCAGGGGCACTCGGTGGCTTGGCATTGCCTGCTGCTTTAATCTCTTTAGATAGGAGCTTATGAAAGAAGGAGAAAGAGTGTGGCTAAGCCTAGCCTGGGCATGAGGTCAGCCCTAGGGTGCTACCTCCTCCCTCCTCAACTATGGCACAGAAATAAAAAAGCCCCTTGGTGTCAGAGCCAGGGCCCACCACTTCCACCTTCCTCTGTCTCCTTACTTGTGCATCGGAGAGAAACATGCTTTCCAGAACGGCACTTGGAGCTATAGAGGAGATCAACAAATCAGAAGTTAAGTGAGAAATAGAGCCTGCAGCCAACAGGGACTTTCACCAGCCAAAGGGGAAGCGCACAGAATCCCCAAGTCGGTCTGCCTGTCTGGAAGAAAGACACATTTTCTCGAGGGCCCAGCAAGAGGGAAGCTGCAGAGAGCAATGAGGGACGGGTGAGTCCCTTCCCACACATGACGCTGAGGACGAATGGTTCAAGTCCTCCATGACACGGTGCTGTGGTCCCTGCAGACATAATGCTGTGGTCTCTGCCTGCACCAAATGATATCTGCCAGCCTATAGATGGTCAAGCCAGGGCAGAAGATGGGAGATAAGTGGAAATATTTAGAGGGGAGGGGAACTACAAAGCCAAGTGCCAAATGACAGCAGAATTTGGATTTGGGCAGGTGGGCACCTCTGGTGGTGATTCCAAATGGGAGGATCAAGTACCTTCCACCAAAGCATGATCTAAGAGCTTAACTAAGCATTAATTGTTACACTTAGTCTTGAGGGTCACAGTCAAGGCTAGTGTGAATGTTCTAATTCTTCATTACTCTATTGATGTATTGGGATCTTGTTCCTTAAAGGAAATTGATGTCTTCAGTAATAATAGGTCATAGCAGATGGCTCTGCAACACATAGCAAACTATCTTGAGAAATGTACAACTCCATTTCCAAAGCAATTTTTGGCCAAATAATGAACAAGCCAAAGATGAGCTAGTTTTTTTTCATTTTTCAGTTAAAAGACTAGAATTTGGTGTGTCTTTGTGCATGTGCATTGATGCACTAACAATGAATCGCAAACCTTACCAGGTCTGTGATCCTCTATGACCCCTGAGGGTCACTGAGCCAAGGGCGATCCTAGCAGACCAAGTTGTCCTTGGCCAGGAAGTCCCCGGAGTCCATCTGCCCCAAATGGCGTGGATTTGCTAGCACTTGGCAGGGATCACAGTGGAGACTTCCTTCCAACCCACCACTTCATCCCAAGCAGCCCATTACCTGTTGAGACTCTGCTGAATGGTTTTTCGCATCTCGCCAGCCACAAGACTTTTCCCAGAAAACGACAGAGGGACATATTCTGTGTCGGAAGTGCTGGGGAGGCAGAAGGGAGCTGAAGTTAAAGGAGGCCTGGGGAGGACAGTTTTGTTGCACAGAGTAGCTGTGGAGTAGCTCCCCAGCACCTGGCAGGCCAGGCCACCATGTACACAGCTTGGTCAGGAGTGGCTAAAAAGTCAGCATTATATGTACTACAAAATATCTCCAGCACAGCATGCAGCCCCTCAAGACCCTCAGTTTATGAGTAGCCTCATCTCTTTTCACCACAAGTCCCCCACCCCACCCCCATTCATCTGAAGGAGTACAGTCCACAAACAACTCTTTCTACTGCTTACAAAGTTGCCACCAGGGCACTCTGCACATGAACAGGACCAGCAAAGCAAGCAAGAGGCTGAGAGAAAACAGGAGCTTCTCTCCTTCCTTCAGTGGACTCCCTCCCCACCTTATGAGGAGACCCAGAATTACTTGAGGAATCCCAGCTGCTGACAGGTCTTTCGGGAGAAGGCCTCCGTCCAGGCTTGACTGCAGACAGGCAGCCACTGCCTCTCTGCTCCCGAGTAGACATGGAGCAAGGACTGGTTCCACCCAAAGCGCACTGCAGAACAGGCGAGAACAGGAAGGAACCCAAATGGGCATTCCTGGGAGGGAAGTAGCCTCCCAGCCCCTCAGTCCAAGCTTCGTCTTCTGGCTCCCCCAAACCTTCTGGACTTACCACAGTCCAGTTCATCGCTGCTCTGAGAACAGTCAGGAACCCCATCGCACCGCACAGCATGGTCAGTGCAGCTCTCCACTGGCTGCTTGTACACAATGCCGGTGCTGGACCGCCAGAACAAAACTGGGAATAGGACATAAGCAAGAACAATGAACAAACTGAGGCTTAGGTGAGCAGAGGAATTATTTCTTACATTGAGAAAAGGAATCCAGACTCCAGATCACCAAGCAGGAAACCAATGCAGACGGCCCCCAAAAGATGCAAACTTTCTGCCCCCCCCCTAGAAAGTGGGAGAAATAAACAAACAAGGGACTTGTTGGAATTCTTGTGCATCCCCTCAGCTTTCCTTCTCATAAAGGCTATTGATTAGAGCTTCTGAGCTTCTCACTCTTTGGATAAACTGTCCTATCTAAATTGCCAGGAGGAATATCTGACACACGGCACTTGCAACTGCACCTCTTCAGCATTGGCACTGTCAGCTGAACAAGTTCCCAGTTCCTATTGTTATTAGGCAGCGGGCGACAGATATGCTCCCTTCAGAGACTCTTGCAGAGAATTGGAAGCAGCATCTGTGCCAGAGGCCATTCCTCAGCATTGTAATGCACAAGCATCGCCATAGATGAGTCTCTAGGGGGAAAGTTTTAAAGGAGATCTATGTTAGTCCAGGATAGCCAAAAATCAGGTGGAGTCTGGTAGCATCATTTCTGACCACCAAACTGTATCCATATATCTGGTGAAGTCAGCTGCAGCTCGTGAAAGCTTGCCTCTTAATAAAATATGATAATGCAAAGGATGCTAGCAGAACCTCCTTGATTCCGGGGAAAGTGCTCTGGGGCACAGAAATGCAACAGTTTGTTCATTTCTCATCTATTCAAAGATGTCCATGCTATTAAAAACCAGCTTGTGCAGCAGCCTCAACAATTGAGAAGAAAGGACATGGAAGCCCTTTCCTTGTGACAGCAAACTTGCTAAGAGGATAATTGCTTCTCTTTCTTATCCTGTTTCCCTTTCTCACCCCCCCCCCTTCTGTGTCTCCAAGAGGCACAAAAAGAGGGACAAGTTGGGGCTGCTTGTGCAAGTGGCACGAGGGGATGAGAATGCTTCTGAAGCATCATCGAAATCTGAGTAGTATTTGCTAGGGATCAGATGCCAGTTTCCAAAATGATCTAAGTCCAATCCTAGGCACATTCATGAAACATCTCACATCCCAAGGAGCAGAAGGGGCCAGACATGTGGCACAGAGGGGGTCATGTGTCGTTTCCAAAGTACATAATGAATCATTTCAATTTATTTTGCATTGACCAGTTCCAGACATTGTACTTTTGAGCAGCTTTGGAGAAGGGCAGCAAAATGCTCTGGACATAGTATACTTGGATTTCAGTAAGGCATTTGACCACAACCCACTTCTTGTTAAAGTAGAAAAATGTGGGATAGACAGCATGAACACTAGAAGGATTTGTAACTGGCTGACAAATCATACTCAATGTGTGGTTCTTAATGGTAATACATTACTTGGAGGGAAGTAAACAGTGAGGTACCCCACCCCAGGGTTCTGTTTTAGGCCCAGTACACCTCAATATCTTCATCAATGACTTAGATGAGGGAATAGAAGGGGGACTATCAAATTTGCAGACGACATAAACTGGCAGAAATAGCCAACACCCCAGGTGATAGACTTGAACACTAGGCCCTATCCAACAAAATGAAATTTAATGTAGAGAAAAGTAAGGTTTTACACTTTGCCAGGAAAAACTAAATGTATGAATGCAAATTAGGTGAAACCTGGCTATACCATTTCATATGTGGCTGTCCAGTTTTTTCTTAAAAGCCTCCAATGATGGAGCACCCACAACTTTTGGAGGCAAACTGTTCCACTGATTAATTGTCCTCACTGTTGGAAAGTTTTTTTTTTTTTAATTCTGGGTTGCTTCTCTCCTTGATTAGTTTCCATCCACTGCATGAATGGAAGAAGAGGAGGAGAGGGAGACAGAGTCCTGGCATGCAGCTGGTTTCCTTCTATTTCCTTCTCTTCCTCTGTATGGATTCCAAAGTCAACAATAGAGAAAGGAAAGAAAATGTTTCTGGCATGTCCTGTGAGCAATATGGGCCCAGCAAACTTCCATGAAGTAGGAATAACTATGAAACCAGGTCACAATCTGGTTTTCTCCTTGAGGCTTTGCAGAGTCATCACTTGGAAATTTGGGACACCCATTTACACCAACTTACATGCATTTCTCTGTATCAGAGTAGGCTATTTCCTTTTTCAGAAATTACTGCTCATGCCCCTTCTGGAGGACAATCTGTGAATCTCTGAGAAAGAGAAAAAGATGGACCTCTTCCTGCTCAGAAAGTCACTGGCCAGTGTTTGGCTCAGAAAAAAAGGGTAGTCCTCCTCCACCAGGGTGAGATTTAGGGATACAGAATGTGCAGTGATATTGCCTAAAATATGAAAAAACATGGGAGGAGGGAGATGATGACGTCTTTGTATGAGGCAGCAACATTCTTGCAAAAAGACAAAGTAATCCTGGGGGGGTGAGATTGACCCTCCCTCCCAGGGACTCAGCCGTGTTTCCTGTCCTGCAACAGAAGACAAGAGAAAATTGAGGGGTGTCTGTAGTTGTCCCTCACCCCATCAGAGCAGAGAGTGGTTGGTCTGAGGCAGAGCCACTGGGCATGGCCATACATCCGAGGTTCCAAATATTACTCCTTCCGTCATGGAACCTGATCTCACCAGAAATGGAAACTGTGCTGATAATTCCTTTGGTCACCAAAGAGACCTGGCTCTTTGGGCTGAGCCTCCCCTCAGATATCAGCAGAGCTTCTGCCTAGGTGGAAAGAACCAGGAAGTCATTCCTGCAAAACATAGGGGGCAGAACAAGAAGTAACTGGTGGAGGATAATTACAGTTCCAACCTAGAACTAAGGAGAAATTTTCTGACAGTGAGAACAATTAATTCCTGGAATGGCTTCTCTCCTGCAGCTGTGGGTGCTCCATCACTGGAGATTTTAAAGAAGAAATTGGATAGCCATTTGTCTGGAATGATATAGGCCAGGGTCTCCTGCCATGGGCAGGGGGTTGGACTAGAAGGTCCCTTCCAATCCTATTATTCTAAGAGAAAAGGAAAAAAACTCACAGAGCAGGATGAGGGCAACCAGCAGCACAATGAGGATGATAAGACAGGTGATGAGGGCCACCCTCTTCGGGCCCATTTCCCAAAATACCTTGGCAGCAGGGCTGGAGGAAGCTGTGGATGGGAAAGTTGTGGGACAAGCTGAAGTCTTTACACAGGAGAAGACTGAGGAGAGGGATGCTGAGCAGCAAGAGGTTTCTCTTCTGGGAATCTCCAGCAGGCTGGAGCTGAGGGAACTGGGAAGCAGGGAAGAGTTAGGCTAAATTGCAGGCTGAATTCAGCCTTCCTCCATCCTTTCCCTCTATAACCAGAGGGCTGGACTGCTGAAGCTGCCATCTTGCACAACAGAGCAGAGTGACAAGAGGCTTTGGAGCTACAAGGAAGAGCCGGCTGGTTGCTTCCCAGATGGCTGCTTCTGTTTCTTTCAGCCCACCCCCCAATGCTACCTTTCCCAGTCTCCTACTTAGGGCTCCTCTCTATTGCAAGACTAGACCTCCCCAGTGTAACTGCTCCATCATTATATGTATTCTCCCACCCTCATCAGGAGGTTCCAGCAGGGTCTTACCACTTGGACTTGCACCAGCTATGCAGGGTGGGGAGCTTGGTCTGGCTTCTGTAGCATAAGGTCTGAGAGTGGCAACTTGAATGGTCTTACCTGATGGGGCTTCTTGAGAGACACCAGGTGGGAAGGCATAGAAAACAGAGCTCAGCACCTCCTGAGAAGGCAATGGACCTTCCTATGGACAAAGAAGACCAAAGGATCAAGGATCAAACAGGAGTGGTGGTCCTAAACCCCCTCTTTTCTCTCCAGCAAGCTTGCTGTTCACAGCCAAGGACTCTTTCTACCAGAGGCACCACAGGCCAAGAGAATACCCAGGGACTCCTCCGGAGCTGCTTCTGAGCAGGCCTCTTTGCCAAGGAACTGGGTGTGCTCCTGTTGCAGCTGCCTATCTAAACTAGGACACCGGTGCTATGCTCCATTTTCAAGGCAAGGCAAGGCAAGGCAGGGCAAGGGCAAGGGCAAGGGCAAGGGCTGCATTGCTCTTCCTTCTGGCTGTTTCTGCTCTGAAAGGGCCCAGCCCTGACCCTCTTAGGAGGAGCAACCTGAGGTGTGTGTGTTGTGCTTGTTGGAGCTGCACCAGCAGGGGACTCTTCCTCCGTGAATCTCCTGACCAGCCAGTCCAGGCCCCTGACTGGAAGTCTGCCTGGACCCCAGCCACCCAAAAGGACTCAGGATTGGGCAATGTGGCTCTTAGTCCCCTCTGAGTCATCCTGCCCTGGTTGCTTGCAAAGTAGCAACTTCCTCCTGGGCCACCCGGAATCCTGCTGGACCCTGATGTCACCCCGAGGATCAGATTCTCAGTTTGTGATTCACTTGCAACCTTATCATTAGTAGTAAATTCATTAGCTGCCCATCTTGTGGTTTCAGGAAATTCTAAGCAGCTTATAATATGATAAAATATACAAATATCAAACATATTACATATTAAAATTACAATTAAAATATTAAACATATTAAAATTACAAAAAATTAAAACAATCTAAAAACCATGGATTGGAGTAAAGAGGTGGGGTGAGGTGCCTTCTCTGTTAGCCCACGAACCACCTCCAGCCAACAGCTCCTCCTTCAGGACTCAATGTCAATTGGCATAGCCAAGTTGTGAGGACTTTTCTGAAGGCTAAAAGAAAGGACCTTACTTCTTCTGGCAAGATGTTCTAAAGGGCAGGAGCCATGCTGCTGAGATCTGTAGTAGGCCTCTCCTGCCAGCATAGTGGGGTGGGCCAATCCTTTTGGAGAAAGACGGTTCCACAGATATCCTAGACCCATTCCCTAAATGGCTTTAAGAGAATAACCAACACCCTGCATTGCACCCAGAAGCAGATCGGCAGCCAGTGCAGTTCACATTATGGGTAGGCCCATGAAGACAGCATTGCAATAATCCAAATAGGAGATGCCCAGGGCATGAGTGGCTGTGCCACAGGGCCTCACGATCCAGAAAAGGATGCAATTGGCACACCATGCAAAATTGTGTGAACGCTCTCTTGGCCATGACTTCCACATGCTCTTTGAGCAGAGAACCCTCAGGATGCACACCAGGTCTGCACCCCATTCAGAACCAAAGATGATAAGTCTCTGGATCCCAAGGCTCTGCATGCACACAGCTGCTCCCTCTTACCGGGGTTCCCTTGAAGCCTGTTGTCCCCCATCCAGGCCCCCATGGCTTCCAGGCACTGCAAAAGGGCAGCCAGGGTATCACTTGGGTCACCAGGGATGAAATCTCTCATCCCATTCTTGTTGGATGAGCTCACCCAGTGGTTCCATGCAGATATGGGGTATTTAATCTACAGGCTGCAGGCTGCATGCAGCCCTGGACAGCTAGTAATGGGGCCCAACAAGTTTGTGAGCTTTTAACACTATTATGTGATTTATTTGCATTATATACATTAAGTATATTATATATTTTATATGCTGCCCAAGACAATTCTTCTTTAATGCAACCCAGGGAAGCCAAAAGGTTAGACACATGTGATGTATGTGTTAAAGTTGGGCAGAAAGAGTACTGAGCCCAGTGGTACCCCACAAAGGAGAGGCTCTGGCCCCCTATTAATGCTGATTGGAACCAGATACAGAAAAAAGCATTGAACCACTGCAACACTACCCTGCCCAGTCCCAAATCCCAGAGCCAATCCAAAAGGATACCATGGTTAATGGCACTGAAAGGTGCCGAGAGGTCAAGGAGAGTGAGGATAGATGCCCTACCACCATCTTACTCTCACCAGAGATCAACAAGTGTGACCAATTCTGTTTCTGTTGCATGATCGGGCCTCATACCTAACTGAAAGGGGTCTAGATAACTTATCCTTCTCTCCCCCACTTCCCTTCTGCTATGGTTCTTTTGTGGCTGGGAGATTGACCGGGACTCAAGGAGGACACTGGACTATCCTGGAGATGCTGCCTTTTACCCCACAGCAGGGGCAAAAAGGAGTCTAGAGCCCTCCAGTTAGATATGCCAGTGTTGGCAGATGCTCCTTCAGGCCGGACAATGCAGACCTTGGCCATGCCCATTTCTTTTGATCAGAAGCTCAGGGGGAGGGGAGTTGAGAAACCTTGGCCCAGAGCCCTCTGGCAAATGCACCCACCTCCATCAAACATCTTCCTTCCAAGGCTTGCCAGACATATCACTTGCCAGAGATGCGGTCTGACCACAAAAGCCTCCCTGAAGCCATGGACAAAGACCGGCTGCTCAGCTAAACATCCCTGCGCTCTGCTTCCTGGCCCATACTGCTCTTTCCCAAAGGGCAGAACCCACTGAATCTAGAGGGGGGGGCTGGCATTCAGTCCCACCCAGCCTCCTTCAGTCTTTCCACGATGGATTTATTTATTATGCATCCGGAAATTATTTCCCAGGTTATTTTTAATCATAAATTAAGTCAACTCATATAATTCACAAGGATTAAATCAGATCGTTATGCCAACCAAAAAGCAACTGAAGCATAATGCACATTAAGTTCATCAGGCAATGGAACAAGTTCCTTGGGCCAAAGTTCCAGCATTTTGGCCCCTGTGCCACAGCCTATTCCCATCAGTTCACTTTGCGTCCTGGACTGGCAGCACCAATTCTCGGAAAGTGTGCCAGAACAGAGATGGGAAAGACCAGCACCGTCCAACCGTCTGGAGAAGATGGGAGGCAAAGAGCCAGAGGAAAGGAGCCCCACCACCATGACCCAGCCCTGCCCCCTCTCTGCTGATTGAGATTGGAAGGGGGCAAAGAACGCTGCTGTTCCTTGGCTGCTGCAGATCAAAGCTTTTGCTTTTACTCCAAAAGGGCTGGGCTTCTTGAAAGGGTGAGAGGTTGGCACCAAGCCTTGCCTACCAATCAATCAATCAGAATAGAGTTGGAAGTGACCTTGGAGGTCTTCTTGTCCAATCCCTGCTCAAGTATTTCAAACAAGTGACTGTCCAGTCTCTTCTTAAAATCCTCCAGTGATGAAGCACCCACAACTTCTAAAGGCAACCCGTTCCACTGGTTAATTGTCCTCACTGTTAGGAAGTTTCTCCTTAATTCCAGGTTGCTTCTCTCTTTGATTAGTTTCCATCCATTGTTTGTCCTGACCTTTGGTGCTTTGGAAAATAAGTTGACCCCCTCTTCTTTGTGGTAACCTCTCAAATACTGGAATACTGCTATCATGCCCCTGCTAGTTCTTCTTGTCTCTAGACTAGCCAAACCCAATTCCTGCAACCGGTCATCATATGTTTTAGTCTCCAGGCCTTTAATCGTCTTAGTTGCTCTTCTCTGCACTTTTTCCAAAGTTTCAACCTCTTTTTTTTGTGATGTGGTGACCAAAACTGGATGCAGTATTCCAAGTGTGGCCTTATTAAGGCTTTATAAAGTGGCACAATACTTCATGTGATTTTGATTCTACGCTTCTGTTTATACAACTAAGGATTGTATTTGCTTTTTTGGCTCCTGCTCACACAGCTGGCTCATGTTTAAATGATCGTCCACTAGGACTTCAAGGTCTCTCTACTTATACCTTTGGTTTTTCCTGCCTAAATGTAAAACCTTGCTTTTCTCCATATTACATTTCATTTTGTTGGTTAGGGCCCATTGTTCAAGTCTGTCTTTTTGGATCCTAAGCTTGTCTTCTGGGGTGTTGGCTATTCCTACCAGCTTATTCCTGCCATCTTAGATACAGGAAATGAGAGGGGACTGTAATGGGGGTGGGGGTGGGGTGGGTGGGGTGGCAAATGCTCTTAAGATGATTATCACAAGGGAAGAATCACAGAATCACAGAATAGAAAGACTGCCCACAATCTGTTCTAGCCCTCACCCCCCCACCCCAAATTCTGGTGAGAGCACTGGGCAAGGGAAGAGGGCCGGGGGGGGGGGTTTACAGCATTTGCCCAAGGAGAGCTGCTTTGGTCTTGCCCAGGGTGCCCCACCCCCGGAACAGCCTCAGAGAATAGAAAGCCATCCAGTCCTAGGACTGTTGGAGACCCAGGCCACTCCTCCTTCCTCTCTGGTGTTCATTTCTACCAATTCAGGAATATGTATTGTCTAGTGACCACATCCCATCACTCCAGTGATCAGCAAGTCCTTCCTTCCCTCCCTCCCTCCCTCCCTGAGCTGACTTACCAGGTGGGGGGGCTGTTCCATGGCCTCTTCCCACCACCAGGAGCCCTGGTGGGTCACTGCAACCTTTCAAGGCCCATGGCCCTCTGCCTTCCTTCAAGCATACATAGGAGCTTCAGAGGTTTGCCAGCAGCCAACAATGTAGCTCTGGGACAACTGTGCTGAGTGGGAAGCTCACCTGTCTTACTTGCCTGGCTCCCTCCCTGCTAGCTGTGTGTGGCAACCTCCAGAGCTAGGCAGGGAAGAAACTGGCTTGACCTGAAAGATTACTCTGCGTAGCCCAGCCTTCCTGCCAGGTTTATGAGAGCAGCTGGCTTCAGGTCTCCCAATGGAGACCCTCCCTTGATAAGAGAAATTGGTTTTTCTTCCTGGCTAGTCAATGGACCCTCACATGGGACTTTTGCTGAACGCTCTTTCATTCTGAAGCTCCCTGGCCATGGTCCTGAGCTGGTCTCCCCAGGCAAGGAGGCAGTATCAGGGCAGCCCCACCCAAGGCAGGGCATCCAAAGGGAGTACCTGACTCAGGAGAACAGGAAGAGTGAGAAAGAAAAAACAGTCCATTCTACTTCCCACCAGATTGCATGCCACTGGAAGAGGTAGGCGGGAGAGCATTTCTGGAATCCTAGAGTGGTGAAGAGGCATTGGAGACCATCTCCAAAGCCATTCAATCGCCACCTACCCTTTTTTTACACATTTCTAGCAAAAGAGAAACTTCCTGAAGAACCCTCTCCCAGGTTGCTCTTGCTGTTGAGATTTTTTTTTTTTTTTTTTTTGCTGCTGCTGTTTCTTGCCAATTAAACTCATCATTTCTTTCCTTGGTTTTTTGAATAAATCTGCCCAATCTTCCACATAACAATCTTTCAGATCCTTAGAGGCAACTACAATGTATTCCATAATCTTTTCTTCTACAGGCTAAAGATTCCCAATTTCTACAGCTCTTCTGCAAAATCAAAGGCCTGTGGTTGGAGAAACTATGGTTGGTAGCAGTTCTTGGGAAGACGTTCTGGTTGGGTCAAATTGTGAACATCCACTAAGAGGGACGCAGTTGTCAAGGAGACACATGCAATCCTAGGCTACATCAACATAAGTTTATCATCAAAAGTAAAAGCAAATATTCCTCTTTTCTGCTGTCAGACTTCAGCTAGAATATAACAGCCAATTCTGGATGCCAGATTTTAGGAAAGACAACTGGAATATGTCCAGAGGACAGCAACTGGGGTGGTTAGAGACCTAGAAGGAAAAAATAATTCTTTCATTTTTCATAACTTCCTCACCCTTCATCAAAATGCCCAAACAGCTTATGAAAAAATGAAGCAAATTTAAATAAGCACATTGCAAACAGTATAGTCTCCAAGGACAAAACATCCCACCACAATGAAAGAAACCAGGCCAAATGGAAGGGTCTTGGTTTGCCTGGAAGCCAAATGGCCTTCAGAGGGGCCCTGAAGGGGACCCTTCTGCAGCTGGAGTGCTTTTGCCCATGGGCCATTCATGCCTCTTGTCAGAAAGCTGGGGGGGGGGGGAGAAGGCCGTCATCAGAAGCAGCAGTTTCCCTATAGCAATGACAGCGGGAGGGAAGGGAGGTAACTCAGAGCAAAAGCCCAAAGAAGTGAATCCAGGGGATTACAGAACTTATCCCTATGACTCAAAGAATGGACTTCACTCTCTGAATGAGCCCAGGATCATCGTACTGAGTGGAGTCAGTCTGAGTGGGCAAGTTTACTGATGGAAAACACTCATTTCTTCTCCCCCACATCAGCAAATTGCCAAGGACCAGAAAGACCCACCCCTGCTGTTGGCTCAGAAGCTGTGAGGAGTGGGAATCCATAAAAATATGGAGATCCAGCCCCTTGGATTGCCTGTGAAAGTTGGAACCATAGTTCTAATGTCTAAAATCAGGAGGAGTCGGGCAGCAACAGACACCAATGATATTTGGCTACCAAAAGTAACCAGCTCTCCCCCGACTGGCTCCAGTTAGTATAAACAGGTGCTTCTCATTCCAAAGCTTGACACCAGCCTCACATGCACAGATCTGCATTGAACAGCCTGAAGAATGGAGCCATCTCCCACTCCTACTCCTCGCCAACTGAAAAAGCAGACGTGCTCCTGAGGCCCTTAAGGAACTGAAAATAAAACTGCTACTGGCAGAGGTGGTGGAGACAAATCTGTGTACAGATATGGTGACTATTTCTCAGGGGGGAACTGCTCAACTGGAACATGAGTGAAATTGGGAAGTGGGTTGAACAAATTCCTCAGCGCAGAACGATTACAACATTTGGGGATTTCCTGTTTCTGTTTCTTTCTTAAAAGGGAAACATGATATATATTTATAAAATCATTCTCACTCCCAAGAAAATTGTGAGAGATTTTAACCTTATGATTTTAATTTCTTATAATACCAGAATTTAGTGAAGTTGAATGGTGAGAAATTCAGGAAAGATTAAGGAAGTTCTTTTTTGCATCCAGCACAATTAAACTAAGGAATGTATACTTCCTAATGGGCAAGAACAAGAGTAGTGAGGGAGGGGAATAAGCCAATGCACCAAAGGGAGGGCTTCAGTGACCACTATTTCTTTCATCAGATTAATTGGAAGAAACTAAACATACTCTGATGGGAGCCCACCAGAGGATCCCTGGACCAAAGATCAGGCTGGGAAGTGACAAAACATCCCAAAAGGAGGCAGTGGCAAATTTCTTCTGCACAATTGTCAAGTTGTTGGGCTAACCAGAGATTAGTCTGACATAAGGTAGCCAGTTGGGAAGGCTGAGGGCTCAGAGAAAAGGCTGGAAAGAAGCTGGACATGAGTCCCTCCCTGTGGCTTCAGATGCCTTCCTCCTCCTCCTCCTCCTCCTCCTCCTCCTCCTCCTCCTCCTCCCCCCCACCTATCTTCAACTGCCCTGCACACATGGAGGCTTCTGGGCCAGGGAGAAGCCTGGAAGGTGGCCAGACCGAGCCAGACTCCTGCCAGGGACACAGCCTTTTCTCGTAGGGGGCAAAGGAAGAAGTCCGAGCCTACTCCACTGAAGCTCGCCTAGCAGTATGGACAGGTGCTGCTGCACACAGAGCCACATTGTGTGTGTGTGTGTGTGTGTGTGTGTGTGTGTGTGTGTGTTGTAGGGTTAGGGTTAGGGTTAGGGTTGGGTTTTTTTAAAAATAACATTCTTAATATTTAGCAGACAGCATATTGTCTGAGTTCATGTATTTAAAAAACAATAAGTAAGAGTTAATTTCTATATTATAATCAATATGTTAATCGCTCAATAGTCTTCTTACTAGCATATATTCAATATTACATAGTACATATCATGTTCCTTTCTAACTCACTTTTCTAGCCATTGGTTAAAATTGTCCCATGTTCTAAAGTACACTGAGTCTTCTTTCTCTTTATCTTTAATGTCAATCTGTCCATTTTTGCACAATCTAAAATTTTCTTAATTAGTTCTTTCAATTTTTCCAATATTGGGTAAATACAATTCTTGCTGCAGTTAATACATGTAAAATTATATATGTACAATCTTTCTCGTAGTTTCCTCCTATTATGCCTAACAGAAACAGTTCTGGCTTGAAATTATATGTTTTTTAGTCATTTTTTCCAACCATATGTGTATTTTTGACCAAAATCTTTTAGATCTAGGGCATGTCCACCCAATATGATACCTGGTTTTTGTTTACAAGAGCCACACTTTAGATGGCCACCGAGCACCAGTTGGCCACTGGTGAGCCCAGGAAGAGCCAGAGGCTCTGAGGGAGGGGCGATTTGGGGGGGGGGCGAAGGAGGCAAGTACCAGATTCATGACAGTCTTGCTCCCCCTTGGTGAAAGGAGCTTGGCTTCAGCTTCGAGGTGGACCTTGCCCAGGCGGCGCCAGGTTATCCAAAGGAGAGGCTGCTTTCAAGCCCGCCTCTGCGCACCGGGAAAGCCGGCCAGTCAGAGGCGTCTGACCCTACCTGGGGAGGTGAAAACGAAACGAGCTGCATCTAAAGCCTTCCCAATGTCACTCCCCCCACCCAATGGGTGAGTTTTACAAAATGAGAAGGACGGAGTGTGAGTTGTGGAACTCGTAAATTCTGCACGGGACGGACACGCGGGGGCTCATCTTTGGTGAGGACAACCCAAGGCCGAGCCGTTGAAAGTCAAGACAGGCGCCGGGAAAGCCTCTAATGCTCCTCCTTCCTCCTCTTTTCCCCGCAACAGCAACCATGTCAGGTGGATTGGGCTGAGAGAGAGGGACTGGCCCGAGGTCACCCAGCCGGCTTTCGTGGCTAAAGCGAGACTAGAACTTACGGGCACCCGGTTTCTAGCCTGGTGCCTTAACCACTAGACCAAACTGATTCTCCAGCTCCTTCCAGACAGCGGGCCGTCTAGAGTTGAGGAAGGGTCCCAGTTCAGAAGCAGTCAGGCGGGGAGTCGCGGCAGGGTGGGCAAGCCGCCAGCTACGGGCTGGACAGGCCGGCGAAGGGCTTCCGGTAGCCCTCTCGACCCCTTCTCCTTCCCCCCCCCCGCAGGGCTCATCATTGCGCTCCTTCTCTGGGCGGAAAGGGCGGGTGCTTGGAGAAAGCGGCAGAGAGGAGGCGCGGGCGGGGCTTTCCCCAAGAGGGGGCCAGCGGGGAATGCCCAGAGGAAGTGAAAGCAGAGCCAGCTGCTCCGGCGCCCGCCGGCAAACGCTCGACTTTCAGTCGCCCTCCGGCAAACGCTTCGGATGGCCGAGATGTTGGTGTCCGCGCTGGTGCTGCTGCCGCTCCTGCTGCCCTGCCTTCCGGGCCACGGTGAGCGAAGAGCCATCGCGGCCACTGCCGAGCGGCCGACCCGCAGGAGGCGAGCGGGAGAGGGAGGGACGGGCGCAGGACCTGCTAACCGCCCGGGGCTGCCTGTGACCTCAGGAGGAGAGAGGATCCTCGCCGCGCCCTCGGACCTACACTTCCAGGCCCGCGTCTTCCATCACCTGCTTCGCTGGAAGCCGGGCCCTAAGCCAGGCGGCGGGATCCTGTACGATGTGCAGTATCGGCGGTAAGGGCCGGGCCGGGCCGGGCCGGGCCGGGCCGGGCCGGGCCGGGCCGGGCAGGGCAGGAGAGAGAGGCCGGCCGGGTCGGGTCCTTGCCCGTCTCCCGTGTCAGAACAGCCTTCAGCTTCACTTCCCGCATCCGCAGGGTCGGCGACGACAGCTGGAGGGCCGCCGCCAATTGTACCCGGATCGCACTCGACTTCTGTGATCTCACCTGCGAAACGCAGCAACCCGCGGTTCACTACTTGGCCCGGGTGCGCGCCGTAGCCGGGAACCGCTCCTCCCCCTGGATACGGACGCGCCGATTTACGCCTAGCGAAGGTAGCGCAAGAGGCCCAAGGTCCTCGCCTTCGGGGAGAAGAAACGACCCGAGAGCCGCTAGCTTTTCCTGCAAGGGCGAGGCAGCCATGCCGGGTGGCGGTGGCTGTCCCAGGAGGCGAACCTGGGAGGGGGAGCTGTTCAGGGCGACCCCTGGGGTGGCAAGCCGCGCAGCTTCCTCCAGGTTTACTGCTCACCTCCTTCCCCCCTCCCAGCAACTCTGTGGCTCTCCAAGGTGACCCTCTCCAGGAGCGGCAACCAGCTCCGTGCCTCCGTGAAGCTTCCCACCAGCTGCTGGGCCAACCTCACTTATGAAAGCAGCTATGAGGCATGGGGGGAATATCTTGTCCGAGTCAGAAAAGTGTCCAACAATCAAGAGGTGAGCCTCTGTCCTTTGCCAGCACCCAGGTGGAGCTGACTGGGGAAGTTGAAATGGCAGCTGCTGAAGCACCAGCAGGAGTCTCTCAGGAGCCTAAGGGTGCCATGGCTGGGACAAGTGGCCTGACCTGAGCCTGGCAGGGAGGCAGACTGATTTGGTCTGACGAGGGACTGCCCATTCTCCTCCACAGCTGGTGCATGTCCACAACAGCCTGGAATTTGACCTCCCCCCATTGCTATGGGGGGAGCAGTACTGCATCAGTGTAAAGCCTCGTGTGGCCTCCAGGCCAAATGCTGCCGACTGGACAGAGGAGCAGTGTGTCTCAATACCCCCCCTAGAAGGTGAGCACCAGCCTTCTCTCTGTACCTTTGGCTCACCCCTTTCATCCCGAGGAAGCCAGAGCCTGTGGCAAAGCCAGCCCAGCCAAGCTTCCACAGAGAGCTCAGCTGAGGACAAGATGGTGTCTGAACTGGGGTTAGGGTGAGGCACTGGAGGAGATCACAAAGGAGGAGCAGGTACTACCAGAACCTGATTCTCTCCCTTTCTCCCCCCTCGTCTCTCTCTGTCTGTCTCTCTCTTATACACACACGCACACACGCGCACACACACACACACACACACAGAGAGAGAGAGAGAGAGAGAGAGAGAGAGAGAGAGAGAGAGAGAGAGAGAGAGAGAAGCTTATCTGATAGGCAACCCTCTGTTGGTCCATCTTTAAAAGTCTGGAGGCCTCTGAGCAGCTTTGAGATACAATTTGGTTTTGGTATTTCTAGACTAGAAATTGGTTGAGTGGGGAGGGGCTCTATTGATCTCAGCCCAAGACTAACGGGGAGTGGCCTTTATCTAGCTCCCCAGCATTAGGATCTTCCTAGTTCTTTTACTGTCCTAAATATGATAACCATTCTTGGTGGCTGTGTCTTTTTGGATCAAGCTGTTGGTTGTTTCCTACACAACTGCTGGTACATGTGGTGGCTAGAGAGAGAGGGCACAATTTGCCCAGCACTGCCTATCTTGGATGAATGGCTACCCTTATAAATCACATGTGGGGACATTCCTTTGCAGAGCACATTGTCCTTACCCCGAGTTTGGCCCTCCTGGGTCTTCTAAGTCTTGGAATTCTGGGTGCAGGGCTGGGCTTGGCCTCTGCCTACAAGAAGAAGCCCACAAGGATGCCTTCAGTCCTGGTAAGACTCCTCACCCGCCCCCAAAATAACCACTGCTTCCCAAAACCAGCGGGCCCTCAGAGAAGCAAATAGGAAAGTTCTTTGATGTCCAAATCCCAGCCCCTCAAAAACTCTCAAACAAGGAATTGTATCTGCTCTTCAAAGGGCGAGAGGCCCGCTCCCCCCCCCCCGTTTCCAGGGTATTTTGCCATCCCCAACAATGACTTAGTCAAACTGTCAACTTCCTTTAAACTTCCCCTTACAAGCCAATGTTTGTCAAAAAAAAAGAAAACCCTACCATCACAGCCCTCATAAAATTAGTTATTATATTTCCATTGTCCAGATTAAGACTGCAGCTGTTCACAAGATTTGCTAAACCATAATGGGGTGCTTGGGCTCAGTCAGCTGTGACTGAGCTGTAGTTAGACAAATCACAGCTTAGCATGCTACCTGAAGCTAAGAGAGGATGATCAATCCACCGCTATAGAGGAGGGATCTGAATCTCCATAGCCCAGGCCAGATAGCTCCAAGGTCTCTCCAAGGTCCCTTCCAGCTCTATTCTGATTGATTGATTCAGCCATTGTCCACTGCTGACTCTTCTTTCCCCTGGAAGGGATTGTTGTCTGCCTGAAAAAAGCAGGGGGGAAGAATCTTCTTTCTGGGAAGAATCTCATGAATTGGCTGAGATTCCTGGAAAAGCTGGAATGACCACTAGCTGGGCTGCCAGAGGGCTCTGCAGGCTGACTCTCCCCCCTCTTTTCTTTTGGATACCAGAAATCTCCCCTTGGGCACAGCTTCTGCTGGGGGCTGATGGAGGAAAGTGAAAGCCGCATACTACACCTGGAGACTGAGTCCATCCAGCAGCTGTTCTCCCTGGGTCCACAAGATCATGCACACTTGGAGAGGAGAGGGAGCCATCGCACTGGAGTGGCGCTTCCAGAGAGGAACTGCCAACGGGAAGAGGGCAGAGGGCCAAAGGAAGGAAGTGGCTGCAGTGCAGACAGTGGCATCTGCTTGCGGGAAACCTCTGGCAGTGTGGGCAATCTGCACTTCACTCTGGACATTGGTCAAAAGACGGGCATGCAGAAAGAGGCAGGCAGTTTGGGGGTAAAAAAGCAACTGGGTGAGGGGTTAGCATCCAAGGATGTGACTCAGGTCCATTTTTCTGGGTACAGGCAACAGTCAGGAGCTCCTTTGGATCCTGAGGATTGCCTGAGGCCTCCCTCCAGCATGAATGGGGAGACACTTTCTCATCCTAGTCTTCCTGCTGGCTATTTGAAGCAGACCTTCCTCGGAGACCCCCCTGGCTTGCAGGGGATTGTTTTCCCAAAGGACTTTCTTCATCGTGTGGATCAGGAGAAAGAGCAATTCACAAGCAGCATGTCCTTGGATGTTGTGGGACCATAGGAATTGCCCTGCAAGTCAGCTCAGGGACTGGGCTTCTCTGGACAAGAGACATACCTGCTGTTCCCCTCCAGTGACAGCTGATCTGGAATCCCATCCCCAGAGCTTTCTTTCTCGGTGCTGGATATAAGAGGTCCGCTTCCTCCCCAGGATCCACAATGGGAGAACCCTGCAGAGAACTGAGAATCTGTCTTGAGAACTGAGTGTACAGAAGGGGAGAGGGATCCAGGAGGCAAAGCTCCTGATAGCCTCATTACATTTTCTCTTCTTTTCATTGGACATAGCTCAAACATTGAAAATGGCACTCTCCTATCTATGAGGTTGGAGGAGAAACTGTGCATTCCAAATGCAGGAACAGAAACAAATACAGTCCTCACTTAATGAGCACAATTGGGACCAGCAACTCCGTCACTAAGTGACGTAGTAGTTAAACAGGCCATCATGTGACCACAGCCTGTATTTTTACTGCCAACTTCTCCGTTGGCTCTGCTTGTATAAAGCTGCTGGGAAGCTCATAAATGGTGGGCTCATGACCATGGGACACTATGATAATTGTAACTGCCCGCTAGATGCAAAGTGTCCAAATCTCAAGGACGTGTGTTTGGACACTGCAACAGACATAAATGTGAGGACTGGTCATAAAGTTACTTTTTTAGCACCATCATCTTTTTGAATAGTTGGTAAACAGGGCAATCATTAAGCAAGGAACACCTGTAGTATAGCTCACTCTCCCTTGTTTTCTGAAAAGGAAAGGAAGACAAAAAGGGCCTTACACACAAGAAAGAGCCCAAGAAAATGTGAACAAGTCTGTAGAGAGCTGTGCTACGAAAGGGGAGAGTGGAGGTTTCTAGTAGAAAAAAGACCTGCATTGTATCCTCTGCAACAGTTGGTAAATGGGTGCCTGGGTGCAATCCAAAGGGCCCAGAGCTGCAACTGGAATGAGGCTCCATCCATTTCTCTCTAAGAAATCACTTCCTCCTGCCCTGTTTTGCTTTTTCAAAAATCTGCAGGATTTTCCTGATGGAGAAGCTGTGCAGTGATCACTCTACTGGCCTGCAAAGATCCAGATCCAGACCTTCCTAAACAGGAGGGAACTGGTATTAGAGGTCTGTCTGGAGTCCTCACCTAGGAAGGAACTGAAGCAGTGATAAAGACTCAAGCCTTAGCCATCTGGATTTCATGAAGGACTCTGGGTTGAGGATGTGGGGGGTAGAGAATCTGCTCTTGGTTTAGAATGGAGCTTTCTTGGCTGGGCTCTGTGCAACAAAGGGAGGGGATGCTCACCAAGCGGCTACTCAACACCACATAAAGTCTTGCCCCACCAAGAGCTGTCCTCCCAGGCCAAGCTTCCTAAAGAGGGCATCCCAGACTATCTTTTTATTTATTTATTTATTTGTTTGTTTATTTAAAGAATTTATATGGCCACCCATCTCTGACAGTGTGACTCTGGAGACCTTACAACAAATGACTTACTATCAAACCAACTTTATTTATTTAATTTATTTTAAACTCAGCTAAAGTATCTTCACCAATGTCTTTTGCCTTATTTAATAAATATTGTTTAGTTATGTGATACTTCAGGATTAAATTTGGAATACAGCACAATAAAGAATGCATTCCCACGATGGTAAATTAAGACTTTGGGGAACAGGGCCTCCCTTCCCCTGGTGGACTAGATGTTTATCAGGAAAGCGGCCCCTTCCAACATTCCTCTAAAGGGCTTCAACCTCCTTGCCCATGGCTGGGGAGGGGGGCTTATGCCAGGAGGGCTGGCAAGTTCCTGTTGTCCTAAGCAGGGATCCCTCTGGCAGCATTTAAAAACAAGGATTTGTCTCAGAAATGGGAAGAGGAGGGGAACTACTCACACTATAAGAGGGGGGCATTGACTGAGCCACAAACCCATCCAGAACGCTTCTCTGTTAAAACAGCAGCTCTGCAAGCAACTGTTGTCCTTCTACTTTACACACACACACAATACCTACTCTCTGTCTGCAGAGAATCCAAAATTCAAGAAAAGCAACCCAAAATGTGAACTGCCCCACAGTCAACCAAACAGAGTCCAGATGGGCTGGCTTGCTGCAGGATTGTTACTGCAGCTCATTCTGAACTGCAACTGGCCAAGAATATTGGTCTAAAGGGAGGGTTGCTGTAACTTTCTTGAGCACGAGGGAGGCATGTACACAGTCAGGATTGCTGGGACCTGACAATTCAGTATCATGCAAAACAGCTAAGGAGGGATCTGAATAATCCATCTTACCTCCCTAAAGTCCCAATAAGACACATGACTCAACCTGCAGGAACATCACATGCTTCCCGCACCCTCCCTCCTGAAAAGGGATACAAGTGGGGGTGTTATTCCTGCTCTTTGTCACAGCCTTGATCACATCCCCCATGCATTGTTTCCAGGATGGTTTTAAATTCTCAGCAACACTTATCACAGAACCATAAAGCTGGAGGGGACCTTGGAGGTTTTCTAATCCAATCCCTATGCAAGGCAGAAGTCCTCATGCCATCTCGGACATAATGCTTGACCAATCTTTTGTTGAAAACCTCCAGCAATAGAGCGCTCACAACTCCAGGAAGAAAGTTTAACTGTTTAACAATTCTCACTGTCAGGAATGTCATCCTTATTTCCAAGTTGGATCTCCTTCTAAATAGTTTCCACCCATTGCTTCTTGCCTTAACCTCAGGTGCTTTGGAGAACATAAATCTGCTTTGTGGTCACCCTTCAAGTATTCTCTTTGTTAAACTATTTCCCCAAAGGTGCTTTTTTCCAAAGGGTAACTGGACTTTCTTGTTTTTTTCTTTGTTTCACTTCTCATCCAAGAAGCTTCTTCCGTTCTTTTTTTTTTTTTGGAAAAAAACCACCTTCAGGATAACCATGACCCAGATGATTGAGAATCTTCTTAGACATTTGTTAAGCTATTGTAAATATAATTAGTTTCTTTGTCGTTCTTCATAGGGTTTTTCCTTGGGGCTCCTTTTCATCTTTGTTGCTCTTCTCTGCACTCTTCCTAGGCCCTCAGCATCTTTTCTGTATTATGGCAACTAGAACTGGATGGGTGCAGCCTTCCAAATGTGTGAACTCACCAGTGTCTTATAGAGCGGTACTATCGTTTCCCGTGAGCTTGATGCCACCCTTCTGTTAATGCAGCCTGGAACTGCTTTGGCTTTTTTGGCAGCTGCAGCACACGGCTGGCTTATGCTTAAGCAGGGCCCCATCCGGACACCTAGATCCCTCTCAGCTACAGTTGAGACAGGTACTCTCTATCCTGTACCTGTGTATCTGCTTTTTCCTGCCTAAATGCAGAACTTCACTTTTCTCATCACTGTACTGCATCTTGTTGGATTAGGCCCGATGTTCAAATCTGTCAAAATCTTTCTGAATCTTGAGTCTATCTTTCAGAGTCTTAGCAATTTCACCCAGCTTGATGTCATCCACAGTTCGATGAGTGCTCCTTTAATTGCTTAATGTAGGTCATTTCTGAAGATGTTGAAGAGCACTGGGGCCAAGACAGGACCCTGAGGAACCCCACTGTATACTTCCCTCCAGGTAGATGTAGTTCCATTGAGGACCATACACTGAGTGTGGTTGGCCAGCCAACTTCAGGTCAATCTGGGATACTAGGGAGCAATACAGAAGGGGTGGGGGCAGCGGATGTCCACAAAGTTCTGCTCTCAGGAAGAAATTACACAGCTGCTCAAGTCCACCCAAAGCTTGCCCTCCTGCTGCCAAGCACTTCAGATCCTCATGAGAGCTGTGGAACTGGCCCGGGATGATGCTGGAATAGCCTCACGGTCAGATTATGCACATCTCCATCCTACAGTCCCTCTCATGAAATTGCCCATAGCCAGGTCCTGTTCCATGCATGGAGCCACTGATGGTGAAGGGAGGGACAAGCTCCAGTCCCAGTGTCTTCAGGTTGCTAAAGGGGGCAAAGACATTAATCTGGCAGAAGCACATCAGTGGTGGACTTAGTGTTATTCATAAGACTACAAAAGGCACATGCATCCATTCAAGGAGAAAAAAGAGCTGGTTCCAAAGAATAAATTAGGCCAGCCCTGAACATAGGCCTCCTGGAGGGCTGGGCCTCAGCCTCTCTACTTGTTCCCTGGGCTGGCCTATGATGGAGGCTGCTCTCAGTGACTGCAGCTGCCTGTTTCTTGCCCTTCCAAGGGCTATCTCCAGGAGACATGATGGCCCTGATCAGCAACTCCCATAAATTAATAAAACATAGCAGAGCATCAGCAGTGGACTCAAAGCAAAAAAGACAAGATGGGCAGCACATAAATCTAATAAATAAATAAACAGGCAGAACAAAAGTATGCTTCTAAGGCAGAAAACATGTTTTTATAAATTGCAACTCTTATGAACCCCAAATCAATTTCCTGAAATGCACTTACCAGATGTGATAAAACCTGAACACAAAATTAGGCCCTGGAGGAAATAAAACAAGGCAAGCAAGAGAGACAGTTAAATTCTGAGCACCAGATTCTTTAATACTTCTTCTCTAGAAAAATTACAAAAGAGATGATGGAGTCCCTCTTTAAGGTTCTACTGTTATAGTAAGGAACAAGCCCAGGCAGCCTGGGGGGGATGCTGTGGAAGTATTAATCATTTCCCTCGAACTGACTTTCAATAGTGAGATGGGCAGCATACATATTTAATAAAATAAAAATAGATTCCATTTCTATCACTCTTGTCATGCACAGCTAACCACCCTACACATACAATAAGAACCCCCATCTGCACTGACATAGCTGCAGGGTCACATAAGGGCGGGTTCCCCTCAATCCCCTGCAAAAATTGGGCTACATTCTTAAAAATCTGACTTCAACATTAGAGAGTCTGCTGTCTGCCATAGTGATAAGTCTACGGGGCTACAGTTACTCTCCACTGTCTGAGGTGAGGAAATCTCCCCAGGCAGGAACCCGTTTCCTGCTTTGTCAATTGTCCCTAAATTCTAAGGGCCACCAGTTATCTATGACTCTATTCTGCCCAACTTACTGTCCCAGCGGGGTCCTTCCCGGTACCACCTGACCAGGACATAACCAAGAACTCCGAGGATCAAAAGGGAGAGGCTGACACCGAGGATCAAACCAAGGATGCTGATGGACCCTCTTCCTGAAAATAAAATAGTAAGATCAGGGGAAGATGGGGCAGTGGGCTGTTTGACATCAGTTGCCAAATGAAAGGCCCTTCAGCTTGAGCCTGGAGCACCTGACTCCATTCCCGACCAACAGGAGGGGCAGTCTAGGAGGCTTTGCTGTGCACATGCAAACATCTGTGTGGGAGGGAATGGATGTGCTCATGAGCCACTGGCTCACATCCAGGGAGCTGCAGCCAAACGTTTAGACTGAAAACTTTTGAAGGGGGGACCCAACTTTTACAAACTAGGTTTTCCTCCATCCCCTTTCTCTTTTCCCCTCAAAAACGGAGATCCAAAGAATCCTGTCTGCTCTCCATGAAAGAAGGCACCACAAAAGACAATCACTGGGGAAGAAGAAAGCCACAGGAGCCCTGAAGGAGAGAGAAAAGAAAGGACAGAATTCCCCCGGATGATGTTCTTACATGCAGAAGTTCCTGGGAATAATAGAAGGAAAGGCAGATTCGCCCTAATGCAAGTTTTTCCTTGAGTTGTTTTTGATTTCCTTATTTTGACTCAAGCATCTCACTCTCTAGCTTCTATTGTTTTATTGTCACCCTGAAGAATATTGTGACTACACCTTTATAATAAAAGCTTAAAACAAAAATTCCTCTAAGAACCCCAAAATTTGGACATGAAGCAGCTGCCCAGAGAGAGCAGCACTGTTTTGGCCTAGCAAACATCCTCATCTTACTGCTCCTGTTGGAGAAAAGAGGAAGCCTTCAGGGTGAGCCTGCACCTGAGGCACCCTCATTGGATGGGAGGAGAGCCCCACTTTCCCCTCAGCCAGCCCTCCCACTTCTAACAGTGCTGTCTTTTCCCTCCTGCCAGCTGGAGGTCTTTCCGCCAGAGCTACACTTAAAGCCCTGCTCCTCTTGCCCATTGGCCTCCCGGGTTATGGCACGCCTGGCACTGACATTCCCTCAGTGGCGGGCATCCATTAAGCAGTGGGGGGGGGGATGGACCTTCTGCCTCCAGCTGTCCCCAGAACAATCCTTTATCCGCCAAAAGAGGGGCAGCAAAGGCTTTCCAATTTCAGCATCTGATGGGAAGCTGAAAATCCTCACCTCCCTCTCCTTTTCCTTATCTGGACTCCCTAAATCCGCAGGTAGCAACCTGTCAACACAATGCAGCCCTGTTTCTTCTGAGGGACTCAGCCCCAAGTAGGACATCTGCTCATACTTTCACCTCTCCCCAAAGGCTGGCAGGAAGCAGGGGGAGCTGTGACGTCCAGCCCAGACAGTCACAAGTGTGTTCAGGTCACAAGCCACCCACTCACAGAAGGGGCTCAAACTCACTCAAAACCAGCTGGCCATCCTGGCACCCTATCTGCCTGACAAAAATACCATCTTGGGAGCTGTACTTCTTTGCAATATTTCTCAATTGCAACTATCTAATTACTAGCAGACAATACAATTTCCTCTCTTATCAACTGCTCCCAAGTAAACTCCATGTATTTTCAGGGGAGTGGTGCTCTTTGTTCTTTCTTTGTTTATACATTTCTCTTCTTTTAAGAGAAACTTTCCAAGAAGGTAAGCTGCATCCCTTGAAAATGTAATTTTAAGCATCTAATATAGCAATACAAATGATATCCAGTAAATTTTGAAAAAATAGCACTGGGAGTCAAGTAGAAGAAGTGCTCCTTTAGCAACTGATCAGCCTCTTAAGGAATGATAAGAGTTTGCAAACCTTAAGGCCCTGATCCTTCCTGAACAGCCATGCCAGATCAAAGGCAGTATCCTGAATTGCACTGGGGGGTGTAGCATGAGGGGAGAAGCAGAGAACAGTCATTGTCTCTACCTGAAAGCAAACTCTTTTCTTTAGCAGCCTCTGAGAGGAGACTTGCACATAGCCTCTTGTGCCAACCCTGGAAGACACAGATAACTGAGGATGGGCCACTGAGGCCACGTATGTCCTTCCAATAAGGGCAAAATCTAAGCGCATCCTCTGGTAGGTTTTCAGCAGACATTTGCTGTAGGTGTACCATTTGTTTCTCCTGTTCAGCACAGCTACTGCCCTCAGTCCATTCAAAGCAGGAGATGATGAACAACTGTCATCACAAGTCCTCCAGAATTTCTGCACATTTTCTCCCCAAAGATTTATCACCTAAATTCAAGGCACCCTCAGAGAAAGTGTCTTCTATTGCCCAAGTAATTGAGAGACCCAAAGGGCACAAGCCCCCTCGCAATGTTTCCTTGCACACCCATCTTCATCAGAAGGAAGAGAATCCCTGGAGCACAACTGACACAGGTCTAGGGTGAGAGTGCTGAGCCAAAGCCCTTGAAACATCACCCAGCTCTCCTGCTTCCTCTGCCCAGAAGAAGGGCAATGCTAAACCTCTAGGAGAAGCCAGATGGCAACCCTGCTATTTCTCAGAGTTCTGGGATTCCACCCCCACCCATCTTCAAAGGCCTGCATCTCATGGGGCGGGGGGGGGAGGAGCTAACCCAGAAAATTCAACCTTTACCTGTCATTGTAAAATGCAAAGGTTGCCCACAGCAGATCACTTGATGCTTTTGCTCTGGCCAAAAGGGCTCTTAAAGCAGCTGCTCCCCCGGAGCTGTCAGCAATGGCGGCGGCGGCGGCGGCAGCTGCAGGGACTCTCCTGGAATCCTCCTGCCCGGGGAGGCCCTCCCTTCAGGGCCGGCCCCGCTAGCACAAGCCCAATGACTGGTCCAGGGGCAAATCTTTGAGTTGACACAGTCGCCTAGCAGCGCACTTGCTTCCTGGTTTCCGGGCTGCTCTGAAGCTCCGCCTCTTTCTCCTGGCAGCCCAGACAACCCAAAGCCATTGGGGGGGGGGGGGGCAAACAGCAGCTTCTAGCAAAGAAGTCACTGTCCGGAGCCGGTTGGTATGAAGAATGGAGGCTTGGACCTTCTCTGGGTACCTCTCCCAGACGCCTCGGACGGGAGGTGGGCAGGTCATGCCCACCCTACGCCGAGCTGGGGCTTAATGGCTGAAAAGAGCAGCGGCCCTTGTTGGACAAGTTCCTTCTCCGGCCGGGATTTAACACCACTAGCCCAGAGCTCGGTTCCGCCCACCCTTGACCGCTAGAGTCTCAGTCCATCCTGGCTATTGTCTTGGAGAGAAAGGAAGCCTCCCGGCTCTGCCAGGAATCACTGAGCAACGCTGTGAGGAGGAAGCGGGAGGCGCGTGCACAGGCTGGCAGCCGGGCCAGCTGCTTCTGGCCAGTGGCGGGAGTCGCGATGCGGCTGCTCCGGGCGCCTTGGCTGGAGGGGGCGGAGGCTCGCTTGTTTCGGAACTGAGCGCGCAGGGCGGGAACTCGGCAGGTGCCGCAGGGAGAAGCGCCCCCGCAATGGTTCCAGCGCACCGCAGCCCTACCCAGCCGGAAGCCTCGCCCGGGGCGGGAGATCCGAGGAAGTAGCCGGGCCGCCGGCGGTCGCGGGCGAGAGGGGCTTCTCAGTCCCTCCGGCCCTCCAGCTCCCCCCGCCAGTCAGACCACCCGGGCGAAAGCGAGAAAAGGGAGGTGTGCATTTCCCGGGCTGGTTCTTGAGCTCCGCGAGGAAGCCCCCCAAGAGAAACTTCGAGCCCGGCGCTCCGGCGCGGCTGTGCCGTCCTCATTTCGCTGCAAGGGGGCGAAACGGGCTCCGGAGCGCTTGGCACTGGCGAGCGGCAGCATCTTGAAAGCCCTTCAACCGTCAGGCCATCGGCTCGGGGTCCGTGGAGCTGGAAGGAGCACCTCGCGGGCTGACCGTTCCCCGAGGCAGGAAGACCCTCTGCCCGCTCGGAAAGAGGCGGAGTTGGGCCACAATACCATATGCCGAAATGAGCTAAAGGAAATGAATCCTGCCAGCCTCCTCGGCTTTCTTTCTCCAAGCCTCCTCCTCGCTCATGAAGCCCTCTGCTTCGAAGGGAAAGCCTCTTCGGTTTCAGAAGAAGCTGGAAATGCAGATAGCTCTGGGCAGCCACCCTCTCCGAGACAGGCAAGGAGGGGCCGGGGTTTCCCAGAAGCATTGAGGTGTTAGCTCTTCTCCCTGCAGTTGGGAATTGGGGGCCTCCTACTGCCTCTCATCCTGGTGGAAAAGTTCTTAAGAGTCCCAGGGAAGAGAAGGAGAGGTCCCTCCCAAACGGATGTGGGATTCATGAAAGGCATTAAGCTCTCTCCTTCCTTGCACCACTTGTCACCTTGGTTTTATATATCATCTTCTTCGAGAACTATATTAACTCTGAGCACTGAGGCATAGTGTCTTGTGTGTGTTGTGGCCAATCCTGGCTCACCTAAGGCAACCAAATCACTTTGAATAAAGAGCATAGTTTTATTAAAATGCATATGATATAAACTGTTGTGGATTTTTGCCAAAATAAGAAGCACAACATAGGGAGAAGAAAAGTGTTTATTGCAAGGATGGTTGAGTCTCTGCATCACAAGAAAGAGGGGCCCCATCTGTTTTTTAAGTTGTCTGGGGCCAGGGGGCTGTCAGTTTGGGTCTGAAGGGATTGGGCAAAGAGAGGACCTGGGTCCCAAGAGAGGACAGGGTGTGGGGAAAGGATGCCACCTCCATTTTGTTTGCTAGGTTGATTTTCAGCACTACAATATTGGGCTCCCAGCAAAGATGAGCAGCCCTGAGCAAAAGCAGAGCCAGTGCTGATGCACCTTTGGCCTTCTATAGCCAGACAAAAGAGAGGAAAAGGCAGAGACGGTGGAAATGACAAAGTGCTGTTAGAATATTTGAAATAAAACCATCCATGAGGCTTTCCTGTTATTTTTCCCTTCCTGTTAAGTCACTTGCTGGCCATATTATCGTTCAGAAGAGTGAACAGACCACAGATTCCTGACTGAGTCTTTTCCCTATCACCAGTCTGGTCAATTCAGCTTGCTGTGAGAGTTTCTTTTACAAGGGCTCTTTATAAGAGCTTTTATGTATTGGGGACGGGGAGGGGGGGAGGACGACATCTGGTAAGTTTGGTAGTGAATGTAGCTGATGTGTGTCTAGGTGGGGGTCATATCTTTTACAATCACAACAGCTACACCTGGTAATGATTTCTTGCCCCAAATTATACCTCAGAATAAATAAAAAAATCTAAAGATGTTGCCTCAGGCAGAGGAGCACCATAAATTAAGCAAGGGGGGGCGTGAACCGCCTGGCCAAGAAGAGCATGAGGTCTCTGGACATCCTTTGGCCTGGCTGCTGATCTGGGAAAGGCTGCCAGCTGCAGAGAGTCAGGAAAGGAAGGGGGCACTGAACCCAGCAGGATGCAGTTGCTCCTCCACCATCTTGACTTGGCATCTGATCCATCTGAGCCACAGCGAGGGCAGGTGCTCGTTGCTTATTATAGATGGGGTGTTAAATTGGGCCAGGAATGGATTCAGTAATAAGGCCTTAGAAATGCTGCTCTCCTCAAGCTCCAGTAAAAAGCTCGCTCCTGCAGGGAGACATCTGCCTGGCAAGGGGACCAGGAAGTGAGCGTGCGAGTGAAGAAGAGAAGCTGAGGGGGAGAATCGGCAGCATGGCAAGGGGGCACTTCTTAATCAGCTTGCTCACCGAGCAAGGGCAGCCTAAAACTGTGAGACCTTGCAAAGGAGACACCACCTGATTCCCGGCTCTCAAGGCATCGCTGCACATCTGCTCTGCTGTCTTGCCAGGAGGAGACCTGGAGAAAGACCCATGTCCAGGTGCAGCCACCTTCAGTCCTGAAGCACTGAAGAACCACTAAAGAGGGTAAGGAAACCACACTGAGCTCCGCTGGGCCTCCAAAAGGCCCCTTCTCCAGCAAAGCCTGCCTCCCTCTCCACAGGGATGCATCACAGAAACCAGTATTCAGCAGAGGAGCACCTACTGGTTTCAAGATGCAGTTAAAGCAGACCCAGCTTCCCACCCTGCCCTTCAGTCCTCTCTTTCTCCTCTACTTTCTGAGGGAGGAAGGCAGCATTTCCAATCAACACCCCAATATGATGATATTTAATTGTCAGAAGGAGAACCAGGTCTTTGGTCTCGTGTCCATTCCTGCAGCTACAGGGCTTCTTGAAACCAAAGCCCAGTCTGAACCCAGAACCCTGCACCCTTCAGACATGAGCAGCGCCAGGCTTGATATCTGCAGAGTTTCTCCCAAGAAGCAGCACTTTTTTGCAGCCAGTTGAGTAACATAGTTGTGTCTCAAGCGTCAGTCCTTTGAAAGAGGGTCTTCTCTTGCCCTCGCCAGAGCCTGGCAGATCAACCTGGAGGGTTGGATCCCAGAGATCTGCCCTTCGTAAAGTCAGGCCTTCGGGGCTGATTTAGAGTCTATTTTGGAGCCTGGCAGCCCATTCTCCGTGTTCTCGATCGCTGAAGAGCTCACCAGGCACTCCCTGCAGGAGACAGAGAACAGACTGGCTTAGTCCTGCTTCATACAAGCAGAGGGGCTGTCCTGGGGGCTGCTCCTCCTTCCCATGCCATTCAGTGGGAAGGCAAGGCCTCTCAGGAGCTCCTCTGCCTGGAGGAGTTTGCAATGGCAGGAGGGCCAGCAGAGCCTGCTCCCACACCAGACCTCCTGCCTGGAGAACCAGATGGCTGTCGCTTGAAGACTTGCTACTGAGCCAGCCACGACTGGCCCAAAGAAGGCCGCTTGCCCACACTCCATCCAAGGCAGCATAAGCACACTCACTTCTGTTTCCGTGTCTTCTTGAGGATGAAGAGGACCAGTTTCTTGGTCAGCATGATAAGGATGAGGAGCCCAATGACACCACCCGCAACAGACAAAATGATCAGCGTCAATGTGTTGTCAACCTTCTCCACTGGGGGAGGCAGAGAAGGCAATGAGGGCCATGGAGAAAGGAGCCCCCTGCCTTGCACCCTCAAGCCACAGACTTCCCCAAACCCAAGCTCAGCAAGCCAATGGCTCGGAGGAAGGCCCGTTCCCACAACCCCAACTATGGAGCTGAAAAATGCAGTCCTGCCTCAATCGGTTGCCTCTAACTGTGCACGACCGAACCAGGGTCCATTGCCCAGCTGCTACTCACACATCACAACCACTTTGAGAGTAAAGGTGCCACTGTGGTTGGCATCCTTCTCTTTGGGGTTCTTGACTAAGCAGGTGTATGGCCCGGAGTCCTCAAAGTCAGCATCAAGCAACAGGAGGGAAACGTTGAACTCCCGGTTGTCCTTGCTGAGTGGCAGGTCAGGTGGTAACATGTGCTTAAGGTTGAACTTGTACTCTGGATAAGGCTCTGGCTTGGAGTCTTTGTTCTTCACGACCCCTTTGAATATCTGCAGCAGGTGAAGAGCAGTGAGTGAAGGCATGGCTCCCGAAACCTTTCCCCAAGGTGGAGTCAAGGTGCTATCCAAGAACTACCTGGTGCAGCTCACCAAGCATCTTCTCAGCAAAGTGCTGAGAAGGAGTCACAGTGGGTGAGGTTGAGGGAGCTGTCCCCACTCCTCCTCCCCTTCTGTGCAGACAGTGGCAGTTGGGCTTCCTGGCAATGTAGACTTTTCCGTAAGGGCCCCACATTTCCCCCTCCACACTTGGACCCTGTTTCTTGGAAAATGGGCCATACAAGGGAGAATGCTGTGCCTCTCTCAGAACTAGGGAATTAGATTGCTTCCATCTGCTTCCACAAGCCCTAGAATGCAGGGAGTAGACCCTGTTCTTTTGCAGCTTCTGGACTACACTGTAAAGAAGGAACAGAAGAATTGTCCATGCTCTCTAGCTGTTCTCCAAGCAGACCAAGTAACAGAATCAGGCTCTGTAGGGCTGGTAATAGAGACAGCCAAGGCTGAGGATTTGGGAGAATCTCTTTCCTTGCTACTTATTAAATGTGAAGGCTTGTTGTCATTACATTACATTACCATTAATAAAAGCACCAACAATCATGATACCTTAAAGAATAAGGAATTTATCTCATAAACTGAATAGTATAGGTAGACCTTGCTTAATGACTGCCTTGTTCAGCGACTATTCAGAGCTACAAAGGCACTGAAAAGTAACTTTATGACCAGTCCTCAACACTTACAACCGTGGCAGCTTTGCTTTTGCAAATAGCATCCCACAGTCACATGATTGCCATTTGCATGTTTCATAGCCAGCTTCTGACAAACAGAGTCAATGGAGAAGGTAGCAATAAAATCGCAAGCCATGGTCACATGGTATCTTATCAACCACATTACTAATGATGGAGCTGCCGGTCCCATTTGTGGTTGTTAAGCAAGGACTATCTGACAATCCATTCATCTTCAAGATGCCATAAGTGTCTCTGCTTTCTGCTTGGAATCTAGTTTCACTGAAACCTCTACCACTCCAGCCAAGCAGCCTATCAACTTCCCTCCCAGCCCAGCCCAGCCCATTGTCAATCACAGTAGACCACGCACTTCAGTCTGATTGTGGCTCCATATGAAGTTGGCTTTCTCAATGCCGATGCAGGAGTTGAAAGTACAGGGCAGTAGCACATTGGTGCCATTCTTGGCATAAATAACAGGTGCCTTGCCCACTGACACCTCCAAGGCCAGTGTCCGAGAACACAGCTGAAGTCCTAAGGAGGAAAGAAAGAAAGAAAGAAAGAAAGAAAGAAAGAAAGAAAGAAAGAAAGAAAGAAAGAAAGAAAGAAAGAAAGATGCTCAGAGTTGAGTCTCTGCTTACAAAAATGGGCAACCCCCCCCCCTCCTGGATTTGTGTTGCTGCTTTCCCAACACAGCCATGGCAAGGAACTCAAAACCTTCTAAACAGAGGAAGGCAGAGAGCCTTGTGGTCCATTTTGCCTAGAGTTTGCAGTTGCTACCTAGAGTTCTCCTACATCTTGGCAGGATTGTTTTTATCTGACTTGACTTTTTTGGATCAGATGGACTCTTTTCACATCAAGTGTGTGTCCTTGCCCTTATTTGAAGGGGGCTTGCCCAATGACCACATAAAAAGGTCACAGCAAACTGAACAGCTTCCTGTGTACATGTGGACCTTGGTTCTGCAAAGCCAGCTTTGGTGGGGGGGGGGGAAGAGCCATCATCCCTAGTAGCCAGCAGTCACAGATAACTTTGTTCTTCAGCTTGCTTCCTGATCCATGGCCTACAGGCTCCATCCAACCACTTTACTCCTCTTGAGCAAAACAGAAATGATCTCATAGCCCCAACTCAGAGTTTTGACATGACCATTAGGAAAGCAGAGCAGTTCAAGCACAATGAAGATGCTGGAAGACCTGGTCATGCCCTACTTTCTCAAATTTCCAGATGATGCACCAAATGGTCCAAACATGTTGGACCAACATGTTCTTACACTGGACCAAGTGTAAGAATATGTCTATCAGAAGAACTGGATCTTTACTGACATCATAAATCAATTTATAAAATAAGGAGCCTCTATACCCTCAACTGAAGATGCAACAATTGGGCAAATTAAGCAGAATGCCGAGAAGGTCCCAATTCAGCCAAAGTATGTCTTCCAACGATGCTACCAACCAAACAGAATTGTCTGAAGGGAAGGATAGCTCTACCTCTTGTAAGCCAATAATAGAGTTATGGGGCTCTTTGAAAATGGTGACTGTTCAAACTTCTTAGATGGCCCACTTTCCCCCTTCTTTGCAGCTTAACATACAGACTAAGTTCACAGGACATGCTAGACAAGCTAAAACAAATTGGCATTTTGTATGAAGTAGGTTAGGGGACCCAGTTGCAATTTCAGCTCTGGTTCCCAGTTCAGACATCTAGGTCCCACATATGCCTAAAAAAGAAGACTTCTTTATGTTGTGCTCCCTGAAACTTGGCCAAGGGCAGCTCTCTAGAGCCCATGAAATGGCGGAAGAGCAGAGTTCCTGGAGCAGGTGCAGCGGGGGAGGGGGGATGGTGGTACAGAGAAGAGTCAGCTGTATTCTTTCATGGCTCAAGGACACTCAGGGGTTTAGCTTCTGTTTACATTCTCTTCCAGCACCTCCTCCAAGCCATCTTACATGTGCCCAAGTCAGCCCAGTTCTTGGCAGGACTGGCCAGCCAGGTCACCCCATCAACAAGGGGACTTGGGACCATGGCCTGAGATGGGTGCAATCCCTATTCCAGACATTGAATTGCTGTGTGTCTTGAACTAAACTTGTTTGTGGCATGATCACAAATGAGGGCAGCCCTGGAAGAATCCCCTCCCTAAGTATTGTCAAGCTGGGTTCCATGGGAGGAAATGGCAGCTGTCCAACAGGAGCCCCTGCTATCTGTGGCAGGGTGTGCTGCTCTTCTGCCTGCTGATCAGAAGCACATAGGTGCATGGTCAATCCACCCCATTCTTGTAACCTAGCCAATGCCTAGAATTCAAAAGCTACACACCCAAAGAAGGGAGACCATGGGGTCAGTTGGGAAGGGCAGGCCCAGGTTCTAATCCACTCTCAGCCATGGAAACTCCCTGGGTAACTTTGGCCCCATCATTTTCTCTCAGCCCTCCCCATGAGGTAGCTGCTATGGGAATAACCTGAAAGAAGAGACTCAAGGAAGCTGTCTTCAGCCGTTGGAAGAAAGACGCCTCTACCAAACAAAAGGGATATAGACTCAGATCCACCCATCTCACTCCCTGAGCCAATGGCAGTTTCTCCATTTCTGCCCCAAAGGGAACCTGACCCCAGAGCAACTCAGGTGCGTCACCATGGATAGAGCTGGTGTCTCAAGGAAGAGAGCTCTCTCAGACTCAAGGGGGAAGCCTCCACTGTCAAAGGCAAAGGTAGCTGCCTGTCCAAAAACCGAGAGCCTCTTCACCTCTGGCTCAGCTTTCCAGTGGGTTCAGCCTCCTTTGGCAGTCACTGGTGGGAGGTACCAGCCCAGCACTAGTCCTTGCTCAGAGAGTCATCCAGCCTGCTCCCCACAGCACCAAAGATTCTGCAAAGTCATGGAGCTCTGAATATTTTTGGCCCAGATGTAGGTAAGGTGGAAGCATTAACAGGGATTTGAATGGAACAAGACCTCTGCAAGGTGCCAAACCCTTGAGTGGGATCCAGCTGATTAGCCAATGCAAGCTGGCACCCCAGGAGCCTCTGGTTTCTCTGGGACTCCTAAAGCAGAGCAATTGTCAAGCTCTCTTACACAACTGAGCCAGGGAGGAAAATGGGAGGGGGGAGGCTTTGTAATTAAAGTTTTTCAGAAGTAATTATCAGACACTACATTATTTGACTACAGGTATTTGCCATTCAGAAAACAAAATAACTTAGGGCTGATCTTGCTAACATTAGTAGAGTGATTTTTCCCCCCTTTTCCTTTTTGCAAGAGCTCAATTAAAATTGCATTCTCAGTAGGGGAAAAGAATTCATTTAAAGTAGGGGGACTACAAGGCCCATCTGATTCTCCTTGAATGCATGCCATCTTGCCTTTGCTCCAGAGAAAGGACTTGAGACTAAGGGACCTGGCATCCTTCTGACTTGTTCAGGGGTCTTGGATGGGATACTCACTGTCAGAATCCAATTATACTTCATCTCCAGTTATCAATTATAGAAAACCCCATTTCTGCCCTCTCTGGATTCTGTCATACAAGAAAGAGAAGGGGGTGAACAAAGGGGCTTTATGGCCCTCACTTCCTTCGGTACAACTTCAAAGGGATTGAATGTGGATAGCACCAAAAGGCTATTTACCTTTCATGTAGTTTTCTCTGAAGTCTCCATCCAGCCGGCAGAAAGGAAAAGGGGGTGGGATTGTGATGCCTGAAACTGTCACTGGAAGAGGGGGGTGATTGGATGGGACTACTGGGGAACCCCTTAAAACCTCGAATGGGAGAGCTTGGACCCCAAGTCCTGTCTAGAACGCCTGCAACCATTTTCTCTTAATAAAGGATTCCTGTTGGAAGAATTATTCCAAGAGTTCTGTCTTCTTAAGACGCAAAGTGGGGTGGGTCCTTACACTCACATTCCAGGGAAAGAAAACAGCATCACCTGTAAAGACGGGGAAGGGAAGGTGCCTCGGATCCTCTTCTCTGAACCTCTCAGAGCAACCGGGAGATTCAGCACCCTCCCCGCACCCCACTTTCAAGAAGTTCAGCGCGAACGGCCACAAACTGTGTGTAAACCAAGTTTCTTGGAGCTAAAGCAAACTTGCAGCGATGTCGTACTTACTTCATGGGCGTTGTTTAGGATTCTACTCGAATCTTTAAAAAGATATCCGGGAGAGGGAGGGGGAAGAGTGAGGGAGAAGAGGCACGCAGAAGACACCGCCAGCTAGAGCAAAAAGTCTCCGAACACGCTACAGCAAGTGCGGAAGAACGTGCCAGTCCCGGGCTTCCCCTAGCCTGCCCCCGACCTCGCGCAGGGACGGCAGCCGGGCGGAGGCGGGACGGGGTCAAGGGAACTGCAGTCGTGGCACGCGCCAGTGGAACGGGGAAGGCAGAGGTTCCCCCGCTTTCTATCCGAGCCCCGCGCCCTGCTAAGTGAGCGCGGACGGATCGGTGGGCTCGGCCCCCAGGTGACCGAGGGTTCCCCGAAGCTCAGAGCGGCTCCGCGTCCTTACCCAGCAAGGCGACTCCCAGCCAGTCCAAGGCCATCTCCGCAACTACTTGGCCGCCTCTTTCCTCTCCCGTGGACGCCCCAGTCTCCGACTCCCGAAGTTGCTTTCGCGACAGACCAGCCGCCGCAGTTGCCGCTTCTGGCTCCTCGCACGGGCCGCCCCTTCCAGCAGCCGGCAGCCCAAAAGGCAGCGAGAGGAGGAGGAGGAGGCGGACACTCCCGGAACCGCCTCCGCGCTGATGCCAGGCGTCCCGCAGAGGCGCGGAGGGCGCGCGCAGCCTCGTCATACCGGGCCTGGGGAGCAGCGCCGTCCTCCTCGAAGGCCGTTGTCCTCCTGCCGCCCGCAGCGCCGGATAGACGGCTGGAGCAGACACGCCAAGCCCTCCCAGCGTTGGCTGCTTTGAATTTACCCCGCCGGGATGCAGTGTTCGCCTGGTCTGTTCCCCCAACCATGGTTAAGCAAACTGTGGGTTGGCCGGTGCGCGCACTGCTGAATTAGGCCTTGGGAACTTCCAAGCATTCAACAAAGGAAGCTTTTGGGGGCGAAAAAGGGGCAGGCGAGGTGACACCTTTATCTGTTTACTAGAATAGGAAGGAAGCCCTGCTCAGCTTGGCTCTTCTCAGCCCTGGATCCCCCGCAGGGCAATGGGGAAGCTACAGATATCTATCTCTCCAGTGGGATATGTCGGGCTTGAGAAGGTTTCCCCAGATGGTTAGACAGGCGGTGGTTCGAACTTTTGGAGCAGGGAAAAGGAAAATCAGGTGAGGGAGCACAGAGAAGATTCTTTCTCACATACAAAGGAGTAGTTACTGCTGAAGCAGCAGGAGGGAAGACCTTGTGCTGATTAGGGAAGGACTTCTTTCACTTTTGGGGTGCTGGGATCTTGCTGCCAATTTTGCTCAGCCAGCTTTAAGGACAGGTTGGGCTCCAGCATCCCACTCTCTGGGAAGCAGCCAGTGGCCATTTCAGGAGAGCGATCCTCGGCCTGGCCTGGCCTAGCGTGTGCCAGAGAAATACCACCTAAACTAGACCCCCCCACCCCGCAATGAATTCCTTCTGGTGCTGCATAGAAAGGGAAGAGATGGAGAAAAGAAGGCAGGAAAAGTTCCTGGCTGAAGGGGCAGAGCTGTGGGGCAGGGCAGAGGAGCCAGTCTTGGGGAGGGGCATCCTGAGCCACAGGCTGGGTTCTGCTGATGTGGCAGGTAAATGGTGCGGAGATGCTGCGGTAGTGGCAGCTTCTGAAGCTCCCAAAGAATCATGACTCAGGGATTGTGCAGTGAAAGATCAAAAAAAAAAAAAAAAAAAAAAAGAAAGAAAAAAAGAAAGAAAAAGCTGTAAAGGTGCCAGAAATTCTGGGCAGCAGCCTAGGGGTGGGGGGTGGGGATGAGCAACTCTTACTGCATGGGAGGAGGGGAATTCTTTTTCCATGTCTCTGTTGCGGGTGACCATTGCAGAAAGTCAGGGGCACTAGGCCAAGAGCCTAGCCCCATTGAGGCCAGCTGGACCTCAGCCAGGAGCTGGCCAGGACTCTCCAGAGGAGAAGAGGCCTTCCTGCTCCCCATGCAAAGGGGAGTTTTATTGGTGCCAGGGAGCCTCAGCGCTCAAAGAGCGAGCACCGGAGAGAAATCCCAGCGCTCGCTGGAGACGCTTGGCTTCTTGCGGCCGCAGCAACGCAACCTTGCTCCGTTTTTCCGACGCTCTTCTGTTCTTTTCTGCCGCTTGTACCCCTCCAAGGAAGGAAGCCGGGAGGGGGCAGTTTATCCCCAAGACCTCACAGCTATCGGTCCCGCAAAGCTTTCTGCGGCTCTGCGAAGCCTAACGGCAGCACGCAGCCTCTCCGTGTCGGCGCCGGCGAATTCTTACGAAGACTTCACCGAGGAAATCCGGTGGCTTCCCTGACCCCGAAAAGGGCCCTCGCAGGAGAGGGAGGGGCACGTGGCCTGGCTCTCTGGCCGCCAAGCCCTCTCCCGCGGAGGCGATCCTCTCTCTCAGGCTGTCCCCGCCTTCGCAGGTGCGCGGCTGCGGCCGGCGGCTTGTCCTCCTTGCACCCTCTCGCTCTCCACGAGCGATCGTCGGGCGCAATAATAGAAGGGCCCGGGAGCGCGCCCGGCTGGCGCGAAGCAAACTGCTGTCTTAGCAATCTTCCCTTCCGGGGGGGGGGAGGAGGGCGGCGGAAAGCAGGGCGTCCCGGAAGAACTTCTCGTCCGTGGATTTCAAGCTGCTGTCGAGGCTGAGGAGTTGGGTTTCTCCGCCTCCGGGGGGGGGTGTCTTTCCAGAGGACAGCAAGCACGAGTTGACCAGGCGCTTTGCACACGCCCCAAGAACCTCTGCGGACGTCCTCTGCCCTGGGACACCCAGCTCTCGCTGCTGGCCGCCCAGTCGGCTTGAGCGGTCTGCTGCTTCAGCCTCTCCTCTGCTGGCTGCTCCGCACTCGCGGCATCGCTTGCCCCCCTCCCCAGCCTGAAGCAGGGCCTCTTCCCGCTGACCTCACCCGAGCGCGGGGAAGTTGCAGGGCCAGACAGCCAGGCTTCCTCGGGGGCACTGCCGGTTTCTGAAGCCAGTTCTCTTCCGCACCAGGCAAGGAAACGGGCTCCTTCAGATGAGGGGACGGTTCGCGTTTCTGGGCTATTCGGAGGGCAGGACGCGAGTCGGGCCAGGGAGCTTTGATTGTCCCTTTCTTTCGGAATTTCTCCCGACCAGAAAGGGTCTAGCGCGCGCACTCGGACGTCCTGCTGCGAAGCCCCTCAAGGGAGGCTGAGAAGCGCAACGAGGCCGCTTTCTCCGGCCGCCAAGGGAGATGCTTGCAGACGCCCGAGGGACACCGCCCCTCGGAGAAACTCCTGAGAAAACCCGACCTAAGCCAGCGCTTCGTCTTCCCGGCCAAAGGAGTCCGGAGCCATAGCGGCTCTCGCTCTACCGGGATCTCCCGCACCTGGGCTGCAAACCAGGTGGCCGCCTTTGCCTCCTGCTCCGCCGAAGTGTTGCAGCGGAGTTCTGGGAATCCTCCAGGAAAGAAGCCGCCGCCCGCCAGGAGCGGAAGAAGCGCGGCAGAGAAGAGGCACCTCTCTCGTTGGTACGCTGTTGGCCTGCCCGGGAGGGAGCCAAGAACCCCGCAGCTGTCGTCCGCTGTCCGTCGGCCCGAGCGGGTTTGTAGCTCCAGCAAGGACCGCTATACAGTCCTGCCCTATTTCTTTCCTTCCCGCCCTTCTGGTCGCAGACGCTCAGCCCCGGTGGGATGGAGAAACAGAGAGTCAGGCGCCCCCGCAGCCCTTCTTGGATGAGCCGCTGCAGAACTTACTGAGGGCCGAGGAAAGCCCTGATCCGGAGCAGCCTGAGGCGCAGCAGCATCCAAGGAAAAGAAGAGAGGAAAAGGAGAAACCGGGCCCAGCAGCTCAGTCGGCTCTGATCCTCGGGGGCGGCCAGCTACCCGCCCAACTAAAGTGGGGTCTGTAGCATGTTGGTGCTCCTTCCCTAGCTCTCCGACGCCAAGATTCTGTGGCCAAATTGCCACGATGGCGGGCCCAATCCACGGGCGCTGCGGATGCTCAGGGTCACAGCTGAGACCAGGCACTTCCTGAGCGCCTCCAGGCCGGATAGCAGGTCTGCTTACCCAAAGGGGCGGCGGATTCCCTTGCCTGGCCGAGGGCTGAAAGAGAAGAAACCTCCGCAGCCACGCTAGCCTTCCGGCCAAGAAAGGGAGCCAAGATTGAGGAAGGCTGCGGGGAGGGGGGCTTACTCAGTCTCTCGCCTTGGGCTTTAGTGCATCTTGGGAAGGGATTCAATCCCTTTCTCGAGGGAGGGAGGGAGGGAGGGAGGGAGGGAGGGAGGGACAGCAGCCAGCGGCCTCTGCAATCTCCCCAGTGCCGCTTGCTGCAGTACCGGCCTCCGGCAGTTTCGACTTTTGTCCCGGCTATTCTCTTCCTCAGCACCCGAGACGGCTCCCCTCTCGAAAGGCTTTCAAGAGTTGTGTAAGTACTGAACCCCAAACTACTTAACCTGCTATAAAGTGGCTGGCAGGGGTGGGTGGGAGTCTTTCAGACCCTCCATCTGTGCTAGGAGGTTCAGGTTGGTGACCCTAAGTTTCAAAGAGCGTCACCCCACAGCCTTCCTTGAGGCCCCAATGCACAGGCATTCTGGGCCAAAAGCCGCTTCAGAGGTCCTGATTGCCCCGGGTTCCCCTTCAACAGCAATGCAAGCAGCTTCTGCTCTCAGCCCCCTTCAGATCCGTTGGCTTTGAATCCAGTTGGCCCAGTGGAGAGCGGTTGAAGAAAGGGAAAGGCCACTTGCCCATTGGAGAGACCTTTTTCCTCAATTGAGGAAAAAGGGGCAACATCAACAAACAGCCCCCTTCCCTCCCTTTTCACTGGTAGGAATAAATAGGGAAGAAGGCCCACGGGGTGTGTCAAGATGGGGAAACAGAGAGGACTTGCCCCAGGGTCCCATCCCCCCAGGGAAAGAAGCAGAGGTCTGCCTGTGTTGAGAGGCAAGCTCTGCTTTATTTCAGGTGACTGTTGGACTTCCTGAGCAGACCCAGGATAAGAAATATTGATGTCCATGCAAATGGAGGTCACCTCAATTCTGCAGTTACAAAAAGAGTGATGAAAACTTTTCAGGTTGAGACTTATCAAACTGAATGGCAGATTTTGCAAAATAAGGACAGAAAGGTTGCATAATCCATCTCAGCAGAGGGCAGGTGTTGGGAACATGAGGGGGGGGGTTGAGGGGGATGATTTGCAATCAACAGACAGCAAAGTGCAATTCCAGGGAGAAGCAGCAGAGCCAAAGACATCAGCACAGTCAGAAGCCAACCGGGGAATCACTTGCTCTCACCCCCCAGGGAGCATCCTAGGAAAGGAGCCACCTTCCCAGAGCTTGTTCAGGGGTTGCTGAGTGGAGAATCCCAGCAGCGGAAATGGGGGGGGGGGATGGAGGCCTCCAGGGCCATTCTTGCTTTGAGGCTCTAACTAGCAGGAAAGATGTAAGCAGAGAAAGCAAAGACCAGTTGGCTGCAGTGGGTCCAGGTGGAAATTCTTCTATTAAGCCCCAAACAACCAACCAACCTTCCTTCCTTCCTTCCTTCCTTCCTTCCTTCCTTCCTTCCTTCCTTCCTTCCTTCCTTCCTTCCTTCCTTCCCCCTCAGATCATACATGTGCACTTGCACACATCTCCTGCTTATGCCAGGCAGAAAACCTTCAGGGTTTTTCATGAGAAGGGTGCGAGGGTCAACAGCACTCCTTCCAAACAATCCAGCAGTGGGTTTGCAAGATGGGGGGGCACAGTGCTGTCCTGCAAGAGAGATGGCTGCTGGCCCATGGCAGGCAGTGAATTCTCTTGGCAGTGGCGAGTTGTGCTTGGCATTCAAGGTGGGAAGTGAGAAATGGCAGTTTCTGCTTTGGAAGTTTCTCCCCCCTCCAGCTGTGAGCCCTCACCCCATCGGCTCCTAAGCCAGCTGCCTCCTCTCAGGCCCCTTCCAGCAGGGAACCCAGTGCTCCATGAGGAAAGGAAACAAGCTTTCACCTCCCCAAGACTTGCCATGAAGGCAGCAGCAGCAGGGTGGAGGGTGGGGTAGGCCTTCTTGCCAGGGACATAAAGCAGGGCCTCTTCTGTCCAAATGGAGGAGCCACCTGTCTGGGACAGGAATACAGATTCATCCCAGGCAGTTTCCAATTTCAGCAAAGTCCCCCCCCCATAAAAACCCACTGCTAGCCGCCAGTCCCTGCTGTGCTCTGGTCCAAGAGCACCCTGGTGAGGAGGGAGAAAGTACCCGGGTCTTTCTGAGATGTTGGGTGGAGCTCTTTGCTTTTGAGAAAGTCCGTGGGAGAAGTGGCCAGGGACAAGGAGGAGCAGGGAGACCAGCCTGGGGGGAGAGTGCCCCTACTTCATGCCTTCCTCTGGGTTCCCTTCCCCATCTGTCTTGCCCTCTTCTTCAGTCTTCTGGTCATCCGTGTTGAGCCTCTGCTGCTTCTTGCGCCGGACACACTTAACAATGACCAAGGCGAGGATCACCACAGCAAGGAAGCCCCCCACAGTGGCCCCCACGATCACAGCCACAGTGGAGTCCCGTTCTGGGGGCTCTGCGGAGAGAAGCCCAGTATCAGGCAAGGCACAGCACCAGGGATCCACTCCCAGTAGCAGCAGCACAAGCAGCAGGAAAGGCTTCTTGGCCCTTTTCCAGAAAACTGGGGAAAGAGCAACCTGGGGAGGAGAGGATCCCCCTGTGTCCCACAGTGGGCTTCTGGGGTCCTCCAGGAAGGGGAGCAAGTGAGAAGGGAAGGGGGTGGAGTCACATCCTGACCTTCTGTGAGGACTTTGAGGCTGATCTGGCCATGGCCCTTTTGTCGGTCAGGCGGGTTCATCACGTAGCAGTTGTACAGCCCTGCATCCTCCAGCTGCACGTTATGGAGGGTGAAAGACACATCATTCTTCCTGGGGTTCCCTGTAAACTCCACACGATCCTCAAAACGCTTCAGCTCCACAGGAACCACTTTCAGCTTAAACTGCAGGAACTGGAGAGGAGAGTGGACAAGAATGGGAAAATCAGAAGAATTGCAGGGTCTTCGGAGCACCCCACACTCCAGTCTGGCCCGCTCTCTGGAATTCCTGGCAGTGGTGGGCAGAGTGGGAGGGAGCATAGGCAGAGAGCTTAGGAAACTTGGACAAGGGTCACCCAGTTCATGGCCCATGCCTCCCCCCCACCCAGGTGCTGCAAAGCCCAGCTGTGGAGGGTGAGGAAACTGGCTCCCCTCCTCCTGGCACAGTTGATAGGCCAAGAGGCACAAGCAGCATTCAAGCATGGGGCACAGGGATTGTCCAGCCCTCCGGTCCAGATACTCACCATCTCTTCGGTGCAGTTCTGGCAGGTTTGATAGGTCCAGTTCAGTGAGAACTGCTTCTTGTCTACCTGGTAGCAGGAATTGAAAGTGCAGCTGAGCCGGATGGAAGAGCCATTCAGAGCATAGACAGTGGCTGGGGCCATCAGCTCCATGCCCAGCGTGTTCAGCACTAGCAAGGAGAGAAGAGCCCCCCCACACAATGCTGTTATTCCTGTTTGCACTAAGACATACTGCAGATCCTTCCAAGGGGGGGGGGCAACAGTATAGAAACTGTGGCTACCACGGAACTGGCACTGCCATGTCTGGCTAAGTTTCCTACCTTGAGTGTATATTGTTGCAAACCTTGGAGGGCCCCTGGGCATGCTGGCATTTACCACCCTTCAGGAGAGAGAGAGCAAGAATGATGGGAAATGATGTGCTTTGGGGGGGGGGAGTCCAGGGGAAGGCTGGTATGCTGAGTAATGCAGCCTTTCTTTTTCTTCATCCAGGTGGAGATGAATTCTCAGCTGTGCTCTTCCCCCCCCCAAAAAAAACCCCCCAGAAAAAACTCCAAGATCTTTTGGAGCTCTTTGGAAGCACTGGGAGTTGCCAGATGCCCCTTGAGTAGCCATGGCCAAAGCAGCAGAGAGCTGCTAACGCAGCTGGAATCATAGAGCATCCACAGAAGATTCCACTAGAAAAAAGTTGGATGCAGCAAGAAGCCCTCTAATCCTGTATCTCTAGGCAGGCTGAGGCAGGAGTAGAGTACAAGAAAAAAACCCTCCCCACTCCAGTGAGTCTCCCCACACCTGCACTGGGAACAAGAGGTCTCCTGCCTTTGGCTTTCAGATGCTTTTCATGTTGTCTTCAGCCAGAAGCCCTCAAACCCCAAACTGGCAGCTGCGGATTGGTGGAAGTACATAAGCTGTACATAAGCTAACTCCCCTGAGCCCTGGGCAAAAGGGACATCAGAGAGAGAGAGAGAGAGAGAGAGAGAGGGAGGACAGCTTTTAGGGGATCATTCTTGAGAAAGGCAGGAAAAGTCCAAGGGGATAGCACCCAAGGTCTGCGGGGCAATCCATGATCATACTAGGGCAAGGGTGGGCTTAGCGACAGGTTCTAGCATTCAGCCCTGGGGATTCCCAGCAGATCCCTGCTCTTCCTTCCCACTGCTGTATCTGCAGAGAACTGCTCTGCTTCCGACATTCACTGCTTAATTTACCAGCATGATACCAGTGCCAGTGCCCACCCTTGCCAGAGTCACTGTCCAGGATACATTAATGGAGGGAGAGACCCAGGCTACACCCAGCAGAGCTGGACTCAGGGGCTGTAGGACCAGTCCACTCTGCAGGGGACAAGATGCAGCTACTGGGGAGTGGGGTGGGGGTTATCCAGTTCTGCCCAGATCTAATTTCAGCTTAAATTGGCACCTCCTCTGCAGCTTTGTGCGGGCACACTAAGAGAGATCTGCTTGGCCAGCCAGAAGCAGCTGCTGAATCCCCCACTGCAGGAGCAGCAGCAGGGCAGGGTGGTGAATTAACGCAAGGCAGGGGGAGGGGTGGCCTGGAGAAAGGGGATCCGTGCCCCTGCTCAGTATTCCCACATGAATTCACATCATGTCTGGCCTTTGCTTCAGACAAAGAAGGGAAGAGGGGGGGGTCTCCTCTCGTCCACTACCTAAGCCCCCACTCCCCTGCTATCTAGGAGGAAGAGTCAAAGCTAGCCTTCAGGAAAATAACCCTGGGTTGATAGCTCGACCCCACCCCCTGCACCCCTCTTCTCCAATGATTCCCGCTCCAACCGCCATGCAGGCCAGCCCTTGGGAGCGCATGTGAAGAGGGTGACTCGTCATCAGGTGTCCTCTGCCCCCCACCCGCCCGACCTGTCGGAGCTCGGAAACCTGCCTCACCACCACCACCACCACCACCCCGCCATCCCCGCGGTACTTACCCAGCGGGAAGAGCAGCAGCAGCCGCAGCGCCGGGTTTGCGGAGCTCATCCTCAAGGACGGCAGGGCGCGGGGCTCAGCAGCTGGATAGGGCGAAGGTCAAGTGCCCGTCCGTCCGTCCGTCCGGAGCACTCATCGTCCTTGGGCAGCGGCGGGGTTTGGCTCCAAGATGGCCGGCTGGAGGGGCGGCGGCCACTGTTGCCGCCGCCGCCGCCGCCGCCACTGCCAAAAATCGGGGGACAGAAAAATTCTTTGGTTGATGGATAGCAAAGAAGGATTCGGGAGGGCGGGAAAGGGCTGTGGCTAAGAACAAGCGTGGGGTTGGTCCTCGACGCGATCCTCCCGCGGACCGCAGCTCTTCTGGCTCAATTGCTGATTCCCGGAGAAGGGCAGGCGGGAAACGTCGCAGCTCCTGGGGCTGGGGTCAGCGCGTTGGCCCCCTTCCCCTCTTCTGGAACCATTGCATATAACCCAAGGATTATACAGTAGCCACCTCCAAGTAGCGGCTCCTACGGTTACCATGGAAAGAGTGGTGGGTGTAATTTCTCGCGCACACCGAGAAAAAGCCCCGAGCCCCTTTGCGCCGCGCTTCCAGTTCAAAAGCAGCCGCGAGCGCCGTTGCTCCTGCTAGCAAATTTGAGCGGGTGGAGACGTGAAACAAGAGGTTGCAGCGGGGTGTCTGCCAAGGCTCTGGCGGAGGGGGGGCTGCCCCCACCGTTTTCGGCCGCCTGCAGCGCGGCGAACTGGGCTGCGCCTTCGGGAGGCGCGGGGCGGGGCGGGGCGGCGGCGGGGGGGGCTCCTCTCTGCCCTGGGTTCGCTTCTTTTAAGGCCCGGGAGTGTCACCGCCGCGCCGCCGCCGGAGCAGTTGGGCTCTGCGGCGGCTCGGCTTCTGCCGCGTCGCTGTCCGTTGTCCTGCAGGAGCGGCGTTTCCCCTCCCGCTCTGGACTCCTGCAGGACTCGGCAGAAACGGCGTCGGGGCGGTCGGGGCGGAGGGCGACGCTCCCGGCGGAGAAAAGATGAGGCCCGAGATGGGATCGTCCCCGGCTGGAGCCGGACGAACGTCCTGCTCTGCCTGCAGACCCGTGCAAGGGTGGACGCGGCTTCTTGCTGGGTTTCCAAAGCTCACGGTGCTCCCTGTTGACATCCGAGGCGAGACCCCGAAGAAGACCCCCTCGGGTCTCTCAGAGGGAGAAGAAGCGCGGCCGGTCCGAGTCCTGGCTTACTTTTCCTTCAATCCCAGAGATAGGTAGCCAACAGCAGCACCTCCACAGCAGCTCCTTTGCCAAGGGCGGGTGCTGGTCTGTGGTGTGGGCCACTGAACTTCAAGACAGACTCACCAAGTTGGACGGGATCCAGCCCTCCACTCCGTATCCAACAGAACAAGAAAAAAAGTCAACAGATGCTCAGGGCTGCATCCAGGCTGGAAAGGGCACAGATAATTATTTTCATTCAGGACTTCCTGGAAGTGCTGCCAGATCACCTTATCAACTGTTTTCCCTAGAAAGTCAGAGATTAGCCAAAAGTTGTTCCCTTTGGCTGGATCAAGTGTGGCCTGTTAAGGAGGCAGAAATCCAGGCGGACGTCCATCCCCACCCTCATTGTAAAGGGCTGAACCCAATCCCTCCTCCCTTCACTGGCAGTTCCACAAGATGGGAGAGGCAAGGAACCAGCCCACAAATGCTGGAGATCATCACATACACACAAACACGCACAGTTTACAAGTTCAGATAAACTCCAGATCAGCTTGCAAGGCTCGCATCATCCCCTTGGAATCCAGAGTGCCAGCATCTGATTCCAAGCAGCTCCTCAACAAGGAATGTGTGTCCTTAAACAAGGCCAAAGACATGCTCAGTCGGTGCCCTGCTGTCATGGCATAGAGCCAACAATCATGTTCTTAGCTTCCACCAGGATCCTTCCAGGCATCTCTCTAGTGTTTCATTGCCTGGAATCCACAGGCAGGGAGGGCTGGTCAGAATAAGCTGCCAGGGCTTTCACTGCATTTGGAACAGAAGGTCAAACTGGCATCTTAAGAAACTGCCCACCAGGTTGTTGGAACATCTCCAAAAACCAGGAATAGAACTGTTGGTTCTCTCAAAGGCCAAGTGAACTACAATCATTTTCCATCCAAATAAGAGCCTCAGAAGAAAACTGTGGCCAGGCACATTACTACCTAACACATTTAGCATACAGTTATTGTAACTGAACCTAAAAACTGTTCCAATGGCTCTGAGTAAATTCCAGAACTTCAGCCCCATCTAAGCTTGCATAGAACTTAAATTCTCACTGAGGCGGCACAGAATAACCACAGTGTTGCAGCCAGAGCCCAGCAGAGTGAGTCTTGTCCCTCCATATTAAGGCAGGGGACCTTCACTCTCCCTCCTATTGCATCATCCCATGGAAAGTGTCTTTCCCCTCATTAAACCACCTGCTGCTCTCTAGGGAGCCCCTCAAACAGGACAGGTTATTCCACTCACTCCTGATTTCAAGAATTGACTTGCAGCTTCTCTCCCCTCCTCAGATTAGGAACAACCAGTTCTGCCCCTCAGTCATTCTTTAGCACTCCTTTGGTAGCCAGGTTTGCATAAGTGGCCTGATCTGGGAGATTCCAAGGGCAGACCTGGTTGAGGCAGGAACATTCAGAGATGATAATGATGGTCATTGTCATTGTCATCCTCATCAGCAGCAGCACTTAAAAGCCTGGGGGATTCAGAAGTGGTTCCAACAAGGCCAGGTACCGTTGGCCCTGTCCCCTGAACCAGAGAGATGCCCTAGCTGGCCCCTCCCTTAATGGAGAGGAGAAGAACAGTCAGGGCTCCTGGACAGTAAAATACCACTTCTCTTGGTGGTACACTGGGAAGACTGTTGCTTTCCTTCACTATCTGCAAGGATTTGTGGCATTTGACTGGCAGCAGGATCATGGTCCTTCATCCTTCTGGGCTGAAAGATTGTTCAATCTTCAGCAGCACCCACAGCAGTCCAGTTAGGCACTGTCCAAAACCAAATGCAGGGAAGGCAGGCATATACTTTCCCCAATTCCTCCCCTACTCCCCCCCCTCCCAATTAATGGTAGACCAGTTCTGGTCAAACCAAAACGACAAAGAATAGATGGAGTTGGCACAAGGCATTTATTGGATAAAGAAGAAAGGGTTTTCTGCAAAGGAAAGCTGACCAAGAAAGAAAAGAAAGGGAGGGGGGAATCTGCAGGTGAAGACCCTAAGGCCAACATTCCCAACTATGAGAATTGGGGACAGTTTGAACATTGAGCTTCAGCTGCCTTCATGCCCACTTCCACATTAAGGCCACAATACTCAGCTTAACAAGACCAGCTGGAGACAGAAGAGGCTTGGCCCTCTTTCCACAGGAGGCTCAGTTCCAGAAAGATACAGAGGGGCCTTGCAGCCACTGTAGATATGTGCTTGTATCCACCAATGGCCACACTGAAGTGGCCGACATTTACTGAAGAGCTCTATCCTGTGTCTCTACATTAGCCTCCATCCTTTCCACTTTCTCTTCTGGCTGTGAGCTCAAATTACATGGGTGGTTTCTCAGGACAGAAAAATCCTAGAGAGGAACTGGGGCTGTACTCACATTTCATGAGCCAGAAGCTCAGGAAGCAGAAGCCCAAGAGCCTGGCTGCCACTGCCCCCTCTTCCAAGCCTATTCACAGGTCAAGAGAAAGCCAAGAAAAGAGAAAATATCAAATCAGGATTATTCCTAGAATGGAATAAAATCTGGCCATTCACTGGAGACTTCCTGAGCTGGATCTCGGTGATGGCACTGCAAAAGGGACTCCTGCTCCCTCCGCCAGTGTCAGTACGGTTCCTCCTCATCGGTGTCCTGAACAGGAGGCAAGGAATAGCAGTCAAGAAGGGAGCCGAGACGACCCAGGTGCCCTTCACTCAGCTCAGCCATTTGGGCCACAAGTGCTGCTGGCTCAGGCCCAAGAGGTTGTCTCGGGGAAAAAGATCCCAGCAAGAAAACCACCCCTCTCCCCCAAATAATGTGAGCAACTTCCAGGTCTCCCCTACCAGCATTCAGTTTACACAGGCACAACAAACCCAAGCAATGGCAGGTGGGCTCACCCCTCTTGCCAGCAATCGGCATGATGCCCAAGATTTGATGGGCAAGAAATGCCGCTCGAACTAAGACCCATTAAGAGTTCAGCCCTGTTTTACATCACTGGAAGTGGCAGCTGTGACTCTTCCTGACACTGGCAAATCTCAGGGTGAAGCTTCACATAAGGAAGTTGTCTTTTATTGTTCTGAATCTGAGGGATGCCGCTCACTGATTACAGGTAGTCCTCTACTCATAGCAGTTCATTTAGTGACCATTCAAAGTTACAATGGCACTGAAAAAAGTGACTTATGACCATTTTTCTCACTTATGATCATTGCAACCTCCCTCTGGTCACACGATCAAAATTCGGATGCTTGGCAACCAGTTCCTATTTAGGACAGTCATTGATCCCCTTTTGCAACTTTCTGACCAACAAAGTCAATGGGGAAGGCGGGTTCACTTAACAACCATGTCACTAGCTTAACTGCAGTGATTCACTGGAACAGCTATGGCAAGGAAGGTCGTAAAATGGGGCAAAATTCATTTAACAAATGTCTTGCTTAGCAACAGAAATTAAATCTACCCCATCAGGTCTGGCAGGTCCCATCTGGAAGGAGAGCCTTCTCTGCTGTGGCCCCCGCCCCATGCAGTGCCCTCCCCCTCCCCAGCTGTGACTAGCTCTCTGGGGGGGGGCTCCCCCACAAGGGATCCGGCCTATTGGCAGCATCACATTCTGATGCATTCCCTCATGATCTCGCTCTTATTTATATTTAAGTGGCCTTTATGAAATATTTCAACTGTTGGTTTTATAGTACGGGAACTAGATAGAGTTAACTTGTGTGATAAAGGCAGCTATATGCATTTGATTGATTAATAAATGATTAAAAAAAATCTTCTATGCTTATAGTCTTCACTTAATCCCCTAACTGGCAACTCTGCAACTAAACAAACACATGGCTAAATAGATTGGGATTGTGCTTTCTGACAAGACTAGTAGGTTTCCCATTTTCTGCTTTGTTTGCCCCCTTTGGAATGCTCTTTTACCAGTGCAAGGGCACTGGTGGCCCAGGGCTGGGAGCCACAGGTGTGGTGCATAGTTTAGGGCATTCTTTTGAAATTTCGTCCCCTCCGCTCTGTGGAGGGGAGGGAAAAAAACAAGCAATTTCTATAAGGAATCTCTTCTTCTCTGACCCCTTCCCTCTGCCAATTGGATTTCATTGCTTTCAATGTGTAGAAGAGCAAATAGCTTACTCTCTTGTAATCCCATCCTCTCCAAACCACAAGGAAGAGGGGGGAAAAACCAGAGTTTACACACAGGTTGTGTATGGAACACAATGGAAGTCACATGACAGAGATTCTGTGAAGGTCATTGATGATCATAAATTGAGTGTAAAGTTATTTTTTCAGCACCATCACAACTTCGAACAGTTGCTGAATGAGCAGTTGGTAAAGGAGGATTATGTATGATCCGAAGTTACAATATCTGCTGGGAGATGAAGAACTTTTCTCTGTAGACATTTTCTATATTGCCAATAAATTCACTATCTCCAGCAGGTCTCCCAACTACAGAGCCTTGTTGCATCTCCTATAACCTCCTACTTATTCTGTTTGAGACACCCTTTTGAGCTCAGCAATCCTCCAGGGCATTCTGAGGGCAGTCTAAGCACTCGGCAATGAGCAGCCATCAGTGTCTGCTGGTTCTCAGTGGGGAAGAATGAGAGAGATGCAAGCAAGGATAAGGCTGAACTTCTGCTGCCTCCCCAGTGAGATAATGCAGGAATTAGTGCCTCCATAACATATGCAAAAGATTTCTCTCTTAATTGCCTTCTGGCTTACCAGGCACTGCAAACAACAGCTAACCAGCCGCTCTCTACAGCCACTTTGCTCAGGTCTATGGAAAAAGGGCAGAGAAGAAACTAGCCCAACAACCAGCCCAATCATTTGCCTCTCTGCTCCCACCACCTTTGAGTATCAGCCTCTCCTTCCTAGCTGCAGCTTGCCCTGCGGGCTAGCAGAGGGAGGGTCATTTTTAACTCCCTTTAAGAGGCATAGGGGGGCATCCCAGCCCCTCTTCAAAACCTCCTTCTCCTCTGCCAATCCTCCCTTCCTACCCCTCCCCCTTCCCCATCATTCTTACTCTTCAGAGACTTCAATGGAAGACTTCTTGTAACCAGGCTGTCTCCTAGCTTTCATCAGCCCAGATTTCTGATTCATCCGGACCAGCAGTAGAATCACCACAATGCCAGAGGGAAGAAAGACCAGGATGGAAAACAGTCCCGATGAGGTCAGCTGGAAGGAGGCACCTTTGGAAACAGAGCAGGATGGGGCAGGCGGAGCAAAACTCCCTCCAGCCATCTACATGAGTCTACAAGTTTCCCCCAGGTCCACCCCCAGCACAAACGCCAATGTTAGGGATTAGCACAGTCCCCTCTGCTACCCAAGGCACCCCAGAGTGGAAGACATTCGGCAGGGCAGACAGAAGGACCACTACCTCGAGCCAAGAGGAGCAGGATTCCAGGAAGCAGCTGGCAGTGGCAACCCAGGGCCTGCAGGACAGCCCCCCTCCTGTCCTGGGCACTGGAGTCTCTGCCTTACCTCTCTGAGTGACTGTGAGCAGGGTTTGGGGAATGTTGTGCTGCACATCAGGGGGGTTCTTCACAGAACAGGTGAATGTCCCATTATCCTCCAGGGTTGGGTTCCAAATCATAATTGAAGCATCCTGCTTGGCCACATCACCAGCCCAAGAAACTCTATCCCGGAAGCTGCCTCTCTTGGCTGGGTAGGCATTGGATTGGTAGTGGAAGACCTGGGAGAGGGAGGGGAGGGTGAACCATCCCAGACCAGAAGACCCAACAGCAGCCAGTTCCCCCAGAGAGACGGGGCCACCAGGCTATAGGCCTCCTTTCATCTGCCGTCGCGCGGCACGGCACCACTTCAGGGCCATCAGAGCACCGGAAGCGGGGACCTCCGCAGCTCACCGGCTCCAAGTTGCCCCCTGCAAGAGGCCGATAGGTCCAGTCGACGGTGAGCTTCTCTGTGACCGGAGCGGAGGATTTGAACCAGCACTTCAGGGTCACCGGCTCACCCACAAACGCGCGAACCTGGGCAGCGGCCTGGATCTCTAGCAGGTGGACTCTGGCAGCCGCTGCAAGCACAGCCGCAGCGCAGCTCAGTCGCCCGGTCGCAGCGGCCCCCGGCCCGGCGGGAGGAGGGCGGTTTCCGCCCCCCTTCCGCCGCCTGTCTGGCCCGGGAGCCCGTCGGGCCGGAATGCAGACCGCCGCGGCGGGGCTTCTGGGGCCCGTCCCGGGAGCGCCCGACGCCTCCTTCCCGGGCCCGCCGCCCTCCTGGCCGAGGCCTCCGCCCCGCCGACCCCCGCCGCGGGGCAGCCCCGCTCACCCAAGAGGAGCAGCGCGGCCGCTCCGATGGGCTTCCTCCGCGCCAGCCCCATCTTTCCGGGACCGGTCGCACCTGCCCGTTCGGCGGGCCGGCCGGCGAAGCCGGAAGAGGCGGGCCCTGCTCCGCGGCGCTCTGCCAGCGCTAGGAAGAGGGCCGTCCCGTGTTTCCCCCGCCGTGCTGCTCTTCGGAAGCAGGGGTGCTCGCCCCCCCGGGGAAGGTTTGGGGGCCACCGGCAGATCTAGAGGGACCTGGGCAGGAAGTGGAAAGGGAGCAGGGCCCCCTGTGGGGGAGGCGAGAACTCCGGCACCGGTCAAGGCGCTTTTGCCGCTTTTCGATGTCCTTCAGGGGCGAAGTTGAATTTAATAAAAGAGGCCGGCGGGGGGGGGGCCTGCCCTGATGCCCGGAAGCTTCCAGAGAGTAATTGCTGGACCAATAGCAGCATTCCGAATCCGTCTTTGCGGATTAAAGATGGTATCCGATGCAAGAAATAAAAATATGGCAAATCCCGAAGGACAGTCTTAGTCTGTATTGTGTATTTGGGCACCAGCAGTTCACCCACCCCAAGGACTCGCTAGACCTGAACCGAATAGCTCCTATTAATGCAACAGCCCAGTCCAGCCACGACTTCCCAAGTAATCACCTCACATCCCCTGACCAAGAAAAGGAGAATTTTAGAACAGGAACTGGTCTGTGCAAAAATGTGTGATATGATTTCATCAGGAGGTGAAATTATATTGTCAGTATGACACTAGCAGCCACATGTGCAAAAGAGGCCCCAATGGCCATTTTTGGTCCTCCATCAAGATTGGTCTGCAGCAAAGGATTTCTGCAAGGTGGAGCAGGCTGTGTTTGGCCAGAGCGCCCTTCCCAGCCCAAGCTGCTCCAGCTGCCATCCCAGGGCCTTGAATGCACCCACTTAGATCTTCTCCGGAGGCCATCATGATCATTCTGCAGGTCTCTTAGGGCTTTGGGCAGCATTGTCGAGCCCTCCCTCCCTCCCTCCCTCCCTCTCTCCCAGCCCAAGTCCAGACACTGCTGGAGACTCTACACTACTTCCCTGTGATCTGCCCCCCCCCCTGCTCTTAGCTGCCCCTCTCCCCAAGGCCATCTATGTCTCCCTTTGCTCCTCCTGGGCCTCTGGGCAACGACTTCTTTTTGTGCTCCCTTGCAGGATTGTGCTTTGCAGTATCCACACTTCTAGGGCCCCCTGACTTTAAAGATTGTGCAATTGATCTGGATGGGTGCCATACTACATTCCATTAAGCTAGATGACAGTCACTTTTAAACACAGGCAATTGTACCTTTATTATAAAATATTCCATTTGCATACAAAATTTAACAAGACTTTAAATAAATTAGTGTATGAAAGAGTGTCACCTAAGGATATGAAAGGTGGCCCAGAAAAAACCCAGCGGACAATCCTCTAATATCTGAAGCTGATGAGTTTTAGAGGTAGTTGTTGGTAGCGTTGCTGCAGTGCTGTTGCATAAAAGAGGATCAGTGGTCAGAGATTTTTATTTTATTGTCCAGGGCTCTTAAATCCTTCTGAAGGAGAAAGCAAACTCTAGTTTTAAGGAAGAGATTTGTGCTGCCAGCCTGGGCTGGGGGATTGCAAAGGAGACAGAATTGCATCCAGCAGGAACAGCCCCATGGCTGGTTCCTCACTCCCTTTCAGAAATCCTCTGCCTGCACAGACTCAGGCTACTCCAGGCCCAGGCAAGCCACAGAAATGGGCTTGGTCCTGCTTGAAGAAGAGGCCCTTTTCTAAGTAGTTGGGGGTTCCCCCTTAGCCATTTGCCTGGCCTTTGGTCCAGGAAAGAAAGCAGAACAGTGGGCAAAGTGGTTCCCCGTTGCCCTCCCCTCAAGCTTGGTCTGGCTGGTCTGTCTTGACCAGACCGTTTTCTGCTGGCACCAACTAGGTGACCAGTGGCCCTGAGGTCTTCAGTCACTGCGTCAAAGGCAATCTGTACTCAAGGTGGGCAGGGGAGGGCTGCTGCTTCAGGCATATGGAGAAGACTGGTTAGGCAGATCTTTGGTGTCATGAGGGCAGTAGGTGAAGTTTTGGCTCCTGCAGGCCCTCTACGTGCAGGAGGTCTCCTTCAAGGCCAGGAGCACAAGTGCCTTTGCCATCTCAGCTCCAGCGGGCCACAGCATCCATGGGTGGATCTGGGAGAGAAAAGCACACAAGGAGTAATTGTGGGTGCGGTTCCTAGTGGAGATGCTGGGCCAGGCCTCCAACTGTGAGGAAGCTTGAGGCTAGACTGGCAGGTGTGGCAGTAGCCCCTCCATCCCTGGTCTCTCTTGGAGAAAGGGGAAAGTTCAGCCTCCCACCTTGGTCCTGGAGTAGCTGGTAACAGCTCCTGCCCAGTGCCAGTCAAGCCCCTCCAGCCCCAGCGTCCTTACCAAGACCGATGGGTCCCTCATCCCCACAAAGGGATCTACTTTTCCTCTCTGCCTTCCTTCAGCTTCAGTTGCTCTGACCTATTTGGGAAGAAAGGAAGGGCAGCAACTACAGGGCAGGAGGCAGAAAAGCGACTGCTTCATGAGATGGAGCAGGAGGCAGGGGGGGGGGGAGATGGGGCAGGAGAGCTGGGTAAGCCACCACTGGCTTGGGTTGCATTCAGGGGTGTTGGTAGGAGGGTGCTCTGGCTCCTTATTCCTGGTGAGGGGCTGCAAAATCACTGCTGAGTCCAGCCACATCTGCCTTTTACCACCAAGCCTTCCAGGGGAGGCAAGGAGGTCTTTTTTCTTGGGTTCCAGCTGCAGGAAGCAGAGGGAGAAGGTGCCATGCCTTGAATATTTGAATCAGATTTTGAACTGTACATGTAAAGCACCCACAGAGTTAATCTATAATTAGCTGTTTCTCTCCTGTATGTAGGGAGAGGCAATTAAAAGGAATCTCCTATGTACAGTCTGATTAGCCCACTTCAGTCTCTTGGGCAGCCTCAACTGGAGCTTGCAGGGCTCTCCATGGCTTCTGGATACTGATGGGTGAATTCAGACCATGCCAACTCCTCACTGAAGCCCCATTTCCACCCACCCGCACAGGTCCTCTACCACAAAAGACTGCCACCCATAACACTAGTCCCTCCCTGCCAACTCACCTCCCCATCTCCCTTGTCTTGTCTTGCTGCATCCTCCGCCAATGACGCCAGATCACCACAATCACCACAAGGATGAACATTGCAGCACAGGAAATGCCAATGGTGAGGACCAAAATATGCACCTCTGAGAAGCTCACTATCCAGAGACAAGAGAGGCTGGTGAGGAAGAGAAACACAAGCACAGCGACCCCAGCCACCCAGCCCACTCACTTTTCAGCACAACACTCAGCTGGATCTCGCCAATGACACCATCCACATCAGGTGGGTTCTTCACATGGCACTGGAAAGTCCCGTTGTCCTTGGGGCTCACATTGTGGAGCATAACCGAAGCATCGTTTTTGTGTACATTGCCATCCCAGGTGAGTCTGCCTAGGAAGCGGCCTGATTTGGAGGGGTAAGCCCAGTGATTGTAGTAGAGCACCTGAGCACAGCCAAGAGAGCACCAGCAGTGGTGTTAGGTGGCTCCTGGTCTTTGGTTAGCAGCACATCCTGCACCTTAGTCCTGGGAACTTCTCAGATCATTTCTCTCACTGCTTTGTGAAAGGACTCTGGTGAGCTACGGGGAAGGTAAGGAGCCTGCCCAAAGGCCATGGCACAGAACTTGCTGCAGAGAAGGGAAGATGCCCACCAGCCAGGAAAAGGCCCTCAACTGGGGAAGCTGCCCCAGAGCTTCTCTGGAAGAGAGCCATCCAGGCCAGCCTGCAGGGAGTGCATGCCTTTTCCATGCCTTTTCTCTCGGGGCAGTTGTCTCTGCTTGAGTGGACAGGCAGGAGAGACGGGGCCAAGGCTCCAGCAAATGGGCCCTGAATTCCTTCAGAGCTGGGAGGGGAGGCCCTGCCTGATCCAACTTCTCCCTCCCCCTTGGCCCAGGGAAGCACAGGCCACTCTGCCAAAGGCTTCCAGAGGAGTGAGAGGAACACAGTCTTTACGCCACAGGCGCCTAGAGCCAAGCCCCCAGCCCACCCGCTGACCCTTCGCAGCCTCTCTGCCCCACCGTACTGCAATGGGACTGACCGACACCAGGGGTTCCTTCAGCTCCGACTGGAAGTACCAGGAAACCGTCAGCTTCGGCCCCACCGGCACTGGACTGCGGAAGGTGCACTTCAAGCGCACGTCGGTCCCGTTCAACACTTCCAGGGTGCCAGGGGTGAATATTTCCACAGCTGCCACCGGCTCGAGCGCTGCAGAAAAAAGCAGAAGGAGGATGCCGTTGCAGGGCCTGAAGGCACCTGGGAGGAGGAAGGGCAGAGCGCCGCCGCTTCCTGGAGGTGGGCGCTGCCCAATTTGCGCGGAGTGATCCAGGGCGAATTCCGCAGAGGGGAAGGGAGCTGCTGAACAGGTCGCTGTCCCGACGTGCAGGAACTCGTCTGCCGGGTGACGCCGCCACCGCCCAGTGCAGCGCTCAGCTGGGGGTGCCTGCCCTGGGCTCTACGCAGGAGCGAGGCCCGGCGTGGCGGCGGGGTTCGCAACCGCTGTAGGGGCCGGCCTAGAGGCGGCGACTCCGGAGGAGCCAAGCCCGCGCCTTTTGCCTTCGACGGGGTCGGGGTCAGGGTCCAGAATCAGGGTCCGGAAGGAAATGGCCCAGCCGGTGCTCCACCGCTGCTCTCCCCAGCGAGCCCGTGCCTTCCATCACCTCCCCGGGCGGGTAAGCTTATCTTACCGAGCAGAAAGAAGCCCCAGGCCGCGAGTCCCGCGAGCCGCGATGCCGGAAGGGCCATGAGCTCCTGCCTCTGCGGGATCCTGCCAGCTGCTCCGCCCAAATGCCTCCCAAACCTGGAATGAGCCAGGCGCGTCCCGCACGGATTGGGAACCTCCCACGGGCCGCCCCAGGAAGGCTTCGCCCCGCCCGGCCCCGCGCCGCCGCCTCCTTCTTCGAGGCGAGCGGTGCTGCCCGCGACCGATCGGCTTCTCTCTAGCGCGGTCGTTCTGTAGATCCCGCTGCGCCGGACTGAGGCGGAGACGTCCTCTCCTAGAAGCCGTGCCCGGCGCTGTCCCGGGATTTGCGGAAAGCCCTAGAATTGTCAGGGACAATCGAAATAAAAGGAGATTCTTGCCAGCATAGCCACCACCCGCAAACGGTAGAGCCAAGCCTGGCCCAGGACACCATCAACAGCCTCCGCAGGGAAGGGGGACCCACCCCGGTACCTCCACCTAGCCTGGGGTGAGGGGGCTGGAGGGAGCCACCATCCCTTAAGTCTTTTTGCCAGAATTAACTGAATTAACCGGGGGATTAACTGCCCAAGAGCCACCATTCTACTCTCCCCCTTCCATGTCCATTCCCCACCATCCAATCAGAGCTGAAGCAACTTCTTGGATGAGAAGTGAAATGTCTTGAAATAAGAACAAGAAAATTCAGTTGCCTCTTGAAAAAGCACCTTTGGAACAACCAGGACCTGGATGACTGAGAATCTCCATCGATGTGATAATGTAATGCTATTCATTGTTTTGGGCCAGTCTACCTTATCAAGAAAGAGGAGAAGAAGGGCAGCAGAGGAGACCGCCTCCTCCCACCCTTGGAAGCCCAGGAGGGAGCCCAACATAGCAGACCCAAAGGGCAGTCCTGGGGACCAGTCCCTGAGCCTGCAGATCCAGCTGGCCGGGTGCACCCCTTGCAGCATCAGGGCTCAGCTGCAGCCTATTATTCCTTTCCACAGAAAAATAACATTGATTGGTTTATACTTTTGTTAATTTTTTACTGTCACAGTCCCAATGGACACTTGACACAGAGCAACATAAAACACAGAATAAAAATAACAAAGCAAGAGTGTACAATTCAAAATATCAACTGTTGTAGAAAATTATTGAAGGAGCACAACACTAGGGAGAAGAAAAGTGTTTATTGCAAGGATGGTTGTCTGCCTCACAAGAAAGAGGGGCCCCAAACTAGGCGAAAGCCAAGATTTGTGTATAGGGCTACAAGGCAGGAAGGGATCTGATTGGCTGGCCATTTGGGGCCACCTGGGTGAGTCCTTATTCTGGAATGTAGGTGGTTGCTTTGGCCATAATCCAGATAGAATAACTCCACGGAATGGTAATATGCAGAATATTTATTGATCAGGAATTCTAAACATTAACTCACAGTTATTGTAGATTCATCTGTCACATGTTTCATATTCCGTCCATTCACGCAGGTAAAAAGAGAATAATTTTCCTCCATCTTCATAAAGATCACATGCTGCTCTGGTTACATTTTCCCCATTCTACAGAGCTCCCAGCCTCCTGGCTAGGATTCATGGAGAGATAATAAACTGGGACATACACAGAATGTCCAGACACAAGACCCTCCCAGTGGCCAATTAGAACACAGATATATAACCATGTAACAACTAAAACTACATTTCCCAGAAGGCCATCTCTTAAGGAGACAGCTTTTAACCCTTAAATGCTATTTGCTCTACACACAGCTCTCAACTCCTAAGCTAGCTATATACTGGACCAGCACAGTCCTGTCCTTAGGCAAAAGGGGCCTTTGGGAAGCCACTCATGGAGGAGAAGGTTGGGGTTCTTCACCTGGTTGGTTTAAGTCCAGTTTGTGGAGGGCCTTGGGAGGTGTCAGTTTGAGTCTGAAGGGATTGGGCAAAGAGAGGATCTGGGTCCCAAGAGAGGATGGTGTGGGAAAAGGATGCCACCTCCATTTTGTTTGTTAGGTTTGTTTTCAGTACTATACCACTGGCACCTCCAAGTGGCAATCTAAAGATTAAATTATCTCTTAAACAGCTCCCTCCCTTTCCTCACCCCATTTTCCTAAGAAGCAGCTGTGGTAACTGGTGATGCTAGGGGAGCTATCTGCACATGCTCAGAAGGCTCTCTGAAGAGGAGCTTAAGCTTGGCCAGTATTTGATGCCATCATGATGAGTTCAGGCCGACGACAGTCCAAAACGCAGCTGAGGGGGTGCTTAAGCCAAGGCCTGGCAGAGTTAGCCTGTGCCTGCTTGCCATAGGGCATCTCTGTCACACCTGCTGTAGTGGCAACTGCAGTAGAGGGGTGGACTTTGGTTAGGGAGGGGTTGCAGCTCTGCCCACCCAGGAGCACAAGCTCCCTTCTTCTCTGCAGAGGATGGGCAGGCTGGCCGGCCTCTGAGAGCTACTCTGGGACTATGCCAAGACGATCCCCAGGCTGCCATTTGCAAGGCTGGCTTGCTGTAGACCTCTTTTCCCATCTTGGGGCAGTGCCCCCTTCAGCTGGGCTGGGCAGGGCACAGGTGGGATCTGGGTGGAGAGGAGGAGGGATGGCACTTGGCTCTGGATCCCAGACCCAGCCGAACCTTGGTTGCTTCAGGGCCATGCAATCACCTGGCACAGGGACGGCATTCTGCAGGGCCCTTTCAAAGGGCTCCACAGTCTGGCATTTGGCAGGTGGGTGAATCCCCAGAGGTTCCATGAGGATGTAGGAAATGGGGAGGATCTATACCGCTGATGACCACAGGAACTCAAACTCAAATATCAACCATTCCTTGGCAGCCAGCCATTGGGAAGGAGTTTGCCTTCTCTTTCTTCCACCATGAATTTTAGATTATGGTCCAGCCTCCTCCCTTGGATTGACTGCTGAGCCCCCACCGAAGCACCAGCTGGGCCAATCTGCTCCAATTCCCAGCTGGGCCTCCAGTGGACCAGAGGCTGTTTCCTGCCAAGACATCCGGCTGTAAATAAGGTCTGGAGTGTGTGGGGGGGAGTGAAGAGATAGATGGGGTGTGTGAGTGCCTTTTAAGCCCCGCAGCCTGTGACTGCTTCTTCCATACTGAGTCCCCAATTGAAATCTCCTGTAGGGGGTGCAGCTGAGTGGCCCCGGCTCCACCCGTGCCTTCACTCGGCCTCGGTGGCTTGCTCCTCCTGCTTTGCTGAAGCTGCCATTTCCTGGCAGGGCTGGGGCCACAGAGGGTTTCTTTCTCTTTCTTTACCAATTGCTCATCTCTGTTCTTGGAGCCCTCCTGAAAGGAGACACGCAGCAGGTTCGCTGGGGAGACCCCTCGAAGCACCCACGGGAAGCAGCAGAGGGCAGGAAGATGCCTCTGGGGCTCCATTTGGGTGCCTTGGTGCTGCTCCTGTTCCACACAGGTGAGTGCTGCCTCTCCACAGAGAGCTGGACTGGGGCCCCATCAGGGCTTCTGCTTGATCCAGCAATCAGTCCATCTGGCTTCTGGCCCTGCGGGTCAAGGTCCCCTGGGACCTTGTGAAGGGAGGCAGCTGCTGCAGTTGTTAAACAAATCATGCAATTATTAAGCAAATGCAGTTTCCCCCACTGACTTGTTGAAACTCTCTGGGAAAGTTTCAAATGGCGATCATGTGACTGTGAGGATGCTGTGAGGGGTCATAAGTGTGAGGACTGGTTGTAAATCACTTTTTTCAGCCAGCCTTGTCATAACATCAAACAGTTGTTAAACAAATGGTTGTAACTCACAGACTACCTGAAATCTCAGGGTGGTGCTTGGGGAAGATTCCAAGGGTTTGATATAAGGAAGGTAGCTGGGGGGGATTGGGGGGGTCTGCTGTGTGCTAGATTAGGCTGAGTTGTGGAGGAGAAGGCCCGGGGATCAGGGTTGAAATGCTTGAGTGGGAAGAGGGCCTCTCTCTTTCCAGCTAAGGGGTCCCTTTCCTCAGAAGAGCTCTGGTGAACAAATCACAGGAAGGGAAGCAAACATCCCACTGAGGAGGAGGAGGAGGAGGTGCCAGTATGGATGGGGAGAAAACACAGGATGGTCTCTAGCTACATTATGGAGCTGAATCGGGAAATTGAGTCTCCTCTTCAAAAAAAAAGGTCCACAGATCTTCTTTTAAACAGGGATTTGGCATAGGATCCATCTGACCTGCAAAGGAAACTTCTGGAAGATTACATGATGTAAACATGAGGGGCCTTGTGATTGCTCTGTTTTGGGCGCAAGGCAAGAAAATCAACACCTACATGTTTTCCGCTGCCTTTTTCTGGGTATGGCTGCAGTAGTGACCACAAGGAGCTGTGTGATTCCTCCAGAAAGCTTTTCAGAATATTTGCCACAAGTTTCTGATTTGGGGGCTGATTGGATGGAGCAGCCCCTCTGTTTCAGGGGCTCTGGGGAGAGCAACCTGATCCACTACCTTGTTCTCCAGCTTTGCTCAGGCTTCATAAAAGAAATGGTTTTTAAGGTGCTGAAGGGGGCAGCTTTATTCTGGACACAATGGCGGTTACGTGCTGGTGAGCAAGTCTTCACCATTTTTTTTTCTTTTCACAGCCAGCCTTGTGGAGAGAGAGATTGAAGGTAAGGGAGGGGCCTTTAGGACTTTGGGTTATTGCTGCAAACAAGTAAAAAAGGAAGCCCTTGTCCATGCAACCATCAGGAACTGACCCTGGTACCTTTGCCCCCAACAAACTGCAGTGCATTTAAATGGGTTGGCTTGTGACTGTTGGCTGAAAAGAGGAGGCATCTTTGCCACCAGAACTAAGAAAATGGGAGGTTCCAATCAGGCCTGGCTTCTCTCCCAGCTCCTCCAGGGATGTGGGGGGGGGGGGTGTCACTGTTTTGAATGAAAATGGGTGCTGTTAGAACATGTGGCATAGCCATTATGTTCCACATCTCTGCCTCTGAAGAAACTAGAGTTAATGACAATCCAAGAAAGCATTTGGAGATGGTTGTAGAGTAAGAATAGCAGCATGTGTTGAAAGGTAATCTAAGTTATAATTTAAAACTGTCAAATGTTCCCTGGGGGGGGGGGATGAAGCTGTGAGGCGCTGCCTCATATTGTCTCCCAGAAGGCAAAAAAGCAGCCCCACTGCTGTCCCCATGAGATCCTGCAGGATTATCCACTAGTGTTTGTGCCCAGAGCTGCCAGGCACATTCTCTCTGACTTGCCATAGAAATCAGGGTGGAAATCTCTTTGGGGAACGTGAGTCTCAACTGCCCAGGAGAGAAATCCCAGTGGTGGGAGGCCAATTCCAGTCCAAGAAACAGCAGCACCCTGGTCTTCTCCGACTCAGACCATCTGTTTGAGATTGAAAGGGGAAAAGAACTTTTCTGTGGACAAAAGAGTCAGAATGGCAAATCGTGGAAGATTTTTCTGAAGATCAAAGGTCAGTCGTGGCTACAGTATGATGGGGCCTCTCTGCCCTTGATGGGGGGGCTAGGAGAATGCTTTGCAATCTGAGCTGCCTGGTGGCCAGTCCCAGCCCACATCTCTAGTGCCAGGCAGCCAGAGCGGAGAAAAATCTTCCTCCAAAACCAGGCTGGCTGAGCTCCCTTTTCAGTTAAGGCTTCTGGGTTTCCTGCAGGGTGCAAGGACTGTGTGGAGCTGAGCTTTGGCCTCGGGGCCAGCATCATCGTGGCTGACCTCCTGTTCACCTTGGGAGTCCTGCTCCTGGTCTATTTCTGCAGCAAGAAGCAGCAGGCCCTCTTCAGGACAGGTGCCCCACGACGACGGCTACAAGGCAAGTGCCTCTGTCTTTTCTCCCCCCCTCCCCAGTGCAGGCCAGATTTTAAGCATTGTGCTTTGCAGTTTGAAGGAGCCTGAGGGGGGTGAGGGGTGGGCTGCCCTCAGTTAAGTCCTCTGGTGCTCCCCCCTCCACTTCTGCCTTGGAGAGGGGCTCTAAGGAGGCTGACAGCCACAAACGGAACAGATGATTTGGCAAGGCCAGGTGATCAGGGAGGCTCAGTCCATCAAGCAGCGAAGTGAGAACTGCAGAGGCAATAAGCTTTGCCCTTCACTTTTTGCTCCAGGACAGCAAGCAGACCACCCCCCGCCTGTCCCAAATCCAGATTATGAGGTAAGCCCTGAACTGAACATAAGGGGGGAGGGGGGAGTTCACATTGGGCAGCATCTCAAGTATTGGAGATCGGGCCAGAGCTGTGGAAATAGGCACACAGAGAGTGGCCAGGGCGCACAGCCCCTCCTCCTTCTCTGCTAAGGTCTGTTTTCTGAAGTGATTTAGTCAATTTCATCAGTTTTGGCTTTTACAAAGGGAACAGTGACTTTTCCCTTACTTTGGTACTGGCAGGGTAGAGCAAAAATTCAGCTGGGAGATTTAGTTCACAGATGATTTGAGTGAATCTCTGAATCAATTTGCCTTTCTGAATTAATTTCTAAAAGCCAGATTGGGAGCTACAATGTGAATTTTTTTACTAATCAGTTTAAAAAATGTAATTGATTCAGAATGTCAAACCAAACTGTCATTCCAGCTATATGCAACACATCTGCGTTATCTTCCAAATAAAAAAGGAACTTAACATGGCTTTAAAGCCAGAGTTTCCTGATATGTATTACATAAACAATGGCGAAAACAATCAAAAGCTTTTGAGAAAGAAGAGCATCAGAATCAAGAGTCTGCATCACATGCAGCCAAGGGAAGTCCTCATTCTGCTGATGCCCATCTTAACACACACAGCCAGTGTCCTAGAAAATAAGACCAGGTTTGCCAAAAACATGTTCTGTCCCTACAGCCGATCCGGAAGGGCCAACGGGAGGTGTATGCTGGCCTGGAGCCTCAGGCTTTCTGAGATGCAACCTTGCTTGCCATGGCAAGATGCCAGATGCTCCGGGTGGCAATGAGAGTCCCCAGAAGTGCCTGCCACTTCCTTCTCCTGCTTGCACTAATCGCTGACCTTCCTGGTGGGGGTACTCCCTGTTTGCACTGAGTTTTGCAGCTAGAAAATCTGGTGGCCTGGAGAGCCCCACCCCGGATGGAACAAAGAGCTGCGGGATGCCCAGGGGGCTTCTCAGACTGCAGGACACCAAAGGGCACCATAGAAGCCTCTTCCCTCATGTGGGGTCACTCAGCCACAGCACTGCTGCTCTGAGTGCATGCAAACCCCATGGCTCATGTCCCATTCCCTGGGCAGGATGTGCTGCTCTGGCTGGGGGTGCCCAGGGACCACTTGTGGCCAGGCCTCCCTTAGAGCGCCTGAGGTGGCATGTCTGGTTGGTCGATTTGTGCTTCAGGAGCCCTGAGCCCACTTGCTCTGGCAGAGAATCCCATTGTGAAAAGGCCTGCTTTTACATTTGTTTTGATTGTGCTCGCAAAGAATCCTAGTAAAGCTCTGTTCCATTCACCCCAGAGACTCCTGTGTAATTCTTCTGATACCTGGAAACAGGCTTGAAGGGAGACCTTGGAGAAGGAGGGGGCAGAGAGAAAAGAGGAGGCGCTGGGATGAGTAGCCACAGACATTAAAGCCCAGATCTTCTCTGCTTTCCCACCCACCAGCAGTGCTCCAGTAGGAGGGGAGGCAAAACCAGGGTGGTAGGAGAGAAGTAAAAGTCAGGTGGCACCACCATAGCCCTAGGACTGGCACCAAGCTTGGCCCAGCCAGAGGACTTGTTCTTCCCTTCCTGCTTTGAGAACCAGCTGAATGAACCCATTGCTGATGGTTACAGAGAGTATCACTGAGGCTTCAGCTGCAGAAAAAGGCCCATCAGCACAAAATCTGGCAGTTGCAGTGAGGGAGGGAAATCTGGGGCCCCACATAGAAACAGCCACCCCCAGTGGATGCGCTCGTTCCACAGGATGTGGTCAAAAGCAAACACAGCTGTATTTCAAGAAAGGCACAAACCACCACAAACCCTGTGCAAAAGCTACACTGTGCTGCCCTATCAATCACCACCCAGTGGTAGCTACACACTTGCGTAAATGGCTGACACCATGACATTTGCACTCTCACTTCACTGCAGCTCCTTGAGTCAAATATACACCATGTTAGAGAGGAAGTTGTAAGCAACATCTTTTATTGGGGGAGAGGCAGAATGCATAGGGGAGCAACAGCAGGGACCCAGTTTCAGCTGCAAAGGGGAAAATGGAAGATTAACTGGCCTATTTGCATTGCTGAGAAAAGACATTCTTGATTCCAATTGGCCACCACATTCCCAGCACTGCATTTCATCAAACAAGTTTAAAGCAGGCTCCTCTCCACCACCACCCCAGCCCACACTCTTTAGTTTAACAAACAGAAAATGGAATCCAGCAGCTCCGACAGCTCCAGCAGACTTTGTTGGCTCTCACAGGCTTGAGGCCCTGGAGTAGAAGGCAGGCACAGATGGAGGGCCCCACAATTTCCCACATCAGCTGATGTAATGGACGTCCCTCAGGGATTGAGCCCAGGAAGGAGAACCTGAATGTGGCCGGAGAACGGCTTCATCGGCGGCGAGGCTTGGCGATGCCAATGTGGCTATAAGGCCTGTCATTGTGCTCCTGGAGAGGCTGGAAGGAAGAACATCCACCCTTAGGACCTGTGTGGGCAGACCACACTTCTATCACCTTGGGGCCAAGAGCCAGCAGTGGGTGAGGACGAGCCATTGGCTCTGGGGAAATTTGGCCTGGTCAGGTAGGCAGGACATTGCTCTGCCACTTTCCCACATGACTCCTTCCCTTGCAGTTCGGAGGGGCCATTCAGCTGCCCCACACAGCAGCCTGCTTCCTCTGGCATGGCTGCTCTCTCTCTCCCTGTTGGCAGGGAGGCCATGTGGTTATGTGCCAGGATTTCTGGAAGGGAAATCAGTGCCATGGCCCCAGGATGGCCAACTGCATCCCTAGAATGCATTTCACTCTTAGGCAGACTGGTTAACCATAGATTCTTTAACATCACTGTCATCACACCATGCTGGACCTCAAGTAAAATCCAGAGTTTGCCCAGCAGGCAAAGCCAAGCTGTGACTGGAATTTGTGGTTCAGGATGTCACTAAACAACTTAATAGGTCTGGAAGAGGATGGGTTTGGCGGAGTCTGCTTTCCTTGGGGCAGCCTTCCCTGCCAGGGGACCCTTCGTGGAACTGGGATTCTGGAGATGACTGACAGGTTTGTAGACCCTTTGTCAAAACCATCCCATCAGAGACTATGACAGCAGCTAGTTCCTTTCAACAAGTGGGCACAGGCATGCCTCATCTGTACTGTGCTGAAATATATACAGATGGCTGTACTGTGCTGAAATATATACAGATGGCTTAATAGTCACACAATCTTCTAGTACAGGGCTTTTCAACCAGTGGTACGGGTACCACCTGTGGTACATTGGCACCTGGCAGGTGGTACGCGACCATCCTAGAAAAGTGGTAGCGGGGGAGGGGAATGAGCTGAACCGGTGGCAGCACCACACAAGTCTGAGCGAGAGATGGCTGGAGCTGCAGGGCTCAGTGGAAGAGCCAGGATCAGTGCCAGGCTCCAGCTGCAGCTCGGCGCTGATCCTGGTGCTTCTGCTGAGCCCTGAAGAAGCACCAATCAGCTGGAAAGCAGCACTGATCCTGGTGCTTCTGCTGAGCCCAGAAGAAGCGCCGATCAGCTGGAATGTTGCAGCATCTCCAGGGTCTTGTGATTTACATTCCGATGCTTGGCAACTGATTCATATTTATGACGGTCACAGTGTCCCAGGGTCATGTGAAGTAACCAAAACCTGATGCAACCACCCAGCAGACAGGGGGAATAAAAAACAAACACCCCCACCCCACCCCTGCTGCCAATCCTCAACAGAAATGCTCACAACAATGAAAACCTCGAACAGGAGGAAGAGCGCTGCTGTGCGGGCAGGCAGGTGTCTTGCTCGGCTGTGGCTTGGGGGCCAATTTTTTCAGTGCCATTGTAACTTCAAACAGTCACTAAGCAAACTGTTGTAAGTCGAGGACTACCTGTACTTTATCACCTTTTTCCTTTTTTGGGGGGGGGGTCATCAAGTTTTTGACACCTTGCCAGGCGACTGGTAGTACTCGGATATTGCCATATCCTAAAAGTGGTACAATGGGTGAAAAGGTTGAAAAGCCCTGTTCTAGTAGGTCTCCCACTTTCTGTGGGATGAACTGGTCAGTCTCTGATCTGACACCAGACCTGGCATTACCCCAAAACCACCAGGGAACTCTTTTGCTCCTGTTCCTGGGCTCAAAGTTGCCCCCTTGGAGAAAGGGCATAGCCAGGAACAATTTTCTTTGAGAAACAACTGAACTATACTGATGAGGAAATTTATTTCTCATGCATTACACAGGAAAACTGCTCAGAAACATTTGCGTCACATTCAGCAACTGTTTTGTTAATGCCAAGGCTTGCTAATTCTACATTGTTTCTTCCTCTCATTTTAACTCTTCGCCATCATATCCTCTTTGAAGACAACAACCCCTGCACACAATGAAGTGCACAGAAGATGCAACTCAGCTCCCCCTCGAAGGGGGAGAACAGAAAGGAAAAGCCAAAAGGAAGTGGAAGCTCTCACCTGGTACAGCTGGTCGTTGGCCAACAGGCACTGCTTATCAGAAGCTGCAGGGTCAAAATAGGAAGACTGAGTCCACAGGGAAAAAAAACAAGAGCCTAAGAAAGCAGCAGGTGGGGGGGGGGAATCTCTGAGGCGGGCAAGAAACAAGGGGTGGGGGACGCCGGAGCTGTAAGATGGTCCCTCCTTCTGGCCCTTTCAAGGAAGCTGTCCAGCTGCCCTTTGTTGCTACCTCCTCACCTTGGGTTGGCCGGCCCCGCTCTTCCACAGCTATGTGGTACACAGCAATAGCCAGAAAGATAGTGGCGAGGAGGCTGGCTGCTGAAATCCCCAGAATCATAGTGAAGTCCAGATGGATGCAGTTTTGGCACACTGTAGTGAAAGAAAATGTTGAAAATACATTCTGCACTCCCCCGCATATTCACGTGAAGTCCACGCAGGCCTCACTCGAGCAGAGCATGTGTTCTTTTATGGCAGAACTGCCACAAGAAAACAGCCCTCATTCATCTGAAGCCAGGGGAAGCCACTGCCAGTTCCTTGGGCAAAGAGGACTCTTCCAGAGAAAGGGAGACCCAGCTGCAGTCCCTGGTCTGCCCATCCCAGGCTTTTACAAGGCTTGGCAGAAAGATTACCTGTGTCCTAGGAAACAGCAGCCTGGTAAGAGAGGCCCAGAAATGTTGCACGTGAGCAGAATGGAGCATTTCATTTCCAGAAACATTTTAGCACAGGGACATTGAATATAAGTCATAGAAGTGGTGATTTGACAGTTTGCCTTAAGAAAAAATACCACTTTTTTCTAATATCAAAGAATGGACAAGCAACATTTTGAGGGAAAAGCTTGATTCCATAGGAAGAGGACTAACTTCATTTAATCAGCTAAGGAGCAAACTCTTTGAGACCTTACCAAACAAACAAAGCTCCTTTTGAAGTAAGGAGGCAAACAGTTGCTAATTTACTAGGCTGAGGATCAACTGTCCAGATTCTTTTGTATACTGTATGTTGGTCAATCAAGCTGCCCCCATTCTACTTGTTTTGCTCAAGAGTGGATAGAGAAGGGAGCTAAGATGTTCCTTTCACCTGGACCGTTCCAGCTTCAAAGGGCAGGCTTGTTTCAAAAAACCCTGGTGTCTGCCTCGCTGAAACTGGACAACTGGCAATGTTGTTAAATAAGGGTAAGAAAGAAGGCTTACGCACTCCGGATGAAAACTTGCACGGATCTGCTTTTCCCATTTTGGATGATACACTTATAGATGCCTCTGGGGTCATCCATCACAGCCAAAGCCAACTCCTTCCCTTGGTAGGTTAGAGCCATCCTGTCTTTTATCCAGTGTGTCTTATTATCGCCCCCTTCACATATCAGGGAGACATTTTTTCCTTTCTGCTCTATGGTGATGAACTCTGCAAAACAAATGGGGTGAGGTGGGGCAGAGGTCCCACAGGCAAAGCTTCACCCATACCTCCAGGGGTTCAGGGACCAAACAAATTAGCTAACAAGTATTTAGCAAGACATATGGCCACTTATGCTCTTCAGGCAACTGGTATTCCTTTGGCAAAAGTATCATGGCTTAATCATTGGTTAGGGGAAATGAGCCTTTGTGCTTATTCCTAATTCTGGGCCAGCAGTTGCTGCTGAGCAAGGGCACTCTTTGCATTTTGGCCCTGAAGAGATCTGTTTCTGTTTTCTCTATCCAGCTCCTAGGCATCAGCACAATGGGGGTGGGAAGGGGGGTTTGCAACTGCTTCTCTCCCACACTGCCTGTCCATCTTGCTTGTCCCGGGGAACTTGCCTTCCTCCTGTAACATGTTTGCTTAGCAGATAGTCCTGGTGAAACTATTGAGACTTCCTCCCAAATCTACCTTGGCAGCTGTGAAGTGCTTAAAGTCCTTTGCCTTCCCATCCAGGAATGACTCCTGATGAGCTTCTAGCCAGTCAGAAAAATCTTTTTCTTTCCAATATTCTTTCTGAAACAAGCTTTTTCCAAACACTCAGGATCTGGAAAATTCAGAAGCCATCCCCAATTAAAAGAGCGCCAAAATTTAAGCACACCAAGAGTCACTGACTGGGTTTGTGTGTCACAGTCTACATGCATTGTGCAAACCCAGCCAATTATGGTATAATCCGTAAAGCATGGCCACACAACCTATGGCTAGACCTAGACATATAAATCCATCCTATCTGAACTCCTTCTGAGCTGCTTCCCTAGTTTTCTTTTAGGGAACCTGGATAAATCATACCATTTCCTGATGCTGCATTTCCACTTATGCTGATGCCTGAAAGAAAATAATTTCATGTTGAGAAATATAGAGCAAATTAAACAGGGACCAAGAATCGCCAATAATACCACACACCAGTCTTCTATTCAGTTGTCCAAGCAACATCAAACAGTGGAATGTATGGTATGCAGAAGCAGTGAAAAGACTAAACATCATGCCAAATGGCACCCAGGAAGGGAATGAAGAGGGAAAAGCAAACGCAAATGGAGGACTGTTCAGCTTTTGGGCGAAAGGGTGACATTGACTTGAGAAAGGGAACATTTCTGTGACTTCCTAATTTCAGAAAGAGCCAGCTAAGGAGAATCATTATTGAGGTTTTTAATATAAGGCAAAGTCTAAGGAAAATGGACAGAGAAAAGTTTTTTCTCCCAAAATGCTAGAGGTTCAGGACAGGCACATAACAATATTTCCTCACCTACCATATGTGAGGGAGATGGGACACCCTCACAGATATCTTGGCCCTGGAATCTGGCAGCCACCCAGAGGCAACATTTCCATCATTACCTCTTCAATGGGCTGAATTTACATTTGCATTCAGCCTTTCCTCCAAAAGCTTGCAACATAAATGTCCCATTCCTCATTTATGAGGTTGGTGAGACAGAGGGAAGTGGCTGGCTGCACCTGATCAGCCTGACTGCCTCAAGCCCCAAGTCAGATGTGGAGAGGAGGTGGGTCTGCTGCTTTCAGATGGGGGGGGGGAGTGAGTAGATGCATTGAATCAGAAACACAGCTGAGTGTAACACAAGGTAATGAACTGGCACTCTGGTCCTCATGCCTTTTCACCAAGAATGTCCCCCTCTTTCTTTTTTTGCAGCCTGCCTACCTCTCCCCCCTCCATTCCCAGCCCTGAGTCTACAAGCTACCATCCTTTCAAACTGCCTGCCTTGGATTTAGTCCTACCTTGGAAGAACAGGGCAAGGACAGCTGCACACAGCAACTGTTCCTGGCCTCCCATACTTGTTGATGGAGGAGCCAGATATGTCGTTCCCCGTTCGTCAGCACAGGCAGCGGGTGACAGTCTTCTGCCAAGTTAAAAAAAAATGACTGGGCAAGAAGATATAGGGAAGATTTTTGCAGGCAGTCTGCAACAGGAAGTCTGTGGGTGGGGGTTCTACCATTCTGTGTGTGCGCATTTACGCATAAGGAAATGAAAGGACGGAAGAGATGCCACAGGGAAACCACTCTGCTGAAAAAATGAAGCTGACTTCCTTCTCCCTTTGCAGAACTGAATGGCAAATAGAGCCCCCTGCCCCAGCAGCAGTTCTCCACTAAGGCACCCCACGAACAAGCCATGGGGGGGGGACTCCTCCCTTTTGGCCAAGCCTGTTGGGCAGGACAGTTAGACCCAACCCAAACCGGCAACTCCGCCCAGCTGGGCCACTCTTCAGCTACTGCTGTGCACCACAGGTCAGCCTCCAACTATCGATCTAGACCAGGGGTCTTCAAACTTGGCCCCTTTATGACTTGTGGACTTCAACTCCCAGAATTCCTCAGCCATGCACGCTGGCTGAGGAATTCTGGGAGTTGAAGTCATAAAAGGACCAAGTTTGAAGACCCCTGATGTAGACCAGCGAGTTTAAGATCTGTGGACTTCGACTCCCAGAGTCCCCCAGCCTGCCATACTGGCCGAAGAATTCTGGGAGCTAAAGTCCATACATGTTAGTTACTAAGGTCAGCCGTATCGTCTGACCGTAAAGCTCGAGCTGGAAGAGCCACCCCGAGCTCCGGCCGACCTCCAAAATGGAGCCTCTCGACCGGGGCGCCGGGAAACCTTTTATTTGAGACCCCATCTGGGATCTGCGCCCGGGGAAAGCAGGAGCCGGCGGGATCCCTCGTGTCCCCAGAATATTCCGCACGCCTCGGCGACCCTCTCGGAGCCGTCCTCGGGCAGGTGCCCGGAGAGGCCTGGCGGGAGGCAGCGTCTTTCTCGCTGCTGCATCACGCTACCGGCTGGCACTCCAGTCACTGTCCCGGCCGCAGGGGCGGAGAAGCGGCTCCCCCACCCTCGCTCTACGTGACGCAGGCGCCGGCAGCTCCCTCTAGCCGCGGTGCGGCTCTATGGTCGCTCGCTCTGTCGCCACGGCGCGCTTCCGGCGCCTTCTGATGACGTTGTTGCGGCCTGCGGGCGTCGCGCGTTGTCAAGCTCGTCGCTGAAAGGTGTCGCGGCCTCTCCTTCCTCCTCCTCCTGCCGCTGCTGTTCGCCCCCGTCCTGTACCAGGGCGCCCGGGGCTGCGGGCCCTCGCTCGTCGTCTGGGTCGCGGATCTCCATGGAGCTCGCCCGGCGGGGAAATGACCGACCACGAGAACAATAACAGCATTTCCCGGAACCCCTTCGCCGCCCTCTTCAGCTCCGTCGCCGACGCCCGGCACTTCGCCGAGATCCAGAAGCAGACGCCGACGCCACCCGCGGGTGAGCGAGGAAGCGGGGCGGCTGGGAGGGGAGCGGGCTGGAGAGCCCCCGTCCGCTGGGAGTGGGCGGGCGGCGGGGGACTCGCGTAGGCCCCGTTAGAGTGCCCGGATCGGCGGCCCCGACCGCCTCTCTCGAAACCTATGCCGCGCGCTCGAGACGCGCAAAGAAATATTTGCACATCCTCTTTTGTTTCACCCTTTTCTTTGCTTTATTTTCTGCATCTTCAAGTGTAGTTCGATATTTGTATAACGGGGTTACCACGAAAGCCATCCATTGTTTGTTTATCCAAAACCCCTTTCCTGTTCAGTCACTGCTCAACCTGCTCAACCTCTGTCCAAAGTTAGACAATTTAGCTCAAATTTTAGCCCAATTTTAGGACAATGTGGACAGTCAGCAACAGAATTGAAGAAGAAGTGCAAACATTTAGCGGACTTTGTCACATTGGATTGATATTAAAGACATGAATTAGACTAGCATTACCTGGCAAGTATTCAAATCTCGAGAGCTAAGTTTTTACTAGTTTAATTCCATATTCTCAGATGGCAAATCAATAAAAGACAGAATGATTGGGACAGCTGTTTAGGTGGCCTCTCTGGCTCTTGTTTTTCAGAAGTCATTCTGGGATTCCCAGGAGACTAAAGTCTTGTGTACAGGCTGCATTTTTTTCAGCAATTGTGTTTTTATGATCTAAAACTTGTTATGTAAAAAAAGTGCACTTAATAGGCTTCTGGTGCTGTGATAGACTAGATGAGAGAGGCACAGGCCTTAGAGAGACTGCTCAGATGGTGGGTGGGCCAATTGGGGACCAGGTACACTGCTTATTGACTAGCTCTGCTTCTCTAGTAGAGGAAACCTCTGCCAGCCAAGATGATTCTGACAACAGTGTGTCTGAGAGTCTGGATGATTGCGACTACTCTGTGGCTGAGATCAGTCGCTCCTTTCGCTCCCAGCAGGAGCTGTGCGAGCAGCTCAACATCAACCACATGATCCAGAGAATCTTCCTGATAACATTGGATAACAGTGAGTTTGGAGGCATACATTGCCAGAATTCAAATTGGGTTATATTAAGGTGGAGGGGAGCCACCAGGTGGCAGACCCAGCATGGTCCAGTTTTTGATCCATGAATACAAATTCAGACTCCTCTCTTGGAGAAACTTGTTGATCTTACATAGCAACTGCTGACTTAAGACACCCCAAAGGCAACAAAATCTGTTTGCCAAAAGAGCCGTGTAAACAAACATTCTGGCAAAAACAGATATGCATGGAGGATGGAAATATTGTCCTCCGTTGTACAAGCAGTTAAGGGGAGCTTTTGCTGGGTGCAAGGCCAAATATGGTTTTCTGTATCTTTATTGGCTGGCCAGTATATTGCAGGTGTAACAAACTTTACTCAGCCTGAAAATTCCAAACATTGACCTGGTGGTATTTCTTGCAACCACGCTGCAATTCTCCTGCTCCAGTTGACTGTTATACTGTAGGGCATGGCTTGGAAGGGTTCTTTTATTGTTTTTTTTTTAGATTTGTGCTTTGCTGTGTCATTTCACTGGTCCTAGAGACTGCTTTCCTTTAGGCTACAAAACTATGCCAGCCTCTATTTGGTGCCCTCTCATATGTGTTGGGAAGTCTGGGAGTTGTAGTTCAAGACACGTGACAGCAATATCTTGAGGAAGGACTTGTTTTAACATCTGCCAAGACAAGAAGCCAAAATACATAAAAGTTGTTGATGGAGAGGGAGAAATGGTTCTGAACAGAGTGTCTTGGGGATTCCCCTATTGCTGCTTTGCTGATTCGTCCCCCTCCCCTCCCCACCCATAGGTGACCCCAATCTGAAGAGTGGAAATGGCATTCCTGCACGGTGTGTCTACCTGGAGGAAATGGCTGCAGACCTTGAGGATCAGGACTGGCTGGACATGGAAAACGTAGAACAGGTCTCTGCATGCAAGCATCTAATGGGTCTTCACCAGATTGGAGGCTTGCTGGAGAAGGCTAATATTGGTCGTCTGGCCAATTGTTCCCTTTGCCTATGGTCAGGAAAAGATGCTTCCCCAAGCCAGGATACCATGTGCCTAGAGGCCTTTAATTGCACATTTGTTGTGATGTTTGTTTGATTTGCTTTATAGTACTTTTCCTTGAACAAGGCCGTTTCATCTTATATGAAACAATTGAGTTCTATGGGCAGTCTATTTTTTATCTGTGATAATCAGGTAGATTTGGAGAAGCATGTGAAAGACCTGGCTGTTTATGCATAATGTCATTCTATAAACAAATGGATGTGAATGAGATCTAGGCTTTTTCTCCAAATGTTGGGAGAGAGCAATTATATTCTGGATCGATATGTTTCCCCAGGCTCTTTTTACCCGGCTACTGCTCCCGGAACCAGGAAATCACTTGATCCACATGACTTCAACTGGCATACAGAACCTCCCAGCAGAGAGAGATGCAGGAGAGAAACACATCCTGCGATACCTCTTTGCTTGTTTCCGGAGGGCAAAGGAGGAGGTGGGTCAAGCATCCATATCACACCCAAGCAGCTTGTGGCCTGGACTGAATGGGCTAGAAGTCAGCTGTTCTCTCTGTTCTTCTAGATCACCAAGGTGCCAGAGAACTTGTTGCCTTTTGCAGTGCGTTGCAGAAATCTGACTATATCCAACACTCACACACTCTTCCTAACACCAGAGATCTATGTCAACCAGAATGTCTATGAGCAGTTAGTGGACTTGATGCTGGAATCATTAAGAGGAGCTCGTGAGTTGGCAAAGGCTGATACCCCAGGATAAGTTAATGGGATCCAGCTCATGGCAACTTTCCAATTACATCCTTTTTTAAAATACTCGTCCTTTCTCTCCCCCATAGACTTTGAAGACATAACAGAGTTCCTGGAGGAGGTCATCAAGAGCCTCACGATGGATGAAGAAGTGAGGACTTTTGAGGAAGTTATGGTCCCTGTCTTCGACATCTTCTTAGGACGAATACGGGAGCTACACCTTTGCCAGATCCTGTTGTACTCTTATCTGGATATACTCCTATATTTCACCAAGCAAAAGGATATTGCCAAAGTGAGTCCTCACTCAGCCCCAGATGGCCAGAACCTCCTGCTGCCTTTAACCTTTCACCTGGGAGAAAGGTCACTTTTCTCTACCTCACTCTGGGTAGGAGGGTGGGTGTGGTGAAATGTTGAAATGTTTTCAAAGGAAAAACCAAAAAAGTCCAGTTGCCTTTTGAAAAAAAGTATCTTTGGCTCTATTTCTGTTTGTTCAGGTTTTTGTTGAGTACATTCAGCCAAAAGATCCAGCCAATGGACAGCTTTACCAGAAGACGCTGTTGGGAACCATCTTGAACATCTCATGTCTTCTGAAGACACCTGGTGTGGTGGAAAGCCATGGCTACTTTCTGAACCCCTCTCGATCCAGTCCTCAAGAGATCAAGGTGCAAGAATCCAACATCCACCAGGTGTATATTTCTGTTCCATTCCTGTTTTGTGCATTGAGAGGCAGCAAAATGGCCACTGATGACAAGCACTCTTTTTTATACTGTCTTTTTATGCATACTATCCAAGTATGATCAGTCGTGTGGTGCAGTGGTTAGAATGCAGTATTGCAGGCTGATTCTGCTGACTGCCGGCTGCCAGCAGTTCGGCAGTTCTATCTCACTGGCTCAAGGTTGATTCAGCCTTCCATCCTTCCGAGGTCAGACCCAGATTGTTGAGGGCAATATGCTGACTGGAAGCTGCTTAGAAAGAGTGGTATATAGGTCTAGGTGCAATTGCTCTTGCTATGATCAGGCAGATCTGTGGCTATCAACACCTTTGAATATGATGCTGACTGCCTTCTATTGGAATCACTGCGGCTGTTGTGGGGGAGATAATTAAAATCCAAAAAGTGCAGTAAAAGGTGAAAATGCCAGAACTCGGGAAGGGAGCTGAGGAATGACTTGGTGGAAGTGTATAGGTAGTCCTCAACTGACATCCACAATGGAGCCCAATATTTCTGTTGCTAATCAAGTCAGTTGTTAGTGAGTTTTGCCCCATTTTGTAACCTTTCGTGCCACAATTGTTAAATTAATCACTCAGTTAAGTTAGTAACCTGCTCGTTAAGTGAATCTGGTTTTCCCATTGAATTTGCTTGTCAGAAGGTCACAAAAGGGAGTCACATGACCCTTGGACACTGCAACCGTCATAAAAACAAGCTGGTTGCCAAGTGTTGGAATTTTGTGAGCCTGGGGAAACTGCGATGGTCGCAAGTGTGAAAAACAGCCATAAGTCCCTTTTTTCAGTGCCGTGGTAACCTTGAATGGTCACTAAGTGAACTGTTGTAAGTCGAGGACTACCCGCACATGTCTCAGATGACCCCGGTTCCAGTGAGCCTGTGCAGGTACGCTGATGTTTGTCAACCTCAGTTAACCTCAGTCAACGCTCTTCATTACAGTTCGTGGCTGAATTCCACGAGAAGATCCACCAAATGCTGAAGAACTTGCTGCAGCTCTCCCCACAAACGAAGCATAAGATCCTGGCCTGGCTTGGAAACTGTCTTCACGCCAATGCTGGGCGCACCAAAATTTGGGCCAACCAGATGCCAGAGATCTTCTTCCAGATGTATGCCTCAGATGCCTTCTTCCTGAACTTGGGAGCTGCTCTCCTCAGGCTTTGTCAGCCCTTCTGTAAGCCCCGATCTCCCAGGCTTCTGACATTTGATCCCACTTATTGTGCTGTGAAAGAACTGAATGAGGAGGAGCAGAGGGTGAAGAATGTACACATGAAAGGTGAGCCACCTTTCCCTCCCCCACCCTCCCAATAGCAAGAGAGACGGGCATTGCTGACAAGGGTAGGAAAGATGCTGTGAGAAATGGCTTCCTTTGGCTAGAGCTTTCTCTGATCAGTATGGATGTACTCTTCATTTCCTTTAAGGTTTGGAACGAGAAACTTCTTTGATCCCAGCTGTAACTGAGCAGGAACCACGGTTTGCTGACAGCTATAACCTGGTGACCGAGAACTTGGTATTGACGCAGTACACCCTCCATTTGGGATTTCACAGGTACACAGGAGACTCCCTGGTGGGAACACTAAAGGCCTTGGGAAGACTTTTCCATATCAAGCAGAATGTAGCTCAAAATCTTAATAAATGTCAGTGATTTTTTAGTAGGACACTGTAAGGACCCACCCCACTTTGCATCTTAAGAAGACAGAACTCTTGGAATAATTCTTCCAACAGGAATCCTTTATTAAGAAGAAGTGGTTGCAGGCATGCTAGACAGGACTTGGGGTCCAAGCTCTCCCATTCAAGGTTTTAAGGGGTTCCCCAGCAGTCCCACCCAATCACCCCCCCTTCCAGTGATAGTTTCAGGCATCACAATTCCACCCCCTTGCTCCTTTCTTTCGTCTGTATGGAGACTTCAGATAACTACATGAAAGGTAAATAGCTCTCTTTTGTCATGGTAAGGTTCTTTGATGCTATTTACATTCAAAGTCTCTCTTTGATGTTGCAATAAACACATTCAGCTCCTTAGAAGTCTACTGAAGGAAGTGAGGGCCATAAAGCCCCTTTGTTCTCCCCCTTCTCTCCCTCTTATGGCAGAATCCAGAGAAGGCAGAATTGGGAGTTTCTATATTTGATAATTAAAGATGAAATATAATTGGATTCTGACTGGGCTTCTGCTGACATAAGAGCACCCAAATACAGTCCTTGCTTAACAACCACATTTGGGCCTGAAATTTTGGTTATAAGTCATTGTCATTGTGGATCATGTGACATGACTCATTTTTATGATTGTTTTTACGACCATCATAAAGCAAATCACTGTCATTAAACAAATCATGAAGTTGTTTAAACCACCTGGTTCATATCCAATGGACATTTTATCATTTTCTGTCAGAAAATAGCAAAAGACATAGCAAGTCATGATTATGTGATTATGGAACACTCCAAGTGTTTGTAAATGTGAGCTTGCTGCCAGGCACCCAAAATGCAGTTACATGATGGGGGGGGGGGGAGACGTGCAGTAGTTGTAGCTTCAAGGATGGATTGTAAGTCATCATGGATCCACTGCTAAACCTCTTGCAATTTGCCTACCGCACAAATAAATCGGTAGATGATGTTGCCAATATTGCACTACATCTTAACTTCTTGAATCCCCAAAGACCTATGCAAGGCCCTTTTTGTAGACTTCAGCTCGGCATTCAGTACCATCATTCCAGAAATCTTTCTTTAAAAACTGACTCAGCTAGCTGTACTAATAAAGGAGAATATTTCTAGCTCAGGGTTGGTGCTCTCTGGGCTTGCTTGTTTTCTAGCAGACATTTCATTACCCAAACTAGGTTAGCATCATCAATGCACTGATGATGTTACCTAGTTTGGGTAATGAAATGTCTGCAAGAAAATAAGCTCAGAGAACACCAAAGACCTCAAACTTGTAAGTGGAGTATAAGCTTTCTAACAGATAGGAAGCAGCAGGTGAAGCTAGGGAAAATCATATCAAATATTCAGTTAGCACAGGTGCCCCCCAGGGCTGTGTGCTCTTTCCTTCACTCTTTTCTGTCTATACCAATGACTATATCTCAAAGGATTCCTCTGTTAAAGTACCAAAATTTGCAGATGATACAACAGTTATTGGTCTCATTCAAGACCGTCTGCATACAGACGGGAGGTGGAACAACAGGCCCTTTGGTACAGCCAAAACAATCTGGAGTTGAACACGCTTAAAACTGTAGAGATCGTATAGATTTTAGGAGAAGTTCTCCTATTCTACCACTTCTTACAATATTAGTCAACACAGTATCAAAAATAGAGACCTTCCCAGGACTTGAAATGGACACCTAACATTACAACCATCATTAAAAGGGCACAACAAGGAATGTTCTTCCTGCGCCAACTCAGAAAACTCAGATTGCCCAAGGAGCTGCTGATACAATTCTACAGAGGAATTATTAAGCCTGTCATTTGTACTTGTATAACTGTCTGGTTTGGCACAGCAACCAAACAGATAATTAGGCCTGCAGAGAAAACAATTGCAACCAGCCTGCCTTCTGTTGAAGACCTGTATACTGCACAAGCCAGAAAGAGGGCTATGAAAATATCTACAGACCCCTCACATCTTGGATATAAACAGTTTCAACTCCTCCCCTCAGGATGCTGCTACAGGGCATTGCATGCCTAAACAACTAGGCACAAAGATAGTTTTATGATTGTACAATTTATGATCTATGACTTACCACTTTGTTGTTTGTATGTACACTGACAGCTTACGTACCAGAGACAAATTCTTTATGTGTCCAGTCACGCTTGGCCAATAAAGAATATTTCTGTTCCTATTCCTAAATAACTTCGAGTCCGTGGTGATTTTTACCGGTCATTAAGCAAGGATTAAAGGCCACATTCATTATACATCAGTTGATATTTGCATGTGGGAAAGAATGTTTTCTTGGTCTACTGGAGGATATGAATGGGTGGAAATTAAAGTGAATTATGATTTCTTCAAACTTTTTTTGCTATGGGTCCTTCAAGGAAAGCAGTTCTCCAGAGAACATGCAGCAAATCCTTGTATGCTGGCTCTTGCCCCAGCCTACCTCAACACTCATTGCTGGCCTCCTCTGTTTCCCCTTTTTCATTATAGCCAATTTCTTGTGGCCACTTTGTGCTTTTCTGATGGTATTGCCACTTCTAATTTTTAGTATCTCTTTCTGCTTCTTGCACAGGTTGCATGACCAGATGATCAAGCTCAACCAAAGCCTTCATCGACTGCAGGTGGCATGGCGGGAAGCTCAGCAGAGCTCCAGCCCCTCAGCTGACAATCTCCGGGAGCAGTTTGAGCGTCTCATGACCATCTACCTTTCCACTAAAGCAGCCATGACAGAGCCTCAGATGTTGAAGAACTGCCTCAATCTGCAGGTGTCCATGGCTGTTCTCCTGGTCCAGCTGGCCATTGGAAACCAAGGAACTGAGCTGATGGACTTGACCTTCCCTCTGCCAGAAGTGAAGAACAGTGCACTGGCCTATGTTCCAGGTGACTGGCAAGAGATTTATCCTCTAGAAGTGGGTTTGGGCAGTGCCAGGATGGTCCTGATACTTTGCCATGCCCAAGGCACTTAACAGGATCCTATAGTCTTTTGCTGTTGGCTCACACCTGGCTGATTTGTAACACCATCCTTCTGTTAATAGAATGGACAAGCAAATATATATTTCAAGACAAATGCTCCTAGCTAAAATTCCCAAAAGGAAAAATATTTCTAACACCTAACTCAACAGAGGGACTCTGGGCCCTTTACAATTATTTTTGGCTTGGTTTCCTCTGAGATGTTAATATCATAAACCTTCTCCTGCTTCCAAGGAGATTTGTCTGACCTCATCTTGGTAGCTGCAGGAAACAACTGCTGCTTTGCCCTCAAATACCTGCCCTCACCGGGAAGGAGCAAACATGGGCCTGGTAGCCATACATTCTTAGCAAGAGTTCACTTGTTTTTTTGCATTTGCAGAATTCTTTGCTGACAACTTAGGTGATTTCTTCATTTTCCTGCGCCGCTTTGCTGATGATTTCCTAGAACCTTCAGCTGACTCCCTGGAGCATGTGCTTCATTTTGTGACCATCTTCACAGGGGATGTGGACAGGTAAAAGCTGCTTCTGAAGGCTAGAGAGATATGAATCAGGCCCACTCTGTAGTCAAGCATCCTGTTTGCCAGTGAACAGCAGCCAGTCTTTAGAAGGAAAAAATTGACCCCAGTAAATTCAGCTGTTTTTAGATTGAGTGCAGATTCAAATTTTTCTTGAGTCTTCAAGCAAATAAATTTGGTTGGCTTAGTTTTGACTGCTCAGTTCCTTGAAAACCTTGGCCCACAGATGTAAGAATGGAGTGGTGTAATAGGAATTGTAGAAGCATTGAGGTGGGGTGGAAAGCAGTTGTTCTCCTGGGATAATGAGCTATTGTAAGCAACCTATTGGGAGGATACATGAGTCTCTCGCTGTCAGCAGAAGAATTCAGTAGGAGGAGGGGGTGGCAGAAGTTTGATAGAATTTTGGGAAAAGTGTAGATTTGGAGATTTCTGTCCACTCCTCCTGGCAGAATGAAGAACCCACATTTGAGAGCCAAACTGGCTGAAGTACTGGAGGCTGTGATGCCCCACCTGGATCAGGCACAGACGCCTCTTGTCTCAAGTGTCTTTCATCGTAAGAGAGTCTTCTGCTCCTACCAACATGCTGCCTGCCTTGCTGAGGCACTAATTAAGGTTTTTGTGGACATTGAATTTACAGGTAAGGGGGGAGGGTGGGAGGGGGTCTCATTCCCTCAGTTCCTGCTGCATTAGTGCAGTCCCTTGAATGAAGTGCCATGAATCCTGGTGAATCCGCTTTGCTGGATCTGAAACCAGGTTTGCTAATTTTGGTAATGGTACTGATCTGGCAGAAAAAGATGAAAAGGGCTAGCTTTTTCTTCCAAGTCTTGAGATTTATATTCTACTCTGGTCCAAGCTGCCTCTTCCCCTACTGCTTTTTGGGGCTGGAGGGAAGGAAGAGCTGATCCTCCACTCTCCATCCTGTGTGCTTTTGGGGCATGCAATTTATACAAAGAAGGAGTCTCAGAGGCCTTTATCAGTTCTCCAGTATCTCAGGATCCTGCATTCATTACGGGCATTCTCCTGTGCAGGAGATCCCCATCAATTTGAGCAGAAGTTTAATTATCGTAGACCCATGTACCCTATCCTCCGGTATATGTGGGGCACTGATTCATACCGGGCAAGCATAAAGGTAAGGACCTGAGGTTTGCAAATTATAAGGGCTAGAAGAAGGATAGTGTTTTGGATGAAAACAGCCCCCCTGCTCTCCATCTCTTTGCCCTGTGCAGGCACTGGCTGACGATGCCTCCGAGAATCTTGAAGCAATGGTCCCCCCTCTCTTCTTGCGCTTTCTTAACCTGCTTATGAATGATGCCGTTTTCTTGTTGGATGAAGCAATACAGGTAAATCATTATTTATGGAGTGAACGTAGAAAGCGGGTAAATACTGTGACCCCAAACTGTTTTGGCCAGTTGAGAAGGGGAGAAAGTATGTAGCAGTCTCAAGGGAAATTACTCAGACTTCACCAACTGAGGAGAGGAGAGGAAGTCTTCAGTCACCGAGCTGCTACTATCGAGAGAGTTTTTCTGAGAGGTTCAGGTCTGGGGAGTCTTTGGACTTGGCTTCTGTACCTCCAGTTCTCCACCTTTGTAAGGTTCATTCTCTCTGCTCCAAGTCTACAGGAAGGGGTTGCCATGAGACCTCCATTTCCCACCCCCTGAACTTTCTGCACCACACTTCAATTGATCCAGTTTCGGTTCCCCTATTTCTGTGTGTTGTGTGGAATGTTTTAATGTAGTGGTTAAGATGTTGTAATCTACCTGAATAAATCTGTAAATCTCCAGGGTGAAAGGAACTTCTGAAGATAGCTGCATGAGCAGTGAATGTGATTTTGGCATCCAAGAACAGATCCTTTTTCTTGCCTGATGCCCATTTCAAATTTCTCTGCAGTACCTGAGCAAGATCAAGATCCAGCAAATAGAGAAGGACCGGGGCGAGTGGGACAGCCTGTCTGCAGAAGTGCGGCGTGAGAAGGAAGCCAGCCTGCAGATGTTTGGGCAGTTGGCTCGCTTCCACAACATCATGTCCAATGAGACCATCGGGACCTTGGCCTTCCTGACCTCAGGTAAAGGCCCTGTGTTCTTCCTGGCCTGGAACGCTGAAGGGAGCAGAACTGCTGATGGAGCCTCCTTTTCATTGCAGAGATCAAGTCTCTCTTTGTGCACCCTTTCCTGGCGGAACGCATTATCTCCATGCTCAACTACTTCCTCCAACACCTGGTAGGCCCCAAAATGGGGGCCTTGAAGGTCAAGGACTTCAGTGAATTTGACTTCAAGCCCCAACAACTGGTTTCTGACATTTGTACGATATATCTAAATCTGGGGTAAGTTGCATGGTGAAAAGAAATGATCCATTGGAGTGCTTCTTGGGAAGAGGAATAGAGGGCTTTGCCTTATGCATCCAGAGTTTTAATGGATGTTGAAATGTTTCTTATGGAAGAGCAGCCAGAAACCCACACGAGGTCCTCCTCAGATGACCCAATCAGACTTAAGGATTTAACTCCTCAAAGCCAGTGGACAACCAATGGAGAATATCTCATTGTTTATGAATGCCAGTAGTTCATACCAATCCCCCTAATACTGCCAGTGAGGAAGAACAGGAGACACCACCACCACCACCACCACCCCCTTCATGTCATGTTCTCCTCTGGAATAAAGGAGTGAAGGAGGCTTGGGACTCACGTTCTATAAACCTGAAGATAGTACATTGCGCAGAAAGGATTCTTGAAAAAAGGGACATAATGGCTAGGTGGCATTTGTGAACTTTTATTGCTTTTCCATGTAGTAATCATCTCCATCAGATCTAACTGCAAGAGAAATTGGGCTGTACTGTGCCCTTGACGGAGTCTTCTGCTACCGTCTTGTGTGTACCAGTCCAAGGGAATGCTCTGAATCTTGGCTGCAATCCCCAGGATGGGAGGCGTGGGCTTCCTGTCCTATGTCAAGAATTTGTAGTGGACCAGGTTTTGTGCTTGTATACCCTACTCAGGAAACTATGGAACTTCGACTAGGATGGTCTCTCTCCTATGAATGTCATTCTTGCTGGCTCATGCATAAATGAGATTAACCAAACGCAAAAGCTGTGTTCACGTAACTTGATATGCCCCAACAAATCATCTTATAGTTTAACCTGATGGCTAATATACATAACATGCCAATACAATGGCTGGGCTCAGCTGAATCAGTTTAAACTAATCTAGACAAAGGTATCATGTAGACTCAAATATTCTATATATTTACTAAGGGGGAGGGCAGTCAAATTTGTTTCGTCCAAGTGCTGGTGAATGATAAGAAGGTGAACTCTGAAGGGAATAGCTATGGAGCTGTAATGTCTGTTCAGACAGATCAAATTTGGGTGAAGTCCCCTATAAGAAAGATTTACAGTTGTACTTCAGGGACTAGAAAGATGCTTACCACAAAGAGATCTTGCAGAAAAGAGTTGCCTTCTGAACAGGAGAAATTATAGTGCAAATAGGCTAGAGCTATTTCCCATCATGTTCCACTTACCAATATATTGCAAATGGGACAAGTCTGAACGGGGCTTTGGTCTCACCTAATAAAAGACTATGGAAGTTGAAGAAAGGAATCAGGATAGGAAAGCTGAAATGACCGAGAGTGCCAAATGGAAAAGAGGCTTGCTTGCATGGGGCCTCAGCGTCCACTTTTAGCCCTCTTCTCTCTTTCAGTGATGAAGCAAACTTTTGTGCCACAGTGCCTAAGGATGGGCGATCATATTCCCCAACTCTTTTTGCTCAGACGATCCGAGTCTTGAAGAAAATTAATAAGCCTGGCAACATGATTGTAGCATTTAGCAACCTGGCAGAACAAATTAAGGTGAGATGGAAAAGCTGTCAATCTTCTCAAAAGTCTGTCTCTCTCTAAGGACAGGTTCCTCACTGTATTATATGTTGAAAATCTTCAGTGCATCTTGAACAACATTTGGCTTTAATCTCCAAGGGGGAGAACTTTGAATTTCAGTGCTCTTATAATGGCTGCAGGATGTTTAAAAGTCTAATGAGACAGGTGAAAAATAGAGTTGATCGGCACTGACATTCCTCTCTGTAGTTGAGAACTGAATTTATTGTAGTCAAACCTCCAAGTTTCAACGAGACACCAGAAAACAACTCTGTATTAGTTGTGCTTCCATGGAATCAAAGAGCCAATCAAGGGCTGTGTTTGGGCTCCTACCTCTGCTGTGTTTCAGTTTCCAGGGCAAAGGAGATGCCTAGAAATCACTGGCCACATTTTTTTAGCAGTGGTAGCTCCTATAGATTCCGGCACTTGTCTTCAGTTTGTCAATAGGAATTTAACTCTGCAGGGCAGCCCAGCCCAGCAGGAGCTGATTCCTGGAATTGTTTCTTCAGTCTCTAGCAGATCGTCAGCAGCAGGAAGAGGAGACATACGCTGATGCCTGTGATGAATTTCTGGATCCCATCATGAGCACCTTAATGACAGACCCAGTGCTGCTGCCTTCTTCTCGGGTCACAGTGGACAGGGCAACAATCGCTAGGCACCTCTTGAGGTATTTAGAAGACAGGAGAAAAAGGAATTCCGCCAATTTCCTTCTAGGAAAGAAAGAAAGATGTTAGATTCAGACACTGCCACTCACCTCCTTGCAAGATGCCAGTGGTGTTGACTCCCATATTTGTCCCTGCATCCACTGGTTAGTTCCACTTTCTCATCCCCCTACTGATTGGGTCTAAGACATAGTATATCAACCATGATATCCCTTTGGGCCGGCTATGAGAGTTGGGGCTTGACAGCACAGTTCTGTGTTCGCTTGACTCCTTTCTCCAAATCTGTTCCCAATTGGTGTTGATAGGGAGTGAGGGATCCAGCCCCAGCTCTTCTTTTTGGGCGTGCCATGGGGCTCATTACTCTGTCCACTCCTGTTTAACGTCTGCATGAAGCTGCTGGGTGAGATCACCCATCACCATGGGTTGAGGTATCATTAGTATGCTGGTAATACTCAACTTGATATTTGCTCACCTAATGACCCAGGTGATGTTGTCGCTACCCTCTCACAGAGCCAGGAGACTGTAGAGGCCTAGATGGGGTACAACAGGCCATTACCTAACCTTGACAAGACTGAGTGGCTTGAGTGCATGGAGCTTCAAGATCCGGGTCTTTGACATCTTTAGTTCTGGGCAGGGTTGTTCGCGATTTAGGGGTTCTTCTGGACTTGCAACTCCTGCTCAAAGAGCAGCTGGTGGGCTAGGAAAGGATTTGCACAGCTTCGGTTTGTGTATCAGCTACAGCATTTCTGGATCAGGACTTTCTGCACTCAAGTCACTCAAATCCTAATTCAAGGTTTGGTTATAATCTTTAAAGCCCTCCATGGCATGGACCCAGGTTACTTGATGGACTGTCTCATCCTGTTAGGAGAGGCCCACCCCACTCGTGTGGCAGAAGAGGCCTGCCACAGATCCCGTCAGTCAAGGAGCTTTAGCAGGTAGGGTTCAGGAGAAGAGCCTTTTCTGTCATAGAGTCAGCCCTTTAAAACATCCTGTCCCCCAAGGTTAGGTGAGGTCTGCTTCCACCCTCCTGTCCTTCCTTCCGTAAGAGCCTGGAGACCCAAGAAAGGGGGAGGACCACACTGGAGGTGGCTATTAGATTAGTAGCAACCCAACCCCACTGTGCATCCGGTTTCCTCCCTTCCATCTTTTATTCATATTGCTGTACTTTTATTCATATTGTTGTACTTTTGTATTTTCATTTTTACTATTGTTACATTTATATTTTTTGTAATTTTGCATTTTACTGATTTAAGCTGCCCAGAGTAACCCCACGAAGAGATAGGCAGCAAAATAAATAAACAAAATAAAATAAAATAATACAATATTCTGTAGTAAGCAGATTCCCACTGCTACCAGACACTCACAGAGTTTAGACAGGTATGTTGGGTCAGTATGAACAGCTGGTAAGAGCTGTAGAACTGCCTATGTGTCTACTGAAATTGGTGGCATTATCTTGTTTACTAATAGTCTGATTTTACTGTCATCCTTTCCCTGCTTTCTTTCTGCAGTGATCAGACAGATCCTTTCAATCGTAGCCCTCTCACCATGGACCAGATCAAGCCAAATACTGAACTGAAGGAGAGGATCCAGCAATGGCTGGCAGACAGAAAGAAGCAAAAGGAGCTTGTGGTGGGGGGGCTGTGAGTTGGCCAGAATGCTGTGGCCCCAGCTGCCTCTTTCAGTGAACCCAGGTTTTGACTGTTCTTTCTCACTGTCTCCATAACTTTTCTCTGGTTCCTTGTATTTAAGATCTTCTGGAAACCAACCTTGACAGTTTAGTTTTCCTGCTATATTGTTTTCATAAGAATCCTTCACCATGTTTGTTTCTCTACTGGGCTGAACTTTCCCTTTTATGTTTAAGAAGAAAAGCTGTATTTACTCAACTGGGGCAGAAGTTTTTCTTGTGTAAAGCCATTGTAGCCTGGTGATTTGTGGCTCACTCTGCCAAAACAGGAGCAACCAACATCGATAAGAAATAGTAGGTAGAACTATGGGAGAAAGTGGGCCATAATATCAAGCAGCTTTCATAAGCCTTCCTTAGCACTCTTGCTTCCAGTAACTGTATTTTGGGGAAACACTGTGAACGGATGATTGTGCAGGTGCCCTGTAATTCTTGCCTGCTTTAATACAGTGCCTGCTGCATGAGAGATGTACACGTTGTGTGCATAGTATGTTAGCTTCCTTTTTAGATCAATAAATATTGGATGTCCACTTGTTTTCAGCCGCAGTGCCTATTCATCTGTTTTCAGGACGATTCCAGGTCCTGCTTCCTTAAGGTTTCAGGCTGGACTCACAGAAAGAACTCACGAAAAAGAGAAAGGCGGGCGGGACCGGCGTGAGCTGCGAGGTGCAGATTAATAACCGTTTATTATGCAAACCCAGAAAAGTCAGCGGTGCAATCCACGGGGAAGCCAGCCTGGCGCCCTCGGAAGCCAACTTGTACTTTTACCCAGAGGACCCTCGGGCGGGCCTCGCCTGTTCAGCCTCGGAAGGGAGAACGAGGAGGGCGTTGCAGCTCCGATCCAGCTTCTGCGGCAGGCTGAAAATCCAATCCGCCGGCCGGCTGCCAAGGGCAGTCCTGGACTGCGCTTCTGCCGGGGCAGCGGCGTCCCTCGCGGGCGGAGCCTGCCTTCCCTTCGGCCGGCCTCCAGAGGGCGCGTGCGCGTGACGGCCCCGGCGGCGAGCGAGGGGCGTGGTCTGGCATCCTCGCGCGCGGCAGGCCGCTCTGACCTTCGGCGCTCCTTCCGGGTCCCTCGCGGTTCCGCCATGGCGCAGGCCGCGCAGAGGCTGCTCAGGACCGTCTCCGCCAAGGGACCGCAGCTGCTCTCCGGTGAGGGTCCGCGGGGGGCACTCTCGGGGCGGGAGGGCTGCCGGCCACGCTCCGCTTCCACTCCCCAGCCTCCCCTCCGACCGGCTCTGACCCCCGGGCGGCCGGGGACAAGGCCGCAGCTTGGCTGCCCGGCGGCTGACGCTGCTAAAGAGGGGCAGCCATTTTGCCGGGGCCCGGTTCTGCCTTGTGCAGCGCCGGGCTGCGGCGGGGCCTTGGAAAAGCTGAGCCTGCCTGCCTCTTTGAGACGGGGACCCCCGCGGGGGGGCGGGAGGGCCTCCTGACGCCAGAGAAGTAGCTGAAAGGTGGGATGCCTAGCTCACCACAGACGGCCCCCCGGTTCGTAGCTGAAGTGAGCATGGAGCCTCTCCAGCAAAAAAAAAAGTCGTATGTATGTATGTATGAATGAATGCAAACCTATATATACATACCACTATCACCCTGCATTCACTGTCTCCTTACTCCTGCTGATGAGGCATGCCCGGCTTGGCCCTTTGCAAGGACTTTTCCTCTAGGTCTTGCAAGGAAACCAACGTGTACAATTTGGGGAAGAAGACCTTGCATGTCCAGCAACTGCCTTGTGAACAATTGGGCCATGCATGTGGAAACAAGTGAACAGGAAAGGACAGCCGGGGAGGGCAGGGGCCAAAAAGGCAGAGATGGGGGGAGGTTGAAGTGCCCCTGTGGTCAAAAGTGCGAGCAAACTGCCATGTCCAGAATTTCAGTCACTTGACTGTGTGTGTGTGGGGGGGGGTGCTACAATGGCCATGACCTCAGGCACCCTTGCTGAGCATTTGTTCAGCACTGGTGTAACTTTGGATGTTAACTTCAGGACTACCTATATTAAGGATGCTGGGGAACCAGAGAGAGGATGGAGGAGAGTAACAGGTACTTGGTCAGTTTAGCCCAGTGGTTCTCAACCTTTTTAATGCCGCAACCCCCCCCCCCCAACCGGTTGTAAGTCGAGGACTACCCAACCGGTCATAAGTTGAGGACTTTCCCTGCCCGGGAGCACCGCGCATGCGTGGTGCCGCCCCCTGCACTGGCCAAGGCGTAGCTGGCAAGCGGCAGCGATGGCGCAGGGCGACCACCGGCTGGGCCACCAGCTGGCCCAGCCCAAGGGAGGTAAGGCACCCACCAGGCCCCATGCGCGCCAGCAACCCTCCCTGTGCCCACCGGCCTCCCACCTCCCACCCCTGGCCCTCTTTTACTTACATTTTTAGTAGTTGCTCAGCAAGGAGGGGTGGAAACTTCCAGACAGCTCGCCTTTGCTGCAGACAACTTGCGGCACCGTTTGCAGACTGGGACTTTTGGTGGGCTCAGCAGGGCAGAGACAGCCTGGACAATTCCTATTGGCTTTTGAAAGCCAATAGAATTAGACTCTATTCAAAAGCCAATAGAATAAAAGGGAGTAGCACAGCTAAGGAAAAGGAGAAAAAATGGCGGACTGCATTGTTTGGCGACCCCCATGAAATGGTCGTTCGACCCCAAATGGGGTCCCAACCCACAGGTTGAGAACCATTGGTTTAGCCCAAGGGAGGGCAATTCATTTTCTCAAAGGACATGTTAGAAACTGGGAGTGTGGTAGAGGACCGCTGCTGCCCTACCCCCTCTACCAATGCCACACTTGCTCCCCGCCAATGCCCTGACACTGCCAACTTCTCTCCAACAGAACCAATGCCCTGAGCTGGATTGTGACCACCCGCAGACTGGATATGGCCCGTGAGCCATAAAATGCCCAGATCTGGTTTAGCCTAAAGAAGACCAGGCTAATGCAAGACAGGATATCAGTCTTCTAATACTTGAAGGGCTATCTCAGAAAGACGGTGATATATGTTCTATAGTGCCTGGGAACAGGAAAGAACCAATAGCTCGAAACTTCACAGAGATATGCAAACTTGAAATAAGAAAGAATATTACTCAGAGGCCCGGTCTGCTACCTGGAATTGAAGAGGCTCCATCACTGAAGTGTTTCAAGCAAAGTTGGGACAGCTTGTTTGGCAGGGATGGTTTTAGGATTTATGCTGTGTGTAGAGGTTAGATTGGAAGCTCTCCAAGATTCCTTCTAAAATTCTAGACCTAGTGACAAGAAGCCCACCACTATTCTGAGTGATTAATGCCTAGGTTTAACTGGTGTAACTAGGTTTTCCTTTAATGTTTAGTCAGAATCTTTTTTTTTTCTTTATTATGCCTCCTGTTGAATAATAGAGATCTTGTTCCCTCTGTTTGACATAGTATAAGATATTTAAACTTTGCTCTTGCTTCCTCAAGCTAAATGATCCTAATTCCTTCCATAAGTCCTCAGAGGATTTTATAGGCATCTAATCATCCTTGCTGTTCTTCTCTGAGTACAGTCTAATTTCTCTGCTTTTTAAACCATGATGTCCAGAATTGGTCACAATATTCCATGTGGTCACTGACTAGTATATTGTAAAGTAAAATTCTCAATTCCAGTAATGTAACACCATGCCTTTGATGTTGCAGCCTAAAGATTGCATTTACTTTTTTTTGCAGGCATATAACACCATTCATGTTCTGTTCGTAATCTACTATTTAATATCTTTTTTATGAGTATGTTGTTGAGCCAAGCCATCCAGCACTTGCAGATTTGATTTTTATTTAAGCATAGAATTTCCCATTTCATAGTTTATAGAAATGGGCTCATAATAAAATTATCAAGATCATTTTGAATTTTATTTCTGTCTTTTGATGCCTGATCAACTTTTTGTCATCTGCATTCTTAATGAAGAATGGGGGCTTTTATGCCTTACTTAATATCTTATTCCATTTTAACAAGAAACCACTTAAGAGCTCTTTTTGAGTAGAATTTCAAGCTAGCATTTTACTATCAAATGTTATGATAAGGTTAATTAGCTGGCTAATTAAAATGCCATAGGGTACCTTGTTAATTGCTGTGCTGGAATCAAATTACATCTGGAGCATTTGAACAATGTACATTGTTATTTTAAAAAATGAAATAAATTCAGTCTGGCATTACGTCTGATTAACAATTGTATTTACAGTGGCTTGGAGATTCACTTTATGCTCTAAAACGGGTTTCAAACTCGCAACGTCACGTGATGTGTCGCGACGTATCACAACTTTTTTGCCACTGCCGGCAATGGGATGGGTGCAGTTTTGCTATGATGCATCCAGCCCATAGGCCAGCAGTTTGACACCCCTGCTCTAAAATATTTCTAAGCACTGACATCAGACTGACTGATTTGAAGTTTCCTGGATCATCCATCTTCCCCCCTCCATCTCTGTTTACTGACAGAACAACATTTGTCCTATAGTTCTGTAGATTTTTACCATTCTCCAGAATTTCTCAAAAAAGACTTAAAACTTAAGCCAGACCATAGTAAGTTCCTTCAGTGCTGTAGGATGGCCCTCAAGATTTAAACACATTTCTTTTCTGATTAACATTTCTGGCAGCCTCTGGTTGGTTTTCCATAGTTACCTGGAAAAAACAAGTCCTATTAGAGAAGAATGAAGCAGAATAGAACCAAGCAATGCTGTTATTATTTTGTGATCTATTTCAGCTGATGGATGCTTTTCTATTTAACATTACAAGCTCTCAAAAGAATCTGCCCTATGAACCAAATACTGTATTCGTCACCTGACTTGGCTATAAAGACAAACTCATACAGCAAATATTGTACCACAAAGGCCAAGCAAAATATCACCATAGAGCTAGAAATACTTTGTTTGCTTTAGCATTTGCCATTTGCTCTTTATCTCTCTTGCTCTTGTTCTCTTCTAGCTGCTGCAACCTACTCAAGGCCTCGGCTGGATACTTTCTTATACTACGCCAAAGTTGAGCTGGTCCCTCCAACTCCCGCTGAAATTCCTAAGGCCATTGAGAGCCTGAAAACATTGCTGAAGAGCTACCAGACTGGGCGCTTTGCACAGCTTACAGTCAAGGTAAGTATGTGCCAGCAGTTGTAGCTTACAGAAGCTTTGTTGGGAATAGCTGCTTTCAGACTCCTCCTGAGATTTCCTGAGAGGCTACCTTAGCTCTGTTCCTGCAGTGTCTAAAATTAATTCCAGCAAATCCCTTCATAGAGCTAGAGAAAATGGAAAGTTTTTTGGGGTTGGGGGGTGGGAAGGATGTCAGAAGTTGAAGCATGAGGTAGTTTTCCATCCCATGGAGGAGATAATGGGATCAATGAGTCTTCTGGAAGAGTGGCTATATTAATTTGAATAAAATCTAAATATCTCGTAACAATTTAAATGTAATTTACAATGACTGAGTAATAAGGTATTAGAAGACCTCTTGGTGTTGTTTCTATTTCACTGGAACTATCTGGGAAATGGGTGAGACAATTGCTACCACAGCAACAATCATTTTTTTAAAAAAACCTTTTTATTTCCTTTTAGGAAGCTCTGAGGAATGGTTTGGTGGCTACTGAAGTACTGATGTGGTTTTACATTGGTGAAATCGTAGGCAAACGTGGCCTGATTGGATATAATGTCTGAAGAAGTTTCTTCTTTTGATTCCTAGTAGTGTCTTGATAACATTAAATTATGACACTGAGATTAAACTGTGTCTGTAAGTCATGTTTACATTGTGGCAGAGCCAGATGGTTACAGAATCATAGAATGTAAGGGTTGGACAGCGTCTAGTTCAACCCCTCTTGGTAGAGGAATCCATGATTGCAACATTTCTCAGAGAAGGTCGCCCAGACTGATGATGGCCTCAGAACTGACAGCCAACCTTCAAACCTTTTTTTCTTATTCTCCCCCTCCTCATGCCTCCTTCCATAAATGCCTTGAAGAAACTATACAGCTGCCAGAAATGAATGAGGAGAGAGACAGACAGATTAGACTTGGTAGGTTCCTGTTGTACCAGGAAATGATAAGTAGGTAGAATTAACCCTAAAACTTCAGTAGCAGTTGTATAGGAGAAATAGTCAAGAATAACTTTTGTTTGTTTTTCTCAAAGATAGTATTTAATGTACTCTCAAAGCTGACACCAGCCAGAGCATAGAACTCAAGTAGTGCAAGATTGGAAGACATGACTTGGCCCATAGAATTGCCAAGATCCAGACACGACTGAATGGATAACATCATCGCTGTTTAATGGTAGAAAATGATCTTAGTTTCTGTTTTCAATTGTAGCTTCACCATTTGTTCAGATACTTTTAACTTTGTAGAGGTTAGTTGAGCTTCATACATTTATAATGCCACATCCAAAAACCGTTCAAGTATTCCTCACCTATCTCCCTCCCTAGAGTCAGAGGAAGTGCAGAATATTAAAGCTGCTTTTTCTCCTGAGATGTTATAGGAAACAGTTTTGGGTGATAAAAGGAAGAATGGATTTGGCTTTAATGGATTTGAAATTTTTTTTTTTTTTTTTTTTTTTTTGCCACTGTGTAAACTGCTGCTGACAACAGTTAGAAAGCTGATCTTTCTTTTCAGCCAAAAGCACCTACTGTCCATATTCCTTTCCTCTTATACAAAACAGCGGGAAAGATTTGTCCATCTGTCCATTATGTGAAATCCTAACATATTGCACGTTGAACCACTTTTCCATGCCCACAAAAGAATTACTTCAGTAAGGTTTGCTAATATTGTGAGGCTTTCACAAGTGTGACTGCTAACTTAACAAGGGTAGCTTTTAGATTTAATTCCACCCCCGTGGAAACGGTATCACCTTTATTATACTCAATTTCTTATTAACAGGGGTTTTATTATATATTTATGTTGTCAGAAGAATTTATCAGCCTTGTTCCTGGAGGAGGAAGGTAGACTTTTATTTATTCTTTCCTGAATCTCCCCGCTTATAAGCGCCTCTTAATGCCATCGCGTAACCACCAAATATGCTGCCGGGACGGGCCCCTCCGCCCAGCTGCTCAGGGAAGAACAGCCGGGGTTAATCTGCAGCCAACCTAGGAAGGAGACGCAGAGCGCCCGGCTCGTCTCTCCAGGTCCTCAGATCGGAGGACCAGAGCAGCCGAGGATGCTGGGAGCTCCAGGCCCGCCGGAGGGCCACCCTCGCTGCCGTCCCAGCAGAAATCCCGCCTCCTCCTGGGCACCGGCCCACCTTCGCACAGGTTGGCCGGCAGGGAAGCGCGGCGAGCCGTTTCCCTGGCCGGCGGCAGCCGAGTTCCAGCACAGCTGCTCAGCCTCCCAGCAGGCACCGCGATGCCTGGAGGGCGCTGAACTCCGGCTGCCAGGCCCCGAGCCCACCCAGAGGGGCTGGCACGGACGGCGGCGGCGGCCAGCTCCCTCCGGGTGCCGGGAAGCAACAGCTGCGGAGGACCGGAGCGCAGCCAGCCTTGTAGCCGGGCAGTGGCGGCCCCGGCGCGGAAGCTTCGCGGAGGAGCGGGCTGGCCCTGTGCCGGCGGACCGGAGGAACGGGCGGAGGTACGGCGCCTTGACCGAGGCCGCCTCCGGGGCGAGCGTAGCTCTCTCGGGTCCGCTCCCGGGACAGCAACGCTCCCGGGGGGGGCGCCGCAGACCCGCTCGGGGGCTTCGGCCAAATCGCAGCGGTGGGGGCAGCGGGAGGCCTTAGCGGGAGGCGCCGAACGCTCCCTGGCCCACGACTGCGTCTCCGGTACGGCGCCGGACGGAGTTGGCTGACTATCGGAGGAGACGAGCGCAGCCGCCCCCAGCCTGTCGTGGTTGTGGGCGCACACGTGGGAACGAGGGCACCCGCATCTGCTCCCGACCTGGGTCCGGCAGCCTCTCCGCGCCTGCCGGGCATCGTCGCAAGGGGGCAGCATAGCAGCAGCAGCAGCTGCAGAAGCGACCACCGCCGGCTGCCGCCCCGCCCTCCCAAAGGCCCCGCGCCGAGCATGCGGGACTGCTCCTGCCGGCCGCGAGGGGGAGCGTTTGCGCCATGCCGCTGGCGGGGCGGCAACGAGCGGGCCCCGGACCCTGGATGGGCACCGCGATTATGCCGGGCCGCCCGCGGCGTCGTTTAGCTCAGGCGGGGCGCGGGGCGGTGCTCCGGCGGGGCCCGGGAACCTGGATGGGCGGTGCGCGCGTGCAGCGCCCCTAGGGGCGGGTTGTGCGGCAGGCAGGTTCCCGGGCGCAGCCCGGCCCCGCTCTCTGGCGCTTCGCCTCACAGGAAAGATGGCGCACAGCGGTCGGTGGCGCTTCCCGGCCCGGCCCGGCAGCGGCGGTTGGGGTCGCCGCGGGCTGGGGGGCTGCCGCGTGCGGGTCCCGGCCCTGCGCAGCCTACGCGGGGAGTCTGCCGAGGAGCGGGCGACGAGCGGCGGCGGCGGAGGAGCGGCGGCGGCGGCGCTGGCGGGAAGCGGAGGGGGCGGGGCGGGCGGCCCCTCCTCGGCCGCCGCCCCCTCGTCGCAGCCCGCCGCCCCACTCCCGGCCAGCACGGGGGTGGCGCCCGGCTTCGACGCGGCGCTCCAGGTCTCGGCCGCTATCGGCATCAACTTGCGCCGGTTCCGGGCGGCCTGCGGGGCCGAGGCCGGCAGCGGAGAGGTAAGGCGGGCGGGCGGGGCCACTCTCCCTGGCCGGGAGCCGCCCTCGTGCCGAGCCGACGCGTCCCCGGCGCGGGGAAGGGGCACGCCCCCTCCTCGCCTGCGCGGCCGCCGCCTCCGCCGCGGGAGCGAGCGGCGACGCGCCTCCTCGCGGCTCCAGTAGTCCCGGGAGACGCGGCAAGGCCGCCCTGGTTCTTCCCGCGTGGCCGCACGTGTAGCGGGCGGAGGGCAGCTGGGCAGCCTCGAGTTGATGTCCGGAGCCGCCAGGGGGTCTGCCGGTGAGTCGCGGCGCCAGCTTCCCGCGTGCCCGGCCGCCCCGCTTCACGAGCCGCTGCGCTCCCTTTCTGGCCAAGCTCCTCGAGGCGGCGGGCAGAATTGCAGGGGCGTCTTCGCCCTGGATGGCCTCGCGCGGCCGGTTAAGGCTACCCAAAGCCAGGCGGAGTTTTCTCCACATTCCGGGGGCTCCTCAAGTGTGGCGGAATATGCTACTCTGAGCTTAAAGAAAAAGTAAAGCCTCTCCTCTTTCTTTATTAAGAGATGTACTAAACCAGTGGAGCCCTGCAACATTTCTTTAATGGAAAGTTGTAAACTAATAGTTTAAATATAGAAGACAGGTGACTCCATTGAGTGCTCCTTTCCTATTTTCTTTATTAATGTTATGTTTTGCAATGTACCATGGCAGTCAGTCTCTCCCCCCCCCCCGTGTATTACTGATATCTGTCTTTATAAAACCTCATCCTTTCAAAAGTGACTACAGATTTCAGTGCAAGACTGCCTAGTTCCATTCAGATTCTGTGCTGGATGAAAAACGATGTAGCCTTTTTTTTCTCTTAATTTCCAAACTTGGAAGTTTTCCCCTTCAAATCCTTGTTTCACTTTCCCTCATGCTTGTTATCCAGTGACCAAAGCATTTGATGTAGATCAGTGGTTCTCAACCTGTGGGTCGGGACCCCATTTGGGGTCGAACGACCATTTCACGGGGGTCGCCAAACAACACAGTCCGCCATTTTCCCCCCTTTTCCTTAGCTGTGCTACTCCCTTTTATTCTATTGGCTTTTGAAAGCCAATAGAATAGACTCTCTTGAATAGAGTCTAATTCTATTGGCTTCCAAAAGCCAATAGGAATTGTCCAGGCTGTCTCTGCCCTGCTGAGCCCGCCAAAAGTCCCATTCTGCAAACGGTGCTGCACCAGTTGAGTAGTCCTCGACTTACGACTGGTTGAGTAGTCCTCGACTTATGACCAGTTGGGGGTCGCGGCATTAAAAAGGTTGAGAACCACTGATGTAGATGATCATGGCACATCCTACTCCCAAACTTATGCTTTTAGCATAGTGCTTCACACCAATTGAAATGGTATAGATTTTCTTGAAGTAATATTTTTTGCTCAATTTCCTTGAAAGTATTATAAGCTCTCTCACTAGATAATACTAAATGTGCTTTGTCAAGTCCTTATGAGTACAGTAATTTTAAAACTTACATTTGTCCAGTCCTCTCTCTTAGATGCTCAGGACAGTGAACTGGGGCTCATTTAATTCTTTACTGCATGACCAGTCAGAATGAGGAATAGTGCACTAAATCATTCAAGCTTCTGCCTATACCACACCTCCCTATGATCTGTCAGTGTCATTAAATGGGCTTAAACAGCCCATTCATTCTGTATTTCATAGGTGTAACTCTTGATCATGACTTACTAAAATGAGGGAAGGAGGCAAAGCTGGGGAACAAAACATATTTTATGTAAAAATATTTTCACTGCTCAAATTCAACAAAATTCCATGCATACATAGTAAAAACCTCCTATTTGCAGATGTAAATCATTTGAGAAGACCAGTGTTGTGGATGAAGGTGCTCTCTGAACTTGATTGTTTTCTTACAAATGGTTCATTAGTGAGTGAGGTTTGCATCTTGTTTACATAGTTTGAGAGGATGTGTTGTAGTCTTTTTCTTCCTAGGTTTTATGTCTTTTGAATGGTAGGTAAATATGGTTTATCTTCATATGTCTATGGATATCAAACTTCCAGGAGATCCTACTATTTTTGGACTGGGTTTACCTAAAACACTGTTAGTTTCCCAGTTAAAACTGGTTGAATCTGTCCATGAGATGGAGGAATTTTTGCCATGTCTTCTAACAGTAGTTAGTGTTCCTGGGTGCGCTTTGCTAGTCTGTGGAGTCCTTGATGCTCTTTGAGCTTGGCTGTTTGCTTGCACAGGTTTCAAAGCGGCTGTAACGGATCTTATGCACTACGTAGATGACTCTTTTTTCTTTTTGGGCTACTGAGTCTTTTGGTTTATTTAAGATGTTTCCGAAAGCTTTATTTATTTATTTATTTATTTAATGAGATTTATATACCGCTTTAAGTGCAAGCACTCTCTAAGCGGTGTACACCAGTAAGCGATGTATATATATATTTACATTGCCCCCAACAATCTGGGTCCTCATTTTACCTACCTCGGAAGGATGGAAGGCTGAGTCAACCTTGAGCCGGTGAGATTTTTGAACTGCTGACCTGCTGAACACAGTCAGCTAAAGTGGCCTGCAGTACTGCACTCTAACTGCTGCGCCACCTCGGCTCTTAGTTAGTGTGTGTTACCATAAAGCTGTGTGGTTATAATAGTCTGTTGATTGTTTCTGATATGTTTTTGATGTGTGCAAGTATTATACTTTTCATAGCTTTGTTGGTTGTCCTGTAGTATAATATCTGCAAGCAAATAACCAAGTTCAGAGAGCACCAAGGACTCCACCATTCAGCCCTGAACTACATATATACACTTCTATTAGAACAGTTCTTGGATAATGTATTACACTTGTTAATGGACACAGTTATTGCAAGCTGCAGTCAATCTGAGACAGGTTCCCAAGAGTGCCTGATCTCTGCAGATCTGTTAAACTGTTTTGCTTTCAGATACTACTGTCTCTAGAAGGTTTCCAGGATGCTTGAAGAATTATACTGTCATTAAACTGGACAGTCCTGTTTAAAATTCTGGCTGATCTTTAGAAAATTGCAGAAAAAAGCAGAGCTCAGGTTCCGTTATTTTCTTTGGAGCTTTGGATCAGGGCTTTTCAACCTTTTCACCCATTGTACCATTTTTAGGATATGGCAATATCCGAGTACCACCAGTCGCCTAGCAAGGTGTCAAAAACTTGATGACCAAAAAAAAAAAAAAAAGGAAAAAAGTGGTAAAGTACAGGTAGTCCTCGACTTACAACAGTTTGCCTAGTGACTGTTCGAAGTTACAATGGCACTGAAAAAAGTGTCCCCCAAGGCACAGCCAAGCAAGACGCCTGCCTGCCTGCCTGGCATCACTCTCATTCCCCTCCCCCACTACCACATTTCTAGGATGGTCACGTACCACCTGCCAGGTGCCAATGTACCACAGGTGATACCCGTACCACTGGATGAAAAGCCCTGCTTTTGGATGATGAAACTCTTGGATAGGCAAATAGCCCATTTTGGGACTTATTCTAGGCACTAGTTGCAAAATAGTTTTTTTCCTAGTTGGTGCACTGCATTTTGTATATCTTATTGTTATTGTACTGTTACTTTCTTTGAATTATTTAAGCAAGGCATGGGACATACATAGAATTAGTTGGTGAAAGGTTTGATATGTTCAATATAAGGACCTTGAAGATAAGCCCCCCCCAGTGATTTGCTGTGTTAATTTTCTTAAACATTTTGTTCACATGATTGGTATGCTAATAAACTTCAATATTAAAAGCAGTATCTAGTGGCTCACAGAAACACCTGCTTATCCAATTTTGATAAATGAATTTTATCTTTCTTTTTTACTTCAACTACATTTTTGGAGACTGACTTACAATATTGATATCATAACATTAAAACATGAAGCCATCTATTTGCTTTTCTGTGTGATGGAATCTAGCTAATAGATGGGAAGTAGTCTTACAACCAGTTTGATGGTGTAGTTAAAGATACTTGGCTAGAAAATGGGGTGTATTAAAGTGTGGCAAGCTGGCATGAGTTCCAGAAATGTAAAAGTGTGAATCCAGACTTTTGCAGTCTTATCTGACAAACAGAAGTTGGCTAATAAAACTCAGGATGCACTACAAGATAAAGTAGGTGGAGAATGGCTTGTCTTAATGTTTGAGACATTCATTGCTTAAATTGCAATCTGAATCTATGTTTTGGGATTAAATGTAGTCCCCTTCTTCACACCATGCACTGAATTTCTGAACTTCAACTGGTAATTTAAAAATGGCTCTAGAACAGGGGTATTAAACTGCTGGTCCGCCAGCCGGATGCATCATGCCGAAACCGCACCCACCCCATTGCCAGCAAAGGAAAGATACGGCGCAACATGTCATGTGACGTTGCAAGTTTGACACCCCTGCCCTAGAATGTCATTTGGAATGCTTCTGTTACAACCATTCCCCTTTTTGTTTAGATTAGCGGTTCTCAACCTATGGGTCGCGACCCCATTTGGGGTCAATCGACCATTTTTCAGGGGTCGCCAAAGAAGGCGATCCGCCATTTTCTCCCCTCAGGGGGCGGCGCCGCACATGCGCGCCGCGCATGGGGGGCCTGCCCCCATGCGCGCGGTGCCGTGCATGCGCAGAACGTTTGTGTGACGGGGGTCGCCATCACACAAACGTTGAGAACCGCTGGTTTAGATCAACTTTAGTATGATGCTATGTGATGGGAGCTGATTCTTAACTGAGGAAGGATAAGGCAGGCCATGGGAGATTGGTGCTGTTGTATGGACAATTCTGCCTAATCTTTTTTGTTTTCTCAGCGGCTTGCCTGCTGTATTTATACGCTGAGGAATCCAACTTGCAATGGCCAGTAAAGGTGGCAGCACCTTCCCAGTTTTCACTCTCTGCAGGGAGTATAAAATTGAAGACTTCTAAGGTTCTGTTTGAAACTTAAGCAGGGAAGTCAGTTTATTCTTACTTTTCTTCACTGCTCTTCTGTTTAGTGGAATTCTGGCTTCGAAGAACCAAAGATGCTATAATATTTTCTTGGCTCTAGAGAAACCCAATACCAAGACATGCTGAAGAATTTTTTTTTTTTAATGAATGTGGTAAATCCTCATTAAGTGCTGACACAATAGGATTCTTGTCTTGGAACGCCTGTTTCTGTAGTAACTTGAAGTGGCATTTCTCAATAAATCTGTATCTTTCTCCAAAACTGTTAGCTTGTGATGTGTCTGCAAACTAAACTTTGGCTGTATTCTTTCAAATACTTCAAAATAAGTTCTTTAGCAAATTGATATTTTTAAAAGCATGTGCTTGTGAGATACAAATTCAGTCTCATATTTGACAGATTATTCTGCCATGTTCAAGTCTTTTATCATTTCAAATAATTTTGAGGCTGTTAAATGCTTATTTGAATTGACACTAAATTCTCCTCTGATAATCACAGTTATAAGTTTTAACAGTTTACAATAATAAAATCAGGTGTTAAAAATCAGAATATGAATATAGCATGTCTCTAGTCCAATTTAAATTATTAGAGGTCAGTTGTCCTATTTTATATGTTGAAAGGAATAGATAGTTATAGAATTGATTTGTACATCCTGGTGGTACGCTTTTGAGTACTGGATGCGTGAAGGAGCTTTAAGTTTTTTTTAGTATGTTCAGTGGAGAAAAACGCATTTCATAGTTTCTGCTTGACCATCGTTGCCCGGACCCAAATGGTCCATAAAAGGGATCCTTCTATATTTTCCTGTTAAGCCAGCTGGGCGGAAGTATAGCCAGTGATGGCAAACCTATGGTACGCGTGCCAGAGGCGGCACTCAGAGCCCTCTCTGTGGGCACACCTGCCGCCGCCAGCTTGTGCAGGTCCATTAGGCTGCTGCTGTCACCCGGAGTGGCAGCCCCATCCAGCACAAAGGAGGCGAAGCAGCTGGCTAGCAAGCTCAAGTAGAGGTGGTTGAGCATGCTCCCATGCACTAGCTGGCCTCTATGTGCGGGGGCTGATGGTGTCAGGCAGCAGCCGCCCATGCCTTGCCTTGCCCCACAGCAATGGCACCCCTGCCCTACCCCCTGCCTCACCCCGCAGGACGAGACTCCTGCCCACCACCCCACCCACCAGAGATCCCCTGGATCTCCCCCAATCCTGCCCAGCCCCCACAGGTGTCCCGCCCATGAGCAACATCAAGGTGGCCACGCCCACTCGGTCTGTTGTGACCATCACAGCCACACCCACCCATCCCGCACCCCCTGAGGGCACCACAATGTTGATGCGGCCCTGGCACTTTGCGATAAATAAGTGGGTTTTGGGTTGCAGTTTGGGCACTCGATCTCTAAAAGGTTCACCATCACTGGTATAGGCCTTTTTGTATTTGCTTTTTGCTAATAGAAATGGGAGTAAACAGGCAGAAGATAAGCTTCAATACAGTCAATATCTTCACTACAGATATTTCCCACGAATCCGGTGGAGAAGAAGGACAATAGACCTTCACCATACCTCTCTTCAGAAATAGGGCAGCAAAGCAGCCCTTAGGTGTTTTGATTATTCAAGTTCCACGAGGGGATGAAGTTACAAAAAAGTGGGCTCCATATAAAACATATGCTAGGTATTTGACTTCAAAAAATGTAAAAGTTGTAGAAGTTGCCCTATTTTGGGGGGGGGGAACCCTTGAAGAGTTCCCACTGCACTTCTGCGAACATGCTGGGGCACATAAGATCCATGAATCTTCTTTGAGCCAGATTTCTGCCTGAAAGCTTCAAGAACTTGAAAATCAGTACTGAATTAGTTCAGTTAAATTTCCTTTGATCTACTGGCAATATAGTCTGGTTTCCTACAAAAACATAATTTTGATTTTGGGCTAATGTATTTTTACCTGATTCTCTGTTATACCGAAGAACCTCATAGTGTTAATTCTTAGAATCCCAAGAGAATGTATTATCAAAGTATCTTCATTAAGCTAGAAATATGTTCTCTGCCAATGCTCTCTGATGGATGGAAATTGAGATTGTTGAGATGGTTCAACAGACTATTTAAATAGAAATTTTAGAAGGAACAAGTATACCTCAAGTAACAACTTTGTAAATTGGAATAGTATTTGTCCAGCTTGCCAGAGATGCTGCATCTAACTTTCAGTGCTATATCAGTATGTAATCTACATGTGAGTAGTAACATGCACTGATTAGCTGTGGAGGCAAAAATATAGACTTATCATCTTCAATTTTTTTTCAACTTTCAGTATTGCCCTAGTGTTTCCATTCAAGGACTAGAACAGTGGTGGCGAACCTATGGCACGTGTGCCAGAGGCGGCACTCAGAGCCCTCTCTATGGGCATGTGCGCCATGCCCCAGAGATGGCAACCGTCCCTCTTCAACCAACCGCCCGCTAACTGGCCGAGGTCCCATGTGGCCGGATGCATCCCAGCACCTATGCACCCGCTAGCCTCTGTGTGCGGGGGCCGATGGTGTCAGGCAGCAGCCACCCCGGCCCCTGCCTCACCTTGCCATGTGACAATGGCACCCCTGCTCTGCCTTGCCTTGCCTCACCCCGCAGGACAAGCCTCCTGCCCACCGCCCCACCTGCCAGAGACCCCCTGGATCTCCCCCAACCCTGCCCGGCCCCCACAGGCATCCCCCCCCATGAGCAACATTGAGATGATCACACCCACCCAATCTGCCATGAGCACCACGGCCACCCAGTGGGCCACGCCCACCTGGCACCCAGCGATACATAGGTGGGTTTTGGGTTGCAGTTTGGGCACTCGGTCTCTAAAAGGTTCGCCATCATTGGACTAGACAGTTTCAGCCCTGCTTAAGTCAGCCAAGCTACCCCATGGCTGTAAGTCTTTAGGCCTCAAACCATATGTTGCAATTATTGAATAAAGTACATTATACCAGGCTACAAAAGTCACAATTTTGATTTTACATAATTGAGCACTTGGCCTTGGAAAATAAATGTAACAATTAAGAAAGCTAGATCTCAGCTAGATCTAATTTGGGTGGGCAAATGTGAGTGGAGGGCTTTTCTGTTTTTGACATTTTTTTCCCCATCCCACTCCACCCCAGTCCCCCCCCCCTCAAATGCTTCTTCTGGCTGGCTGTAATATATATATACTGGTACGTGGAAGAGAGAGAAAGGGAGGGAGTGCATGCTCCATGGGACCTGCCAATACCACAACCAGTTTGAATGGATGTTTTACAAATACTCTGAATTGTGGCACAAGCCCTATTTTTCATTTTTTATCTCTGTATTTATTTATTTTTATTACTTTTAAAGTAGTGACAAAGAGGATAATCACCAAGCCCCTTTTTTCATAAAGTTACACCTGAATTTGGGACTTCTCTGAAAGAAAGACCTTCACATCCTTGGCTGGTCTTGGCTTCCACAGAACCGCCAGGGTGGCAGTATCGGGAGGTGGGACAGTGCCAGTGGGAAAGCCTGGAGAAAGAGTGGGCAAAGTGAGCACAGGGGTTGAAGGAGCAGAGTTGGCTGTCCATTTCTGTTCTCCTGTTCTCCCACTGTGCTTGACATCCTTGGCGATTACATCAGGATGCAGTAAATCCCGAGGGAAAGTGCTCTAACTTGTTGGTTGTTGGGCTGGGAAGGAAAGTGGAAAGCTTGGGAGCTTGGAGGCCTAAATCCTGGGGTTGAATTGCTAATTGTTGGGACTCTACAGCAGGGATTTCAAACTGCTGGCCCATGGGCCGGTTGCATCACATGGAGGCCACACCCACCCCAGCTCCGGCAATGCAAAAAAAGTTGTGATACATTTTGACGCATCACGTGACGCAGCAAGTTTGACACCCGTGCTCTATAGCTTTTGCTGTGCTCTGTGCCTCCCGCCACCCTTCGTCCAGCTGTGCCACACAAAAGGAGTGCAGGGTCCTGACTCAAAGAGTTGTTGAAGTACTGGAGGATTTGCAGCCTTTGACCTTCAGAAGCTCTAGTTTCTTTGAGAATTTCTTAGGCTGATAACATTTGGCTTCCTGGAAAGAGAAGTGCAGGTTTTGGAGAATGAAGCTTTTGGTGGCCTGACTAAACCTCTCTGCTTGCTTACCCCCACCGACCACATGCTTGCTAGAGATGTGAAGGCACTGCTCCTTCTGCCAGCTTGCCAGAATCTCTGCCCATCCTCAGCCAAAGATTGTTTACTTCTTGCAGGGAGGCCCACGTGGGCAAAGGGAGGGGCTGGCAGAGCTGTGCTCTGGAGTACTGTGTGCAAAACTGCCTTTCCCGGCATTCCAGAGCCAAAGGAGCTGAGCTTGGAGCATGAGCCCCCCTTTCCTTTCTGTCAGAGGAGGCATGCTTCATGCATATCCTGCTCTCCCTCTTTCTCTCCCTCACACACAAAGCTAAATCTCGTAATGGTGGTCTTGCAGGTTAATGTCCCAAATCAATCTCTTTGATTCCTCTGCGGTGAGGGCTCAAATGGCACAGAAAAATAGGGAAAGGCAGCTTTTCCAGCTCTTTTCCTGAGCTGCTGCTTCTCAGAATGGCTGATTTCTCTTTGTAAGTGGGGAGGGGGTCCTGGAAGTGCATGAGCTGGGGCAGGATTGGTATTCGTTAAGAGAGGACAAGAGGTTTTGGGGGAAATAGGCAAAGCCTACGGTTCCTGGCACAGCAGGAGCAAAACTGGGGGACTGACTGTTTTGCCAGAAGCTCTTGTGCAAAGGAGGTTGGTATGCCTGTCAGGTGTAGCAGTCTGCTCCAGAGAGACCCTGGGCCAGGTCCAGCCATTTTTAGTTCTAGAAAGCTGGAAAATGTGGCTCGGCATGGGCTCTAATGACAGAAGCAGCACAACAAGGGAGCACAGAGTTGGTGACTTTTCAGCTTCACACCAAGGTGAACTCCTCACCCTGCAGTAACAGCCCGGTCGGCACAGCAGGAGGCGGCTGGCTGTTGCTTCTGCCCTAACCCAGACTGCTTTCCTTTAACATGGAGGTCCTGTTTAGTCCTGTGGGATGACACCCAAGGGGTGGAATTAATGGAGCTATTTGTAGCTAGATGTTGCAAATCATTGCTGTGAAGACAGCCTTCTATTTATAGGTTCCAAAACAGCAGTTTTTGAAGAAATGGCTCTTTAAAGAGGTTGCAAAGGGAAGCAAATTTTTTTCTGGAAGATAATCTTTAAGATTCCTTTTTTTATTATTATTAAAAAGTTTTACAAAAATTACAAAATATACCCCAAAACCCACCCCCTCCCCTCCCCCTCCCCCACTTCCCAGAGCTGAATACAGGGTAACAAATCTAATAATCATAATCTAACTAACATTAACCAACTATATAAATAAACAAATATAATGCGCTTTAACTCCCCTTTGACACAGAATAAGCAATTTGCAAATAAACTTGATCATATAAACAAATTAAAATCCTAATTCATAAACAATACAATATAATAAAAATTTCACTGTAATAAACTATTAATAACAATAATAATATTCTAAAATGTATTCATAAAGTAAATGGAACTTTTTAGTCCCATATTTATTCTGAATATAATCTATCCATCTTCTCCAAACCGAAATATATCTCTCTTGTGAATGATCCTTCAAATAAGCTGAAATTTTTGCCATTTCTGCTAAATTTGACACCTTAAGAGTCCATTCTTCTATAGTCGGCAAGGAATTTTTCTTCCAATATTGCCCTACCAACAACCTTGCTGCTGTTACTAAATTCAACATCAAATTAATTTCTTTAACATCAAAATCTACAATAATACCAACAAAAATAATTGGGGAGTAAACTTTATCTTTCTTTTAAAAATATTTGGAATGTTCCACCAAATTTTAATCCAAAAAGCTTTTATATTTGTACAAGTCCACCAAATATGAAAGTAAGTTGTGTCCAAACTACCACATCTCCAACATTTGGGCTGCAAATTAGGATACATACAGGACAACTTTTGGGGGTCCAAATGCCACCTATAAAACATTTTATAAAAATTTTCTCTCAAATTTTGAGCTTGAGTAAATTTTACATTTCTAACCCAAATTGTCTCCCATGTGTCCAATAGAATCGGCTCTTGAATATTTTGTGCCCATTTTACCATACAATCTTTAACTAACTCCGTTTCAGAATCCAATTCTATTAAGATATAAATTCTCTTTATATGGGCTCGAGTTTGATCTTTAATCTGTTTTATCAAATTCACACCCTCTAAAGTAATGCCAACCTTTTGCTCTAGACTCCACCTAACTAGCAATTGATTGATTATACTGAAACCAAGAGTAAACAATATTTTCTTGCTTCAACTCAGCTAAAGATTTTAATTGCCAATCCTTCCCTACCAGATTGAGTAATTCCTTATAAGAAATCCAATCCAGATTCACACCCCTAGATACCCCTTCTATCACGTGTCCAGGAATCCCCCAAATTGGAATTTTATAATTTAACCTATAATAATACTTCTTCCAGACACGTAATAAAGCATTTCTCAAAATATGAGATTTAAAAACCTGATCTACTTTTTTATTATAAATTAAATATGCATGCCATCAATATAATAAATCCCATCCCTCAAGAAAAAGTATATTCTTATTTGTTAAATTAAGCCAATCACTAACCAATGTTAAAGCCACCGCATCATAATACAGTTTTAGATTAGGCGCCTTAAGTCCTCTTCTTTCACGTGCATCTTGTATAATCTTAAAATTAACTCTTGGTTTTTTCCCTGCCCAAATAAATTTGTTAATACCCTTCTGCCATTGAATTAGTTAAAGAATGTATGGTTAAATGGGCACAAAATTTTGATGAACCGGTTCCATTAGATACCTGGGAAATTATTTGGGTGAGGAATGTTAAATTTACACAAGCCCAAAATTTAAGGGAAAATTTTTATAAAATATTTTATAGATGGCACCTTGATCCACAAAAAATGTCTCGTATGTATCCTGACTTGCAGCCTAAATGTTGGAGATGTGGATGTTTGGATGCTACTTATTATCATATCTGGTGGTTATGTAAAAATATAAAAGCTTTTTGGATTAAGATATGGTGGAATATCCAAAGAATTTTCAGAAGAAGGGTAAAATTTACCCCACAATTGTTTTTGTTAGGTATTGTTTCTGATTGTGATAGTAAAGAGACTATATTGATGTTAAATTTAATTACAGTGGCCAGGTTGTTAGTAGGGCAATGTTGGAAGAAGGAATCTTTGCCTACTTTGCAAGAGTGGTTTCTTAAAGTTTCTTATTTGGCGGAAATGGCAAAGATTTCGGCTTTCTTGAAAGATCAATCGCAAGAGAAATACTTTCTGGTATGGAAAAAATGGATAGATTTCATACAATATAAGTTGGATATAAAAAATATTACTTAGTTTTTGAATAATTTATATTTAAAACTTAAGATATTTTATAGACATTTTTTTTTAATTTTCTTTTTCTTTTATTTTTATATTTATTTGATCTTTTCTTTTTCTTTTTCTGTTTCTTCTTGTATTTTTTTATATATATAGTTGTTAACTATTTTATAATTTGTTTAATTAATGTATTTAGATTTGCTTATGATTTATATGTGTTTTAAGATCCTTTTTAAAAAAAATTAATTAAGCCTGTATTCAGCTCTGGGAAGGTCGGGGGAGGGTTGGGAGGGTTTGGGAAAGGGAATTGTCTTGTAAAACTTAAAAATTTTCAATAAAAAAAAATACCCTTCTGCCATTCATCTAAAGTAGCATCTTTTTTTAAAATAGGTATCATTTGAAACAAAAAAAGAAATTTTGGTAGAACATTCATTTTAATCACTGAAATTCTCCCCAGCAAAGATAATTGTAACTTTTTCCAGTCATTTAAGTCCTTTTGCACTTTTGCCCATAATGCCTCATAATTATTCTTATACAATTTTACATTAGAAGCTGTAATATATACTCCCAAATATTTAACTTTTTTCACTATTTCAAAACCTGTTAACTTAGTTAGCATTTCCTTTTCCATCATAGTCATATTTTTCGTTATTATTTTAGTCTTATTATTATTTACCTTAAAACCAGAAACTTTCCCATATTGAGTTATAATTTCTACTAAATCCATAACCGCCTGAGTCGGTTGAGATAAGGTCACAACCAGATCATCAGCAAAAGCTCTCAATATATAATCATTTTTGTTTATTTTTATTCCCTTTATTATAGTTGATTCACAAATTTTAATTAATGAAATTTCCATTGTTAAAACAATGGGGATAATGGACCCCCTGTCTTGTACTCTTTTCAATTTTAAATACCTCTGTTAATCCCCCATTAACTATAATTTGAGCCGATTGCTGTTGGTATATAGCCTTAAGAGCATATAAAAATTTATCCCCAAAGTTCATTTTCTCTACAACTCTCAATAAAAATTGCCAATTTAACTGATCGAAGGCTTTTTCAGCATCTAAGAATATCAAAGCTGCAGGGATTCTTATCCAAATACTCAATTAAATTAACAATTTGTCTTACATTATATTTCATACATCTTCCAGTTATAAATCCAGATTGATCACTATGAATCACTTGTTTCAAAACAAGCATTAATCTATTTGCCAATATCTTCGAAAAAAATCTTATAATCTGTATTCAAAAGAGATATAGGTCTATAATTCTTGGGCTGGGTAAGATCTTGATCCTCCTTTGGAATCAACGATATAAAAGCCCTCCAAGATGGAGGTACTTCTGCTCCTGAAAAAATACTATTAAAAAGTTCCTTTAATGGTTCTATCATTCTTCAGATAACATTTTATAATAAATTGCTGTCAGTCCATCTGTACCAGGAGCTTTACCAACCTTCAGTTGTTTGATTGCTAAAATAATTTCCTCAGAAGTAATTAAGCCATTCATCTCAGCTCGTTGGTCATTTGAAAGTATAGGAAAGTTTGCTGTTTGTAAGTATTTATCTATGTCTAAAACTTGTATATTTTCACTAGCATATAACTTTGTATAAAAATCTAAACTCCTTTTAATCAAATTTTGTTGATAAACTTCTTTACCTTTATAATCTATTTTCTCTATAACCCTTGACTTCTGTTTCTTCCGTAATTGGTAAGCCAGCCACCTACCAGGCTTATTTGCATTGCAAAATGTATTGTGTTTCATATAACTTAAATTAAGTGCAGTCTGATCTGCCATTAACATATTAAATTGCTCCTTAAGCATATTTATAGAAACCTTTAACCTATTATCCAATGGATTCAAAATAAAAGCCTTCTCTTTCACTTTAATCTCTTCTTCCAACTCTTCACGTTTTTTCGCCTGTTTGCGCCTATATGCATTATTCAAATGGATCAAGACCCCTCTCATGTACGCTTTACTAGCATCCCAGACCATAGCCATTGAAGTACCCTTATACATATTCAAAACAAAAAATTCCTTCAAATATTCTCTACGTTTCTGCAAAATCCCCTCATATCTAAATAAGTTCTCATTCAACCTCCAAGGTCTTCTATTCCCCTCTTCAGCACGTAACTCCAACCATACAGGACTGTGATCCGACAATGTCCTAGGAAAAATCTTAGCATTCTTAACCCTAGAAAAAAGATCAGTGGTAATTAAAAAAAAATCAATTCTAGAAAACGATTGATGCCTGTCGGAGAAAAAAGTGTAGTCTCTGTCTTCCATATTCCGGTAATCTTTAAGATTCTTGATTTTCTACAGGCATTCAGGGAAATTCCATAGCCCGAGGCAGATCCAGGCTGTCTTTTGGGCTTTATGAGATGTATTTCCATTGGTGGCCTCTCTTCCAGTAGATGCCATATAAAATAGGTTGTTAATGAATTTTAACCCCCTTTTGTTTTCACTATAGCTTTTACTTAAACATCTCTCTCCCTCTTTCTGCAGGATGAGCAGTTTCTAGGTTTTGGTTCAGATGATGAGGCCAAAGGAACCAATTCCCCCAAGTCCCTTGCAGGTAAATCCAACCAACTACAATCTGAATCATATTCAGTGGGATTTGCTTTTATGGGTTTTAGATGTGGCTGATCTAAAGAATGTTTATTGAGTGACAAAACCTGAAATTTGTATTTGCCAGCCTCGTATAATATACTAAGTCATAGCTTTTTTCAATAATGAGTTGCTAAAAAGTAGCTGTTGATTTCATTAATTTTGTTGTCCAACTCCAAGAAGAAACTTGGTGGCATACAATAAGTCCAATAATATATTAAAATACAAGTAAAAGCCACCTTACTTCTCATATCAAAACAACACTTCTCAGCATGCAAGTAAATTCAACAATGCCACACAATATGGTGGCCAGTAAATCATGACTTAGAAAACACAGTTGCCCAATACACTTAAACTATTAATGGCCCAATCAGATTCTTGTATTATCACATTAATGGAATCAAAAATTATTATTTGAGGGATACAGATTCTCCACACCATTTTACACCAGGAGAATATTGACAAGACTTTGTTAATATCATAGAGAGTGTAAGGGGTGTCTTGGCTGCTGTAGTGCAAGGATCCCCAACTCCTGATCCGTGGACCAGTACTGGGCCGCGGCATGCCAGCAACTGGTTCACACAAACAAGCAAAGGCCCATCCACAAGATGCAGGCAGCACACCAAACCACACCCCTCTGGTTTGTGAAAAAACCTCTCCCCACGGAACCGGTCCCTGGCACCCAAAAGGTTGGGGACATCTGCTGTAGTCGGTCCTTTTCAAAAAAGGAGTTTTCTGCTGCCAGGTTGGGAATCATGGGGAAATGCTTCAGTGGCTTTCTCCAGCTTTTTTTTTTTTTTTTTTTTTTTAGATTAGGCTAAGATTCCATAACTAAGATTCCATTTTATAATGGGTAAAATATTCCTGTGACACGATTGCCTGAATGATATGACTCAGTCTGTTAGCCTACATATAATCCTTTGGAAGTTCATTAATTTTTTTTTAAGCATTCTCACTGTACACTATGTTCTTCCCATTGATGCCCTGGGCGTTATGTACATTTCAAGACATCTATGAAAAAGCCCACTAATAGAAATGCCATCTATTATTAAAGCCTGCTTTGACCGTCCTGATGAAAAAGAAATGAAATTTAAATTCCAATATGTGGTTTCTGTCTTGACCTATGGCTAGTGAATGTAGCTGGGAATTATTAAATCCAGCATCCCTTGCTGCTGAGCTCCTAAGGCAATTCATAACCCAACAGGAAAAGATTCAGGATAGCTTCTTCTGTCCCAAGTCCAGCCATTGTAGATTTGTGACTCAGTTTATGTCCTGGTAAACTGATTGACTAAATTCTCCTAGCATTATAAAATTAGTCATCTAAATATGCATACTAAGCCTATTTATGTAGAATTCAGAAATTGACCTACTCTTAAAACTATAAAATATTGGATCCTTCCTTCCTCTTTTCTTTTCTTTTCTTTTCTTACCTTATTCTTGTTTTCATTTTGTGCCATGGCTGAAAACAAGGATTTCCCTGTTTAATGTACCAATTTTTGTTCTTTTTCTGCAGTCTCAGTCAAAGCTAGTGCACGTAAACCTCGTGGGAGACCTCGGAACGGTTCAGACCGAAGTCCAGCTGCTCTACCAGAGTCCTTACCAATATATTCACTTTTAAGCAAGCCAGAACCTACATCCATGGAAAAAATAAAAAGGAAAGAATTTAAAAGTGGAGAAAAACGTCGAGGGAGACCTCCTGCTCTAACCAGTGTGAAATTCAAGATCAGCCATAAAGAGTGCATTCCAGATGCTCAGAAAGGAGGGAAGGAAGAAAAAGAGAAAGTAAAGAAAATAAAGCGGGCTCCTTCAGCTACCTTTCAGCATGCTGCAAAAATTAAGAAATTAAGAACAGGCAAACTCTCTCCACTGAAGTCTCAGTTCAAATCCGGGAAACTCCAGATTGGGAGGAAAGGGATTCAGATTGCCCGCAGGAGAGGGAGGCCACCATCTTCTGATCGCTTGAAGACTATGCCAGCTCTCGTATGTTCCCAGTTGGAGAAAGTCCAGAGGGCACGAAAGGAGAGAGAGGGTGTACCATCTCTCCCCAAAGATGAAAAGCCAACAGTCAGACAGAGCCCTCGCAGACCAGTAAGGATGATTCCTTCTTGCAAGAGGACAGATGCCACAATTGCCAAGCAGCTCTTGCAGAAGGCAAAAAAAGGAGCTCAAAAGAAAATGGAGAAAGAAGCAGCAAAGCTTCAGGGCCGGAAGGGGAGGACTCAGCTCAAGAACATTCGGCAGTTCATTATGCCTGTAGTGAGTGCCATCTCTTCACGAATAATTAAGACTCCCAAGCGTTTCATTGAAGATGAAGATTATGACCCGCCAATTAAAATAGGACGCTTAGAGTCTACCCCAAATAGCCGCTTCAGTGCTACCTCTTGCGAGTCCAGCGAGAAGTCCAGTGTCGCATCTCAGCACTCCTCCCAGCTGTCTTCAGATTCCTCACGGTCTAGCAGTCCAAGTGTTGATACATCCACAGATTCACAGGCTTCTGAAGAGATGCAGGCTCTCTCGGAAGAATGCATTGATACTTCAGAAGTCCACCCGTCCCTGCCAGCATCCACCTCCCCTGGGAACGAGGGTGCTGAGCAGAGGAGGAGGAGGAGGAGGAGGTTTTCAATGGCAGAGAAGACTTTTGCCCCCAAAGCAGCTAAGAAGGTGCCCAGCCTCCAAAGCGTATCTCAACAACAGTCTTCTCCTTCTTCTTCTTCACCTCCCCCCCCATTGCTCACCCCGCCTCCCCCCCTGCAGCCAGCAGCAGGCATCTCTGACCATGCGCCCTGGCTCATGCCTCCCACCATTCCCTTGGCATCACCCTTCTTGCCATCTTCTTCTGCTGCTCCTGTGCAAGAGAAGCGGAAGTCAATCCTCCGAGAACCGACCTTTCGTTGGACTTCCCTGAAGCCCTCCCGCTCGGAGCCCCAGTACTTCTCCTCTGCCAAGTATGCCAAAGAAGGTCTTATCCGCAAGCCGGTTTTTGATAACTTCCGGCCGCCGCCCCTGACCCCAGAAGACGTGGGTTTTGCTGCTGCCGCGGCCAGCTTTACCCCTCCAGGGGCCACAGCTCCCACCCACTTATTTTCTCCTCTTCATTCTGGAACAAGATTTGATCTGCATAAGAGAAGCCCCCTGTTGCGAGCCCCAAGATTCACTCCCAGTGAGGCACACTCACGCATCTTTGAGTCTGTCACGTTGCCCCCTTCGATTAGTCGAAGTGCTGCGGGAAGCGCCACAGCAGCAGCTTCTTCAAGAAAACGGAAGAGGCGAGTTTTCAGCCCAATCCGATCTGAATCGAGATCTCCTTCGCACTCCATGAGGACAAGAAGCGGAAGACTCGGCACCTCTGAGCTGCCCACACTCCCTCCAGCCTCCGTCTCTTCTTCCCTAACTAGCATTTCTGTAGGCTCCCTTACCACTAGTGCCTTAAACGCCACCACGTTCACTTTCCCTTCACATTCCCTGTCCCAGACTGGGGAAGCAGCAGAGAAAGGTCAGAGGCCAAGGAAACAGACAAACCTTCCTGCCCAGCCATTCTCATCGGGTGGCACTGCTTCCCTTTTTCCTTGGTTCGCACCAAGTCCCCACACAGAGAGGACCAGAAGCAAAGACAAAGCCACCGAGGAGCTGTCCAAAGACAAAGAAAGGGACAACAGTCCTGAGAAGGAGAAGAGCCGAGAAAGAGATAGAGATAGGGAGAAAGAAAACAAACGTGAATCGAGGAAAGAGGAGGAGAAGAAGAAGAAGAAGAAGAAGGCTTCAGAAATTCAGAGCAGCTCTGCTTTATTCCCGCCAACTCGAGGTTCTAAAGGAAAGGTTCTTGTGAGTGAAGATGTAGCAACCTCATCTTTTGCCAAAAAACCTACAGGACGGAGGAAACTAACTGCCGCTGATCCAGCAGCAGTTGTCCCTGCGGTAGTTCTTGTGGACTCAGTTAGCATAAAGACCAAGTTACCCAAGAAAAGCCGAGGGGGCTTGGAGAAATCAAATCTGGACCTTGGCCTGGAAGCCTCGTCTGCAGAAAAGGAAGAACCTTTGCGTCTTCCTGCTGCCTCAGTTGGCATTGTGAAACATTCCTCCATCAGCTCAGTATTGGCTCATGCTGATAAGCTTCCAATGGCTGACAAGAGGGTGGCCAGTCTCCTGAAGAAAGCTAAGGCTCAGCTCTATAAGATTGAGAAGAGCAAGTCCCTCAAACAGGTGGATCAGCCCAAAGGACAGGTATCTTCCAAACATAGTGGGATTAGAAGGGAGGTAGCACAGGCAATAAGAGTTAGTGTTCCCCTGACAGAATAGGTGAAGCAATGATGGTTGACAGGAGTTTCCTGAGAAGGTGCAAGTGCGACTGGTCCCTGGGTCTCGCTAAGCAAGCCCAGGGAAGCTGTGAACCGGGAAATGTTTGCTATTATACTGCCACTGCTGACGAACATTGGCATGCTGTGAGCTGTTTGCTTAAAGCTTCTTGTGTCTTTTTTTCCTTGCGAAGACTCTGCAAGGAATGTCGGCGTGCACCAGAATGGAACATAGCAGTTCGCCTTTCCAGGTGTCTTGTGCCTCTGTATTAATGCTTGTGGATGGGCGCTACTTTCCCACCCCATTGCACTCCAGAGCATCTTTGGGGAATTGAATTCAAAACATTTGTAACCCTGGATCTTCCATCTCAAGGGAAGCGATGAGCTCTGAATTATTGCAGGGAAGGTTTTGTTTTGTTTTTTTTTTTCTTTCTTTTTTCATTCTTTTTCCTTCCTGCCCATCCCAGCTCCCTTGGGTTGTTATATACAACACAGTTACTAAGTGTCTTGCAATATGTAGATGTTGCTATGTATTATTTCTAGTAGATACTCACTATAAGCTCATACTCAACCTGAGCTCCTTGATGCAGTTTGTGTTTATATTTGCAGAATTGCAAGTGATTGGCTTTAGGCAAAGCCTCTCTGCCTTGTGGAAGGGAACCCACTTGGAAACATAATGTTAGAGAAGGCCAAGAAGCCAGCCAGCCATGCCTCTCTACTGGGATTGAGTTGCTTATAGCAGGATGATTGCATCAACCTATTCAATCTGTTTCTCTGCTGGAATTTAGGGTCAAGAGAGCGATTCCTCAGAGACCTCTGTACGAGGTCCACGCATCAAGCATGTCTGCAGGAGGGCAGCTGTCGCCCTGGGCCGCAAGCGAGCAGTCTTCCCAGATGACATGCCCACTCTGAGTGCCTTACCATGGGAAGAACGGGAGAAGATACTGTCTTCCATGGGGAATGATGGTGAATGTTTTGATCTGGATAAATAACTACATTCTTTTCTTTATATCAAGGGGCATTAGAAATTAATGTAAGAGAGACAGCTAAATGGAAGGGTAGTTTTACAAAAATCTGAATAGACCCTTTTGCGGTGCTCCTTTAGAAAAAGTGCAAGTAGCACAATCGTCACTTTTCTCTCCATTGATGATGCTGAATTAATCACCGGGGGTCTTTTTGACAGACAAATCCTCTGTTGCTGGTTCAGAAGACGCTGAGCCCCTGGCACCTCCCATCAAGCCCATCAAGCCAGTAACCAGAAGCAAGGCCCCTCAGGAGCCTCCGGTGAAGAAAGGCCGACGGTCAAGGCGCTGTGGGCAGTGTCCAGGCTGCCAAGTCCCAGAAGATTGTGGCGTCTGCACAAACTGTCTGGATAAGCCGAAGTTCGGTGGGCGGAACATAAAAAAGCAGTGCTGCAAGTAAGTGTGGATTTGTGGCCTCCGTATGACCAACTCTTCTGGGGGATGGGAATACCCTAAAACACTGATTTCGCCCTCCCTGAGGAGATGCCAAGGGTCCAGACTTTCCCATGCTTTGGGCTGGATTTTTCATCAAATGGCAGCTGAGTTCTAAGCACTTCTTTCTCAGGCCATGGTGGTAAAGAAGCAGGCATGTGCAGACGGTGCAAAGGGGAGCTCAGTTAAAGATCTTTGCCATACCTGGTGCAAGTGCCTCTTTTTGCCATGCTGATGTTGGTTTTTGTCTCTAAGCGAAATGGGGAAGCAGCTCCCCTGGGTGAATCCTTCCTCTGTCCCCCCATTACTCATACTTGAGCTGCCTGGCCAGTCAGCTCAGACAGGGAATGGGAATACTTATGCTGCTCTTCTCTCCTTTGGACAGAATCTCAAATAAGATTCCTTTCACTGCAGCTGAGAGACTAATATTGCCAAGCATAACCTGCTGAGGTCAATCACTTCAGATAGCCAGACTTACCTGGGAGCTTGGGGGGGTGATGGTTGAAAATTTCTGGGCATTTCTTTTTACAGGATCGTTCTCTTCCTCTCCTCTCCCCCCCCTCCCCCCCCAGGTCTGCAAGTCAGAAATGGCCAGGCTAGCAGAAGACCAATAAAGGAGAATAATATTTGTAGATCAGAGTTGAAATGAGGGCTCTTGGTGCTCTCTGAGCTTGGTTATTTTCCTGCAGACATTTCATGACCCGACTAGTTAACATCATCAACATTAGTGATGATGTTACCTAGTTTGGGTAATGAAACACCTGCAAGAAAACCATCAAGCTCAGAGAGCACCAAGGATCCTGCTAGCAGAATCTCCTGCAGAGTGCTTAGTAATGTGTCTTCCCATCTCTTTCTTTTCTCTTTCTGAAGGATGAGGAAGTGCCAGAATCTGCAGTGGATGCCATCGAAAGCCTATCTCCAGAAGCAAGCCAAAGGTGGGAAGCCCTTTGGAGAGGGAGAGCAAGAAGGGACAGGACACGGGTGTTTTCAGAACAACAGCTCCATATGTGGGTGACACTTCCATCAAAAGGGCTTTTCTACTTTGCAGCTGTGAAAAAAAAGGAGAAGAAATCCAAGTCCGGTGAAAAGAAAGACAGCCATGTGGGGAAGATTCAGGAGGAGTCAGGGCAAAAAGCAGCAGCTTCTCCTCTGGCTTTGGGGAAAGAGGATCAGGCCTCCAAGAGAAGCAGCGAACCAGCCCGGAAGGCCAGTGAAGAAAAGATAGAGGAAGGGCAGCTGCTGCCACCCATCCTGGACCCCAAGCAGCCTCTTCCCTCTGCTACCCGGAAAGCTGGCAAACAAGCATCGCCTGCCCTGTCCCCCATCCAGCTGCCTAGCTTGGTCCCGCCCAAAAAGGAAGCCCCCAAAACTGTCCTGGCTGAACTCAAGAAAAAAATAGCGCCATCCCTGGAAGCAGGTTCGTGTTGACAGGCATGTTGGCCTCTCCAAGACCAACATATCTGCTCTCTGGAGAGACTGGTTGGGCCTCGCTCTCTGATGTAAGACTGCCTCCCACAGGGAGAAAATGCCCCAGCTCAACAACTGCATGCAAAAAGGGGCTTTCTTGGGCACACATCAATAGCCATATGAGAAAGCAGCAGGCAAATGGGACTTGCCTTTCTCTTTTGTAATCCTTTGTTCCTTTTCTCCTTCTGTATGCCTGTTTGCTATAAGCACATCCCGTTTCTTTAGCAAAGCCCATGGTGCATTCCTCTTATTTCTTTTGGTTTAATCTAGGTCCGTACTTAAAGCAGAAGAAATAGATAGGAAGTGGGGAAAGGGCTGGGGTATAGCTTTATTCTGGAGGGGTTAGGGTTTGTTTCTAGAAGCAAAAAGGAGATAGTGTCTTTTCTGCCTTAACAAAGTCCCAAATGCTTTAAGAGACAAGTCTTGGGTTATTACAAAGTATGTTTGTACTTTTTCTAGCCATTGAGCAAAACAGACAGAAGAAAATCATTCCACGTCCCAGCTTACCAATGAAACAGAAATCAAAAGAAAAGGTAACCTGATGCTTCATCTTGTTTCAAGACAAAAAGTGTTCTGTGATTGTGCCCTACTAAGCCTGATCCTGATCTCACCCCTTTCCGAGGGTCCAAACCTAGTAGTGCACACCCTCCAGAGCCAGGTAGAGTCTGGGCCCCTGGAGGGTATGCATGCATACATGCCAAATATTAGCATTTCTAGCCTTTTAAGAAAAAAATGAGTGTAATATTTCTCTAGTATTGTTCCTTGTCAGATGGTAGTGATAACTCAGCATGAATTTTGCGGTGCCTCTTGAGACTGGCCACTTATCACAGGCTAGGCAAGGCGCCTATGTGTTCAATATATTCTGAGCCAGTTTGGGAAGTAAAGGAAATATTGTGTCTCCCATCTTTCTAGGAGAAGCCCCTCCCAGTCAGCAAGCCAGAGAATAGCCCGCTCAATACCCTGAGCACTTTATCCAACAACACTCCTTCCAAGCAGAAGCCCCTGACAGATGGGGTCCACAGGATCCGAGTGGACTTCAAGGTAACAAGGCAGCTTTGGGTGTGGCTTCCTCCCTCAGGAGTTGGGCCACAGAGTAGGGACAGTTCCCTCCCTTCCCACCACTTTGTACTGCCAAGCAAGCAGTCTTGAGGGACTGGCAGAACAATCTCCAGCAGGTGTTGCTTCTCTGCTTTTTAGGAGGACTGTGAAGCTGAAAGCGTTTGGGAAATGGGTGGTTTGGGTATCCTAACCTCCATTCCGATAACTCCCAGAGTAGTCTGCTTCCTGTGTGCCAGCAGCGGGAACGTGGAGGTAAGAGGGTAGCCGGATGTGGGAGAGGGTTTTTTAGTTGCATTGTTAAAGTAAATTTGAAATACATAGATGGAATTGAATCCTTCATCAAAATAATCCATTGTTTTTGCAGAATCATGTTTTAATATTTTTTATTTAAAAATGTATTTGCCTCTGAAACCACAAACTGGTCCAACTGCTGCCAGTTCCTTCTAAGCCCTGATACATCATATTTTTTGCTTGTTGCAGAGTCTGGGATTGCTGTAGAAGTGAAATTGCTCACAGACAAGTTGGGATGTAGTCTGAAAGCATCTTCAGATGATTTTGTTTATGGACCCAATTTTGTATTACGCTGGTACTTTGGTACTCAGTTGCTTTGAAACTCATTGAATTTTGTACTCAGAGCATTTTGACACAAAAAAAATGTCCTGGTACTCATCATTTGTTTGGTACTCAATGCACAAGCTGGAATTTGTCAGTGTCAGCTGTCTTGTAACTCACTACATTATTCCCATGGGGGAAAATTTGGTACTCATTGCACCTCCCAGAACGTCTTGTCAATGAGTACCGAGGTACCACTGTACTTTGGATGTTAATAGGTGGAGCCATTATGCCGTCACTCCTTTCTTCCTTCATTCATTCAGTTTGTACTTTGCCTTTCAGTTCAAGGCAGTGCTGCTTGAGTTAAGAACCAAATTCTTACAAAATCCATCAGAGCTAAGCTGAGAGGGGGGGGGAGGGAGGGAAGGAGGTGCAGTAGGCCTGCCTGATTGGCTGACTTGTTTGTTTGCTTGTAGTTTGTATATTGCCAGGTCTGCTGTGAGCCTTTCCACAAATTCTGTTTAGAGGTTAATGAACGCCCCCTGGAAGACCAGTTGGAAAACTGGTGCTGCCGTCGCTGCAAGTTCTGCCATGTATGTGGGAGACCGCATCAGGCCTCCAAGGTAACTCACCTCGGTTTCTGGCACCTGTCCGGTTCTTTCTTTGGAAAGCGGACTGGCACTTAGGGTGTTGTGCACTTGCGTTGGAAGGAGGCCTCTTGAAGCCTAAAACGCTGTGTCCAGGCTTTGTGCAATGCCACTTCTTTTTTCTGCAATTCCATAGCAATTGTTGGAGTGCAACAAGTGCCGGAACAGCTATCACCCAGAGTGCCTGGGACCGAACTACCCAACTAAGCCCACAAAGAAGAAGAAAGTGTGGGTATGTTTCTCTGGGGAATCTGGGTATTTCTTAGGCAGACTTTGTTACTCAAACAAAAGGTCATTTTAACAAAATAGAAGAAAGTGGGGAAAGGAGAATGGTTGTGATTGTACAAATTCCTGGGAAAATGGACATGCTCAAGTATATCTTTTGTATTGGTTTTTTATTTTGCTGTTGTGATTTCTTTATTGAATATAGTGTCTCTTTTTAATAGAGATATATTGATATTTCTCAGTGAGTGATGCTTGAAAAAAGCCCAAGCTTCTTTCTCTCTTTCTAGATCTGTACCAAGTGTGTTCGCTGTAAGAGCTGTGGGGCGACAACTCCAGGCAAAGGGTGGGATGCACAGTGGTCCCACGACTTCTCTTTGTGTCACGATTGTGCCAAACTCTTCGCTAAAGGTGCAAAAGAGCTGAACGCTATTGAGGACCAAAGCCTGGGAGGGTTGGCAGCCATTCCACTTGAGGGGAAATCGTTGCTTTTCAATCTTTCCCTTAGAACGGGGAAGGCAGACAGCTTCCTACATAGAATTGAACACTGCCTGTTTCATAGATAACACTAAGACTTAACATTGTTTTAACGGTGGTTTGTTAAAGAAGCCACCATAAGCCCCATTTTGCCTGTATGAACTCAGTCACTGAACTGAGAGGGGTCTCCCCCCGTCAGTCAGTGACAGTACTTGCCAGCAGCCATTCTTGCTTTGTGAGGCATCCCCAGCCCCTGCTTAGTCCCGACTCTCGGGCTGTCTGGGCCCAGCTCATGGTTTTCTGCTGCTTGCAGGGAACTTCTGCCCCCTCTGTGACAAGTGCTATGATGACGACGACTATGAAAGCAAGATGATGCAGTGTGGGAAGTGTGACCGCTGGGTTCATGCCAAATGTGAAAACCTCTCTGGTGAGGAAGAGTATTTACGGTCAACAGATTTCACCCTTAGATTACTTTTGCAGATCACTGGTTTAAAAAAAGGTGGGGAAACCCTGCAGCAAAGATTGGTATCCAGAAATTCCTCTAATGCTCACAAACAGAAATGTAACCGTGTCAAGCTGTGTACTGAGCCAGTTTTAGAAAGTATCGCACTTACCTTGAATCTTGGAAGGTGAATGGAAATGCTGTGAGATGGTTTGGGGTAGAGTTAGTCTACATAAACTAGCAGACTGTATATACTCCCGCTCCAGATGTCTACCGAGGCATGTTCCTCTCATGCTTAAGATGGCTGAGTTGGCAGGCACCACATTCTCCCGATTCTGAGACATCAGAACATACATGGGCATTGAGTTAAGCCCTTATCCTCATATCCCTCTTTCCTTGCTCTGCACAAACACACCCTTCTGGCACCCATAAAACCATTACCATTTCTTCCTTCAGATGAGATGTATGAAATCCTCTCCAACCTTCCAGAGAGCGTGGCTTACACCTGCATTAATTGCACTGAACAGCATCCTCCTGAATGGCGGCTGGCCCTTGAGAAAGAGCTGCAGCTTTCTTTAAAGCAAGTTTTGACAGCCCTACTGAATTCTAGAACAACTAGCCACTTACTGCGTTATCGACAGGTACATCTACCTTTTTCCTTTCCCAAACTAACCAACTGTTTGTCTGTCTCTCTAAGTCTATTTATGAGATGTTGGTTATTGAAAATGCAGAATTTCTAGGAAAAACAGCAGAATTAGCTAATCATCACTAGTCTTAAGTCAGTGTCACAGGCTAAGAACAGAAGATTTGGTATCTTAACTATCACAATTCATATGGCAATCATTATCCTGTATCAGTTAAAGTTGGAAGAATCCTGAACAAACATTGCTTTGCCCTAACGAGCTTTTTTAGGAACTCACGGCTGCATTCCAAGGTCCTATCAGGTCTTAGGAGGTGGTTCTTGATTTTCCCCCCCCCCACACACACACACACACAAACACACCTACAAGCAAATCCCTGCAAGAATTCCCAGATTTTCTATTCCAAAGTAGCTGAATGCAATGGATACTTGTGCATCATTGGAAGAGCTGTAGGTTTAAAACTGTGTCAGGTATTAATGTACTATGTGTGCATGTGTGGAAAGGTAGGTGGAAGAACTCTGTTGACCAAGAGACAGGGCTACTAATTTTCTTAATGTATGAAAATAACCTCTCTCCTCTCGATTACTATGTTGTGCATTAGCATATTGTTTGTAAAATTCTTCAGAAAATGTTCTACCCTCATCTTCTCTGTCTCCAGGCAGCCAAACCTCCTGACTTGAATCCTGAAATAGAAGAAAGTGTACCCTCTCAAAGTTCTCCCAAAGGCCCAGACCCTCCCATACTTACAGAGGTTGGCAAGCAGGAAGAACAGCCACCACTTGATCTAGAAGGCGTGAAAAGGAAGATGGACCATGGAGGCTATCCTTCTGTGGTAGGTCTCAGTGCAGTTGGCCCCTCTCACTTTCAGGACTTCTGCTGGGATGAAGCAAAAATTGAAGCCGAGTTAAAATAGGCTGTGCCACTGCACTAAAAGGCCGCAATCTGGTTGCCACTTCTTGCATGGTTGCTGGATCTCTGCTGCCCTGTTTCCCCTCCTGTGAGTGAAGAGGAGGCCACCCATTTGACTCCAGCAATGGTTGGGCCAGGGAGCTGCCCGATGAAAATGCCATAAGAGTTTACAGCTCCTGCAGGTAGTGAGGCATGCCTTAAGGACCATAGCAAGGTGGATCTTATTTTTCACATCTAGTTGGAGTTCAGCGATGATCTTGTTAAGATAATCCAAGCAGCTATCAATGCGGATGGAGGGCAGCCAGAACTCAAGAAGGCCAACAGTGTGATGAAGTCCTTCTTCATGAGGGTAGGCTGTATTTTGCCCTTGTCTTGAGGAAAGTTGGTGTTGCCCTTGTTCCCAGAGCAGCTCTGATTCTCCAAAGGAACTGTTTTTGAACCTGTCATAAGTTCATCATTCTGATAAATTTGCTGAGCTCCATGGCAGTTTTCTTAAAAGGTTAATGCCAAGCAAAGTAATGCTAAATCTTATCAAATTGTGGTTTTCCTCTTTAGCAAATGGAACGAGTTTTTCCGTGGTTCAATGTAAAGAAATCAAGATTTTGGGAACCAAACAAAGTCACGGCAAAGTAAGTAATTGTTCTGCTTCCTGAAGTCACTCTTTGTCATTAACCAGAGGTGGTACCATAATGCTGTCCCTTGGAAATCATATGGATTTCCAAATAGTCTCTCTGGCAGCAACTGTGGTCAACCGTCAGAAGCCGGAGTCCTCTGGCATCGTTCTTTCTCCGAAGGGAGCTAAGGGATGAAGGGCTTTGGAAGTTGAGAGCTGCATCTGACTTATGGCCGTGTCTCTTATTGTCTTTTAGCAGTGGAATGCTGCCTAATGCTGTCCTGCCCCCCTCCCTTGACCATAACTATGCACAGTGGCAGGAACGTGAAGAAAACCGTTGTGCTCAGCAGCAACCCTCTCTGATGAAGAAAATAATTCCAGCTCCAAAATTCAAAGGGCCGGGAGAGCCAAACTCGCCTACGCCACTGCATCTTCCTGCCTCACCCTTATCCAGTGAGAAATTGAGCCTCCTTTTCTCTGTAGCAAGTTCTCCCAGAAGACAGGCTTTGGGGGAGCAGAGAGGAGCCTTGTGGTCTGCTTTCTGCCTGAATGAAATACATCCCATTTCCCCCTCCCCAAATCCTTTGAGTCGTTGCTTAGACTGCTTTGCTTGAAAAAGCTCTTGCTGCTCTGCCCTTTGCAACTGGGTCGATTGCTCCCCATAGTTAGTCCCGTCCCATGTTTCTTCCTCATATTCTTTATTGGGAATTAATTCTTTCCATTTGCTTTGAGGTTCCGACAGAAGCCAAGACGACAGCCCAGAACTTTCCCCTCCTCCGGATGTCGAAGACAACCGGCAGTGCTGTCTTTGCCTGAAGTACGGTGATGATGGAGGCAATGTAAGTAGCTACCAGACTCTGATTTCAGCCCTCTTGAGGTGCTCCTGCTTGCTCTGTCTACTTAAGCTAATCCTGGCAGACTGATCTCGAGTCATCTTCATAACTTAGAGTGATATCATTTGTCAGTTAAAAACATTTGATTAAATCACTCTGAGACTTTGGTGAGCAAGCTGACCAAACACAGTTAGCAGATAATGCTATAAAAGAGATTGTTATATTTTTATCCCACTTATAAAATTGGTCAATTCAAAGCAGCAAACATATTTAATACACCTGTCTCGCATTTTCACCACAGCAACAATCTTGTGAGGTGGGTTTGACTAAGAGAGAATGACTGGCCCAAAATCATCTGGCTAGCCAGCTTTCATGCCTAGAAGAGAGGCCTAGAATTCACAGTGCCTGGTTTTCAAAAATTATTTGATTAAAAGATTCTTTCCATTCTTTACAGATGACTCAGAGCTGGGAGAGATTTGCTAAAATCTCAGGATAAAATTCAGATATTTTGTTACAATAGAAACTGATGCAAAAGCATACATTAGGGAAAATTACATGGTGAAATAAAAATGTGAATAGGCATAAATTGAGGATGGAGAACACCTGGCTTAGCAGTTGTATATGTGAGAGGAATCTTGGGCTAATCATTTTGCCACAAACTGAAGGTGCATTAGCAGTGTTTATAAAGGATCGAGACCTTCGAATTGAGATCAAAATAATGGGCCTTTTCTGACCCTCCCTGCTTATCAGCTTTTCCTTCAGCAGCACTTCCTCCCTGAGCAGGGTGGGACTTCTGCCTACAAATGCCTTTGGTGGGCTGTATGCTTTTCTATAGGATGCTGGCCGTCTCCTTTATATTGGTCAGAATGAGTGGACCCACGTGAACTGTGCCCTGTGGTCAGCTGAAGTGTTTGAGGAGGAGGATGGCTCTCTGAAGAACGTGCACGTGGCCGTGATTCGTGGGAAGCAGCTGGTGGGTAGGATGTGTGACTGTAGAGCGTTCTCTTTCGCACTTTCTCTCCTTGACCACTGCAAGAGCAAGGGAGCTCGTTTGTATTGCAATTTCAGTTATGGAGATCACAGATCAGTATTTATAGAAAAGAAAAAGGTTTCTTCTGAAAGAATTTCTGAAAAAAAACCTCTTGGTTCAATGTTATTGTTTTATTTCATTAATGCTAGTAACACAAAAAAGGAGTCTGCATTGTGTGGAATTGGCTCCTCTTGGCAGCCAGGCCGGGGTGTGAAAAGGTGCTTTTCAGCAGTTAAGGTGCAGCTGCCCCAAGCAGTTGAACTGAGGTTCAGTCTCTCCCTTAAGTGCCGATTCCTTCTGATTGCTTTAGAGCGGTTGTTGATTTTTCTCAGGTGCTTGGTTAAATAAATAGACTTAAAGGTATGTTTAAATTAGTGAAATATAAAGTTGTAACCCTAAATATATGCTTAATTTGTTTAAAAAAATGGACCAGTAGCTCTGTTTGCTTACAGCTAGGGCAAAAAGAACCAATTAGGAGTTCTCTGATATATTATGTGTAACATTCATTTTAACCGTACAGTATTTGTGCAGTTTGACAATCAGAGTAACATGCCAATCTTGCAGCGATGTGAGTTCTGCCAGAAGTCGGGTGCCACAGTCGGCTGCTGCCTGGCCACTTGCACCAGTAACTACCATTTTATGTGTTCTCGGGCCAAAAATTGTGTCTTCTTGGAGGATAAGAAGGTGTACTGTTCACGACACAAGGATCTGATCAAAGGGGAGGTACGTCCTATGCCACCGGCCTCTCTTCTTGCCCTTCATTTGTTTTCTGTCCAGATGACTTACTTTGGTGTGGGTTTGTTTGCAGATAGTGCCAGAAAATGGCTTTGAGGTCCTGAGAAGAGTCTTTGTGGATTTTGAAGGAATCAGCTTGAGGCGGAAGTTTCTGAATGGTTTGGAACCAGAGAACATCCATGTGATGATTGGTAAGTCCTTGGTGAAGTGAGGTTGGGATAGATGGTCTCTCGCGCCACTGCTTTTCCTGTAGCTCAGCCTTTCTTCTACTTCCCTGTAGGGTCAATGAGCATTGACTGTCTTGGCATCCTGAATGACCTCTCTGATTGCGAAGACAGGCTCTTTCCAGTTGGATACCAGTAAGTGAAAGCCACTCCTGTGTCAGAAGCTCCTTCAGGAAAAAAATGCAAAATGGTCAGAAGAAACTAGGCTGCAAGGGAGTGCTGGTTGGCTGGCCCGGGTCTCAGCAAGAGATGAAAAAAAAAAGAACAATCCTGTCTCCTCATCCCTTTTCTGTTTCCTTATTTTTCACCCTTCACTTTTAATTGGATTATGAAATACAAGATAGTTCTCATTTTGTGACCACAGTTGCAACTGGCAGCTTATAATCTTATTTCAAAGAGCTTTCTTTTGCTTTACAGACCTGCAAAAGTTGTAAGTGCAAGGACTGGTTGTAAAGTTAATTTTTCATTACTATCATAATTTCAAATGGTTGGAAACAAGGCAGTTGCTAAATGAGGATTGCTTATAACTTCCTTTAGAATACTTTTAACATACAGCATCTATATGCTAAATCCCTTTCCTCCCCTGTACGTGATTTGTACAATGTGCATAACAGAAGGTCTTCCCTACATGTTCCCATGTTGTGAGCGAGCAGTAGTTGCAAAAGAAAGGTGGACAATGGACTGTCCCAAATACACAGGTTAGACCAGTGATTCTCAACCTTTCTAATGCCGTGACCCCATAATACAGTTCCCCATGGTGTGGTGACCCCCAAGTGGGTGTGGCCACCAATAAGAGGGAGTAGGACAGCTAGGGAAAAGGGAACAAAATGGCGGACAGCATGGTTTGGCGACCCCCGTGAAATGGTCATTCGACCCCAAATGGGGTCCCGACCCACAGGTTGAGAACCACTGGGTTAGACACTTCATGTAATCCTCTGCTTGAGATTCCGCCTCCGATAACCCACAACTTAAAAGAGCAGGAAAAATCATTATATAGTAATTGAAATGTAAGGAGGTTGAGTTATTTTATTCTAGTAACATTAATTACTTTTATATCCAATATAAATTAAATGAATTCATTTTGTGGAAAATTAAACTGGACACAAGATAATTTAAAATTATTTTGTTTTTGTTTTCTTTTTCAAAATGTCCAACATTTTTCTGTGGCTTCAAAATTTCCAGAAAATATATGTTATTGTCCCAGCACTTATCTGATGCATATACTGTTTGTTCAGGTGCTCCCGAGTTTACTGGAGCACAACTGATGCTCGAAAACGTTGTGTTTACACGTGCAAGATCATGGAATGCCGTCCTCCCCTCCTAGACTCCGACATCAACAGCACCATGGAACATGACGACAACCGGACCATTGTTCACAACCCAGTGTCACTTTCAGGTGTGGGGCAACAGAAGAGGGTCCATGATGTCAAATTGGCAGCTACCTCTGATCAGCTGTTTCTCTTGTCTGGGCAGTTCCTTTTTAGAGGTCTCTTGAATTGAATGCTGAGAGGTTCCACTGCAAAAATACTTCAGAGGAAGGCAGAAAGAGGCTGAGTAGTCAATGTGGCTTCCTCTTCCTTAGCTCTAGAAATTGGCATTTAAAATATGCCTACTTTCAGAGTTGAGTCTCTTTTGCCTAATGGAGAACAACAGGGCAGGTGGAATTTCTCAGAAATGTTACTGGAGTAGAAGAAAGAAATATTCAGTCATAAAATCATCCCTCCCAAAAGTTCTCACTTTTAGTTGATGGTGATGTGAGAGCCCTTTCCCTCTCCTTTGACAAAAGAAGTTATTGAGGAGAAATGCTTATTTCTGGGTTTTTTCCCCCTTGAAATAGTCTGTTCAAATAGTGGAGTTTAATTCAAATTGAATGATGGTCCTATTTTTCTCCTGCAGCAGAAATTCCACCCAGAGATGGCCATGCAGCATCAGCTGACCTGAACCCTCCCTCTGCAGATCTTTCTCCACATCCTCAGAACTTAAAGGCTCTGCGGATCAGAACTCTGAGTTTTGCTCCTTCCCAGCGAACTCCTGGTTCAAGGCCGTTGCCTTCTGCAGGTCTGGCTCAGGACTTTTTTTCTGTGATGGCTTTTGACTTAACCATGGCTTTAGAATATGGGATGTTTTTTATTTAAAAACTATATTCAGATATTTAGTTAAGTTGGGGGTTTGTAGTCACCGCGAGTTTGTGGTGGGGGGGGCACAGAGGGAGGCTCAGCCAATTTCACTTTATACATGTTATACTTTGATAATAAAGGGTTTATTATTATTAATTAATTAATTTAAATACCTTAAAAAGTATTTCCAGATAAGACTAAACTAGCCCTATTGTAATGTAAAGCCTGGGAGGAATTGTGTTCCCTTTACTTCCCTAGTCTTGGTGTGTCATTTTGAGTCAAAGCCTGTCTTTCTGCCTTCAAAGCACCCTAGTCATGATAGATTTGCCTAAGGGAAAAAGCAGACCTGAGCTAAGGACAAGAAGTGCTTGACCTGGGGATCAGTTTCTTTGGAATTCGTTGTGCTCCCTTTTCTTCTTAAAGGAAATCTCTCTCTCTCCCTAGGAAGCCCCACCCCTGTGACACATGAAATCGTAACCGTGGGAGATCCTCTGTTGTCCTCTGGATTTCGGAGCATTGGTTCCCGGAGGCCCAGCGCATCTCTGTTTCCACAGCCACTGAGGTCTTGGATGCTGCCTCCCACCGGAGTCGGGACCACAAATGCTCAGCGCAACACCGTCTCTTCAGGACCCAGCAGTAGTCCTGTCCAAGAACATACCGTGAGCATCAAGCATACCGAACGTTCTGTGGGACCGGCAGCCTTGCACGTCACTCTCCAGGACACATTTACCCCTCCCAGTCTGGCCATCGCAAGCAGAGGCAAAGGAGCTCCTCCTCGGGAGGGAACCCTCTCCTTTGAAACTGTGCCTTCTGGAGGACCGTTTTCTGCCAAGTCAGAGAAGGAGAAGCTGCTGAGCCTCCAAGATCCAAGTGCTTCCTGTGGGAATTCAAAAGCAGGCTGCCATAGACAAAGCATCTCTGTCCCAGAAGGAAACCTGAGCAAGGTAGAGAAGTTCCCAGACTCCTCTTCTGGACTGTTTTCTCCCGAAGAATCTGTAGTTTCTGCACTGTTGCACCAGAAACCCCCAAAGAAGGAACAAGACCGGCATCTAACACAGGCAGACAAAAATTGCTTTTATGAAGCCCCAGAAGCAAAGGCCTCACCATTTTCAGGAATAAGTAATCAATCGCCTTGCATAAACGATCCAGTATCTTCTGTGGATAGAGAGAGTAGACAAAAAATGAAGAAGGGGATAAAAGATAGGCATTCTAGCAAGCTTTTTAGAAGTTTAAGTGTCCTCCCAATTAGCCACAAAGAATGTGCAGAGACAGAATTTGTTCATCGGGCAATGACATCTGAGCATATTAATCAGCAATACAACAGCATTGCTGTTGAGAAACTCATTGACAATAATCTGCTTGGCCAGGAGACATCCAAAGATTCTTTCCAGAGTGAAATGGCCACCTCCAGGGATTTGCAGAATTCACAAAAGCGCACAGTGAAAGTAACCCTGACTCCACTCAAGATGGAAGGTGAGAGTCAGTCCAAAAATATTCAGAGAGAGCACGATGCAGAATCTCAGCCTAAGGTTTGCACACCAGCTTCTGTGTCCCAGTCTGTTTCCATCCCAGAGCACTCAGGAAATGACTGTAGTGTCCCAGAAACTCAAAATTCTGCTTCCTCCTCAATGGCCCCAACCGATCCCCCTTATCCAAATCTGCCTGTTCAAGATAGCGGCTTGATGATCCAGGATGGAGCAAAAGAACAGGAAGAAGGCTCCTACAAGCGGCGATACCCTCGGCGTAGTGCACGTGCCAGATCCAACATGTTTTTTGGTCTGACCCCTTTGTATGGTGTGAGGTCATACGGTGAGGAAGACCTTCCCTTCTACAGCAACTCCACCGGCAAGAAGAGAGGCAGGCGGTCTGCTGAAGGCCAAGTGGATGGTGCCGATGATCTCAGCACCTCAGATGAAGAAGACCTCTATTACTACAACTTCACCCGAACCGTTGTTTCAAGCTCAAATGAGCACATGGCTTCTCATGGTTTATTCCGTGAAGAGGAACAGATTAGTCTCCCCAAAATCTCTCAGCTGGATGGTGTGGATGACGGAACAGAAAGTGATGCAAGCATCACAGTAACAACAAGGAAAATCAATTCAGGAAACAAAAGGAACGGCAAAGAAAATGGAACAGAAAGCTTAAAACTTGAACGAAGTGAAGATAGTGGGGAGAAAATGCAAGTGACCAAGAGTTCAGTTGGTCATAAAACAGCTGATCCCAAAATGGAGAATTGCCGGGTCAAAACTCAAGATTCTTTGGAAGCTCAGCTGAGCTCCCTAGAAGCTGTTGGTCGTCGTCCTCGTGTCAACCCAGAGCCCTCTGAGAAGAACCTGCTGGATACATTCAGCACCGAACTGCTGAAGTCCGACTCCGACAATAACAACAGCGATGATTGTGGGAACATTCTTCCTTCAGACATCATGGACTTTGTCCTGAAAAACACTCCCTCGATGCAGGCTCTGGGGGAGAGCCCGGAGTCGTCATCCTCGGAGCTCCTGACTCTGGGAGAAGGTCTGGGCCTCGACAGCAATCGGGCCAAAGATATGGGTCTCTTTGAAGTGTTTTCTCAGCAGCTGCCAACAGCCGAGCCAGTAGATAGCAGCGTCTCATCATCAATTTCAGCAGAGGAACAGTTTGAGCTGCCCTTAGAGCTGCCTTCTGATCTCTCGGTCTTGACTACCCGGAGCCCTGCAGTCCCCAGTCAGAACCATAGCAGACTTGCAGTCATTCCAGAACCTTCTCTTGCCACCTCAGGGGAGAGATCAATGTTAACTATCCCTTCCTCAAATTCTGCTGAGAAGAGGGTAACGGTCACTGAAAAGGCTTCTTCTGGTGAAGCAGAGCCAACATTGCTAAGCCCACGAGTGGCTCCAAGCCCTGATGGCCCTCTGACTCCTGACCCTTTCATTCAAAGTCATCTGGAAGCAGAGCACATGGCCAGCCCGCCCTGTGGACCAAGGGATGCTGGTCTTGGGGCGGGCCAAGAACTGTCTGGCAGGAGCAGTGGGACCCCTGGCCTCCCTGTTTCTCCCTCTCTTCCTCTCCAGAATCCCAAATATGGGCCAAGTGCCCCCGACAAGCCTGGCCCATCTCCCATCTCGAACGCTGCTGTGCAGACAGCCCCTCTCCACCTGAAGGCTGCTGCAGAAAAGCTCTTGGTGGTCAACCAGAATATGCAGCCCCTGTATGTTCTTCAGACACTGCCCAATGGCATCACCCAAAAGATTCAGCTGACTTCTCCTGTCAGCTCTGGACCAGCTGGGATGGAGGCTGGAGCTTCTGTGCTTGGCCCAATGGACACAGCCAGCCTTGCGCTGGCCGCAGGCCTGAGCCCCGGCTTGCCCTCTGCCAGGCCTCTCTTTCCTGCAGCCAGCAAAGGCTTGCTGAACATGCCCCATCAGCAGCAGCACTTACATTCCTTTTCGGCCAGCTCCTCCGGCAGTGGCGGCAGCAGCTTCCCGGCAACCCTTGGCAGCTCTGCCTCGGGCCTTCTGATTGGGGTCCAGCAGCCACCTGACCCCGAGGTGAGTCCGAGGGCAGATATTGGGCCTGCACTCACCCCCCCTCCCACTGGCCTCGGCAAGAAGCGGTCCGTTGCACGCCTGCACTCCCGGAGGGCCAAGAAGCTAACTCCTTCTGCCGCTGCTCCTTCTGACCTGGCCTCCATGAACTTTCATCGCTCCTCCCCACCTGGCCTGCTTGATCTGGGAGCTACGTGCCCGCGAACTGCGCCCAGGATGATCAAGCGCTCCAAGCCAGGGCTCATGTACTTTGAGCAGGCACCTCTATTGCCCCAAGAAGGGGGGATAGCTGTAGCAGAGGCAGCCCTTGGAGCGTCTCCCAGCATAACTGGGCCAAAATCTGGCCACCTCGCCTCCCCTCCATCTGAGCTGAATGTGGCCCCCCTGCCGTCCCCGGGCCCAACGATCCCACCCCATCTATTGGGACAAGGGGGCTCTGATGTGCCAGGCATTTCGGATATGAGCTCCCTCAGCAGCCTATTAATCAAAGCCACTCGACAGGAGCTGAGCCTCACGGAGCAGCCTGCTTCCGTGCCGCCAGTGGCTTCCAGTATGTTCCCGTCGCATAAGGAGGTCTCGTTGGCCCAGTCTGCTTCTGCGGGGTTGGCAACAACTGCTTTAGCAACCGGCATCTCTGTCTTGCCTTCCTTGAAGACCGTGGGCATGTCTGCTGATCCTGGAAGCTCCTACCAGGCTGAGCCTCTCACACAGCTTTTGGCGTGCAAAGCTGGGCCAGCCCCACCTCACCTGGACCTCCCTCCTTCACAGGCAACTCCTCTTTCAGACTTTCCCCAGCTGATGGATACGGTAGCCGTGGGGCGAAGCAGACCGGCCCCCTGTGTCCCCGCAGCCTCTCCTGGGAGCTCCCCTTCCACTGTGCTGGGCTCCACCAGGGCCAAAGTCAAGCGCTTGCCGACCCCTTTGGGCAGCAAAGGATCCGGGAAGAAACCCAGGGTGCCTCCATTCTGGAACAGTTTCCCTGGCCAGTGCGCTCCACCACAAGGCAGGAGGATGGCAGCCCAGGACCCAGGCAGAGGGTGAGAGAGAGAGCTGCGGCTCTTAACTCCCCCCCCCCTTTCCAACAAAGCCCCTTAGCGCTTCTATGGTACTTGCTTGCTGAGAGGCGAGTTCCCCTGCCCTGGTCCCAGATCAACAGGATGGGGAGGGGGGCCACTGGCTGGTTCAGAACACCTGCATGGTTCTAAAAGCACAGGGAGCCCAAGGGGGGACGGCAAACCCTCCCACGTTGCTTTCGCCAGTGTTTGCTCTAGGAACTAGCCTCTCCCCGAGCTAGTCAGCGTCATGTGCGTCTCATAGTTCAGTGACCATGTCACTGGATTTGTGATACGCCCAACTTCCAAGCTATGTTTTGCCTGCCCGTCTTCTAGGTCCCAGCCCTTGAGGGTGCAACCAGAGGAGGCAACAGACATACTGCAGCCAGCCCACAAATCAGCAGGGTAAGCGGATCCCTTGGGGCTAAGGGAGGAGGGGGGAAGAAGTGCCAAGGCCATGCTCACACCCACCGGCTTTCTAGACAAGAGTCATTCTTAGATTTGGTGCCTCTGACCATGCCAAAAATGCCATTGGGGAATTCAAAACATCCAAGGAAACAGCGCCAGTCCTTATTTTAGAAATGTCCATATTTGCTGACTGTTCAGCACCGTAGAATTGACGATGCTTGAGGCATCAGAAGAGTGGATGACCATTGCAGCCAAAGGTCTTCTGCTGCAAATCTGTTCTCCCACCAAACATAGGCACCTGCCAGAAAACTTTACAAAACTTGGCATGTGCCTGTCAAACTATTAACCTAATCGGAGATGGTGGCAGGCACCTCAGTTATACTGAAGGCCTGCAAGGCCCCAGCTGAAATGGGTCTCTCAGCCTTTTCCAACCCTCCTCTCCTCCACAGGCATTTACAGCCTCACCCACAACTGCAGCCAACGCCGTCCACTTCAAACGAGTTAGAACATGCAGGTATGTGAAGACAGGCCTCCCTCTGCCCTGACTGAGACCTGCAGGACGTAGAGGTCTGTACATAACAGTCCTGCTTTACTGCTGTTAAATTTCTGGGAACTTTTCTTAGAACATTTCCTGTTTGGTCTGTTGTGATTTGTGTGACTGAGAGGTTATCAGGGTTCTTTTTTTCCTCCAGATTCCAGTGCTGAGGAAGAAGAGGAGGAGGAGGAGGAGGAGGAGGAGGAGGAGGAGGAGGAGGAAGAAAGCAGCTTTAGCTCCCCCCTCATGTTCTGGCTGCAACAGGAGCGAACACGGAAAGAAAACCTTCCAGAGAAGAGGCCCAAGAAAGGACTGATTTTTGAAATCTCCAGTGATGATGGCTTCCAGATCTGTGCAGAAAGTATTGAAGGTAGGCCCAGGAGACAGCCCGCTGCACCGGAGCCTTGCATCAAAAGGGTTATGCAACACTGTTGGATGTATGGTTCCTTCTCTGTTAAATCCTTGGTTGTTCTCTTAACCTTAGAAGCCTGGAAATCCTTGACAGACAAAGTTCAAGAAGCTCGGTCAAATGCCCGCCTGAAACAGCTTTCCTTCGCAGGTACCAGCAGTTGGAGGGAAAACCTAGAGGGCAAGGAAAAGAAGCAAAATGCTCAGTTTGCTGCACTCGCCATACAGTTCCCGTTCAGAACAGCCCTTGCACTGTTCCCAAAATGGCTTGAGTGGTGAGGGTGGGAGCCGAGCATGGAGTCAAGGCTGGGTGCTGGGCTGACTGAGGCCCTTCTCACTGGGCAGAAAAGGTTACCTTGAGCTACTACTGTTTCAGGAGTGGTTGGGTTCCAAGGCCAGGCAGCCCCTCCAGCCCTTCGGTCTTTGCTCCGAAGCTGGGCTTAGCCTGATCCACCTTGCCCTGTTCAGTTGGGGCCACAGCTGCTCTTCCCGCCTCTCCCTCTTCCAGGTGTGAGTGGGCTGCAAATGCTGGGCATTCTCCACCATGCTGTCGTGTTCCTGATAGAGCAACTCTGTGGAGCCAAGCATTGCTCCAACTACAAGTTCAGGTTCCACAAACCAGAGGAGGCCAAGGAGCCTCCCGTGAACCCCCACGGCTCTGCCAGGGCTGAAGGGCACCTCAGGCAAGTGGAGTCCTGTTCTTTCCCCTTTTCTTCCCAAGCTATTGCTGCTGCTGCTGAAATACTGTTGAATGAGAAGTCTTAGGCCCTCACGGCAAGAGGGGGAAGAATAAAATAATGCCCTCTCAAAAATTTGGGGTTGACACGGCATGCTTCTCACCAAAAGCATTGTTCCCTGCTTTCCTCTTTTTGTTTAAGAGTTCTTCATGTGTTGTATTTTATCCCATTTTTCAGACAATTACACTCTTCCACATTGGCTCACAGCAGTTAAAGGAGAAAGACAGGCAATCTAAAAGACAAGAAGCGCAAGGGATGGGGGGAAGGGAGATCAGTTCTTTGAGGCCAGAAGCAAAGTGGTGAGCCATAAGGTGTTTTAGCCAGGCCAGCCCTCCCTTGCTGCTGCTTGTCTGAGCTGGAGAATTTCTGGAAGCCTGCTGCTGTGGCAGTCAGTGTAAAGCATAATGCTTCTCTTTTGCACTTCAGGAAGTCTGGTCTTGACATGTTCAACTTTCTGGCTTCTAAACATCGCCAGCCCCCACAGTACAATCCCAACGAGGAGGAGGAAGAGGAAGTGCAGCTGAAATCTGCCCGGTACATAGCGAGAGGGGAAAGCTATCCGGCTGAGGGTTTTTTTTTGTAACTCATTGTAGATTGGGGGGGGGGGCTTGTATTCCTGCACCTGAGCTGTCAGCCACCATGGATGGTAGAAAATTTGTCAAGGGACCAGGGTCCTGTCACACTTCAAGTAGGAGTTTGGGGCCTGCATCAGGCATTCAGGTTGATGAAGTCAGTGCTTATGTCAGACGTAACCCTCAAGTAGACTCTTCCTCGTCTGTCTTCAGGAGGGCAACCAGCATGGATCTTCCGATGCCCATGCGCTTCCGACACTTGAGGAAGACCTCCAAGGAGGCAGTTGGGGTTTACAGGTAAGTGAGAGTTCTGACAGAAAAGAGGGAGGAGAAGAAACCTGGGCCAGCTGACCTCAGGAATCAGCCCAGGGAGACCTCATGATATTTTTGACCTTGGAGATGTTTGAAGGCAGGTCACTTGCCAGATGCCCCCAGGAACAGTGCGAGGCTTGTCAGCTTTGTGTCCTCTGCCATCCTGTCAGGTCTCCTATCCATGGACGGGGTCTGTTCTGCAAAAGGAACATAGATGCAGGGGAGATGGTGATTGAATATGCTGGCAATGTGATTCGCTCCATATTAACTGACAAACGTGAGAAATATTATGACAGTAAGGTGAGTGAGTGGCCAGCAGTTGCCCAGATCTGTAGGCTGTGGAGTGGTGAGGTGAACTGGCTTGGGCAGGACTGCCCCATTTGGTCAGGCAGATGGCCGGGAGATCTGCCTTTGGAGATTTCTCCGCCATCCACGCTCTCTGTCTCCCAGGGCATCGGCTGTTATATGTTCCGTATTGACGACTCGGAAGTTGTGGACGCCACCATGCATGGGAACGCAGCGCGCTTTATCAACCACTCCTGTGAGCCCAACTGCTACTCCCGAGTCATTCACATCGACGGGCAGAAGCACATTGTCATCTTTGCCATGCGCAAGATCTACCGTGGTGAAGAGCTCACTTACGACTACAAGTTTCCCATTGAAGATGCCAGCAACAAGCTGCTCTGCAATTGCGGTGCCAAGAAATGCCGGCGGTTCCTCAACTGAGCAGCTGAGCTGACCACAGCCAAGGCCGGAGGAGAGCCGGGTGCTGGGGCCCTCCACAGCCACAGATGCGCTGGCTTGCTCTGGCGGGGCAGGGCCTGCTCAGAGCGAGACGCACTTTGGTGTGCTGTAGGATTAGGAAAATGGGAATGTGGGCTGCAGCAACCAAGGCTGTGTCAAGCCAGCACGGGCACCTGGTTGCCTCCTCAAGTGTGGACTGTGAGACCTACCCTTGTGTTCCAGCTTGGGCTGGCAACTGAGTGGTGGTTCTCCAAGATGCCTGTGGCCACTAGGGAGGAATCCCAAGGTAGCAGTTTGGGCAGTTCTAGTTCTTTGGATGAGCTTTCAGGTGGACAGGCAGGCCCTTAGAGGGGGAATTTCTGTCTCAGAGAACCATCTCTCGTGCTGAACGCTTACAACTGATCCCGGCCCTGTGTCACAAATGTAGTGGTCCCCGGAGTGGAATTGGAGCACCCCAAGTGCAGCTTGTTTCCTGAGAAGGAAGAGTGCTGGTCAACCTGCCAGGAGCTGCATTTGCAAAGGAGATGAGGAATTCTGGACTTCATGAAATCCATTCCCTTTTCATGCCTCTAGAAACGGCCCTCAGCCTCCTTCAGTTGCACCATCTCGAATTAAGTCTTTGGATTTTCCTTGGTTCTGTTTACATTTTAGTATTTAAAAGTTTTATAAATGTAAATATATTTTGTATATTTTTCTATGAGCAGCACTTCATAGGAAAGAGCACTTAGGAGACTATTTTTTCAGTCATGGTTGCATCTTGACTTAAAAAAGAATGCATTTTAAGGGTGAATGTTTTATTTTAATAGGATGATCTTTCCAAGGTTGGGTCAGGCACATCCTGATTCTCCCCTCGGGAGGGAAAGGAGATTCTGGGTGCTGCTTTGGCTGCCCCTTAAGTTTGAAGGGAGGAAGAGTTCTCCCATTTTCAGGAGAGGATAGAACCATTTGGGGTTTGGTGGGCCTTTCATTCTCCAGCAGTCAAATCCTTGACTCTGCCTGGATGTCAGCCAAACCGGTGGGATTCTCTCTAACCTCCCCTTCCTCTCCTGCCTCAGTTCAGGGCAGAGGAGTAAACATCCAGTTTCTCACCAGGCTTTGCCCTGGTCCATCTTACTCTGGAGAGAAGCCAGATAAGCTATGCATATCTCCTAAAAGGTAGCAGAATCATGGCCTGCTCTGGCTAAGCCAATTGGAGCAAAGCCCTGGCTTCTGCTACCAGGAACCCACCCACCACTCTCCTGGAAGGAGAAGTTGGTGTGCCTAACCGTCACCTTTGCTGTCCCAAGCCGGCAAGACCTTCCTACCCATGAGGCAGTTTGGGAGAAAGAGGCACGAGCCAGGTGGGGTTAAAAGGAGGAGGCAGTTGCTGCCTAAAGCTGCTCTTTCCGTCTTGGCTGCTGGGCTGCACCGTGGCTGCTAGAAGAGGCCTCCCTTTTCATTGAAGGATGCTCTGAGCAGGCTCTGAATTTCGGCTCAGGCAAGGTGGCATCTCCTGCTGTTACTAATCTGACTGTCCTGAGCAGCAGCAGAGCTGCTTTGGGCTGCTCTGAACCCCAGAATGCTGCTGCTGCTGCTGCTGCACCTGAGGGAGAGGCTGGGGAGAGGTCACCTCTCCGGAGCAGCAGAGAGAAGGGAGCAAAAGGAAGCTGGGCTGGGCAGCTTCCTAGAAATATGAATGTATCTTTCTAAGAACTGACAGATCGTGAAATGGAAGAATACTAAGTCAGTCTACCCTTTAAAGGTTTTTTTTTTTAAAGGAAAAGCGGGTCACTGCAAAGGGCTGGGCAAGAATCTTCTTTGTTGTGAAGCAATACCGGGTTTTCAGTCAAATTCATCTTGTGTGCAGAATCATGTCATTTGGCCAGGTTGGCTGGCTCATCCCCCGCTCTCCCCCCCCACCCCATGCCTGCAACTTTTTATGACTATAAATAAGGTATCTATAGAACTAATACCATGCTGCATTGTGTCTTGAAGCCTGGCTTTGAACTATCTTTAACCCTTTAGATAATGGTTGTGTTCCAGTTGCTGAAAAGGCAGGAAAAACAACATGCCAAGGGCTCCATGGGCAGTGGATGCTTCCTCCACTGGACCTGGGTCCCATTGCAGACTGGGGGGGGGGGCGGGTTTAGGCTGAGCTGGCCTGTAAGCGGATCTCCCAGAAGTAAGGCTGGAGACTTGGCTGTGGATGCTCCTGACCTTCTGTGTTCAATAGTCAACCCTTGTACAACTTGCTTCTCTCCTCCACCTCTTTTTGGATTCCAGTTGGTGGAGCTCCTCAACAGCGTTGTGCGCTTTCTGGTCTCTTTTAACAAGGTCTTGCAGCTTTGCCTTCTCGCCAAGATCTGTGCCCGTGGTGTTTCTTAGATTCAGCGTCCGCAATAGCTACAGGTAGTGAATAAATGTCTCAAGCCACTTTGCAAAAGCTACATAAACAGGGCTCTGATCCATACAAAAAGCAACTTATCATGTAAAACCAATTTATCTTTTTTTCTTGTGTTCTTCCAAAATTAGTTGTTGTTTTTTTTCTTTAAAAGGAGGAAATGTGTTGCTTGTGCTGCATCAGTGTTAATCCTGTCATTGTTACAGGGATGAAGGAAATACTTTCAATAGTTTTAAGAAATGACTGAAAGACTGAATGTAAAAATAAGTGTATATAGTTGTACAAAAAAAGGAGTTTTTAAACATGTTTATTTTCTATGCACTTTTTTATTTAAGTGATAGTTTAATTAATAAACATGTCAAGTTTATTGCTTCAAAGGATGGAGTTATAATTGGGGCTGAGATTTTTCCCAGGCCAGTGCATTCTTCTTACCTGCATCATAGAAAGGCCTTGTTCCCCACACGTGAGGCAGCTGTTCACCTCAGAGTCCTGTATCCCAGTATCTTTGCTGGTCAGGTCCTTGGGTCTCTAAATACTGCATGCCCAAAACAAGTGAATGCGCAAACCTCCCCCCGCCCAGCCCCAGAGCTCTTTGAAGGAGAACAAGGTGAAAGTCCCCAGCAGCTGCTTTCCTCCATAATCCTGACACCTGAGATCAAGAATGACTCAGTCCAGCCTCTGCTGGAAGCGTTCCCATTTTTGATCCATTTTTCTCAATGGCATTTTTTCACAGGATGCCCAAGAAAAAGCTCTGCTGAATCGATCTCCATGTTAAACCTGCCCCCATTTGAGTTGGCTTGTCAGACACAAAGGCTCTCAAAGGACAGGGAAACGGATGCTGACTCCAACGCAGCAGCTCCTTTTGCTTTCCACAAGGGAGATGATGATTTAATTCCGGTACCAGGAAGCCCCTTCCTCCAAAGTCAGATCGTTCATCTACTAGCCTGACACTTCCTGTTCAGCAGGTTTCTCTGAGATGAGCTGACGTGGAGTCCTGTCTCCACCCTGTTCCTCTCCTCTGCAGCCTCAGTCCTGCTCTTTCTGGGCTCCCCCATTTCATCTCTGCAAATATGCTCAGGAAAAGGGCCCAGGACCCCAACGTCAGCTCCCTGATCACCCCCAACAGTTGCCCTTCACTGCCTTCTGCACTGTAGGAGGCTGGCAGGCACAGCCCAGCTCCTCCCTCATGGCCATTGGCTGCTGCTAGACCGGCCCCTTCCTCCCCAGCCAGAGCTTTCAAGATCTCTTTGAAGGGGCCCAATTCTCCCACAGAACTCACCAGGGCTTCAACATGGCCACCATCAATGATCAGGCAGTTTTGCAAACTATTTTCCACCCAAATGTTCCCTTTGATGAAGATTGGCAGGAGGAGCAGGAGAAGCAACAACTAATCCAAGGTGATGACTCACTTTTGGGGAGGGGAAGGGGGGAGATGGTTTTTCATAAACTTCAGAGGCTTCTTTCTTTGCAAGCTCTCGGAAGCAAGGAGATGCCTCTGATCTCTGGGCTCTCAACAGATTCTTCAATCTATTTCTCACAAATCATTTTCAAGTCAGACACCTGAAAGGGATGGTGGGCTGGAGAGATTTTGCCCATCGCTCTCCAAAACTCGGATTGGGAGAAGGTTGGTAGGCTACCTTTGTTCATGCTTCAAAAAGCAGCAAGGCTATAAGGCTCAATGCTTAACCAGTTGCTTCCTTCCCACGGAAGGGCAGTCCGTCTTTCAAAAGACAAGGGTGGGGGAAGGCTTGGCTGTTACAACTGCCTCTTCCAAAGCTTAGGCTTGGGACCCATCGTCCCTGGAATGGCATTGGAATCTGGCTACCAGTTGGCTCTCAAGGAAATTATTAGTTGCCAGAGCGAGCTCCCTTTTTCCTTACTGCTTCTCACGCTGGTGACAGAAGGCGACTTTGATCCTGAGCTGCTGAGGCAAACCACTTACCTGGAGGCCCAGGGAATTGCAGCAGCTGAAGAAGGCGACCTGGAGCTAGCCCTGGAAAAGTTTAACCAAGCCATCCAGCTGCTTCCAGAGCGAGCCTCAGCCTTCAACAACCGTGCACAAGCTCTTCGGCTCCAAGGGGATGTCGCAAGTAAGTGTGCTCCGGGCTTCATCCATCCTCCCCCTCCACTGGTGACCATGGCTGCACTTGGCCTGGAATAGGAATCTCAGTTGCTCAGGGCACTAAAGCAGGGCACCTGCTTCGGTCTGAGAGTACAAAGCAAGACTATCGCTTTAAATCTGCTTGGATCACTTCATCTTAAGCACAGCATTTTTGGATTTTTGTTGGATCTATTAGCAAAACTGCCAGCAGCTGCTCTAGAAAATCTCGCCAGAGAGGTTCCCATCCATTGGGATAACAGGTCATACAAACACAGCGGGTGACTGGGATGCTGGACAGTAGTCTCCTGAACTAGGGTTCCACTCTCCCTGTTTGATCCTGTTCCTTTTCAGATCCCTGTATCTCGTTTATCTGATTTGTATGGCTACCCAACTCACAATATGATTCACAATTAGGTCAAAAAGAAAGGAACCAAAACTTAATGAGAATCTAGAACAGAAAAGCAGAATGAGGCCAACCATCGCATGTGCCTTTCAAGAATGGACTCTGGCCCGGCCCATCCCTCCCTCCAGCCCAAGCTTCTGGGAATGGGACAAGGGTCTATAGGGCAGCCCCACCTCTGCCACGAAGGGATCAGGTTTCCTATTTGTATAAGGCACTGACCCAACGTTTATTTAATTAACTCGGCCACGCATTCTTTTTCCATCCCATCAGAGGCGCTGGAAGACTTGGAGGCAGCACTGAAGCTCAGCAAAGGGGCCGGCCCGGTGGCCCGCCAAGGCTTTGTCCAACGCGGGCTGATCCAGCGGTTGCAAGACCAGGAGGAAGCGGCCCGGCGAAGCTTTGAACAGGGGGCCGCCCTGGGCAGCGTCTTTGCCCGCCGGCAGCTGGCACTGATGAACCCTTACGCAGCCCTCTGCAACCAGATGTTGCTGGAACTAATGAGGAAGGGGGGAGAAGGAGACCTGCTGAGCCTGGCTGCGACGGGGAGGGAAGGGGGGGGCGATGGGGCAGCTGAATAAAGCCCACGGCTTGAGACTACCAACCAAGACCTGCTTTTGTCGCCCGGGTCCCCAGCCAGCAGCCCCCTGCGGAGGGAGGGAGAGGAGAGGGGCCCGCTAGGCAGCGCTTTTTCAGGTCGCCGCCGCCCGGCCGGAAACTCGATGCCCAAGGCGGGTGGCGGCGGTATTCGGACAGGATCGCGAGTATTCGGACCGAGAAATCCAGGCCGGGATTTCTAACGTGCCGGTCGGCTGAAAACGCTGCTGCCGCATGCTGAAGGTGAGCGGCCTGTGGTGCTCCGGGAGCCCCTCCCGCCTCGCAGCCCAGGATGGACGCGGCTCCGGGTCCCGCAGTGAGAGGCGCGCCGCCCCCCGAAGCCTGGCTGCTCTGCCCGGGGCGCCCCTTCCTGTCCCCCCGCCGGCGCCGGAGAAGCGACTCGGTGCCCGGGAGCTCCTCGCCCGCGCGGTTGCTGCTGCTGCTGCCGTTCCTGCTGCGGCGCGCCACACCAGGTAGGGCGGCGGGCGACGCACTTTTCTCCCGCGGACTACGGTTCCCTCCGGCCGGTAACCTCCGCTCCGCCGCAGGTGCGGTGGCGACGTCGGAGACCAGGATCGACGGGCGGGCCCTGTCGGTGAGCAGCTTGCGGGAGGCCGAGAGCCGCGCCTTCACCTGCCTGGCGGCGGCCCCCAACCTCACCTGGTACCTCAACGGAGAGCGGCAGGAGACGAACTCATCCGGGGGGGGCCTGGCCGCGGCCGGCGACGGCTTGGGGGAGGGCGGCAGCGGCACTTTCGTGGTCACGGCGCGGCGCGTGGACCACCGGCTGGACTGCGACGCCACCGACCCGGCCCCGGGGCGCGTCTCCACCGCCTCGGTCCTCCTCAACGTGCAGTGTGAGCGCGGCGGGCGGAGGGGCGGGCGGCTGGGGGGGCGCAGGGGGCTCCGGAGGGGAGAAGCGGGATAGAGGCTGACCGGCGCCGCCCTCTGTACGAGTGCAGTTCAGCCCGAAATCGTGAAGGTGGACGCTCATTACCGCGAGGCGAGCGAGCCCGGCCTCCTGCTGGTGCTCTTCGTGCTGGTCCAAGCCAACCCGCCGGCCGACGTGACCTGGGTGGACCAGGACGGGCAGGTGACGGTCAACGCCTCCCGCTTCCTGCTGCTCGACACCCAGACCTATCCCTGGCTCGCCAACCACACCGTGAGAGTGCAGCTGCACAGCCCGCCCCGGAACGCCTCCCTCCGCGCCTCCAACGGTCTGGGTGTCGCCAGCTCCTCCGTTCCGCTCCCCGGTAGGTAGGGGTGCGGGGGCAGGGCCTGGGCCGGGGCTCACAGGCCTGGACCAGGGATTGGGGCAGGTCCGCAGCCTCCGCCAAGCAAGGACTGGCTGGCACAAGGCCTCCCTTCTCCTCTCCTCTTCATGGATGCCAGGTCCAAGCCTTCCATCAAACAGCCCCAGGGGAGCCTGTCTCCTTGCCAACCCAGGGCCCATCTGCGTCCCAACAATTGGAAGCAGCCCTCTGCGACCCCAGGCTGCCTTCCCTGTTCTTGGCCTGTAGGAGGCAGACATTCAGCTGCTTGCATTGCCCTGGCAAAATTCCTTTGAGGCTACTTCCCAGACACAGGGTAGCCTTCCTGCAGAGCAAAACTGGGCGAGGGAAAGCCAGCAAGAGGAGGGCCACATTTGAACACAGTAGAGAGCAGGGTGAAGCCACGGCGCTGACGCGAGCATCTCCGGCTTCTCTAGATTTCCTGGCCACCCAGCTTGAACTGCCTCTGGTGGCCCTTGTGGGGGCAGCTACTGTGGCTCTGGTGATACTGCTGAGTTTTGGGGTGCTAATCAGTTGGGCTGTTTCCCAACTGAAGCCCAAAAAGTCAGCAGGTAGGTGCAAGAGAAGCCTTTTCAGCCTGGGCTGGGCCTGTCTCCTTGCTGGGGGTCACCTTCCTTTCTCTTCTTTTTTAGGACATGGCCTAGCAGTGCAGCTTCCTCTGAGGTAACCTTCTGGGACTGCTAGAGAGGGGATAAAAGCCCCTTGTTTGCTCTGTAGCCTCTTTTGGAAATACTTTATACAGACTCACTGGCAGGTGGCATAAGCACCTCCCCAGAGAACGAAGCTCTGGTCAGCTTTCTCTGAGGGCCAGAGAAAGAAGTAACATCCCAAGAATCCGTGGCCTTGCCTTGAAGTGTGTATGGGGGAGGGGAGCTGGGAGGATCCAAGAGCGAATTGCTTTGCATTTCCCACAGCAATGTCCTTCAGCCGAAGGAAGCCCATATGACACGGGCAAACAGGTCTCTCCCTTCGGACCTGAAACTCAACGATCTTGTACCAGAACCAAAAAGTGAGCGGTGAGAATCTTGGGGGGGGGAGCTGGGAAAGAGGGGGGGCATGTCAAGGCATGAGTCACTGCTCCAGCCCTCTTTCCCACTACTTCAAAGGTAGAGCGAATAGTGCTCCTGCAGAACAAGATGAAGATGCTATTTCGGACCCAAACAATCACCCGGTCCTTGCTGAACAAGGTAACGGGACCTTCTGCCATGTAGGGTGGGGGTGGGGAAGGAGTTACATTCATTTGGTCAAGCCCCTCTAGATTTAATTCTGAAACATAGTAAATGCTAGCATTCAGTGATATACCAGTTTAATACAGCTAATTCTGTAGCAGGAAAAGCTGTGAGATATTGGAAACATTCCCTTTTCAAGAGACAGTTCTGACCAGCTCCACCTGGTGCTGGAGAAGACTGCTGTGCACTCACCACCCCAGGGAAATGTCAGATGAGCCAGAAGAATGTCTGTCCTAAGTAGCATTTGAGGACTCTTTCACAGTTTTACTAGTGGGAGGCTCTTTCAGAAGAAAAGCCCACCTTCATTTTAATCAGCAACCCTGAATTCTTTGGCAAAATGCAGTCCTGCAGAGCAAGAGCCCCCTTTCTGCCATCCAGCATTTCAGGCATGCTACCAGGGGAAGTAAGCTGCCATTGGTGCTATGGGAAAGGCACCCACTGATGCCTGCCTGTTTCCTTATTGCAGCTGAATCTGCTTAGAACTTAGAAGTAAGTCATCTCTGTTGGATGATCCTACATGCTCATGGATAGTTTTCAAAGAAACCTAAGTGTTTCAAAAATCCTGCAAAAGTAACTGCTGTGGACCAAATTCCATATCCTCTTTTTCTGCTTCTGCAGGTTTGGGCCAATTTCTTACCGTTGGATATATTTATAGAGCCACTAGTATGAGTAGCGATGAAATCTGGCTGTGAAGTCTGTCACCGTGTCCATCCCCAGCACAGCAAGAGAGGTACAAGGAGGGTGGGCAAAGGGGGCCAGGAGTACCTCTGCTCTTAACCCTGGAACAGGACGGTGAGGGCACCTCCAGGGGCAAAGGAGCCCCTGGCAGGGTTTGGTCCTGGACAACAGGTTGAACTGTACAGGGTGGGTCCTTTTCACTCTTTACTCGTTTCCAGCAAAACAGGCATCCAGCAGCTGCCCTGCTTCTCCGTCCAACCTGAAGACTGTCTTCCTAACCTGGCCTTTGCCATCCGCAGACCGGGAAAGCTATCGCCATGCACATCTCAGCCCAGGATTGCAGCTTTGCAACTTCTATGCTTAAAGAATAAATGACTGTGGTTAAGGTGTTGCCCTTTCCTTCCCCCTGCCTGGATTTGCCTGCGAGGCTGCTATGAAAAGGACTCTCAATCACTCAGTCCCCGGGATGTAAAAGAAGCCCAATAAACCCAGGCACGTACATAAAGTGCTGGCATGTGTTGCAGTTAAAAGGCAGAGCAGGCTGCTGGACCTGTTTCATAGGCAGCCTTACAATAGCTTTGCTCTCCTCCCAAGGGCCCCAACCTGCATGGCCCAGCAACAAGACACAAAGTCCCACATTCCTCAAACTCTCGGCTTGCATACCATCTCTCCTTGAGAGGCAGAGCAACACTTACAGCAAAACTTTATTACACAAATATCACACTGAATTATCCAAGGGAATGGGTTCCGGAAACCTCTCTTAAATAACCCTGAGGTCAGCAGCACCTTTATTTAAACGTCGGGAGGCAGGAAACTGTGACCTCTGCTCTCAGGTGAAACTTAAAATATCTATCTCTCCAGTCTGTGAGGGTGGATTGGAGGGGGGGCTGACAACCTTCTTGCCCTCAGCCAGAGCCTTGAAATGCTGCAAAAAAGCAGAAACCACCAATGAAGTGAATCTCATTTCAGGCTTCCTGTGGAGACCGTTCCTTCTAGAGTCTCCTGGTGAAAGCAGGTAGAGAAGACCTGTTCCAGCAGGCCCCCTTCTTGTGGGTAGCAATAGTAGCAACTCTCTTGCTTACCTGTGAATTTTTGAATTCGGAGTAGAGTGAGAATAGGGTGTGCAGAGGCTGGATGTGACCCTTGTAGACAGGAATGTCTAGAATGGCTGGAGAAAAAACCCCAAGAGAAGCATTTAAGCCAGAAGCTCCAGGTCCAACTTCATTAAGTGGAACCCTGAGAACTCTGCCAGGTGCTGGACGATCTATGAGATGTTTGGTTCCAGAGCTATTTTGGCTCAGTCCAGAGTCAACGAGCCAGGCCTTCAGCAAACATCCCCAGGCTCGGCACGAGGTCAGGGCACTCACCACAGATGATGTCTGTGTATTCAGCTAAGCTGCAGTCAACCTCAGCAGTTGGGAGGCTCACCTGGGGGCCAGAGAGGAAAGCTTAAGGCTGACTGCACTTTCTGCATGAAGCAGCTCTCATGATCCTGCTGGAAACCCTCAAAGAAACCAGTTATAGGGTATGGGGCAGAACTTACCCATTGGGGAGGTCACTATACCTTTCCCAGCAACTCTTCAAACTCTGGAGTCCATTCCTGCATCAGCGTATCTATATCGGGCATTGGCCTGCAAAGGACAAGCAGCCCTGAGAGCCAGCCACCAGGAGGCCCTATGGGAGCACTTCCCCGTTGTAAAGAGGAAAAAGGCAAGAAGCATCAAGGGCTCCTCGGGGAACATCGAGGCAGACCTAGCATAATGGACAGTGGCCGGAGGCTTGCAGCGGTGGAGTTCACTGATGCTCTCAATCCAGCTCTCCACGGCTTTAGGGTTCTTCTCCGCGTTCTCAAGGCTCTTTACTTTCACCTGCTGCTAGAAAGGCAAGCCGACCTCATCAGTGGACTGGACCTGTGGGGATGGCTTCCTGCCCGTTTCCTTCCTCCTCCACTTACGGCTACATTATGCTGCTTGGAGTTCTCGGTGAGCCACAAGGAAAGTACGGTGGGATCCGACTGTTTGGTGGATGGCTCATCCAGCACTAACAAGCCCAAATTATCCATCTTCCCATCTGGGCGTGGAACCTGCAAAAAATGAGCCACAGCAACATATTTTCAAACCTCCCAAGGGACAGAGCAAGTCCTTGAGGGCCACTGGCCAAGGCTCTGGGCCTCAACTCTCCAACATCTTCCACAGGCCAGCAGCAAGAGCTCCTGGGACAAACGCTCCCCCCAGGACCCAGGCTTCTGGGCACCTTCAGGAAGGCATCGATGTCTCCCACGGCAGGAATGAAGTCCGGGATGAAAGGCTTCAGCTTGTGCTCCAGGTCGATCATTTGGGAGGAATACCTGAGGGGGGAGGAGGGAGCCGCTCAGCGCAGCGCCAGGTGCCCCTCCTCGCCCCTCCACCAGCCCCCCCCCCCTCACCTCCGGATGTACTGAAACAGTTCTTTCACCTCCAGGGAGACGGGCAGGTAGTCGTAGTCGGCCGAGTTGTAAGCCCTGCGGAGAGAGGGAGGAGACAGCGCGGCTGAGCCCCGGCCGCCCCCCCCCCGCGCCAGCGCCCTCCCCCGCGCCCCCTCGCGCTACCCCTCCAGCGGGGCGCCGTGCTCGTCATCCTCGTCGTCGTCGTCGTCGTCCGAGTCGGTCTCCGAGGAGTCCTCGTCATCGTCCTCCACCTCGTGGCCGCTAAAGCGCCGGCCTGAGCCCAGCGCGCCGCCGCCCCCGCCGCCCTTCTTCTCAGGCTGCAACAGGGCGCCCGCGGGCCGGTCGGGGGCGGCGACGGGGGCCCAGCCGGGCGCGCGCGGCGGGGTGTTCCCTCCCTTCAGGGCTGCCGCGCCGCCATCCTCGTCCTCGTCGCTGCTATCCCTGCACGGCGGGCGCGCGGGGCGCGGGCCTGCGGGCGGGAACGGCGGTGTCACGGGGGGAGGGGGCGGTGTCGCGCGGCTCCCTCGTGCCCGCCTCCCCCGGGCACCCACCGGGCTGCGGCGGGCTGGGCGCGTAGATGCTGGCGACCTCATCCGTCTCATTCACGTCCAGGCTCTCGTCGTAGGGCTGGTTCTCCACGAGCCGCGTCTAAAAGCGAGAGAAGGGCGAGGGAGGGCGGCTCGCCAGCGCCCAGACCTCGGCTGCGCCCCCGGCCCTGCCCCACACCTGCAGCCCTGGCTCGGGCGGCGCCGGCGGCACTCCGCTCATGCTGCGTCGGGGGCCGCGGGAGTTGGGGCCGCAGCGGGTCCGTCGCCAGGCAACGGGAGGCCGGAACCTTCTCGCGAGAACCGGCTGCATTTTTCCCCCCCCCCCCCACACACACACACACACTCGGGCCGACTGCGCCTGCGTGGTGACGCCGCTTCCGCCTGAGAGACGTGGCTCGCCGCCATCTTGTGCGGGACTCGGAAGCAGCGGGGACGCGGCGCCCAGCAGCAGCAGCAGCAGCAGCAGCAGCAACCCCGCGGAGGCCGCCGCTGCCGCCGCCGCCGCCGCCGCCATGGTGAGACTTGGCCTGAACAAGCCTCGGGCCTACGGCCGGAAGCCGGCGGGGCCGGCCCAGAGAGGCGGTTGCGAGCCGGCGCTCTCCCCGCGCTGGGCCGGCCTCCGGAGCCGCCTTGCGAGCGTGGGCCTTCTCTCCTCCGCAGGTCCTCCTGGCCGCCGCGGTCTGCACGAAAGCGGGGAAGGCGATCGTGTCGCGCCAGTTCGTGGAGATGACGCGGACGCGCATCGAGGGGCTGCTGGCGGCCTTCCCCAAGCTGATGAACACGGGGAAGCAGCACACGTTCGTGGAAACGGAGAGCGTGCGCTACGTGTACCAGCCGCTGGAGAAGCTCTACATGGTGCTCATCACCACCAAGAATAGCAACATTCTGGAGGACCTGGAGACGCTGCGGCTCTTCTCCCGGGTGGTAAGTGAGCTGGGCGGTGGCGGGAGGCGGCTGGCCGGGCAGGAGGATAGGAGAGCGGGCCGAGCGCTGAGCCTTCCCCGTCGCCCCCTGCAGATCCCCGAGTACTGCAGGGCGCTGGAGGAGAGCGAGATCTCCGAGCACTGTTTCGACCTCATCTTTGCCTTCGACGAGATCGTCGCCCTGGGCTACCGGGAGAACGTCAACCTGGCCCAGATCCGGACCTTTACCGAGATGGATTCTCACGAGGAGAAGGTCTTCAGGGCTGTTCGCGAAGTAGGTCAAAGGTTCTCTGGCTTTCTGTGGAATATGGCCGGTCACCCGCTTCTTTTCTGTTCTGCTCTCAGACAAAGCCATTTGCTTTGTTTTTGCTTCCTTTTTTTCAAGACCCAAGAACGAGAAGCTAAGGCTGAGATGCGACGGAAAGCCAAGGAGCTACAACAAGCGCGGAGGGATGCCGAGCGGCGAGGCACCAAAGCTACAGGATTTGGGGGCTTTGGCAATTCAGCCGTATCAGGAGGCACCCTTGCTGCTATGATCACTGAAACCATTATTGAGTCAGAGAAGCCAAAAATAACTACGGCTCCAACCAGGTGTGTCATTTGCTTTGGGGGCAAGATTGGTTGCAGAAGGTAAATGGGTTGCAAGGGAGGGTTCACGGGTCTCTATGCATTTACAGGTAGTCCTCGACGTACGACCACAATTGAGCCCAAACTTTCTGTTGCTGGGACAGTTGTGAGTTTTGCCCCATTTTGCGACTTTTTTTGCCAGAGTTAAGTGAATCTGCAGTTGTTAATTTAGTAACATGGTTATTAAGTGAATCTAGCTTCCTCATTGATTTTGCTTGTCAAAAGGTCACAAAAGGTGATCATATGATCCCGGGACCATCATGTGTCAATTGTCAGACCTCTGAATTTTGATCAGCTGACCATTTTTCGTTATGTTGCAACGAAAAATGGATATAAGTCACTTTTTTCAGTGCTATTGTAACTTTGAACGGTACTAATGAACTGTGAGTTGAGGATTATCTGTATTGTTTTATGGGGAACGTATTTGTTTTTCTGCTTGCGTAAAGATTCAGAATGACTTACAGTAACGTTCAAATGCCAAATAACACAAAAGCAACATTGGTCAGAACAGGGCGAGGTGGTGACCTAGTTGGGATCTGTAGCAGATACCTTGATGGGCTAAAGCCTAAGAACTTTCTTGTGGATTTCTTCCATCTGAAGAACCTGGATGGCACATGAACAAATCTTCATTTTTTTTCTTAATGAAGTGGGCCATGCAGAGCAAGGAAAGCAGGGAAGGATCTTGCTGTGTTCTTTTGGGCAAAATGTCTCATGCATTTTGTTTTGTTTGTTTAGACCTTCTGGTTCAAACAAGGCACTTAAGCTCGGCACTAAAGGGAAGGAAGTGGATAATTTTGTGGATAAACTAAAATCTGAAGGTGAAAATATTATTGCTTCTTCTGTTGGCAAGCGTTCCTCAAATTCAGCAGCTGTTCTTGCTCCACCCATTAACATGGAGAGGTATGTGTATTACCCAGGAATGCAGAAAGGTAAAGAGAAAAGCACACAGCAAACCTGCATAGCAGAAACCAGGTTTCTGTTCTAACCCAAGCCCAGAGGAAACCTGGTCTCCTGCAGAGCAAATATCTTTAGTGGACTTTCAAGCAGGAGCTCAGCAGCTAGGTGAAGCTATGACTGAGAGCACTGTTACGTTAAGCCAAAGGGAGCTTTTTAACCATGGTTTGATGGCTGAGTCCTTGTCTAGTTCAACACTGTCCCAAGCGGTAAACCATAAGGAAACCAGTCAAGCTGTGCTGTTTGGAGATGTTTGGGCTTTCAGTGAATTTGCAAGGGTCAAGGCTGTAATACGTAGTGATGATTTGTGGGTCTCCTGAGGAGGCAGGGCTCCAGAAGGGCTGCCTCTCTCTTAATACCTGGGAAGCCCAGTTGGAAGGAAGGAGGCCTCTAACGCCTGTCCCCTGGGTCCTCCCTTCTTCTAGCGTGCATATGAAGATAGAAGAGAAGATCTCGCTCACCTGTGGCCGGGATGGGGGGCTTCAAAACATGGAGCTGCATGGCATGATCATGCTGCGGATCCTGGATGAAAAGTTTGCTCGGATTTGTATCCACATTGAGAATGAGGACAAAAAAGGTGTGCAACTCCAGGTAAGGTTGGCTGGAGGTTAGGATCGGGGTTATTTTGAGGTGGGCACATCTGTTTTGGGGTGGAGTGGCTTGGCTGACCGGCGGCTCCCTTTTCAGACTCACCCCAATGTTGACAAGAAGCTTTTTATGTCAGAGTCTGTGATTGGCTTGAAGAACCCAGATAAGTCGTTCCCCATCAATAGTGATGTGGGAGTGCTGAAATGGCGGCTGCAAACGACGGAGGAGTCTCTCATTCCACTGACCAGTGAGTTGCTTCAGTTCAGGGAGTAGCAGGTATCCCAGAGGCGGAAGCCAGCCAGCCAGTGTCCTGCTCCTATTCCATTCAGGTCTCCTTGCTTGAACTATCTCAGCTGGCTTTCTTTTGGATCCTAGTTAATTGCTGGCCCTCAGAAAGTGGCAACAGCTGTGATGTCAACATTGAGTATGAGCTGCAGGAGGATAGCCTGGAGTTAAATGACGTGGTAATCACCATCCCTTTGCCGTGAGTAATTGTCCTGCCTGCCAAGAAGCTTCCCAACCACCAAGAGTGACAGTTCTGGGGTGGTGGGGTGTTCAGAGCTAACTCATTGTTGATTGCCTAGGTCTGGTGTGGGGGCTCCTGTAATTGGAGAGATTAATGGTGAATACCGCCACGATAGCCGAAAAAACCTTCTCGAGTGGTGCTTGCCAGTGGTTGATGTCAAAAACAAGAGTGGCAGCCTGGAGTTCAGCATCGCAGGGCAACCAGATGACTTCTTCCCCGTGCACGTCTCCTTTGTCTCTAAGAAGAACTTCTGCAACATTCAGGTGTGCCTTGCTGGGGGCTGAATGACAACTGTTGCCTTCTCCTTTCCTATGCCCTATTTGGAGAAAGCTGCCTATCGGGGCAGAAGGAAGGGAGCTGTTTCCACCCAAATGGGACTGGCAGAACAGCTGCTTCTCCACTGAATGGTGTCCTGAGCCTCTTTGTCAGCGGCTGCTCGTTTCTTCAGGCCACCCTGGTCATTCACAGGGACCAAAACCTCCACCTTTTTATTGGCACTTGGGGAAGTCAAGGACAGTGACTGGTGGCAGGTCTTGCCTTCCCAACTAACTGTTTTCTTTCTGCAGGTCACCCAAGTGACCCAAGTGGATGGGAACAGCCCTGTGAGATTCTCCACAGAGACCACCTTCCTCGTGGACAAATACGAGATCCTGTAACCCTTGCTGAAGGGAAGCAGCAAGCAAGGCCGAGGCTGGCTATGTAGAGAGAGCTGAAGCCTTCAGCGTCAGGGAACGTTGACATTTGTTTACCCACTGACCTTATTTCCCAAGTCCCAACCGCTCAGGCCGGGAGAGACTGCCTGCTTCTCTGGCACAGATGCCCCACCTTGGCAGGTGCCTTCTCCCTCCACCCCACCCCACTTTTTCTTCCACAGGGGGTACCCCAAAATGGTTCCAGATGCAGCGGCAAGGAGATTGCTACCAGCAGCCTCCCTTTTCCAGTGCTGTGCTGACCTTGCCAACCCATCTGATCCTGAGCAGAGGTGGGGGAAGCTTCCATGCTTGTGCAGCTCTCGCCTGAAAGCTCCTCCCTTCTCTGTTAATCATTTTATTGAACCTGGTGCCCCTGCAGAAGAATAAAGGGCAGCTCTTTCTGGCTTCTCTGACTTTGAGATCCTGGAAATCTCAGCTTCTGGGCAGGGAAGCATTGGGCACCTTGAATGCATTGGACTGTGCTCGCCTGCTAAAGAAGACCCCACACCACCTCTGTCCAGAGAGCCCTAGGTGGGAACCGTGAATCATACTGATTGGAGATTTGTCTGCCTGATTCTTAATATGGGGTTCAGTTTAATTCTATTGTCAAATGCAATTTATTCCCAAATGATATTGAAGGTGACACTGAAATAAGATTTTGGAACCCTGCAAAATAATTACTTACTTACAGCCTGTATGGCACATTCCAATGTATACAAAGAATCGTTGCTCCTGAATCCAATAAAGAATATTATAAAAGAAAAAAAAAAGTGCTCTTTAGCTCTTGGCAAACGAGGACTGAGGGTGAGTCCTGAAGCATTGCTGGATCTAAAAAGTAATTGCCTCAGGAGAACACAGTTGCTTCAGATGGGTGAGGTAGTCCAAGAAAATGAAGGAGCATCTCCCCCCATGAACTGGGACCCATCAGAAATGAGAAGGCAAGGCAGGCAGCTTCACTTGTCCAGCCCTGGTGATTGGGGAAGCAGCTGACAGGGTGGGGGCTCAGGGCAGAAAGGATGGCAGACTGGGCCAGTGTCGAAGGAACACCTCAGTCTGGAGCAGGCATTTAAGTAATGCAAGACTCCTCTAAGATATTGAGACTAAATTATAACTGAACTTTGCTTCTGTATTTGGGGGCCTCAGGCTAAAATGTGATATGTTACGATCATGAAAAATGTATGGTAAGATGGCCAATTGCATTTCCTTCAAAATAAAGAGTCATATTCTTCAAATACATATTTAACCAATAAAGGAGAATATTTGTAGCTTGGTTGAAATGAGGGGTCCTTGGGGCTCTCTGAGCTTGCTTGTTTTCTTGCAGGCTTTTCATTACCGTCAGTGCTGATGAAGTAATGAACTGTCCTGTACTAAGGACTCCAGTACACATTTAACTTCATGCTCCGTAAAGTGGCTGTCTGAGATGGCCTATTCCTCGATTCCTGGCATCTGTGGGGACACGGCTGACTTGCTTCCAGAGTGAATCGGAGGCCTCAGGCACAAACTCCTACCCTGTTTCGGTTCTTGTGGTTTAAATCTATTTGTCCAGAGCCTGTCCTGGCAAGTTAGCACTGCACCTTGTCCTGCAGAGCAGCAAATTGGAAGCTTGACCCTCAGGAGCACTCCAGGAAGGAGATCAAATTCCAGACCAGATTCTACATTAGATCTCCCTGCACCCAACCTGTGCCTTTCTCCCATTATCCCCAGAGCTGCACCTGGTGGCCTGCATATAGTGAAATGTGTTTCCTGTGATAATGCAGAGGTTTGCCTGAGCTGTTTATGCTGCAAGCTGAACTTCAGGGGAGGGGGGGGGGAGCCAAGGTTCACTTTCCTGTAGGTCGGCTTCTAGGTAAAGAAAAAGGCTATGAGAAGAGAGACACTGCCCCCTCCTTTATCTAACATCTATTGTTCATCCCATCTGAGTAAGCTTGCCTTCAGACATGGGTGCTTCATCATGGGAGATTTTTAAGAAAAGACTGAAATGGTACAGGGTCTCCTGCTTGTGCAGGGGGTTGGACTAGAAGACCTCCAAGGTTCCTTCCAGCTCTGTTCTGATTGAAGTTGGATTTAAGTCAAAATGCATGGGCTCCCTTGTATGTCCACCAGCTGACAATCTGCAAAGGGGCAGGGACCTTCCTGCAACGTGTCATGTCCGGCTCCCTTGAGCTACCACAGGAGTGACTGGGAAGGTCTGAGCTGGTGGCTGCTATGGCTTCAGGTCAAGCAGCATCATGAGATTGATGGTTTTCAGATGTTATGTAGTCAGTGCCAAAATAGACATACCAGACTCTTGTCACTTCCCTACTCCAGCCAGGAGTGCCCGCTGACATTTCTCATTTTCTAAATAGATTTTGTGCCAGAGACTGTAAATATACATCCCTGTCCCTTGCCATAACAATTCAGCCAGCTAGTATTGTCCTCGGGTCCAGTGGGGACAGCTGCATTGCCTAGTTTTTAGCCATTCTTCAAAGTGCTGGATTTTATTGTTTTTAAGAAGGGGGGGCTCTGCACACAGACAGGGTTAAGCAGGGCCACCAAGTTCCATTCTGTACCTATTCACTGACGTTTTTTATTAAAGGCGAAAACGGTTCTGCAGTTCTGGAAGCAAAGAACAATCCCACACTAATCAGGCAGGATAAAATTCAAGTAGTGCAAAAGGAGCCAACATCTTAATTGATGACAAAGTGCTTGATCAGCCGTGTGGAGATAAAACTTGGGAGCCGGAATTGTGCGTCCTTTACTACCGTAAAATCATTCACCCGGCAGGAGGAGCTTAGCTCTTGGGGACTGCTATTATTAAAGTATATTTTGATTGGAGTCCTAAGCGCCTAGAAGTGTAGGATTAGGACAGCACAAAATTTTTGCCTAAAAAATTAAAAATGCGTCAATGAGTGACAAATCCCCCCCACACACCAAGGACCAAGATTGTTAAAGCCCGGTCCCGCCTCCCCGGCGAGGGGCTTCCGAGTGGGGAGGCCAGGTGGAGCTGCGGAGAGATTCGGCTCTTTTGAGCGAGAACGGCGGGTCCGGCTCGGCCGCCCTGCAGGGGCTGCTGAGCTCTCCTTTTCTTCGGGCGAACGGAGGCCGAGCTCGAGCCCGCCCGAGCAGCCACCTTCCCCGCCCTGGCCTTTTGTTCAGAGCAGGCTCTGCCGCGAAGCTCCGGCTCGGAGGCGGCGGGAGGGCCCTCCGGGACCCGGAACGGCTAGGGAGGCGCGCGCACCCCAGCCGCCCGCGGGCCTGGTCGAGCGCGCGCGCGCGCAAAGGGGGAGCAACCCGCGAGGGCGGCGGGCCCCCGCCTGGCGCTCCTCCTTCCTCGGCCGGCGGCGCTTCAGCCCTCAGCGAGCAGCGCGGACGGGCGGCGGCGACGGCAGCTCCGAAGACATCGGGCATCAAACGGACAAGCTTGCTTGGCAGGTGCGGGCGGAACGGGCGCCCGGTCGGCGGGGCGCGCAGGTAATACTGGAGGCGCCTCTCCGCTGCCCGGACCACCTTTCCTACTTTCGGAGCGGCCGGAGGCCATTCCGCCCCGGGAGACCTGAGTGGGTGGCATCCTTGGGCCGCCCGAGCACGAGGTGGAAAGGGCGGCCGCGCCTCTCCGCTTGACTCCGGCCAGCGAGTCTCTGGCCGAGCGCAGCTCAGTGGACGGCTGAAGGGGGCATCGATGGGCCGGTAGCCGCCCCCGCCCCGCCCCCCGCCTGCCTGCCTGCCTGCCTGGACGTGGCGCATTCCGTGCATTCCTGGCGCTTCTCTCCCGCACCCGCGCTGCGGATCGGGGGAGAGCTACACTGCGCGCAAAAGCCGGCAAGACCGTCCCTGCCGCGCACCTGCGCTCGGTCCCAGCGGGTCCGCTTCCAGGCGAGAGGAGACCCCCTGCTCGCTCTGAATTGCCGGTCTCGGAGTGGGTGGGAGCTCCACGCGGCCGTGGCTCCAGCCGTCCCTCGCTGTTGCTTGGCAGAAAACGGCAGTCCGGTCTCCGGGTGAGGAGACCTCAGGGTTTGCCCTCTCCCGCATCGCCGGGAAGCTGTGGAGGATCCTGCAGCTCCGGGCGCCGAGCAGGGTAGGAGCTCTGCATCCGAGACTTGAGCTGCTGAGTAATCCCAGAACAAGTTTTTACCTTGCAGGATTGTTGTGAGGCAAATGTGGGAGATGCAGGCGGTGACATTGACTAGCCTGCCTGAATGTTTCTTGGGGCTGGGCTCTGAAATAATCTGAGCTGGTGGTCTTGTAGCATCATCTGATTGAGACTCAGAAGCTTTGGACTTGGGGCAGCTATCTACTCCTCGTTCCACTCCCTTCTGTTGTGGGTCTGAGAAAAGGTCCTTCAGGAAAAAAGCAAGATTCTGGGAGAATCTACTCTCCTGATGCTGACCATGTTCCCCCACACACACCAGCGGTTGCAACCTCGTGCCACTTACTGCCCTCTCCTTGTGGCTTTTTTCCTGCAGTGGAGCTGTGGCTGCCCAGCACAGGATACCCCAGGCAAGCATGCTGATTTGAGCTGGGGGAGCAAGTGGGCCACCAGTCCCAAAAGCTGTCTTCCTCCTTTCCCAGAACCAGTGCTAATTTTGACAGTTTTCTCTCTGAACCCAGGAAGACCACAGAGTACTTGGGGTTAGCAGATGCACCCTGCTGCTCTCGGCCTCTGGTTGAGCCCAGACCTGCCTCATCTTTGGGTCGAGGCTTGACACAGATGTGGCTCCAAAGATTGAGCTGGGCTTTGGAAGAACCTTGACCTGCTGGTACAGAACAATTTCTGGCAGGGTGGAACTGGTGCTGGCTAGCACAATTGGGACTCTTACCCCACTCCACCTCCGTGCCTTTTGATGGATCCTGCGTCAGAAGCTCTCCTGAAGCCTGGCTGCCACGAGCAGCTGGGGCTGAGCTGGGCTGGGCCGGGCCCAGGCCAAGGGCTACACCACCCCCACTTTTTCCAGGCTGCCTCTTCTGAGGCAAAGAAAGCTGGGGGGGGGTGGCCTTGAAGCCTGTGGTGTTCCTCCAAGGCTGGAAGGGAGTCAGTTGTTCTCCTCCCCATTTTCCTCCTCTGGCAAGGGTCAGCAGGAGGGAGAGACTAGCCCTGCAGGCCTTGATCCAGCCAGGCTGGAGCTCCCGCCTTGGCTTTGCTGCCCTGCCACTCCCAGCCACACAAGGCACTCATTCTCTGGCAGCCCAGAGAAGAAAGGCGCCTTGTGGCTGACAAGGTACAACTCCCCCCCCCTCCCTCCTCAAACAGAGCCTGCTTGTCAGGGCTTGTGGCTGTAAGTAGGAAGAAGAGAGAGAAGGGGGAGCAGCCAGGAGACCAGAAGCCTCCTTCCTCTGGGGAGTGGCACTCTCCTCCTTGGACAGTCTAAGACAAACAAGGCAGTCACTGGCCTCTCTGTCTTATCCCTTGGAAGGAGGACCATGGATGGGGTGGGGCTGGGGAGGGAGGCACTCAGATCAGGCAGTGCCCTGCTGGCTCTCCTGAGCCAATGCAGATGTTGGGCTTGAGGATGGTAGAAAGGGGGCAAGATCTTTCTCCTTTTACTCAGGAAGGGAGGAATGCTGGGGGATGCTGAGTGAAGAAGGAGCACCCAGGTAAGATGTTCTAGACTGGGAAGCTGCCTTTACTGGCCATTTATGTTCACTCTGCCAATTTTTAATTTCTCCAAGGTCTTCAGCAGGCTGGCATTGAAGCAAGGGAATCTGGAATTGGGGTAGGGGCACAGAGACCCCAACCAATCTTTGGCAGGTGCAGAGGAGTTTGGATGCAGGAGCTAAGATTCTCCCAGGGATGCTGCAATGAAAACAAGCCATGAGTGACCCCATGCTTTGTAGTGATAAAACCCAGCTGTGGCTGTAATTGGTTGCCAAGCAGTTAGTTATTCCTTGCAATATTTTCAGAGGGGAATTGATGCTCGTCTCTTGCAGAGAAACACCCAAGAAGCCTTGAAATATTCTGTTTGTGTACAAGTGTTAAGATTGATACCCTGCCTTTGTTTCAGGAGCTTGGGGGTGTATAAATGGCATAAAGAGCTCCCTTTCCTTCAGTTTTTCCCCATCCCAGCAACCCTGTGAGGTAGGCCAGGCTGAGAGAAAATCCCCCTCCCCCATGCTGAGGAAGGACATGGACCTGCATCTCCTGGCTGCTGCCTTCCTCACTAAAGTGCTCTTGTGCAGGTCTACTTGAGGGTCGTTGTCCCCTGGTGACCATGATCCATGATCCATGAAAGTGTCTGCAGTTATAGTGCCACAATATCTTGATGATTGAGCAGAAAACAATAGAGAGAAGTTAGCTTTTTGTTAAACTTAATGAAGCTGAAGATAATTTTAGATGTTTGTGCTAATAATTAGTTAGTCATAAAATAAAGTAATCTTGTACTTGCCAGGATAGCTGCTTAAAAGCTCAGTTGCTCCCTCTTCTTCCCTGCTGCTAAATAGCAACTACTTTGAAATGCATGTCTTGTTCTTCAATGGACTTCAGAAACAGGTACACTGTTATCTGCTTAGATAGGAGCGTGCTTGGGAAATGTTCCTCCTGGACCACAGCTGGCAAAGCAACAAACTCCCCTCCGTCCCTCCCTCACTGCAGGGAATGGAGGGAGGGGGAAAACCAGAGGCCTCCCCTTCCTAGGGGCAGCCATGACCTGTCCTGTATTCCAGCCTGCAGGGCAGCAGGTGCATCTTGCATGGGGCTTGGCTCTCCAGCGACCTGTGCCCTGGCACCCCCCTCTTTTCCTCCTAGGCAAAGAGGAGCCCCACCATGGAGACTTGCAACCACAACCTAGCTGCTCCCCCCTGCCAAGTGCAGAAGCCCATTCAGGTAAGCGGGTGACCCAGGCAAACCCCCTGCCCATCAGAATGTGCTGGGCCTCCCGGGTGGCAGTGGTAGCTAGGAGGGGACCCCATCCTGTCCTGAGGTTTTCAGACAGGAGAGGGAGCCTGCAGGCCAAGGAGTGGGAGATCCCTCTTTGGAAGCCCTTCCTGAATCAGCCAGCACTGACGCTTGCTCAGCTCGCTTCCCCCTCACTGCCCCTTTTAAAGCTGTTGGACAACATGCTCTTTTGCCTTTTCCTACCCTTCCTGGCAATCACCCTCAATCTGCCTGGCTGGAGGATGGCAATTAAGAGGGAGGGAGCTCATGCCAGGAGTGGCCAAAAGCGAAGCCAGGCTGCCCTCTGCTCTTGCCCGTTTGAGGACTAGCCGTGAGCGCCTGGGGAAGGGGCTGACTCTGGGACCCTGAGCATACAGCCCACACCTATCTGCACTGCCCCCCCCATCTTGACCTCTGACTGAATCTCCTGGCCATTCTTGAAGGAGGAGGGGGGCCCTGCTGCTGCTGAAGATCTTTCTCCCCTACCCTGCAGAACAGCCTCCTGGACCTGACTGAGACCGGCCGAGGTTTAAAGGTGCAGACGCAGAAGCCACACCTGGTGAGCCTCGGCAGCGGGCGCCTCAGCACTGCCATCACTCTGCTGCCTCTGGAAGAGGGTATGTCTTTGCAGTCTTGGGGGGAGGCTTCTCTTCTCTGTTCTCCCCTCGAAAGAGTGCCCCCACGCTCATAGAGTCTCCTTGCAGGCAAGACAGTCCTGGGCTCCGCTGCTGGGGACATTGTGCTACAGGGGGCTGGGGTGGCCCCCCAGCACTGCTTCATTGAAAATGTGTGTGGGACCCTCACGCTGCACCCCTGCGGTCATCCTTGTGCCATCGATGGGCAGCCGATAACGCACCCCACCCGCTTGTCCCAAGGTAAGGAGAAGCGAGGCTCTGCTGATCAGACATAGAGATCTGCACATCCATTATGCTATCTTGGGCCAAGTACATCCAGGGAATGCTTGGTTCTGGATTCTAAAGTGTTTCTGGACTCAGAGCTGTTCATCCCGATGGGACACACATTAGTGCACAGTCCCTCTTGCCTTTGAGTCTTCCTACACGTGTGGGCCCACTCCATTCCCTGGCCGATGGACTTCCAGTTGAGCTAAGCCATGCACAATTTTTGAGGGGAGGGGAGAGTCCACCCACAAGGTCCAACAAAGAGATATACTCCCTCCTTACAGCTCTGGGCAAACACAGCGAGCCACACAAAGCCAGAGGGGGGTTCTGCAGGAAGGAGGCCTCCAAGGATGGCCTAAGAGCTCTTTGGCGGATGGCAGGGCAGGAGCCAATCTCCTTGTGCCTTGGGTCAATACTGAGTAGGGAACCTCTCTGCCAGGCCACAGTGGAAGGCCAGCTCTTAGCATCACCATGGTAACCCCATCCTTGGCAAGAGAAGCAGCTTTGCTGGCCAAAGGAGAATGAGGCAAGAGTTGGGGAGGGGCGTTCTTTCAGTCACCCAAGGCTGGGCAACTGCTAATAGGGAAGCAAGACCCCAAGCCATGCCCAGCCATCGCCTGGAATAAGACCCCATTGCTGACCTCTGCTCATGCCCAGGAGCTGCCAGCCTGTCGGGGGCCACTTCTTGGTCTAGCCAACTGATGGGGTTTTTTTGCAGGGGGTGTAGAACCAGGCAGCCCTGGGCCATTCTCAGTGGCCCCACTGAAAAGCAGCCCATGCTTTTCCTGTGGCTGACCCTGTAGGGTGGGATCTGCTCTCCCTTATGGTCTCAGCCAGGAAAGTTACAAATCTTTATATTAAAAGGAAGAGAGGGATTTCCTGACCAAGGGTGGCTGCAGCTGGATTCCTTACAGGCCAGACCGTGTATATTGGACCAAGTGAGGCTGTGGGCCCTGCCCATCTTTGGGACTCGCTGATAGCAACAAACACAGTCCGTGGGCCAGAGCTGGCTGGGAGGCGCCTGTTGGCCTCTGTGAGGCTTTAAATAGATGCATGTCCTACTCAGATATCTCCCCAACATCACCTTCCATCCAAGCAGTTGGCCTCCAGTTTGGCAGGTAGTCCTCAGTTTACAATGGCATTTGGGACCAGAATTGCGAGTCACTCCATGATGCAGTCATGAATTGTAAATGTCACACGATTGTGCTGCTTCTGGCAGTCCCAGTTGCTGGTTGTTAAGAAAGGACAGCAGGGGAGGAATGCTTTGAGGCAGAGCCTGGCAAGAGCCCCCTCAAGGGGGGGGTAGGGTTCTGTGAGCTTTGGTTCCCACAGCTGTGCCCCTCCCCTCCCCTGCCCCCATTGTCTAGTTATTGCTGCTTCTCTTTGGGACTGCAACAAAAATCACATCGTCAACTTTTCCAGAGATTCATCACTTCCTGTCTGAATCACATTTTTGGTCTGATGAGAGCCTGGAAAGAGAACATTTTAAAACGAATTGCCCAGAAGCCTTGAACATGAAGTAGCCAAGTGGCTTTTCTCCAGGTTAGCTCCCTCCCTGCTTCATCCCTTCGCAGCCAGTAGTGGATCGAGCCTTGGCTGCGCTGGAAGGCCAGCAGACCCAGGCCTGCTTGGGGGAAAGTCCCGGCCCGGTCAGTCACTGGGAGCTCCTGAAGAGGACTTCAGGGCGGCTGCCAGCGAAGCGGAATCTCCAGCCCCCTGTCGCTCCGGCGGAAAAACCGCTGGGAGCGGGGCGCGCGGGGCAGGAGCGCCGCCAGGGCCAGAGGGGCCCGACGGCCGGCAGGGCAGCCCAGAGCGCAGCGGGCGGGGGCCGCCGTTGAAGGGAGCCGGCCAGGTCTTTCGGGCGGGGCGGGCGAGACGCTCCCTGCCTCCGCCCACCGCTCGCTCGGCGCTATTTTTAGCCATCCCGGAGGCGTCCGGCGACAACACGGGAGGCTCCGCCCAGCTCGCGGCTTCTTTGGCCCCGGGGATGCGGCCGGGGCGCCGGGCATTCTGGAGCGCGACGCCTCGCACCCTACAGGCGCGGCCGGGGCAGCCGCCGATGCTCGGCGCTTTCCGCCGGGGAGCGGCCGGCCGGCCGGCCCAGCCTCTGCCCCCGAGCGGTCTTTCGGGGACGGAAGGCCAGCCGTCTTCCGCTGGGCTGGCTCCGGGCTGGGCGCGGGGGAAGCGCCAGCCTGGCGCGCGGGGCGCTGCATCTACGGAGCATCCGTGGCCAGGCGAGCGGTCTGCCGGGCTCGGCGCTTGATCCGGGCAGGGGCGCCGAGACCCCTCGGGGCGGTCGTCCCCCCCCCCGCGGTCCACCAGGGAGCCGAGCCCGCCGTGTAAGCTGCTGGGGCTGCAAAGAAAGTCGGGCGGGATTCGGAGGGCTGCGGGGTCTAGACGGCGCCCTTCCTCCCAGCGAGGGGTCGGGCAGCTCAGCCTTCCGGAGGGGGGCGGGGCGGCTGAGGCCACCCTCCTCGCCTCACCAGCCCCCATCCTCCAAAGCCAGCGCACCCTCCCTCCCTGGCTGGCTTGCCCTCCTTCCTGCCCAGCGATGGGGCGGTCGGGAAGCGTGGCGGGTGGCAAAGGTGGCAGATTTCGATATTGAATGCTGTGCTCTGTGTAAGGGCGGAGGGTGGCCCCGTGACCCGCTGACCCCCCACCTTCCGCTGGGTTCTGGCCTTAGGGAGCCCCCTCTGAAGAGGGGACTTTCTCCCCTAAAACAGGGGAAGGTGCCTGGCCTCGAGTTTATGCTCCTCCCCATTTCCCTTTTGCATGCGAATTTTCTGAGTTGTCACAGACCCTGAACTTTCCCCTCCACTAGTAAACTTTGCCTCAGTTGCTTGATGTGTTTGGACCCCCCTCCTTCCCAAATGCTTTTTGCAGTGACTCTGTGGCTGTGGCCATCTTCCCAGAGAGCTTCTGTGGGCTTGTCTATGTTGTAATCCTTTCTACCAGCAGTAGCTTGTTACATTGGCAATCTCAGGGTTGGGGGTAAGTGTGTTCTGGGGACCAGGCTGACAGGATAAACCAAAATAGCAGATGGCTGTTTGAGGATAGCATGCTTGGTTTTGGCTACCTTGAGGGGAGTGGGCTTCCCAAACCAGATGCAGAATAGGCCCCTCAGCTGCAGGGGAGGCTGGCTTGCCTTCTGGAGCAGGGAAGGTTTGAGCTGCTTGTCCAGGAAGCTTGTGGGCTCCGTCTGCAGCTTGGGTTGCCACTGAGCCCTTGGTGGTTCCACCTTTCTTTGGGGCCCATTTCTGGGGGTTGTGCTCTGAGACGCCTCCCCTTCATCCAAGTATGCCAGGCCCCCGTCCCACAGCCCAGTTTCTTGGGGGGGAGTGTCAGGTCTGATCTTGTGCAGAGAAGGGCTGGGTGTGTAATCATTTGGGAGGAGGTGGTTAGACCATACAGGCTTTCTTTAGCACATCAGAGCTCCCTTTGCAGTAACCTTCCATTTCATTTGTTTGCTCCATAATTGGCCAGTGAACTGATACCAATGGAATATTTGTTTTGAGATTCAGAACCGCAGAATTGCCGTTTTCCTTCTGCTTTGCCTGGGGAGTTTAGGGGTCAGACTAAATGAAGACTGAAGGCTGCTGCCTGGCCTTCCAAGAGGCACAGCTGCTGACGTTGCGGCCGAGGGGACAGAGGGCCTTCCAGGCAAGCCACGCCCTTCTTGGCTTCCGTGCCTGCCCCTTGGCCAAGGCAAAGCCTCCAGAGAACCCGTATTAGGGGAGGGCACAGGCAGGTGTGCTGGGGCTGCATTTCCTGACTTCAGATGCCCCCTCCCAATGGTGGAAGCTGGTCTGTCTGCTGAGGCCAAGAATCATGGAATGTTATTCCGCCAGGCACCCAATTCAGGGTAGCTCAGGCTCAGCTCTGCAGCAGGCATGGGTTGGAAAGCTGGGGAGAGCAGGAGGACCCCCTGGGGGGGGGGTTTCTCTGGGTGTCTGTCTGCTTTTCCAATACCAAGCCTGGCTGTGGCCAGAGCTCCCACTGGCCTCCCACTCTCCACCACAGGAGAGTCCTGCCAGCTGGATGCCCACCACAGATCCTCTCTGGCACGGAGCAGCCACCCCCAGAGCATCAGTGACTACTTGGCCCTTTCCTGGCTGGGCCCTGCCATTACAACAAGGGTAGGACTGGCTGGAACAGGTGTGCGCAAGCGTTGTGAGAATGTGAACTTCTATCAACCCTACTAAGCAGACCGTGCTGAGAGGTCAACTCCAGACTACTTTTGAGATGGGTTGTAATAATGGGATCTGGCAGTCTCATTGTGCTGGCCCGCCTCCTCATTCTTCAGTAAATTAGGGAGGCATCTGCCTGAACCACTTCTAAGCAATATCTGGACTTTCTGGACTTTTAAAAATGGCCTCATTCTATTTTGATCAGGCAACACATTCTGCACCTCTCTGTCAAGGGCACCACCTCATTCTCTGCACTTGGCCTGTCCCTGTGTGGGCTGGGGAGTCTACAGCAGTCTAATCAGCTGGAAGGTGGCTGGGGAGGGAGGGAATGTTTTTGATGTTCAGCACCACAAACTGAAGAGCAGCGGGGGGAGGGGGGGGCCTTCAGGCCCATTCATACAAAGTTTCCTGAAGACCGGCCACTCTGAGGAAGGTCCAGCTCTGACTTGAGCCAGCTAGGAGGGCTGGACTGAGTTGCTGCTGTGGGCAGAGGATCTTTCCTGGGCTTTGTGGCTGGTGGCAGTCGTGCCCTGGTCACCCTAGCAGCATTGCTGAGACTTCTGTCTCCAAAGGCAGCCCCACAGAAGGCGCATTGCAGTTGCCCAATGGTAGGAAGCCCTGAGATGTGGAGGAGCAAAAGCCACTTAGAGCTTTCCAGAGGCAGCTGCCACTCTCAGGGCAGACAGCACTGCTGGACCTGATCTCTCAGTGGGTCTGCTTAGCTGATGGGGCTTCTTCTTCCAGGGCACGTGATCTGCCTGGGACGAGCGACCTTCCTCCGCTTCAGTCACCCAGCTGAGGCCAAGCGGATGAAAAGCCAAGCAGTGCCCGGTGAGCGACACAGCCCAGCGGTCCCATATGGGCTTGGAACAGGTGGGTCCTTTGCACGACTGGGTCTGGTGCGGGAGGTGGTTCCGAGGGGGCCACTTGGCTCCCCGGGGCTTCTGGCTGAGTAGTGGGAGGTTCCTCCCCAGCCCTGGGGGATGGCAGATTTGATGGGGACCTTGTAGTTGGGCATCTGGAGAGGCCTTTCGAAGGTGGGGGTGCTGGGTGCTTGACCTCTGGGTGGGGGGGGGCTCAGGTGCTCTGGCCTGAAGGGGGAATGAGGAGGCAGCTGAGACTTCTCCCTTCTGAGACAGCCATCTCTTTGCAGCAGAGCAGCAGAGCCCCATCAACAGCAACTCCGAGGGGGCATCGCTCTCCCTGGTCAGCTCCATTGAGAGAGACCTGCAGGGCATAATGGATTCCTTGGTGCTGCAGGAGGAAAGCGCTGATGGGAGCCCTCCATCCCCAACAGCAAACAGCCAGGGGGGCTGTTCCCTTCTGTCCCCACCCCAGAGCCCTGGAAACATCTCCATGGGGTCCACATATGAAAACACCTCCTCTCCCCCCTTCTCTCCGCTCTCCTCCCCTGACAGCAGCAGCAGCAGCTGCTGGTACCCCTCGTCCAGCTGCTGGGAGAAAGCTCCCACCCTCCCCCCTGCGATACCTGTCCGATCCTCCAGTTACTGTCATGCTGCGTTGTTGCCCCACGGGGGGCCTTGCCCAGACCCCTTGAGCAGCTCCAATGGCTTCCTAAGCTCTGCTTGCGGTTCAGGGAGCCCCCGGGTGGAGAGGAAAGTCCAGCGGGACGGCCTCACAAGCCCCCTGCCTCCTGCAGAAGATCCCCATCCTAGCCAGCACGCTGCCTCCCCACTGAAGGAGAAGCTACTGAGAAGCTCTCGGTCACCATCGCCCAGGAACCCCTGCCCGGCCAAGGCTGTCCGGCTGCCTGGCATGCTGCAGGGCAAGGCTGCAGCCCTCCAGGAGCCTGTCCCCGGCCCATTCCTGGAAATGCTGCCGGTCAGGGTTTCCCAACCGGCCCAGCTGGGGAAGTCAGTCTGCCAAGGGTCAGGGCTGCCAGGCGTGGCCTCTCAGTCCAGCTGGGCCCAGCGGGCCCCTGAGAGTCCCCTGCTCAGCCGGCGGTCCCTGGAGGGCATCCGGAAACTGCCCCCGCTCAGCCCAGCCCTGGGGCACCGAGCAGTCTCCCCGGCCCCTGGAAGTAGCCACTCTTCGCAGGGCAAGGTTGGGCAGAGTTCTGGGGTATGGCGGAGGGAAGCCTCTTCCACCCCCTCCTCCTCCTCCTCCTGCTGCCTGAGGACCCGCAGTCCCTCGCCTCCCCACCTCCCTGGAGAATCCACCCAGCGGAAGCCCCATTGCAGACCAGGTCTTGGCCCTGCCTCCAGCTTGGGTTCCCTCGTCCTGCCCTTGGATTCTCCCCAGCCAAGCCACCTGGGGTCTGGGGAGTTCCGGCTGCTGGGCCCCTCGCAAGAGCGCAAGCAGAGCATCTCCAAGCTGCTGGGTGTGCGTGAGAGTGACTTGCTGGAGTACCACCGATGGCAGCGCCAGGAGCGTCTCCGGGAGCAAGAGATGGAGCGCTTGGTGAGCAGGAGGCGAGCCGGGGGATTCAGCTTCACTGTGGAGAACGGGGGGTTGATGCAAAGGATGCGTGGCACAAGCCCTCAGTGCAGGAAAGGTGGACAAATTCTGTCCAAGCGGACCTGGCATCATAGGCTGGGAAGGCATGCAGAAGAGAGAAATGTATCAGAGGGCCAAGGCAGGGGAGCTACTTTGGGAGAAAGTTTGGTGCTTTCCTCTCATGCTATGCTGCTGTGATCGTACCTGCTTTTGCAGCACAACCTCTGCTGGCCTGGGGCTAACTCTTGCCCTTCCAATCAGCGCCAGGCCAACAAGCATCCGGTGACTGGAAGCCAGGGATTGGCCAGTCAGGACTGCTGCCTCGGGTTGGCAGCACCGCCTTCATAGTTTGAGGCTCGGGACAGGAACATTTACCCCTTCAACTCACCCAAAGCAATCCAAGCTGTCTTTCCTGGCCTGAATGCCCGTTTGCCCTGGGCATTCGATCCCTGCTGTCTCCCTCAATGCCATCTTCTGCCCTTGGCAGAGGAGCCTTGGGTTTCCTGTTGCTCTGCCCAAGAGGCCAGGCCTGCTGCCTCTTTCCTGGACCTCATCATGATGGGCTCTCCGAGCACCTCCCATCCTCTTGCCCTCACCTTCTCTAAGTTCTCCAGGAGCAGCTACGGGGCCATTTGCTGGCAGCCTCTGCTCTCTGCCCACCTGCCTGCCCTCAGTTGGGCATAGACACAACTGGGTTGACACAGCTGGTGCAACACCTGCCATAAGCCAGCCTGCTACCCCCTGAGCGCCCTGGGTAAGCCTGGTGAGGGTCAGTCAGAGAGCAAACCCAGTTGCCACAGGGGGTCATGTGCCCGGCCCTTCCATCTCACAAGCCTCCTGTGTCTCTTGCTTTTTCTCTGGGCACCTAGGAGCGCCAGCGCCTGGAGACCATCCTCAGCCTGTGTGCCGAGTACACCAAGGGGGACACTGAGCTGGGCCAAGAGGGCAGTGCCAATGTTGCTGATGGGGTGCCCCCCCCACCAGGGAGCAGCCCCTGCCGGGAGCGAGGGGAGGAGGAGAACTTGCAGGAGGAGAGCAGCAGCACCGAGAGTGCCGGCCAGGAGGTGAGGAGGTGGGCAGAAAGGCTCTGCGTTCCCTGACCAGCTGCTGGCCGGTGCCATGGCCTAGGAGGCAGCCTTCCCCTCTGGAGGGAGGTTGGGGAAGCCCTCATCCATACATGGGGAGACTGAATTGCCACTTCCTCTGCAGCACGAGGTGCCACCTACTCCAGAACTGGCCCATCTGGAAGAGGAGCACGCCCGCCTGCTGGCCAGTGCAGACTACCTCAAGAGCTGCCTGAAGGGGCTGGAGCAGCAGCTGCGAGAGACTGCTTGGGAGGTGAAGGGGGAGCTGTCCTGCTGAGAGACTGGCAGTGCCACCCATCCTTGGAGGGCAGGAAGAGGCCGGTGGCTGGTGGTGCTCATGCAGCTGTCGTTCTGCCCTGCCCAGGCGGAGATAGAGCAGGCCCTCCTGCAGGGCGAGCGGGAATCGGAGATCCTGCAGCTGCGGCAGGAACAGCAGGCAGTGCAACTCCTGGAGGAGCAGCTCTCGGGCCTGGATGCCAGCATTCGCCACAAGCGAGATAAGGTAACTGGCTGGGGAGCCTCCAGCCTAGCAGTGCGCTGCTCAAAGTGATGGGGGGGGGGCAAAGCTACCCTCCCTTCACTTGCTTGCTTAGCAGGTTCTGCCCTCTCCTGAGGCGCTTTGCTAGTCCTTAGATGAAGCCCCTCCCTCTAGCTTTTGGGGAGGACCCTTTGCGCATCTCAAGAAAGAGGCCATGGGTAACCTGGCGAACTGACAGCTCTTGCTGGGGGCCAATTGGCCTGACTCCTGCCTCCCCTGCTGCTCACCTTTGGTCTGGCCCAGGTACCCGTGGGGCCGTGTTTCCTGGCTCCCTCCAATCTTTGCTGACACAGGGAGCCGGAGGGCAACCACTAACCTCCCGGCCCCCACTAACTGTACCCATCCCTCTCTTTTCTCTCTTGCTCTCTCTCTTCCTCCGCCTGCTTGCTGCTTGCAGATAGACTCTCTGGGTGAGGAGACGCAGAGCGCAGGCTCAGTTGCCCGCTCTGCCCTAGTGGTATCCCCCCTTCCCTTTTTGCGAGCCCCCAGTGCATGACACTTATAGGCCATCTGGGGTGGCAGCTCCAACCTGCTTGGGAAGGGGTGGCAGAACTGGAGATCCTCCCCCCCCCCTTTTTTTTTTTTTTTTTTTGCATTTATCCCTGCCTGAGAAAGGACTGTCTGGCCGAGTCCTAGGGGATGGTCCATCCGGTCACGCGGGATTCCAACCCAGACTCTGTCTCTGAGGGAAGTTTGAGAAGCTGTGCCTGGGAAGAGCAGGTGGTACCCCGGACTTGTTTGTTCCACCCAGCTCCTGTCAGGAGGATGCTCTTTCTGCTCCTCCTAGGAGAACCTTTACCTGTTTTGCACCTGGAGGCTGGAAAAGCCCAATTCTGAGGCTGGTTCCCAGGTTGAGCAGCCCAGGAGAACCAAAGTCCTGCAGCAGCCTCAGGTGTGTCAGTTGCAGTTGCATGGTTTATTCTCCTGTGCTCGCTAAGTTGGACTATCGATCCTGGTTTTGCCAATCCTAGAAGGAAAAGACAGAAAGAGATCATGGGGGTCATGCAGAGTCCACTCCTTACAGCATCTGCCGCAGAGGCTGGTCTCGCCTCTCTTGAATGCCTCTGGCAGGAGGGACTGCAGGTCTTGGCCATGGAGATTTATTCTACGTCTGACCAAAGTCTGCTTCTTGGTGAATTAAAACCATTGTTCCTTGTCCTGTCTTCCGGAGCAATTTATTTGAAAACAGCTACCATGTCTCCCCCCTGCTCTCTCCCCCCCCCAATTTCCTCCAGGCTAAACATACCTGACAAACGCCTTCAACTGTTCCTTGTAGGTCTTTTCTTCCAGGCCCCTTATCATCTGGTGACTCTCCTCTGGGACACATTCCAGTTTGTCAGTCTCTGTCCTAAATGTGGTGCCCAGAACTGGACACAGTATTCTAGGTATGGTCTGATTAACACACAATAAAGAGGCACCACCATTTTGCTTGATCTTGGCATTATATTTCTGCTGATGCAGCTTCAGCCAGCGTTTACTTTTTAGTAGCAGCACCACGTGTGGCTCATGTTCAGCTTGTGATCCATCAAGACTCCTGGTCCTTTTGCACATCCCCTGCCCAGTACGGTTCCTGTCGCCGCCTGCCATCCCATGCTAATGATTTTGGTTTTTCATACTCAGATTAAAGCTTTGCATTTCTCCCAGTGAAATTCCTCTCTTTGAATTTCATTGCTTTTTTTCCCAGCAGTTGAGCGATTCAAGATACTCCCTGCCTTGGTCTAGTTATGGTTACTCCTTTCCGTCCCTGGAAACTTTGGCATTATTCAAGGGGCTTCCAATGTATGCTTCACCTAGCAGTCCTCAGTTTTTCTTTTTTAAGTGGGGGATAGATGTAGGGTGAGAACTTCCATAGGCTACAGAAATGTTTTGGGTAGAAGTCTGGGTTGGCCCTGCTTGAGACATGTTTCCCGATTATGCCTCGACTGACTGACTCATCTGAGCTTTCAATGACCCAGAAGTTGCCAGGAACTGGAATGATATTTCCTCCTCCAAGGCCCAGATCTGCATTTTGTGTCTTCGGCTTTACTGCACAGGCTTGCACAGGGCAAGGCAGCTTTCCGATGTCTGGGGCAGAGACGAGGGTAGATAAATTGCTGGCTTCTCAAAGGCTGGACTTTACACCAAAGAATGAGAAAAGGTGTAGCTGCCCTGGCAGCTGCCGGGGAGGGTGGGCTGGCAGACCCCTGGTGGAGGCAAGACAAGGTCCTTGGCCCCCTTAACCTGAGACCCTTGCTAACCCCCTCTTTGCATGGTCTGTTCCCGAGAAGCCTGTTTTCTCCTCTCTCCCCTCTTCGTGTGTTGTTTTCTCCCGGCTTCAGGAGAGGGCAAAGGTTGATGCGGAAAGGAAGGCGCTTGAGAAACTGCGGGCGTTTTACTCTGAGCTCAAGAGCCAGCTTGAAAACTGCCCTGAGTCAATGAGGGAGCAATTGAAGGATCAGATGCAAAGGGTCAGTGCCTCCTCTATCCCTGCCCACCTTCAGTGGGGCAGGGGAAGCTAGTTCAGGCCCACTGGCAGCAGTGTCCCTCCAGAGGCTCAGCAGGAGTGCCCCCCCTTCCTATCTCTCACACAAAGGCCAAGTTGCCTCGGCAGTCTTTTGGGTGAAAGGGACAGAGGGCAAGGGCAGCCTTCCCGCAGAGTGGATCTTGCTGCCCAACCTCAGGAGGACAAAGGGGTGCCAGACAGCTTCTGCCCTCCTGGCTTTTGTCCTGGGATAGTTGAGAAGAAGGGTCCTTGGGCTGTCTAGAGGACCCTGGCTCACCCCATATCTGTGGAGAGGCTGCCAGCTGTGCTCTCTGGCCAGCCTTGCTCAGACTGCTTCCTCTAAGCAGCCGCATCCTGCACAGGAAGCGGAGGCCCTGGAGACGGAGACCAAGCTCTTTGAAGACCTGGAGTTCCAGCAGCTGGAGAAGGAGAGCCGCTGGGAGGAGGAGCGCGAGATGCTTGACCAGCAGCTGCTGCACAGCGAGGCCCAGGGCCGCCAAAGTCTGGCCCGCCGGAAGGTGAGCCCGGAGCCCCTGCCCAGGCTTGCACAGCCCATCCGTGGCTCCACTCAGTGTCCCTCCTGTCTCCCTGCTGCAGGAACGTGTGGCTGCCCTGGAAAGCCAAGCGAAGCAGCTGCGGCTGCAGGCTGCTCAGGAGGCTGACCGGCTGCGCCAGGAGAGGAGGGCCACCCTGCAGCGGTTGCAGCAGGTGAGCTGGTAGGCGACAGGGCAAGGGGCAAAGGCCGCAGAGGAGGCCTGGCTCTTGTGGCCATGGGGAGGAGGAGGAGGAGTGCCCAACTGTGTGTGTGGGGGGGAACTCTACTCCTTCCCCTGGCAATACAAGAGAGGTCTGGGGGGTTCCTCTGACCGCCCCCTCCTTGTTCTGCTTTCCCCAAACAGGAGAAGGAAACCCTTCTGGCGCTGGAGAGACGGTTCTGTGCACTCACTGGCAGCGCTGCCTTTTCCAAGGGCTCCAGCACCCTCCAAGAGGTACGAGGAGTCTAGGAGAGAGCCGGGGCGAATGTGCCTGAGGAGCCATGGCTCTGGCTGACTGATCCCCAGCAGGGCTTGGGACACGGCCTTGAAGGACTGTCTTGGTCAAGTAGAGGTTGGACATGGGCAGGGGAGCCCCAGGCCCTTGGCCTGTTTCGGTTCAACTTTCCACAAATATGCTTGGGCCAATCGCAAGCCCTGTTCTGACCTCAGAGGCTGCGCTTCCTTTGCAGGGGGGCTGGTCTCCTGAGATGCTCCCAAGCCTTTCTTTCTCCCTCTTCTCTGTAGATCCCACAGCCCCCACTTTTTTTGCTTGTAAATGGGGATGCGCTTTGCATTCCTGGTCTGGACCTCCACAGGCTCTGGGCAGTTGCTGCTTGATTTCTGCCCTTGAGCAATGTAGCCAGCACCCCTCCCAAAGTCGGCCCTGGCCTGGGTCTCTTGTGCCAAGATGGAAAGAAGGTGCAGCAGCCCAGCTGGCTCCAAGGCAGGGGGTGTCCCCACTGGCCACAGATCCTCCTGCAAGGAAACGTGGCCCTCTGGGGTCCGCCAAGCGGCTTTTGTCCCTTCCCCGCCTTGCACCCCTTGGGCATGACCCTCTCTGGGCTCCCATGGCTTTTTTCCCACAGGGCTCTCCACCCCCACTGGGCAAAAGAGGCAGCCCCCCCAGCAAGCTGACCAGCACCTTTCTCGACCTTAGAAGGAAGCACGAAGCATCCCTCCAGCACAAGGGTGGGTGGTGTCTCTGTCCATGCCCCTCTGCCAGGGCCCTGGTCCCTCATGGTGGGTGGACACTGGGTGAAGTCCTGCTGGTGCTGAGTCTCCTTTTGCTGGGTCTCTTTGCAGGACATCAGGCAGGTCAGGAGCAATGGCAGCGCCTGGCCGACCTGAAGCACAAGACCACAGTGGAATGCCAGCTGCTCCAGGCAGGTGCCTTCTTCTTCCCCCTTGTGCCCCACTCTGTTCTCCATCGTCACCCCTTCCCGGGCCAAGATCAACCGGCCGATAACCCCGAGCCAGCCTACGATACCCTCAGCTTAGAGAGCTCGGACAGCTTGGAGACCAACCTCTCTGTGAGCGGGAACTCCGCCTGCTCCCCGGACAACACCTCCAGGTCAGCTCCCTTCACCACCAGAGTCCGACTAGAGTTGCCCGCTTTCCAGGCTCTCTCGCTTGGCCTCTAGGTGGGCTGTGCTGCTGACCTGCTGCTAAGTGCAGGCCACATCCGAGAGAGGTGGGCTGGGAGGCAGGCAGTGACAACCGGTTGGCCTTGCAGTGGCAGTGGGGCAGATGCCAGGAAGATTGAAGAGATGGAGAAGCTGCTGACAGAGGCCCAGGCTGAGAGGACCCGCCTGATGGAGTCGCGAGTGAGGGCAGGAGAGAAGTCTCGGGATGGGGATCCCCCCAAGTTAGCGTTCTGGGACAGCCATTCCTCATCAGCTGACCCTGGCAAGCTAGTTGGGGAGGGGGCTCGAGAGATGGCTGGTTCCTTTCTCCCTAGTGAAGTCTGTCTCCACTCCCTTCCCCAAATGGCAGGGCTGCATGGATGGCGGGGCCTGGGTGGTGGGCAGCTCCTGCCCAGGGCTGGATATCCAGCTGTGGACCTTGGGGGCAGGGTGGGTGGTACTGGGAGGGGCACAGTGGCCCACCCTTTTGTTCCGGCAGGAGCAAGAGATGGAGCTGCGTCACCAGGCCTTGGAGGATGAACGGCGGCGGCGGGAGCAGCTGGAACGGCAGCTGCAGGATGAGACAGCGCAGCGGCAGCAGCTGATTGAGAGGGAGGTCAAGATGCGGGAGAAGCAGCTAGCTCAGGTGTGCAGGAGCCCCTCCAGGACCCTCAGAGGGCAGGGCTGCCATGTTCCCCCCAGAGAGGGAAGGTCTGCGCTACTGCCCTGGCAGCACAGGCCAGTCATCCTGCACACCTGACCAAGGATGGGGCAGGGATCTCGGGGGGGCTTCTTTCTGCTGTCTGGGAGGCCAGCGCTGAGCTTGGGATAGGTGATCTTTCTTCCTGGCCACAGTGGTTGGGGGGAGGCAAAAGGACTTTGGCCCCTGCTGCCTGCTCCACTGCACCCTGTTCTGCAGGCTCGCCCCCTGACCCGTTACTTGCCTATCCGTAAAGAGGACTTTGACCTGCGCTTGCACATCGAATCCTCCGGCCACAGCGTGGACACCTGCAACCATGTCATCCTCTCGGAGAAGCTGTGCAAAGGCTACCTGGTCAAGATGGGAGGCAAAATCCGGTCCTGGAAGAAGCGCTGGTTTGTCTTTGACCGCCTGCGGCACACCCTCTCCTACTACGTGGGTGAGGCTCCCCATTCCCATCACAGCTGGCCCTCTTGCCTTGCTGCTCCTCTTGGCCCTGGGACTGGGTGTAGCTGTCTCCCTCTTCCTTTCCCCCCTGCAGACAAGCATGAGGCGAAGCTGAAAGGCCTCATCTATTTCCAGGCCATTGAGGAGGTTTATTACGATCACCTCCGATGCGCAGCCAAGGTGAGACACAGCTGGGCAGTGAGGTGGCAAGGGGAGCACTCTGAGCGCAGACCTTCCTTCCTTCCCAGCCTGTCCTTTTCCTCTGGCTAGCCCAGCAACCCTGCATGGTTCTGAATCCCCAAGCTAACAGAGCCATCCAGGAGGAGAATATTTGGGCTGAAACTCCTTAGGAACTGGGTGGGGGGGGGGGCAGCACCAGGGGCAGAATGTGGCACCACTTCCTCAGTCAACCTCCTCGTGGCTCAGGCCCTAACTCCTTCAGCCTCAGGGAAGAGGCAACTTTGACATCTCCTGAATGCTAATGCTGGGCCCCAAGGAGAAGAGTGGGCATCTTTGGGGCATATTTTGACTGCCTGGGCAAAGCTTGCCCATAGCTCTAGCATTGCACAGCTGCCATGTGACTCCTTGCCTGCCCTGCCCGTAGTCCCTGGTCCTGGTCCGTCTTGTAGCACAGAGCAGCTTTTCCCCATTTTCTCTTTGGGGGAAGTTTTGCGGGCCCTCCCTTTTAGGGCTGGGGGGCCACTTTTGCCTTCTTCTCTGCCCTTAAGTAGGCCAGGGGCAGGGAGCGGGTTCAAGTGCCCTCCTTGGGGTTAGCATTAGCTCTGCCTGCTGCCAGAAGGGGGTCTAGGGTGGTAGGAGGCACCCCGGGCAGCCTCTCTCTTCTCTCGGCAGAGCCCCAACCCCGCCCTAACCTTCTGCATCAAGACCCACGACCGGCTCTACTACATGGTGGCCCCCTCGGCAGAAGCCCTGCGCATTTGGATGGATGTCATTGTCACAGGGGCTGAAGGCTACACCCAGTTCCTGAGCTGAGGCAGCAGAGCCATGAACAGTGCCAGAGGGCAGAGCTGCAGCTCTCCCTCAAGGGCTTCCCATGGACAGCCTCCGCCAGCAGGCATGGATTCCTCTGCCACAGGTGCCTGGGACGGGCACGCGAGTGGCAAAAGCAGGGGCCCTGCCAGCAGCTTCTCCTACCTTTCACTAGACTCCAGGAGGAAGCCCCCCCCCCCCGCTTCAGAGGTGTGAGAGACATAGAACCACCACCATCAGGCTTTCCAGTGCAGGGCTGGCTCTCCCCTGGCCCAGAAGGTCATCTTGGGTCTCTCATCTCCAGTGCTGGCCTTCTCGCTCTTTTTAAAAAAATGCAGAAGCAACTGGGAACAGTTCCCCCTTGCAGCTTGGGGATGCTGAAGTTGTTGATTAGAGTCTTTGCAGCCAAGAGACACGAAAGCAAAATAAAGCCTTTTGCATACTTTCATCCATATGGTCCTTTTGTCATTTAAACAACCGGCTCAATCGATTAAGGTGCATTTACAGTCCAAGACCAAACCCAAGAAAAAGCAATGACGCACTCAGCCCCCTCCAGGCCAGGTGTGTCTTTTTCTCCAGGACGAGGACCCTTGCAAGGCAGGGCTGCACAGTGATTAGAGAGGGTCCCCTCTGGCATGATTTGGGCGGAAAAGGGCAACGTCAGATCTGGCTAACCATTTTCCACCATGGTGAACTGGGTATCAGTGATGGGGGGAGGCTGCTTCTTCCTATGATTCCCAAGCAAGCAGCCTGAACACCCCCAACTCATGCAGCCTTGTGGCTCTGAGTCACAGTCCCCTTTTAAAGCTGTCGCTGTGGACTCTAGAGAAGCATTTTACATTTATCTCAGTTAATCTGCCTCGGTATTCCAAACCTGACTGACCATTGGCTTTCCAGGTTTCCCTTGGGATTTTTCCAGCCATGGCCTGACCTGAGGCTCATCCCTTTGGCCTCGTTGGTTCCCCTTTTCTGCTGGGACTACATTTGTTTTCGCTCTGCCCTAGAACAACAGCACACCAGCCAGTGAGGACAAATACTGACAATGTACTTGGAGAACTTTATTGCCTATGCATATGCACCACCGTCTGGCCACACTGCCAGGGACGACTGAGGAGAGAAGGGTTCTCCTATAGGCTGTGCAGGGTATGCACACCCACAGTTGTTCTGCTGAAGCTGGGCCACACCCATCAGAGGATCTCGAGAGCCAAGCCAAGGAGATGGCTACCCGTCCCATTGGACAGGTCCATCCCCGAACAATCCAGGAAGCTGTGAGAACAGGACCAGGATAAGGCAGGCCCCAATCCAGGGCCAGGAGGGAGAGCAGAGAGAGCTGGCAGCCGTGAGCTGCTCTCCATACAGATCTAGCAGTTGCAGGGCCACCCCATTCGTCCAGCCAAACCCTTCCTGCAGAGAGACAGGAGAGGGATCAAACAAGTGGGCCCCTTTGGTCAGAAGCTGCTCCCCCCTCCCTCTGGAATGTCACCTATCAAGACCTCTTACCTGCACTGGATACTCCCCACCACCACCTGGCTTCCCATCACCTTCGACATCATACTAGAAAGGAAAAGGAGTGAGCAATGATGGCTGCTCCAGGCTAAGCTACCCTGAGGACCAGTGCATAGAGGTCCGTGGGAGAGGACCTCCACTGGAGACTCCATGCTTGGGAGGGATGGAGAAATGAGGGAGAAGCCAGCTATGGCCTGGGGATGGTGGCGGAAGACAGGGAAGCTGTGTGGAAGAGGCAGATGCCCAGGAAGGCCACCTTACCTTCTCAAACATACCTCCATACTTCTCAAAGACAGCCAAGTTCATCTGCAGCCAGCGCTGAGCCAGGCTGAAGGCCAGCTCTCGTGCCCGGGGAGAGGAGGATTTGGCCAGACCTGGCAGGGCAGGGCAATGCTGTCAGTTGAGGCCTACAGCAGGGAGACACTGCTCTGCAGGGCTTGGCTGGCAGGGAGAGTCGCCTGGATGAACAGGGCAGGAGAATGACTCCTGCAGAAGCTGGAAAGGCAGGATGCAGGGCGAACCAAGGACACAGTGAAGCACCCCAGACTCTTTGGAAGGACTCCTCACCTAAGACCACCATGTGCTGGACAGGGGCCTAGGCATTTGGAAGGTCCCATTGCTGTCCCATCTGTGTCAGGGAGGTGGGCAGTCCGTTAGTGTAGGATAGGGCCGAACTCTCCGGCAGGCACCCACAAAGAAGAGGGCCAGTGATGGTGGGTAGAGGAAAGGCTGCCCTGAGATGCCCTATCCTGTCTGGCCCCGATTCCAGGGGTTGGCAAAAGGTGCAACTAGGGAGTAAAGTTCAGTCCCTATAGTGGAGAAACCAGCATTTGGTGCTGCCAACCAGTCTGCCCACTGGTGTGCTGGCTTCCCCCTCAAGAAGGACATTGGGGCTTTTGCAGTGAGGGAAGAACAGGTAGGCAAGGAGCTTTTCTCTGCTGCCTGACTTTGTGATTCCCCCCCCCCCCAGACTAGGAGTGCTCCCCTGAAGTAAGCCAGAATCTGTCCAGGTGAATTGTGGGATGCCTGCCTCAGTAGCTCCCCACCAGCTGTCCAGGCAGCATCCATCTCTGGCCACCCACAGCTGCCTCTTACTTCCAGGTAGTGGAGTGCCTTCTCTGTCCTGGGCAGATCCATGCCACACTCAGTCCACAGGGGGCTTAGCTTGGAGGGGTAGAAGGCCCGGTTGTGCACCAGGACACCAGCATCCTCATTCCACAGGACAGCAGTGACGGCAGCCACTCGCTGCTTCCGCGCAGCCCAGAACCAGCTCGCTTTCTCACCATCCCCTGGAGAGGGCACGCAGCACCCTCCTTCAGAGCAGGCCTGCCCTCCACGCCCCAGACAGGCAGCTCACCAGGGCCCCCGAACCAAGCGAGCCTTCCCTGGCCACACAGCCATCAAGCAAGAGGCAACACCCCCCCCCCATGAGGGAGCTGATGGCAGCTGCCTCACTTTGCCCCATTTCTCACCAAGGACTTGGTAGAAAGTGGCTAACGGCTGCTCGACTTTGCAAAGAATGGCGTTTAAATCCACCGGCACAACTCCCCTTACTCTGGTGCCTTGTAGTGAGTCCTGCAGTGGTGGGGAGCCTGGCAAGAACCAGCGGGAGTAGAAATCCCAGCCCGACTCAGCCGCACTCTGCAGCTCTGCCCAAAAGCCCTGTTGGGCTTCTGCAGGGAAACAGGTGATGAAACAGGAAGCAGCGGCCTCCAACATTGCCCACAAGAGCTGCAGGCAGGAGGCAGGTTGCTTGCCATTCCTCGGATCCTAGAGACGGAAGAGGCCCTGAGGTTCCCAAGGGCAACTCCCAGCCAGTCTAGGAATTCACATTAAAGCACCCCAGATGGGTGGGTGGGCGGGTGGATGGATGGATGGCTAGATGCCCATGAAGCACAACACCTTCATTGCTGCCAAACTATTCTTACTATGAAAAGGTTTCCTTAACATGTGATGGGCAATTACCTTCCTGTGATTATGTTTGGCCTTCAGAGATCACACAAAAGTGCCCCAGTCCTCTTATGTGTGAGACACCCTTTCAGCTAGTTAAAAAATTATGCCCTGTGCTTTGCCTCTAATGTCTGACTTGATTTCCTAAACCTTTCTTAAGATGTGATACCCAAAAATGGTCAAATTGTTCAAGGGGAGTTTGACCGGGGCCGAATGAAATGGGATTGTTGTTGTACATGTTGTGATTGAAAGCTCTCTTGTGCTGATTGAGACAATAATTGCATGTGCTGCTTTCTGCTATGTGCTCTGCTGCTCATACTTAGCTGGCAAGCCTCTGCCATTACATCAATATCCTTTCCACGACGCCTTCTCCAAGCCATTCCCCTCACCAGGAGCCTGATCAGGCAATTACTTTCCTCTAAGCCCACTGCCAGCTCGAGATCTTTCATGTAGGACTCTGGTCTGGTGGGGGGAAGGGGAGAAAGGTTGAAGGGGATCCTGGTGTTCTTGGATACCAAGAATGGCCAGTTAGTATTCTGTATCTTCTGCTCTTGGGAAGAAAGGGGGTGTAGTTATTTATGTTAAGCAAAATTTATCAGCTTGTTTAGTAGATTCTGATCCTCAAGGGAGATATGTTATGATTGAAGTGGGACTGTATGGTAAGAAAATACTTATAGTAGGTTTGTATGCACCAAATCAACAACAGGAACAATTTTATAGGTTGTTGCATCAAAAATTGATTTTATTGGATTATAGATCTGTTATATTGATGGGAGATTGGAATGGAATTTTAGACACATGTAGAGACAAAAAAGGACTTTCTACTTCTTTTAAGCAGGCTAAATTACCTAAGGCTTTTTTTGATTTGAAAGAGGACTGGGAGTTGCGAGACTATTGGCGAGAACCCAATCTGGAAGAGAGAGACTTTACCTTCTTTTCGGATAGACATCAATCTTTTTCAAGAATTGACTTTTTTTTTATTACAACGGATTTATACTTTAGAGTAAAGAATGTAAAGACATTGGACATTGACAGATCACAGTCCAGTATGGATGGAATTGGTTACTGAAAAAAAGGAGAGAAGATCTTGGAGGTTGAATGAAAATTTGTTTAGACAAGAGATGAATGTTCAGAAACTTAAAGAGCATTTAAAGGAATATTTTGTTTTAAATATGCATAAGGGTACTTCAATGTCAATGGTATGGGATGCAGGTAAAGCGTGGGGTTTTGATGCAAATGAATAAGATTCATAGACAGAAACAGGTGCAGAAACGTAAGGAGTTGGAAGATGAGATTAAATTAAAAGAAAAAAGTTTTAATCTTGAATCCTACAGATGAGAAGACTAAGGAATCTATAAAACTGCTTAAATCGCAATTTAATATGTTAATGGCAGATCAGACTGCAACTAACTTACTGTACATGAAACAACACATTTTGTAATACTAATAAGCCAGGGAGATGGCTGGCCTATCAATTGCGAAAGAAACAGAAGTTGAGAATTATAGACAAAATAAATTATAAAGGTAAATTGGTATTTCAGAAGGATTTAATCTTTTTTAGATTATTATAAAAAATTATATATGGGTAGGAAAGTACAGGCTTTAGATATAAATAAATATTTACAAGATGCTCATTTTCCTAAACTAACAGAAGATCAGAAACAAGAAATCAATGGATTAATTACCACGGAGGAAATTGTGACAGCAATTAAAGAATTAAAGTTAGGTAAGGCACCTGGTACTGATGGACTGACATCAATTTATTACAAGACTTTGATAGATGAGCTGACAGAACCTCTAAGGGAACTTTTTAATAATATATTACAGGGTTTAGAGACTCCCTTGTCTTGGGGCAGAGCTTTTATATCTTTGATTCCAAAAGAAGACCAAGATCTTACGTTACCAAAGAATTATAGCCCTATATCTCTCTTGAATGTAGATTATAAGATTTTTTTGAAAATTTTAGCTAATAGATTTATGGTTGTGTTGAACCAATTAATACATATGGATCAAACTGGTTTTATAACTGGAAGGTATATGAAAAATAATGTCAGACAAATTGTTAATTTAATAGAATATTTGGATAAGAACAATCAAATTTCTGCAGGATTGATATTTTTAGATGCTGAAAAAGCTTTTGATCAATTAAATTGGCAATTTATGCTAAGACTGGTTGAGGAAATGAATTTTGGAGATAAAATTTTACAGGCCTTCAAGCTATTTATCAAAAACAAATGGCACAACTTATAGTTAATGGAGGTTTATCAGAGGTATTCCCAATTGAAAAGGGGACTAGACAGGGTTGTCCATTGTCTCCATTGCTGTTTGTGTTAACCTTGGAAATTTTATTGATTAAAATTCGGGACTCATTGAAGATAAAAGGAATAGAAATTAATAAAAAAGAATATAAATTAAGGGCTTTTGCAGATGATCTAGTTGTTACATTATCTCAACCAACTTATTCTGTAATGGAGTTGTTACAATTGATAAATCAATATGGACAAGTTTCAGGTTTTAAAATTAATAATAATAAGACTAAAATATTGCCTAAGAACATGACCAACTTGGATAAGGAGACCTTGGTTAGATTGACAGGCTTTGAGGTTGTTAATAAGGTAAAATATTTGGGTGTTATTCTATCTGCTTTCCAATTCAAAACTGTATAAAAATAATTATGAAACGCTGTGGGTTAGAATACAAAAGGATTTGGACAATTGGAAAAAGTGCAATTGTCCCTTTTGGGGAGAATAGCAGCGATTAAAATGAATGTTCTGCCAAAATTTCTCTTTTTATTTCAAATGATACCTATTTTAAAGAAAGAAGCAAATTTAGATGAGTGGCAGAAAGGTATCAATAAATTTATCTGGGCAGGGAAAAAAACCAAGAGTAAAACTTAAAATCTTACAAGATATACGAGAGAGAGGTGGACTTAAGATACCGAATTTGAAATTGTATTACGATGCTGTGGTCTTAACATCAATTAGTGATTGGGTTAATCTAACAAATGTAGATATACTCCTTTTGGAGGGATGGGATTTACTTTTTGGATGGCATGCCTATTTAATTTATAATAAAAAGGTTGATAGGGTCTTTAGATCTCATATCTTAAGAATTTCTTGAGCTTCCGGTGGGAGGCGACGGCGATGGCGGCTAGCTTTTAGCCGTCCAGCTGGGGAAGTGTCAGAGCCGCGGAGCGCAGCGCGCATCAGCTGGCCCGCGGCTCGGAAATCCCTTCCCGGGCAAAGGGAAGGGACAGAGAACGCAAGAGTAGAGGTAGAACCCCTGAACCCCCTCTGGATTTATTTCTAGAGGGGGTGAAAGGAGTGTTCCCTCGGAGCTCTTGCTGATCTCCGCCTCCCAGCTGTTTTTGCTTCCTAGGAAGCAAAAGAAACCGCCGCTTCTATCTCCGTGTTTACAGCATTTTGGTGAGTAATTTTTAAACGGACGGAGCAGTTTAAAGGATTTTTTGTTATATTTTAGGTGTTTATTTTTTTATCTTTTGATTTTTACTATTTTTCCTCCTTTTTTTGTTATACTAGTGAAAGGATTTAAGATGGCGTTTTGAAACTGTCGGAGTTTTTTTTCCTTTCTCTTTTGTTTTACTTTCCCTTTCTAAGGACTGTTTTTTGCTTTTGCTTTTGCTTTTGGTTTAGAATTTTTTCTTTTGAACTGTTTGCTCTTTTACTACTTATTCTTTGGATTTACTCTGGACTTTTAATGACTATAGTTTGTCTCTTTTTAAAAAATTTTTTTTTTTTTCTTTCCTCCTCCCTTTTTGGCTGGAGGGGAAAGGGAAGTGACAATTGTGCTTTTTAAAATGGCTTCAAAGAGGCAGCAGCCTTCCTCAGCACCTAAGGTTATTTCTTCTCCTATAACTTCCACTGCACAGCTACAACAACAATCTAAACATGTACCACCGGCTCAGCCACCACCCTCCCCTCCTCTACCTGGACTTTCAGTACAAGAGGTTAGAGGCATAATGGGAGAGATTGTAGTTCAAATGAGAGAGGAAATGAATCAATTTGTTTCACAGATTAAATCAGAAATTAAATCTGATCTCAAAGAAGAGATAACGGGGATAAAGTCTAAATTGCAAGAAAATAATAATGAACTACGACAAGATATATTGGCAGCTGTTTCAGGTTTGGCTACTGTGGTGGTTAAGCTCGACGCAAGGCTTGAGGAAGTGGAAGACAAAGTTGACTCTTTGGATGACAAAATTCAAGACGTGGAAAGGAAGGTGGACTCCTCACAAGAAGATATTTTGATGTTTCAGTACAGACAGATGGAGTATGCCCTGAGGATTAGAGGCCTCAAGGAAGATATCAATCAAGATTTGGTGGAGGTGGTCCTTACTGATCTGGCGCTGGCCTTGGATATGGATAAAGGAGAATTACAGAGAGAAGTGGAAAAAATTTATAGACTCAACTCCTGGATTGCTAAGCAGAAGAATTTGCCTAGAGATGTGGTGATTTACTTTACAAAGAAGTCCCTGCGGAATGAGATTATACAAGCCTTTTACAACAAAAGATTTCAGATTGCCGCCCAAGATGTCATCATTCTAAAGGAAATCCCATCCAAAATTTTAAGAAGTAGAAAAGACTTTGCTTTTTTAACCAATGAGCTTAAAGCTAGATCGATGCCATTTAGATGGGAAATTCCGATGGGTATTGTTTTGAGCCATGCTGGGACACGCTACAGATTGAACACAGTTGATAAAGCTAGAGATTTTTATACTTCGGTCCTGGGTGCAGGCTCAACTTCATCTGGTCGGAAATCTTTGAGTGGTAAGGAAGCTGAGCAGCAATCTGAGGCATTAGATTTGGTTTCCGCAGGGATGATAGAAGCGGCAAAGCAACGCCAGACGGAGGCTAAAGAGCAGAGGATGACTCGTGCAGCCTATAAGCGTAAAGAGAAGGAGCAACGTAAAAAAGAGCCCAAAGAGAGTTCTCCTGGAAGTGCTTCACCGCCGGTGGGAGGAGCAAGACCCAAGAGTTATGCAACACACGCAGCTCTGTCAGATTTTGATGGTGTCTTCTCCAGGCTGCGTGCCAAGGGAGATGGCAAAGTTTTTGACCTGGAATGTTAATGGATTGAATTCTCCTCAGAAACGGAAAAAAATCTTTTATTATTTGAAGCAACATACCAATGATGTTATTTGTCTACAGGAAACTCATATTTTACTTAAAGACCAGAAATATTTAGTTAATGCTCGTTTGGGATCTCATTTTATATCTCCTGCTCCTGGGAAGAAAGGGGGAGTTGTTATATATGTTAAACAAAACCTACCAGCTTGTCTGGTAGAATCAGATCCCCAGGGGAGATATGTGATGATTGAACTTGGTATATATGGTAAGAAAGTACTTATAGTTGGACTTTACGCTCCAAATCAACAACAGGAACAATTTTATAAACAGTTACATCAAAAAATAACTTTGCTTGATTATAGATCAGTGGTATTAATGGGTGATTGGAATGGTGTCTTAGATACACTAAGGGATAAGAAAGGTTCCTCTCCTTTTCTTAAACAAGCAAGGCTACCTAAAGCCTTTTTTGACATGAAAGAAGACTGGGAATTAAGGGATTATTGGCGGGAACGTAATCAAGAGGAGAGAGACTTTACTTTTTTTTCTGATAGACACCAATCTTTTTCAAGAATTGACTTTTTCTTGATTACCACGGACTTGTATAATAAAGTAAAGAATGTAAAGATTTTTCCTAGATCACTGACGGATCATAGTCCAGTTTGGATGGAGCTGATTCAAGAGAAAGAGGAAAGAAGATCCTGGAGAGTTAATGAAAATTTGTTTAGACAAGAAAAGAATGTTCAAAAACTAAAGGAGTGTTTAAAGGACTATTTTGCTTTGAATATGTATAAGGGGACTTCAATGTCAATGGTATGGGATGCAGGTAAAGCATTTATGCGCGGTGTTTTGATAAAAATGAATAATTTTTATAAGCGAAATCAGATTCAGAAACGTAGAGAACTTGAAGATGAAATTAAATTAAAAGAAAGGGCTTTGATTTTAAATCCTTCTGATGAGAGTATTAAAGAATCTGTAAAGTTATTAAGGTCACAATTTAATATGTTGATAGCAGACCAAGCTGCAACCAACTTATTATTTATGAAACAAAATACATTTTGTAATGCCAATAAGCCTGGGAGATGGTTGGCTTATCAATTAAGAAAGAAACAGAGACAAAGAATAATAGAGAAAATAAACTATAAGGGTAAATTAGTTTCTCAGAAGGAATTGATTAAAAAATCTTTTTTGGATTATTATCAAAACCTATATAAATCTACTAATATACAAATGCTAGATATAAATAAATATTTAGCTGAGGCAAGTTTTCCTAAACTGACTGAGGATCAGAAATATGAAATTAATGGTTTAATTACTAAGGAGGAAATTACCTCAGCAATTCAACAATTGAAATTAGGGAAAGCACCGGGTACGGATGGGTTAACAGCTGTTTATTACAAAGTTCTAATAGAGGAGATGATCCAACCATTACATGATCTTTTTAATGGTATTTTACAGGGTTTAGAGATTCCTCCTTCATGGCGTAGTGCTTTTATATCATTGATTCCAAAGGAGGATCAAGATCTTACCCTACCAAAAAATTACAGGCCTATATCTCTTTTAAATGTGGATTATAAGATATTTGTAAAAATTTTGGTAAATAGGCTTATGAGGGTGGTGCATCATCTTGTGCATAAAGATCAATCAGGATTTATAACAGGAAGGTATATGAAAAATAATGTCAGACAAATTATTAATTTACTAGAATATTTAGACAAGAACAACCAAGTTCCTGCAGGGCTCATATTTTTAGATGCTGAAAAAGCATTTGATCAATTGAATTGGCATTTTATGTTAAGAGTAATGGAAGAAATGAATTTTGGTGAAAAGATATTACAAGCCCTTACGGTAATATATCAAAAACAAACGGCACAACTTATTGTTAATGGAGGTTTGTCGGAGGTTTTTACAATAGAGAAAGGTACTAGACAGGGGTGTCCTTTATCGCCATTGTTGTTTGTTTTAACATTGGAAATATTATTGATCAAAATTCGAGAGTCTCAGGAAATTAAAGGAATATATGTTAATAAAAAAGAATATAAGTTGAGAGCTTTTGCGGATGACTTGGTTGTTACTTTGTCGCAACCTGATTATTCTGTAGTAAACTTATTACAGTTGATTCATCATTATGGTTTGGTCTCGGGTTTTAAGATTAACGTAAATAAGACTAAAATTTTACCTAAAAATATGTCGAGTCAGGAGAAGCAGATTTTGGTCAACTTGACGGGTTTTGAGATTGTTAATAAGGTAAAATATTTGGGGGTGATGCTGTCTGTTTCTAATGCAAAATTATTTAAAAATAATTATGAAAGGTTGTGGGTCAGGGTACAGAAGGACTTGAAGAATTGGGAAAAGTTGCAATTATCCCTCATGGGAAGAATTGCAGTGATAAAAATGAATATTCTACCCAAGTTTCTTTTTTTGTTTCAAATGTTACCAATTTTGAAAAATGAGATTAATTTAAATGAGTGGCAGAAGGGTCTCAACAAATTTATTTGGGCAGGGAAAAAACCAAGGGTTAAGTTTAAAATTATGCAAGACTTCCGTGAGAGGGGTGGACTTAAGGTACCAAATTTGAAATTATATTATGATGCGGTGGTTTTAACATTAATTAGTGATTGGGTAAATTTGACAAATTCTGAGATACTTTACTTAGAGGGATGGGATTTACTTTATGGGTGGCATGCCTATTTAATATTTAATAAAAAAATAGATTGGGCTTTTAAATCTCATATTTTAAGAATTTCTTTACTTAGGATCTGGAGAAAATATTATAAAAGTGATTTTAAAGTACCATTATGGGCTATACCTTGGCATGCGATAGAAGGAATAAAAAGAGGGGTTAAAATGGATATGGTGTCTTATAGACAGTTACTTAAATGGGATGGACAAAACTGGCAATTAAAATCACGGGAAGAGTTAGCACAAGAAAATTTTACTTATTCTTGGTTCCAATATAGGCAACTATTAGATAGATGGAAGATGGATTGTAAGGTGGGTTTTCTTAGAGAAGATGAAAATCTTATTAAGCAACTGAAGGATCAAAGACAAACCCACATTAAGAGAATTTATGGGGTTTTAGTTGAATTGGACTCAGAAACGGAACTAATTAAAGATTGTATGATTAGATGGGCGCAGAATTTTGGTGAGCCAGTTTCATTGGACACCTGGGAAACTATTTGGGTGAGAAATGTCAAATTTACTCAAGCACAGAACTTAAGGGAGAATTTTTATAAAATGTTTTATAGATGGCACCTTGATCCACAAAAAATGTCTTATATGTACCCTGACGTGCAACCCAAATGTTGGAGATGTGGTTATAAGGAGGCTTCCTATTATCATATTTGGTGGTCATGCAGAGAGATAAAAGCATTTTGGATTAAAATATGGTGGAATATCCAGAGAATTTTTAGAAGGAGGGTAAAATTTACTCCGCAATTATTTTTGTTAGGTATTGTTACAGATTGTGATACAAAGGAGGTTGTATTGATGTTAAACTTGATCACAGCCGCTAGGCTGTTAGTAGGACAATACTGGAAGAAGGAATCTTTGCCTACATTGCAGGAATGGTTTCTTAAAGTAGCTTATCTGGCAGAAATGGCAAAGATTTCGGCTTTCTTAAAGCAACAAACGCAAGAGAAGTTTTTTGCTGTTTGGGATAAATGGATAAAATTTATACAATTTAGATTGGGTATACAAAAATATTATATAGTTTTTTCATAAGTTTTATTTTCATATATATTATAGATAATTTTTTTATATATATAAAAAAGTTTTTAATTTAATTTTTATTTTTATTTTTTAAGCCTATATTCTGCTCTGGGAAGCTCGGGGGGGGGGGAAGGGAGGTTTTTTTTTGTTTGTTTTTTTTTTGGGAGGGCTGGGGGATGGGGTTTTTTTTTTTTATTTTATTTAATATATGTATTGTTTAGTTTTATTTTTCTGTATATGTTGCCTTTTGTTTTGTATTATTTTTCCTTTTTTGTAAAATTTATAAAACTTTCAATAAAAAAAAAAAAAGATTGAATATAAAAGTAATTAAGATATGTATAAGCTAAAAATTTATTGATAAATGTAATAAGCATGTTTTTACTTAGTTGATATAATAAGAACTGTATTCGCTTAAATATGAGAAAGTAGATATTAAGGGGAAAAGAGAGGAAGTATTTGATGTTGAAATAAGGAAAATTTTGGTCATTAAATTTAAGACATTTGGAAATTAGTTGAAAATAAGGATGTTATATTGTATTATTAACTAGATGATGCAAGATGGTGGGAAATAGAATATACTTAAATAGAAAAGATGTGTATCTTGAATATTAGACTTTGTTATGAATTGAGATAAAGGAAACTTTGGTTACTTAAAACTTGGAAATTATAAATATTAAATGTTAAATTTAAATATTGATGGGAAACTAAAAATTGGGAAAAACTAATAACAGGACATTGATTGTCTATAAAGATTGAATGTAAAAGCCACTAGGATATGTATAAGCTAAAATTTATTGATAAATATAATAATGCTATTTTTACTCAATTGATATAATAAGAACTGTATTAGTTCAAATATGAGACAGTAGATATTAAAGGAAAAAGAGAGGAAATATTTGATGTGGTATTTGAGATTTGTACTGAAGATTTTTGTATGCTATTGAATTATCGATTAACCCAGACACCACGTTACTTTTTAAATACTTAAATGTAAAATTAGAAAATTAATAAAATACTACCAAAAAAAAAAAAAGGTTAGAATCTTGAGATGGTTCAGTATTTCTCAACAGAGGTAATCCTTAAAACTGCCTAAACTGATAGGTTGGGATGAAAGACATGGCTGGGACCAGGGCCAGAATGTAAGTGAATACAATGTCATAATAGTCATACATAGGGTGCCACTATATAGGCCAGGTCATTTTTTAAGAACTATGAGTCATCCTTTATTGTTTTGGTGTCCCAATGCTGGAGGGGATATGGCTGATGGCATGACAATACAAGAGAAGTTTCAGTCTGATTTTTATATATTTATTTGGCCCTAGTTCAAAAAGAAAACAAAATTGAGTTAACATTAATTGCATACAATATACTGAGGATAGATTAAAAGAAGAAAGGAGGTGTTGTGTATATATAGCAAGTATCTGAGTGTGTGCGCATGTATTATGTGTCTGTATATATGTGTGTGTGTGTGTGTGTGTGTATGCTTTAGATGTATATATATGCTTTATATGCTTTATATGGAGGTTAATTCCAGGTGTCAGGTATGATACAAGGAGCAGCAAAGAAAGACATGCATCCCAAAACACACAAAGGCATTCTTGAAAAGGGATGGTTGAGCAGATTAAATAGAAAAGAGTACTTTAAGCTTCATAGACATCTAAAGCAAAAAATATTGCTCTCAATTTTACTGGTGGATGAGGGACGGAAATTTGGTTCTCTTTTCAGAAATGGGGTGGATTTAAGGGACAAAGTTCTTTCTGACAGGATTGTCCCTCATCTCTGTCACCCGAGAGCTTTTTAAATGCTAATTCCAAGACTGAAGCCAGGGTTTTTGCTTTCAAAGCTTATGTGAATGAGTTACAGTCACTACCATTTATACAATTCATTCATTTATAAGGTTTGGCAGCTATAGGATATTTTTGTTGAAAAACTAAAGGGCTCAGGCATTTGCTACTTAATATCTAACTAGGGGATCAAAGATAAATCATGACATCTAGAAGCAAAACCACCTTATTGCTACTTTAATTTCTGTTTACCTGTTTCTTGCATAGCAACACACAATTGTAACTGATCCAAGGTTCCTAATTGATGGGTATCGTTTCTCTGGAAAACTTCCTGCCATGGGAGTTTCAAGAGAAAGAGAGAAATTAGTAATATGAAATCACACTAAGCAGCTAGTTTCACTGCTGGTCCAGCCTTCCATTAATGTCTTCTTTTTCTTCAATGACCCAAGAAAATTGCTATGATCCAACTTTAGCTAAAGAGAGACTGAGAAATAGCAGAACTCTTAGAGTAATATAAGACAGGAATGTTTCATCAGATATAAAATTTTAAGGCAAACTAAAATGCTTCTTCGGCTAAGGATGTTGGTGTTTCCTAAAACACCCTGTTCTGTGCAAAACGTGGTTAGGTTTGCTGTACTTTTTTTCCAAAATAGAGGGAAACTTTCAGATTTTCTCCAAAAGCGACAATTCACAAGGGAGTAGAGATTGGAACATTAGTGTGCTAAATCTCTACAACTGGCAATAATTAAAGAAAGGTCTTTTAGCCTATATTTCCCCCATTTTCCTTAAATTAAGCAAATGGAGCGATCATTAGCTAAGTTAGGCACAACATAATGCACAACTGCATGTATGCATGTACATACAGTATGGCGGCTTTTCTTGCCAGTGAATGTGATGCCTTAACTGTAGGGGAAATTGCCAGTTTTTTGTCTTCTTTTGTTGTGAATTAGCAATGTTGCTGGTATTTTGGCATATGGTGGGTGAAACTATTTTATAAAATGTTTCAGGAGGAGCTAAACCTGATCTTGGCGGCTACCATTTGGCTCCCTTTTCTTTCCATTTCAAAAAAATACTTTAAATGTTTTATCTTGGAAGCAGCTGTTCCTTTCTCAAACAGCTGTTACCAGTTTTTTAAAAGTTTGCTGGGGCATTGGTAGCTGATCAGAAATCCAACAGATGCATGTTGCATTGCTTTATTAGAAAAACAAGTCATCCAGAAATTCCAAAAATAAAAACAAAACAAAACAAAAAAGATACATATCAGCAGTAGTTGAATCCCAGATTCTGCATAGATTCTTGGAAATCCTTTCCCAGGATCACACATATTTATAGCAGAGAGACTCCAGTTAATCATACAACTCAGTGGTGAGGTCAGGAAGTTTTGGAATGTTTATAAGAATGGAATATATATTGCTCATGGTTTTTGTCACCCTCAATTAAATGCCATTATATTAGTCAAATTATGAGATTGCAACAGGAGCCCTAGTGGCATAGTGGTTAAAGTGCAGTATTGCATGCAAACTCTGCCCACAGCCTGGAGTTTGATCTTGACGGGTCTCAAGGTTAATTCAGCCTTCCATCCTTCCATGCTTGGTAAAATGAGGACCCAGATAGTTGGAGGCAATATACAAATACCTTGTAAACTGCCCAAAAAGTGATGTAAAGCACTATGAGGCAGTATATAAGCCTAAATGCTATATAATAGGCTTGGAATAACAGTAGTACCTGCACCAGTATGAAGCTGTTTTTCTCCTTACCATCTACCATCTACATTGGAGCTGACAGATTATAGAAGTAGTTGTGCATAGTGATTCATTCTCAGCTCCAGCACTGATACTGCCGAAAGCAAAAATGGAAGCAAACCTGGAAAAACCATAAAGTGTCCTCTTTCCCCTCCCCAGTGATCTGTTTGTGATTTACTGCTCTCTCTCTCTCTCTCTCTCTCTCTCTCTCTCTCTCTCTCTCTCTCTCTCTCTCTCTCTCTCTCTCTCTCTCTCTCTCTCCCCTCCCTCCCTCTCTCCCTCTCTCTCTCTCTCTCTCTCTCTCTCTCTCTCTCTCTCTCTCTCTCTCTCTCTCTCTCACACACACACACACACACACACACATTGTTTTTTACCTGGTATAGAAGCAGCTTCTTCCTGAGAAATCTGAATTCTTGAATGCTCAAGGTTCCAGTACTGTTAAGCTGAATTATGCTATTAAGGTGTACAATATGACAGAGAAGGTTGGGACTAGGAAGAGATCGCAAAGCTGGAAACCAAGTTAGCTTGGCAAAAAGCAGGATAGGAATTTGTTTCAGTAAAGCATACCTTGTGTCTAGCATACTCAAAGTCAAAACTAGGACTTGATTTCGAAGGTCTTTGAATTATGCCCCAAGGAACATTGTACCAATCCCTAAAAGAGTCTCTTCACCATTAATTTCCAAGATTGCAAAGCCAGATGTCAGGTTGAGTAGTCACAGGAGGAAAAATAAACCCCTGTTAGCTCAAATGAATAATTTATAAGGTTGGACTGTTGATATAGATGCATCTAAATCCTGCAGTTCTTCCTAAGGCTTAAGCCAAACACTCTGGCCTGTTTTACATGCAAAGAGATTCAGACCCACTGGAAGATATTCATTCCTTCCATTCTTTCTCACTGTCCTGATATTATTATGCAGCCTTCATGGCGAGGCTATTGGACTTGAGCTGTTTGCAAGGATCTCAATCTTCAGTGTAATACTTAAGGGAAGGACATGTGAATATGAAACAGAGAGATAAGTGAGAGTAGCCCAAAACAATAATGAGAGTCGGGGACAGCATGTAGGAAACCATACACTCATAATACATGAAAGCGTATGTTCTCCAGCATGATTGGATGGAGAACCCACGGATGGGTTGTCTTAATCTATCTGCTCCAATTAGACTAAGTCTGAAATTTAGTACCGCCCCCTCTGTGCCAACTGCACCCCAGTTTTAGACTTAGTCTCTTTGCCCCAAGACGCGTTTTGTCTTCGCTCCTGGAGCAGAAGACTGTTTAATTCTATTTAATTACTTAGCTCAGGCTATTATTATTATTTGTTATTTTATTATTGATTCAGAATCGATTATATCTAGAAGAAAGATCAATTATCCCAGTCTGAAGCCTATTCAGGCTGACAGACTCACAATCCTCTCCCTCTGGGGGGGGGGAAACTTTTCCCTTCTTTGTTTTCCTCAGTTAGGGACAGCAAGATCAAACCTTTGATTTAGGTCGTTTTCAGAGCCTCATCAAGCCTGGAGGGAGCCTTCCCAGGTCCCTCGGCCCCAGCAGAGAGCAGCAGGTGAGAATTTGGGCGCGGCCCAATTTTCGGAGCCGGGAGGGCCTGTCAGGCCTTGGACGACAGCTTTTCCAGCCGGCCTAATCACATGCCACCAGCTGCTTTAGGAGCCCAGGCGATTCACCTGAACGAGGGCTCGTTGCAGCTTAGACCCTAGGCCTCAAGGCCTTCTCCCAATTTTCGGAGCCGGGAGGGCCTGTCAGGCCTTGGACGACAGCTTTTCCAGCCGGCCTAATCACATGCCACCAGCTGCTTTAGGAGCCCAGGCGATTCACCTGAACGAGGGCTCGTTGCAGCTTAGACCCTAGGCCTCAAGGTCTTCTTCCAACGGCCGTTTTTTAGGGCGCGAAATTGGCGGCCGCCATTTTGAATTGCCTCCCAGCAGCCATTTTGGGTGTGGCTGAAGCCCCCAGCGGCCATTTTGTATGTGGTTGAGGCCCTCGGTGGCCATTTTGTGAGTGGCGGAAGTCACTGGCGGCCATTTTGTGGGTGGCTGAAGTCGCCGGCGGCCATTTTGTGTGGGGCTGAAGCCTCGGCGGCCATTTTGAGTGTGACTGAAGTCACTGGCGGCCATTTTGTGGGTGGCTGAAGTCACCGGCGGCCATTTTGTGTGGGGCTGAAGCCTCGGCGGCCATTTTGAGTGTGCCTGAAGTCATTGGTGGCCATTTTGTGTGTGGCTGAGGCCAGACTGCCTGGAACTTTCTTCTGAAGGCAGTATTACATCATCGGTGGCAGGATCGTCGAGAGAGCAGGTTCGACCGGGGAGGGCCGGATCGATCCCAAGTGATCGGGGTGCCCATTAACTCCCCGCCCATCCCCCTCTTGGGCTGAAGTATCTCTGTAGACTCCCTTGGTGAAGTACAGCGCCGAGGGGGGCATTTTGCCAAGGTTGAGACCAGAGCAACTCATCATGGCAGAGAAAGGCAGCGAGCCAGCCAAGAGGAGTCGCCAATCAGAGGCAAGTGGTAAGAGCACCACCAAGCGAGCCCGGCCAAGCAGGGAGCCACAGAGGGAGGAAGGGTGCCAAAGACTGAGAGCGGCCTCCCCAGATCTGACAGACACGATGGGAAGGTCTATTTTGGAGCCCCTTTCTTCGTACAGTGCCTCAGCCCCAGGGGCCTGGTCTCCCCCCAGGGGAATTCCTGAGTCAGATTCAAACCTAACAGTGGCTTCAGGGAGGGGTATAACCGGTCAGGACACCTCAGGGCCCCAGGCCACATTCACTCCCACTGCAGCAGGACTTCGCCCTCCTGAGAACCAGGCCCTGAACCCAAACCTCCTCCAGTCCATGATAGCCCAGGCTGTGGCTCAATTTATGGCCTCCAACACCACAGACACCCCCCCAGGCCACGTATCATCCACAATCTCCAGATTTGATGGAGGATCCCTCATCGGATTTGGAATCTACAGGGGCTGAACAATCTGGCCTGATTTTGTTTGAGGACGAGGGCATCACTCCCTCTGACCCCACCCCTCCTGTCGGTCTCTTTGACCATTCATTCTTTAATTCCCTGCTACTCAGGGCCTGCACTAGTGCAAACCTCCCCCAAGAACAGGAGACCCCACCTCCAGGGGTCCCCACGCCATATACACCAAGCCCTCAGTCTCGCAGAACAATATTCCCTGCCCTCCCCTTTTTCTGAATATAGTTCAAGAACAATGGGAGAACTTAGGATCCTTCTTAAGCCCCGGTGCAGTAGAGAGAACATTATTCAATGTTGCCCGTTCCCTGGCCTCCCTATTGGAGATTCCTGAGATTGATGAGCCTTGAACTCATTGTCTCCCAATGTTAACATCCCTGGGGACATAAATGAGGCACTTAGGGCGGAGGATAAAAAGATTGACTCCGCATTGCGTAGTTCCCATCTGGCATCAGCCTGGGCAACAAGGATGGCAACGTCCATGGCCTTCTTCGCTAGGGCTTCAGCCCTTGGGTTACATGAGCTCCAGGACAGGATCCCTCCAGACCAGCTCAGAGCTCACCAAAATCTGGGTAAGTTAGTGGCTACATCCCAGTACCTAGCCGACGCTTCTCTGCACATGGCTAGATACACTGCCAGACCATCGCTGCAGACATCTCAGCACGAAGGTTCCTTTGGCCCAGGAATTGGCGAGCAGACACCAAGACCAAGTGGCGTCTGGCCTCTAAACCTTACACAGGTGGACATCTCTTTGGTAAGGCACTAGGACCATACTTAACTGAAGGTAAGGACAAACGTAAAACTCTGGTTAACTCATGTCACAGAGCAGTTACAGGAGGCTGCCTTTCGACCAGCTCCATCCTGGGACTGGGCCCAGGCATCCCTCTATTCCTTTCAGAGACAAGAACGACAGCAGGATCGTTCAGCATGCAGAAGCAGACCACAGATCCAGGCCAAGCGGCCCCTTCAAGACCGAGGGGCCGTTCCTCTGAACGAGGCAAGTGACCTCACAGTCTCACTTCCCATAGGAAGCCAGCTGGCCCCTTATTCCAGCACTTGGGCAGTCACCACTACAGATGCCGGCTGGTCCCTTATTCCAGCACTTGGACAGCCATCACTACAGATGCATGGGTGTTAGACACTGTCAACAGGGTTTGAGACTAGAAATTGTTCTCAACCACCTGACAATTCCGCTCTTGCCCTATCCCAACGAGCAGGTCCAGGGCTGACTTTATGTCAGATGCCATAGCTCATTTATTACAAATACGAGCAATTGAACCAGTACACAAGACCAAGAAGGACGAAGGTTTTACTCAAACCTCATCGTCATCCCTAAGACTTGGGGGGCTGGAGGGAAATCTTAGACTTGAAAGGTCTAAATCTTACTTGAGGTATAAGAAGTTTAAGATGCAACCACTTCAATCAATCCTGGCCAGCATCCGGCAAGGTGACTTTCTTACCTCAATAGACCTAACTGAGACATGTTTCCTAACCACCGCAAATTCCTCAGATTCAGCTATGCCCATTACCAGTACAGAGCCCTACCATTTGGCCTCTCATCGACACCGAAGGTATTTACAAGGTACTGGCAGTGCTCGCAGCCCACCTTAGACAAATTCCAATCAGAATTCAATGCTATTTAGATGACATACTAATTCAGTCATCATCATTCCGAAACGCTCAGTCAGACCTCGCCCTAGCCATCAAGGTCTTTCAGGAGCACGGGTTTTCTGTTAATTTCCAGAAAAGTCATACAACAACCCGGCTCCTCCATTTGGGCGCTGTTATAGACACGGACAATTGTACGGTCTACCTATCTCAGGACCGAAGGAACTCTATTCAGACTCTTGTATGTCGGATCCTAAGGGCCAGAGTAATCACATTGGCCTCCGTATCACAGCTACTGGGGAAGACGGTGTCCTGCGTGCAAATTGTGCCATGGGCATACCTCCATGCCAGAGAATTACATGGCTTCTCCTTCCATTTCAGAGACTTGAACTCCCTTCAATGGTGGGACTCCCCGGCGCTGTCACGGGGAGCAGTATTAGAACCAGACAGGATTACCATTACCACAGATGCAAGCCTGTTTGGGTGGGGGCACACCTTCACACGCACTGGGCTCAAGGTCGGTGGTCCAAACAGGACCTAAGGAACAATATAAACTGGCTGGAACTCAGAGCCATACATATGGCCCTAAAGAGATTCACCGATATAGTACAGGGCCAACATGTCCTGATTTTAACCGACAACATTACAGCCAAGGCCCATGTCAACAGACAAGGGGGGACAAGGTCCAGGCCTCTCATGCAGGAGGCCAAATTGCTGGGGTCCTGGGCGGAACTGAATCTTCCCTCCATCAGGGCGGAGTACATATCCGGAGTGACCAACCAGCAGGCGGACTCACTGAGCAGAGCAACCGTGGATCATTCTGAATGGCAGCTGGATCCGAAGGTGTTCAGAGAGATCGTGGACAGGTTTGGTTCCCCAACCTTAGACCTTTTGCCTCCCCCACCAACTCACAACTTCCCAGATTCCTTTCTGGGTTCCCACCTCCATCAGCAGAGGGAACAGATGCACTCCGCAGTCCCTGGCCCAGGGAACTGCTCTGTGCCTTCCCTCCTCTGCCGTTTCTTCCTGCCACGATCAGGAAGATCCTTCGCGAACGAGCAGAGGTCCTCCTGGTTGCGCCGCATTGGCCGAGACGCTCTTGGTCGCCGACCTGATGGAGCTCTCCATATCACCTCCATGGAGGATCCCAGCAAATCGCATCTCCCACATTCAGGGGGAACTACACCATCCAGACCCTCAATGACTCCAGTTAACCGTCTGGCACTTGAGAGGCAGGCCTTAGGCTGAGACTCATATTCGTCAAGGGTCATAGCTATGATTCAGCAATCTAGGTGACCCTCGACGAATAGAATATACGATGCCACATGGAGAGACTCCTGTAATTGGTGTTCAGTTCGAAAAATTGACCTTTTGGCGGTTTCAATGCCAGTTATCTTGGAGTTCCTGAGGGATGGTCTAGACAAAGGGCTTTCCACAAGCACCATCCGTAGGCAGGTAGCATCACTTGCCACAGTTATTTCCTGTGGCAATGAATCCTTAACACATTACCCTATGATACGCTCCTTCCTAAAAGGAGCTAACAACGTCAGACCATCAACTGTACATAGATACCCCTCGTGGGATCTTCATCAGGTTTATAGGTTCTTGTTTCGCACCCTTTGAACTATTGACACTGGTTTGTTTAAACAGTTATCGATGAAGGTGGCATTTCTTGTTGCTGTAACTTCAGCGAGAAGGATATCTGAACTGGCTACTCTTCAGTGAGGAAGGACCTGTGTACATTCCATAAGGACAGGGTAACCCTTAGGCTAGGCCCCTCCTTCGTGCCTAAGGTCAAGTCCTTGTATCCTAAATCTCAGGAAATAGTTTTGCCGGACTTCTGTCCTAACCCATCTAATGAGATAGAGGTTCAGTGGAACAAATCGGATGTGCGCAGGGCTTATATTGTTATATACAGAGAACCTCATCTTTCCACAGAACAGAGGCTCTGTTTGTGTACTATCACCCTTCATCACTAGGTCAGAAGGTTTCTTCAACCACAATACGCAGGTGGATTAGAGTTTGTATTTCTCTGGCATACCAGTCTCAGTCACTGCGAGATCCCAGGCATATCACGGCCCATTCCACCGGGGGGCAGCTACTACAGCTGCCTCGTCTACTCAGGCCTCCGTAGAGGGAATTTGTAGAGCAGCAACATGGGCATCGCCCTCTTCCTTTGTCTGTCACTACAAGAGGGATATATATGCATCTTCTACGGCTTCATTTGGCCGCAGGGTCCTAGAACACGCATTAACATTGGGTGGGAACCAGGCCCAATCTAATTCCCCACCCTAGGGACACAGGGCTTTGGTATGTCCCATCCGTGGGTTCTCCATCCAATCATGCTGGAGAAAGGGGCGTTGTCTTACCTGAACGCCTTTTCTCAGCATGATGATGGAGAATCCACTCCCTCCCATTAGGTCAGTTGGCCTGGTCCCCATTTGTTCAGACGCGTCGGACTAAAGTCTGGGTATCGCCTTAGCCTAAAACTGGGGTGCAGTTGGCACAGAGGGGGCGGTACTAAATTTCAGACTTAGTCTAATTGGAGCAGATAGATTAAGACAACCCATCCGTGGATTCTCCATCATCATGCTGAGAAAAGGCGTTCAGGTAAGACAACGCCCCTTTCCACTCTCTTTTTTTGTCTTTTTTCCCTCTGAGTTCAGAAGAACTGTAAACATATAAATAGATATTAAGTAATTATTACTGAAAAGGGCAAGAATTGCATTCTTCAGTCAAGCTAGCAAAATATGTGACATGGCTAAAAACCAAAAGGAGGATACATCTAAGAGGGCCAAGATACTACGGCAGGCATCCAGGCTAAATCTCATCCCATAATTTTGATGATCTAGAGGAAAAAAAGAAAGAAATGAAAATGTATAACCACAATACAACCATATTCTCCATAGAAGAGTAGGGGCCTGAGTCAGTGGTGGGATTCAGCCAGTTTGCACAACTTTGGCAGAACCGGTAGCTAGTATTTTGTTGGCCAGGCCCAGAATGGACTTCCAGAAACAGCATCACACAGAGAACCGGTTGTTCACATATTTGAATCCCACCACTGGCCTGAGCCCATGTATCTTCAGTGTGAACATAAAAAGCGAATGAGCTGCTGCATAATACTAATCTGGGTTATTTAACCCTGATTTTGAATAAACCATAATTCCCAAGTTCACATATAAAACTAAAAGATAAACTATCCTGTTCTTCACAATGGTCCAGCAGTTACTTCTGAGAAGCCTCTCAAATAGATATAAAGGAAGTAACCCAGACATTTTCTCTCTCTCTCTCTCTCTCTCACACACACACACACACACACACACACACATACACACACACAAACATACATATTTTTAAATAATTTAATAAAAACTAATATAAAGTAAGAAGAAGCAAGAAGAAGAAAACAAAAAGAAATAAATCAAAGACAAAGCTAAAAATGCAGAGAGAAAAGTAAAAGAGAAAAGTAAAAGAGAAAGAAAAAAGACACAAAGAAGTAGCTTCTGATCTTTCTATTAGTTGCAACTACATTTATAGATTTACCTTTTACTTTATGGTTTCAATATAACTCTCTGCTTTCTATAATCTCTCCTGTCTAATCATAAAAACCACAATCATAGCTCATTTTTTTCTGTTTCATGCAAAAAATCCACAAGGGATTTCTAGTCAGCAAAAAATGTAGCTATTGTCTTCTATCTGATAAAAGAAATCAATTCCACCATCTAAGTTCCATCATTTTCACCAATCATTCATCCACTGTGGGTCATACCAAATCTTTCCACCATAGATGCAATAACTTTCTGATGCTCTTGCTCCCGCAGCAGCTATTTGTCAACAGAAGGCTACTTGAGACCCGTAAAGCTATCCTAAATATAATTATCTACTGAATGAACAAGCCTTCATTGGTATGTTTAATTCTCTTTAATTCATTCAATTTATCCTAAGGGTTCCAGCTTGGACATGGTTTTAGATCAATTGCCAAAATAATAATAATGATAATGGCTTTTTCATCTTGGGCTTTTTCATTTTGGCATCTTGGTAAAATGTTACTGCTGTTAATTTCTAGTTCCAAAGAAGTGTGCTTAGCAGGATGTCTAAATGACCTTGGGAAAAGTCACTAGTCTCTTTCTTTTCTGCTTGATTTGTCCCTTGTCTAACTATACCAGCTGAAATAGAACAGGAACATGGATAAATCTTGACAGTTGTGCGTTCTTTCTCCCTCCTGCCCTCTTTCTCTCTGCCTCTCTCAGACAGAATAAATAGGCAAGTTAAAAGCTAGACCCAAGCTGTCCTAGTGATACACGAATGACAAGAAATGAAACAGAAAGAGCATCTAATCTTGTTGCAAATCATGATTATAGATTGCCTGCAGACTTTTACCGAGCAGACGCCAAGCTCATAACTCACTGATCCCTTCTCTACAGAAACCAATGATGTTTTAATCTCATTATTGCCCTGTTTATTAAATATGAATCATGCACTGTAAAGTTTGGAAATGAAAGCTTTAAAATTGATTGCCTATGAAGAATAAAAGACGAGCTGCACAGCCTGGTTAGTTTCCTTATAGATTTCCCCATGCCTGATGGGTTACTTCGGAAAGATGTTCAAGAGCGATGAAATGGCTGTCTACTCTCACTCTTGGGGAAGCTAAAAAGACTGCCATGTCCTAAGGAGATGAAAGATTTGCTTCCACATCCCTGCTTTTGCTCTGAACTGATGCTACAAAAGCTTTTATCTCATTAACTTCTTGAACAGTTTTCGTTCTTATCCATTCAAGATTTTTCCATCCTATATATCTGTTATATTCACCAAATGCTATGTTTTTATAAACTTCATATTTCTGGCAGTAAAAAATAAAACAGGAGAGAGAGAAAAGATTTTAACCATTTTGCAGCCTACTGCTACTACAAGCTAGATTACCTAATTTTTCCCCAAATGCAATTAGAATTTAAAATATCAACCAACTAATAGAAAACTAGCAATTGGTTTAGTTCTTGGACAAAAGATGGCCCTCTGGAATCTGTAAAGAGTTTTGGACTGGATATAGACAGATTCTAAAATTTTTAAATCAATGTTTTTTTCCCTCCCTTTGGATTCGCAACAGTTCTGTTATGTACTACTCTTCTATTACTGCAATTATTTATTGTTGCTTGCTAAAGTTCAACAAAATAATGTCAGAAGAGATTGTATTTAATTGTATTAGACCAGCACATAAACAGCCTCAATTTATCAGAGGTTTTTAAAGATTTGTGTGATGAAGGAATCAAATAAACTGTAGCACATGAGCAAAAGATCATTCAGGAGTTAATTTCTTGGAAGTCTTTCTAAACCATTAAAATTAGACAAACTTCAAAAAATGTAAAATGTTTCTTTATTTAAAGTTTGGCTCTGGGTGTCATGTGATCTTGGTAAGGACCTGACAGACAAGATTACATGGCTGAAAGATTTAGGCATTCTCAAGTAGAATTTCACAAATATTTCATAATCATATATGAAACCTCATGCAGTTTCATGCAATACTACCAAAATCATATAGGCTTTTGAGATCTTGCAAGTTTTAGCATCTTACTTTAATAGGATGGGAATATTCCAGTAGGCACCCTGATATCCTTAAGTATTGCACTCCTGACTCCTGTCCTGTTTTAAAGAGGTTCATAATAAAGTACTACACTTGGACAATCTTCCAAAACAAATGATTTCATTTAAAACTTACATTTTCAGCTGATATTTTCCATTGTAATGGATGATGCTATTCTAAATTCAGATTCAGATTGAAGATATGAATCACTATCTTATGAATTGTTCCCTACTTGGTGGTATTAACGCTAAATTTATAAGGATGTGGAAACAATAGATTATTCATTAGCAGATTATTTTTACTGTTGTCAACAACAAAGAAAATAAGATGACTTTTCATTGGTATGCCGAAGGGACCTATTCTTTAAAATAATACAACATGTTTTCTTTTATTTAATCAAAGATAATGTGAAATGTTGGAGTTATTTTTGTTACAGTTTATAGAGCCAAGCTTGATTTGAGGGAGGCTTATTTTTTATACAATAGAAATGAAATACTAACATATGAAATGCACAAACATTTGCAATATAACGAAGACAAGCAATTGTAATAAAAACTGCAGCAGAAACCCAAATGTCTTTGGAAAGGACATAACATTTTGCACGCTTGCCAGCTTTCAAGTGCATAGACTTCAACTCTCAGAATCCTCTACAATGGCCATGCTTGGCTAAGGAATTCTGGATACTGAAGATCACACATTGAGAAGTTGTGACAGTTGGGTAAACTAATGTGCTATCATAAATTTAAAAGGAGCCAATAAGCCAGTCATGTAACAAGGTAAGGAAAGAAAAGAGACAGATAGATAATAATTAAGGTCTTAAACTAGGGCCTTGAAATCCCAGATCTACCTCCAATCCCACCAGAAATACTAATATATTCACTGGATTGTCCTTTTCAGTCTGCCCAGTTTACCTCACAGGTTTGTTGCTTGGGGAAAAAAACTAGAAGGGAGTATTTGACATGCTACCTTGAACTCATTGAGGAAGACTAGGGTGTAAACTTAAATAAATTACCATGGAAACAGAATGCATTTGGATCCATTGGCTTTCAACAAGCAAAGTAAATGGGGAAAGTCGGATTCACTTCCAACAAATCATGTGATTTCCATAACCACCAAGGCAAAAAAAAAAAATTGGTACACTTAATGACGAAATTGCTTACTAATGAAAATCCTGGTGCCAATTGTGGTCATAAGTCAAGGATTACCTATATGAAGATCTGTAGTTTAGTTGGAAATGGATTTTCCTAACACTATGAATGCATTTGCATACAGGAACTGTCGCTAATTTGCAGCCCTTCTCCCATAAAGAAGACATAATCACTAAACTTGCACTACATGAGTATGAGTTCACTCGCATTAAAAAAATAGTCTTATTAAGAGTATATAAATGTTGCAGTTTAGACATCTGTAACATGAGACCCTGTGTTATAAAGGATGAAGGGGAAATTAAATCCCATTCTCTTTTAAAAGCCTGTGAGACTAACCTATATATTTATTGATTTAAAATATTTTGCCTACTTTCCTACTTAAAAAGCTCTTAAAGCATTTAAAATACTTAAAATATGGATGAGTGGAAAGTGTACTGCTTGCATCACTCATAGATTTCATGTAAGTATGTATGAAAATGTGCATAAAATGTGTATAAAATGTGTATAAAATACTGAGTTTTAGAATCCCATACCAGACATACTTGCCATGTTGTTTAGGATCCTTTGCAGCTGCACTACGTTTATTTCAGGATACTAAAGCAGGGGAGGCAAAATTATAGAAAATCCAGTGATTAACATCTTTACATCTAAAGTTACTAATGGGGAAGGAAAGATACACAATTGCCCTGTTATCTTTTTTTTTTTAATGGAAACCTGAGTTTTCAAAAAAAAATCCATTTTGAATTATGTCAAAGCAATGAAAGATAATGCTTTATCATTCTCAATTTAATTAAAATTAATTTTGTCCCATCTTTCCTCCATTTATTAGACAATGATATATTAAAAATATTATTCTGTTCAAGCATATACAAACTGTCTTGTGTTAGATATACTATGTCTGGACTGCAGAAATACCAAAGCTTCAGATTCTCTGTACTGCTACTGTCCTCTATTGGTCCTATAGATTTTAGTCTATTTATACCAAGCAAGACCATTGATCTATCTGTTGCTGTACTTTCAGCAAGAATTAGCTATGCCTGTCTGGATTTCGGGTCCACCAAGCAATACTCAACTTGGAGTTTGGACCTGACATCTTCAACATCCCAATATGTGCTGCTAGATGGGATGTTCCATTTATGACATTCTGGACCCAGTGATTACATCATGCAGTTAAGGGATACTAACATTTGACACTGGAGAAGAACTTTTTTTCTATTGGACATTGATGATTGAATCTTCAAGAATTTAATTATCAGCAAGGAGGTGGTTTATACTTCAGGCTAAGCGATTGGTTTATTAATCATGGTTAGATTCACCAAAATTGCTCGGTTTCATGCAACACACTAAGCACAAATCCATGGTTTATAAAACATAAGGGCTGAGTTCACATAGCAGAGAAAACTCACACAAACCATTTTATGGTTTAGTTTGCTGTGTGAACCCAATTATTGTATATTTCCTTTAATTGATAGTTACACACCAACTGACAAATGCCAAGTGGAAAACCCATAATTTTTCTGAGGAACTGTTTTTGGTCAAGCATGTTCAGAAAAAGTACTCAGATGTACCAGAAAGGGATACTCACTTGATCAAAATACTTAGAGAAGAATTCTTTGCAATCTTCATGTTTATCAACTATTTCCTATAAAGAATAAAACAAAAATTAAAAAGATGGATGGGGGAAATCTGTCCAATTTTTCAGGATGTACCAATATGTGATTTATAGAGTATAGAACAGTGATGGCGAACTTTTTAGAGACCGAGTGCCCAAAAACTGCCCCGCCCCCAGCCTGCCCCCACTCCACCCACCCACCCCCACCCTGCTCCATCCTCATTCTGCCCATTCTCCGGGCCATCCACAGCCCACCGCAGATCACCCAGGCAGCCCTGCAGCACCACGATGGCCACGCCCTCTGTTCGCGCCCTGCAGCATCATCAGCATCAGCTACAAGGCACACCCTGCCATACATCAAAAACATTTTGGAAGCAATAGAACGCAACTTCCAATATCTGCAAATAGGCATCATACTCTGCCCAGAGGCTACCATACAAAGACAAATTATGCATTGTAATGCTTGGAGATGAGAGATACTTCCAATGTAATCTACTAGATCCCCTGCATGGATTGCCCCTGTGACTGTATAGTGGAGAGAAAGCTAAGCACCAGATTACAAGAAGACAAGTGAGCAATCAGGCAAAGAGACAGAACTCATTGGTAGCCTCACATTGCAATGAACAAGGACATACATTCATTTTTGCAGTAACTAAGATTGTTGGACAAGCAGATACAAAAACAGCTAGGGAAGTGATTGAAGCCTGGGAAACAGGAGTGCTGATTTACCACCAACTTATCAAGTACTTAGGAGGAAAGGCTTAGCAGCACACAGAAACAACAGCCAATGACTTAATAGCTGGCCATCAACACCCCGATCAACAACTAAAAAGCCACATACAACCAGGCACCATATAAATACCACACAGAATAGTCCAAAACACACACTCTGCTAGAGAGAAGTTCCCTAAGGATGAGCTCCAACATGAATCCGAAAGCTTGGAAGACTAAACCTCTGATCCCAGTGACTGACCCAGATTGGATCCGGCAACATTATCTTGGGACCTGCATATTCACTTTCACTCAAGAATAGACTTTCCCTACAAGTTACTGTCAGCAACCTGTATCTCAACTTATTTATTAGATTTATAGCCAATCTTTGCTCAAGAATCCAAGGCAGTATATATACTACTCCCTCTTCCATTTTTCCCTACAACTACAATGTGTGAATTTGGGCTAGTAGTTGGCCCCAAGTTAAGCTAATATAACTTTTATTGTCATTTTCTACTGTGGGCATACTGGCACACATTAAAAATGAAATTCTGTTGCCTGCTCTCAAAAGTGTACACATGCATAAAACCCATATAAACATGCTATATACAACATATGTATATAACCAGTCAGTTTCCATGGCTAAAGATTGGCTTGAACCTGGGTCTTTGTGGTCCAAGGCCAAAATCTTAATCACTATATGACACTGACTCCCCAGTTCTAATCATGTATGTATACAATGTAAAGCCTCAGAATCTGGAAGAATCAAAAACCATCCTGCCCTAGAGACGTTATTGATTCTCCATAAATGTGTTTAAGGTCATGAGATAGCCATCTAAGTCTACAACATCATTACATTTGTGTCTCCCAACTAAACTGTTAAATTGTTAAACTGTGTGCTGTATAGAGGACATAAAAAAACTTTAGCATCACCTTAATCACTTTATTTGCCATCTGCAATTCATAGATAGCAATTGTCTCAATGATCCATACAATATCTTCAGCCTCTTAAAATTCCCCTTTCCTGAACTTTGGCAACAAATGCAGCTGATTTTCTTTTTTAGGTGAGCCTCTTAGCTTCCAAAGGCTCCCCACTCTTTGGCAGATTTTAATGTTGAAACAGATGAACAGAGACATTGACTTAAACCTCAAGGTCAAAATCACTAGGTTTAAACAGCCTCATAGCCTCTTGAAACTTGGACAGAAAGCAAGCTAGCAGCCTTTCACAGTTCTTTTAAAACTGAGATTAAATGATGCTATTCTTAATAGCTGTCTATTTATCTATTCTACCTTAGCCTCAGCTTAGTAAGAGACAGTGCATGTGTTTTGGGTCCCTGTGGCATTTAGCTAGTGAGTTCTCAAGATTTTCTTTCTTGATCAGCTATTATGGTTTAAGTCAAAAGAAATATTCACTGCACATGAGTGATGAAGGAGAGATCTTCTGTTGCCATTTCCACATTATGAAGTACTATGAGTTATATTTCCTTTGCTTTCTGCTACCCTTTAAAAGCACACAGCAAGGATGGCTCAATCACTCCTACTTTTTCTCTAATTTTTATTCTGACATTCAGGTGTCACGACTGACAATCAGAATCCATTTGTAAATTTAGCTCACTGATGGCCTCATCCCCATTCAGGTTATGTCTCTGAGAGCACTTAAGCAGAAAAGAACAAGAGATCAAAACAAAATAGTAGCTATACAGCATGGTTCCTAATCACATCTCACCTTCGAAAGGACACAGCTGGAGTCTCCACCCAATTCACTTTAAAAAGAAAGAAACCGCCATGAATGTTAGAATAATGAAGTGAGTATTGTGATTTATCTAGACTGAGATCTTCAAGCTAGCTGTTATTTTATCTTGCTTAAAAGTATATTTTAGATGTTTAAACTTTAATAAAAGTTATTATTAAAAAAACTATTACACAAAATCCACAAATCTGGAGGACATGATATTCTAAGTTTTGGCTTCTCTGTAATTTGACCTTGCTTGGAGACAGTACAATTAATAGCACCCATCTGTCTCTGACTGGAAATGGAAGACCTCCCAAGAAATTACTATCAGAGAGAAACTTTCATATATCCTCTTCTTTTCATACATATCCTAAAAGCATACTTTTTATAGTGAAATTCACTATAAGAAGTCCTTTTTTAAACTAAACATAGACAGTACATACACATTGACAAATGCCATTTGTTTTCTTTTTCTCTTTCTGTGCAGAAACCTATACAACAACATCTTTAGTGAAAAGAGAGTTTAATTTTGGCCCTCCATTTCACCAAGAGAAGGTCTTGAACAGGATTCTTAAGAGCTGCTGCTTCTTCTGCCATCTTGATGGAGACAGTACTGGAGTCAAGAGCATGAGGTAATTAATTTGTGGATTCTCTTCTGTCTTTCCTTGGACAATCATAGTAATGGCATAAGTAAGAAATTGAGAGTGCGGTATGGGAGGAAAATCAAGGAGAGACATCACCAACCTGAGGTCACATAGCAGGCTGCATGAGTGATTTTTAAGACTCACAAATGATGGAGAACTTTTAGGTTGCCCATGCAGCTGATTCAGACGAGCAGTAACAGAAGCCTGATTGGGGTAGATCAGCAAATCTTTCTGACACCCTCCTCCCAATTTTCTGGTGAAGTGAAGAAAGCTTTGGATAACCACAGTGGATTGTGTCTCAAAGGATTGTGAGTTCCCTTGTTACTTTAAACCAATTTCTCATCTTGGAAATCTTTTACTTATATAGCATCCGCATCCAGATGGCAAACCTCTATAAAATACAGAGTATTTCATACAGGCCTGAAATCTGCACCGAAAGATCTACTGGTTACCTAATTACCAACCTCAATGTGCCTGGTACTTCATAGCATGCTAAATTATGAATGTGGTGAAAAAGGAGAGAAAGGGGAACAGAACTGCACAGGGAGGCACAGAAGTTTTGTTGGTGGAATTAGAATGGGAAATCTGGGTGTTAGGATGGTCTTTGCAAACTAAGAAAGGAGCTCTTACCGCAAGCTGTGCCTTCTGGAGAAGACTCGCAAGATGAACTCCGACTCCTGATGAGGTTCCAAAGTAGAGGGAACCACCACATACATCCCAGGAGAGAGGCGGAAATCCTGAGTCACTTCCCGATTATTCACAAAGAGCGATTGACCCAAACGTGCGTTCCAAATGAAGAAAGAAGGAGGCAGCTTTTTATTGTTATCACAGAACTAAAAAAATAAAACAACAAAATAAATTAAGAGCGTTTCTTGTGATGACTGAGAATTTTTTTTTAAAAAATAGAAGGGACGTTAATGGTTTACACGTTCATGCTGCTCACAATATTGGCTCAGGCTCTGGGAACAAATATACATACCATCCTGTCCTGTATTAAAAACAGATGGTGGAAATCATTTCTAGATATTTCTAAATGAAATGCAACACTAAAAACCATACTGGAATATTTAAAAAAAAATAATACCTGCAGGGGTGGCAGATTTTCACTGGGGATGGGTCAGGTTTTCCTCCTTCTCCTGACACTTTTTGCCAAGCTACTCCCTATAACTAGAATATTAGTCAATTCAGCCTCCCCACCAATAATATTCCAAAATGCATATTGCATGTTTTAATAGAAATTAAACCTTTATGGCCAAACCAACAAATATTTGAACCATTTTACTCATCTCCCCATGTTATTCTTTCCTCAGTTTCATTTCCTTCCCTTTTGCCCTATGCTTTCTTTGGGTACAGTTTTAGGCCCTCTGAACAATCATTTCAGAACAGCTTCCAAGAGACCCTTCAAGACCTTGAGAGACAGGACTTGGAGAAAGTTGAATCTATTTGAACTGGCTAGACAGGCAGATAAATACAAGAGAAGGTGATCCATCAGATCAGGTCTGGAGCCTCTAGGTCTTTAAAGAGGGACAACTGGCATATTGAATGGCATCTAGAAGCTGAATGGCAGCTAATGCAGTTCATAAAGTATGAGTAAGATATTCACAAAGTAAGTTCACCTAACTATATCAGGATATATGCATCATCATTGCTGAAGCGGCTGCATTTGTACCACGTCTAGTTTGCATATTCTGCTTGAGCATACATCATGTCTGATGCCTGATTGCAATTGGAGCACCAGAAAGAAACCTGCCAATTATTCGATACTATGTCTATTATGGTCAGGAACATGCAAGAGACAGTTTGGTGTAGTAATTAAACTAGAAACAGAGATGTGAGTTCTAGTCCCACCTTAGGCACAAAGCCAGCTGGCTGGCCTTGGGCCAGTTACTCTCTCTCAGTCATAGGAAGGAAGCAATGGCAAACTTTTGAAAAAACTTGCCAAAAAACCCACAAGGACTTGTCCAGGCACTCTCTGAGAATCAGACACAAGTGAACAGAAGAAGAAAAAACATGCAATAATAGGGCAATTCAATTGTTTTCAAAATTGTATTTAGCTTCATTTTTGTATTACCCTGAAACCCAAGAATACACCAACACTATATTCTTTATACTGTTCCTGTTCTTGTTTTTCCATAAAAGCTCCCTTAATCTTAACCAGACTTACTTCTGTGTAAGCATGCTTAGAATTACAACTGTAGATATACTTCGAGCACTTCCACTATTATAATGTGACCATGAAGAAAAACTTGCCCTTTTATTAGGCCTTTCTATCACCAACAACTAAATAGAATACTCAGCACAGAAAGACTATCAATAATTACATTGGCTAAGAAAAATGGAGCCTCCCGGAGCCAGCCATACCTCACAATGACTCTGACATTTTACTCTCCAATGGACTTTGTTACCACAAGAGCATTTGCAGAGCAACTTTTGCACTCTCGCTCACTCTTGTTGTATTTCTCTCTTGCTAATGGAGCAATTTATCATCTGCTAAGAGGGTGGGGTTGCCCCTTAGAATGCATCATATATTAAATGCAAAGCATTTATGCTTTGGTCAATGCTGTGATTCATTGTATTTCCAATTTTAAAACTGCTCTTGGTTTTGTACTTCACTATATTAATCTTGATGTTCAATACATGCCTGAAATTACCTCTTAGCAGTCTCCAGCTCCAAGCTTCAGTGAGTTTAAATGGTAAAGTGCTGTCTCCCAATTGGTCCAAAGCACCACATGAAAGACAAATAGATTTGATTTCCCTGCTCTAACCAGATAATATAGCTAGCCACCCCCTATAGCCTTAAGAGTTCCCTATGGGAAGCAATGACAGCCTGACAGGTTTCACAGCAACACAACCTGTAGAGTTTAGCTTTTAAAGCACAAAAGCCTGGTGGGTTCACTCAGGAACAGAATATTCTCATTAAATCTGAAGTAAAATTTCAGAACATTTAGTTGTCAGAATTTGAATTTGTGTATTTCTCTCAAACCTTAATAAAATTTGAGTGCTTTTGACAAGTTGGACAATCTCTTCGGGATTTAAGTTTTGTCATGCATTAAATGTAAGCTCATTTAAGGGATACTGTAGTCAGTAAACTGGAATTAATTTAAAAAGTCTATCCAACTTGCTGCAGGTTGTTCTCTATTTTTCCATTTCCCTACCTTTATGGCCTTCAAGAAGCTGAAAACCTGGTCACAATGTATGACAAATGTAATAGTTTGGTCATTAAGTAAGGACTCTGATTGCCTTGCTCTATGATCCATTTGTTTATTTTTATTGTTATCCATGGTATTCCCAAGAGTCTCTTCTATCACCAAACTTCAAAAATGTCATTGCTCTTTCTATTTGCATCTTCAAAGTTCAATTTTCCTTAATTCCACAGAATACCACAGGAAAAAATGTTGTCTGGACAATTTGATTCTTTTTAGTTAGTGACTTGTCACTGTATCTTTTCCATGCCCTTCATTGCTGTCCTACTAAGTGCTGGTTTGCAGCATACTTCATGATTACTGATTCCCTTATTATTGATGGTCAATCCTACATCATCTCACATGATCTAGAGTCATGTATGAATGACTCTATAAATATATATAAATAAAATAAGGCAAAAATGTAGAGGAAATAGGCAGTGACTTTGAAGGACAGAAGAAAGAGCAGCAACAAAGGCAACAGTCAGATAAGAGGGTGGAGCCTGGACCAAGAAATTAGTTAAACATCTCAAGCAGGCTCTCCCTAGCACACACTAAAGTAAAGTGAAGGAGAGGGAAGCACAATCAGATCTGCAAGATTTTGTTACTATGGCTGTTACAATAATGTATGGCAACAAACATATGGCAACAGTTTTTTTAGTCTGGTCTACCATTGTTAGGCTGTCATCAATCTTAATCTTTATTCCAATGGAATACACTCATTAGAGGATTTCATATGACACCTATTTGTAGTCTTTTCATTGCTAGATGGAAATATAATATACCCATGGATTTTAGTTACTTACTAGGCAATTCATAACCCATTGGGTCATCATTTCAGAGATATTTCCTTGCCTAAATAGACAAACAGAATGACCATAGTCAGGCCAAAAACAGTGGAAATGGGAATGATCTTTGACTTCCTGCTGACTTATTCATTGACTTTCCTTCCTGCCAGGTAGCTGGTAGAGAGTGTTAGAAATTATTATATGACCACAGCTGACCATGACAATGCAGAGGCACTAAACCACAACTCTGACAAATTTCAGTCCCATGGGTTCCATATTTGTGATGCATTCTTTAAGCTAGTCCATCTGAAATATATTGATTCAATGATTCACTGTTTCACCCAACGGAAGGTTACAAATAGACAAGGAGAGTTTCAGTAATACATAGATTTGTTTTATGGATTTCATCTTGGCACTAATGCACTCCCTTTTTTATGTTTACAAACTAGTCTCAGGCTACCTTAGTAATAGTTTTATACCATTTATGACTTGATTTGATGCTGATTTCGTTAGCTTTATGTTGATTATGTTATTCTACTTGTATTGTTCTAAACAACAAAGATTTTGCTTCCTCAACACTCTTAGGCTTATTTTGTAGATTTTGGGCTGCTAATCATGGAAATAACCTGTGATTTAACCTATCACATGCTGTTTTATAGAAGTCTTCTTACACAATGGCAATGAACACCATTCAGTATCAGTTAGGTATGCTGCATACATGAAAGAAACATACAAAAACATGGAACTGGTGTTGAAGCACACCCAGTACGCCAAATACAACTGGAATATCTGTGCATATCTAAAAGTTATACCCAGTGCAGCTTGGGTATAACTAAGTACTGTTTTACATACGTGAATGGGATAGCTGTATACGGGAGTTGCATTGTATTAAAAAGAAGTGGCCGCTTTGAAAGAATTTGGTTCCAGGACAGAAAAACATGGTACATGTTTCATGTTGCCCAATAAAATATATTTTTGTCTCTATTTCACATAAAACTTAAACTAATGAAAAATTTTGTGAGAGCGATGAACAAGGAAACTGAAGGTTTTCATTATTTAAAGACAGATGTTTCCAAGAATAACTCATGCCAAGATTAAGGAAGGCATTTTTGTTGGTCCACAAATCAGATACATTATCAATGACAGGTGCTTCGAAGATCTGCTTGTGAAGTCAGACAAAAACACCTAGCAAGCATTCAAGAATGCTGAGAATTTTCTTGGCAACTACAGAGTACCAAACTGCATTTAGCTGGTTGACAAACTTCTTACAGCATACAAATCCATGAAGTGCAACACATCACCAAAGATTCATTTTCTGCATTCATACTTGGATTTTTTTTCCCCTGAAAATCTAATTGCAATCAGTGACAGGCATGGTGAAAGGTTTTGCCAGCATATTGCCACAATGGGAAAACAGTATCAGGGCAACTGGATTCTATCAGTGCTGGATAACTATTCTTGCACATTGCAGTGAGATGCATCAGACACTGAGTACAAACAAAAATCAGCAGCAAAACACTTTTAGTCCTCCTGAACTCATGCAGTATGTCAGAAACATAATGCAATTAAATACATTCTAGTTATTAAAAGTTAGTTTCATATTTCTCAAGATTCTTGTGTGCTATTGTCATTCTGAAATTATAATTCTATTCTGTTTGAAGGCGTCTATCATAATTACCAAACAGAAAGCAAAACATTTGGGGAAAACAAATCTTGTCCAGTGTATTGATTTAAAACATACAACTGTCCAGAACATGTTATTCATTCGTGAATCATTAGCCTGGATCTATACAAGTAATCCTCAATTTATGATCACTCACTTAGTGACTGTTCAATGTTATGACAGATACACACACACGGAGGCTACTTATGTCCCAGTTTTGAAATTAAAGTCATTGCAGTGCCCCTGCAGTCATTTGCCCATACAACCAACTGTAGGGATGTTGTAGTGCCCCCTCCCAGTTATCTCTTCCTGCCCCACTGGGTCTTCACAAGCCTTGGGCCAGCTACCCCCTTTGGGTCCCTGTGGGACTTGGGCTGCTAAATAGAGGTGCTGTGCTCACACTCTCACATATGCTGAACATCCTTTTCCAAACCATTTTCAAAAGCACGTGTAGCCACATGAAAATGGACTTGAATTGTAAATGAAAATGTGTGCACATTTACATTAATGCTTGGATTTGTAAAACAAATAGGTTGGGAAAAAATACAGACATTATAAATTTGGTTATAATCTGAATGTGGTTCAGATTAGTTTTTGATAGTATCTAAAAATAATATTAGGGGAAAGTGGAGCTAAAAGAATTCTTGAACAAAAATGAAAACATGAAAAAAATATTAAGATATTAGATTTCAACTCTCCCAGAATTCACCAAACTACAGGGACTTCACTAAGAATCCAGAGAGATAGAAATCAAATGTTAGAGAATCTTCAGGTTTGAAAAAGCTGTTCTACTGAACAGTAGCATCTAATCTCTTCTTGAAAGCAGCACTTTCCCATCCCAAAATACATTTATTAAATTTGAAAAACTCAACATATTTGAGATGAAGTATCTCTAAACTATTATTTAAGGCTGGCTATATGCAGTGGAGAAAAATGCTTATATCGATTTAGTGGCATCTACAAGTAATTTCCACAAATCAGCCAAAAAGTTGGTTGAATGTCTCCCAGGAATATATAATTATTAGAGGCAGAAGCGAAAAGAAAAGAAAGGAGAAAAATGTAATAAAATCATTTCTCACTCAACCTTGCCTACTGCTTCTGGGCATATCCCAGGAACATTGCCATTAATCCTTAATTAAGCCATAAAAGTGCATTATCTTGAAATGTATTCAATCACTTTGGCATTAACAGTCATTTTTTTTCTAATTTCCTTAAGAAGCTTATCTAAAATAAGAACAAGGAGTACTTGAATGCCATATCCAAACACTCACATTGGACAGTGTTCAGATCTGGAAAAGCCAAAAAAATGATCAAGATTGTGAACAAGTTCAATAATAATTTCTAGCAAACAAATTATTAAGATTTCAATCTGAATATTTCAGCTCTTGAAAGCAATATATTTCAACATTTTCACATAAAGACCTATAAGTATTTTATGATATATGATACTTAAAGTAAATCCATTGCAATCACTGAGACATGTTCTTCATTACTAATTTAAGTATATTGCATTTCAGACTGTCTACTTTCAACATCATGTCTCCAACATTCAGGCTTTGAATAAATGAAAATCATATTCACAGCAGAAAGTCAGTTTTGCTGCACTCATTGAGGTTAGCTGCACAATTTCTACTTAATCTTAATTCAGTAAGAGAGCAGGGGAAAGTAATTTATACAACTATGATTGTATAACTATGCCCCCCCCCTCAAAAAAAGATGAAAAGTTTCTACATACCTCCTGGTCCACCTAGAAGGAAGAGAAAGGACATGTGTCAACAAGTACGCATCAAGACATTTAAAAATGAAAATTGTTAAGTGGTGGAACCAGTCAGAACATGAAAGCACTAAACTCAACAACCAGAATCTCTACCATTGTTGATTAAATTTTTGCAGGGAGGATTGTGCAGGCCTACTTTGCCTTTAAAACTTTTTCTACCTTTTTTAAAGTATATGTCAATGCTGCTAACATCGGATGTTCTTGCTTGACAATATATGAAGATGCAGACATTTTTTATTTAATCTGTGTATTACTTTTAGAGTTAAAATTAGATGGTGCTGGAAGGGAGGGGGGAAGAATGTGCTTGGGGACTAGTTAGCCATAACAATATCTCAGTAGAGTATTCTTCAAGGTTAGTTGTAATAAGAGAAGATAACGGGAGGGAAAGTTCACACTTCAAACTAATTAGAGAATGTGATTAATGACTATTAAATGAAGGAGTGAGTTATGCTTTGTTACTGTGAGTCTGGAGGAGAAGAATTCAGATTTTGGGTTCTCTATGTACTTGCCGAAGCTATGTTGCAAATTAAAGATTCTTTAAGGTAAACAATGCCTCAAAGTTCTTTGAAGAGCTTCTTCCTCCGGAACCATGACAATATACAAGAAATTACACTGAATATAGTAGAAAATGTTGGTGTGTTTCTAAAGGAATTATCGAATCAGGAATGGTTTTGATTGCTATGCAAAATGTGGGTGTAGGATCTTATCTATATTTTCCTTACATCAGGGGTTCTCAATCTTGGCAACTTTAAGACTTGTGGACTTCAACTCCCAGAATTCCTCAGCCAGCTTTGCTGGCTGAGGAATTCTGGGAGTTGAAGTCCACAAGTCTTAAAGTTGCCAAGGTTAAGAACCCTTGCCTTACATGATATTCTTTCTCCTTTTCTCTGCCTCTAATTGATAATCTCTGTTCATCTTGATTTAATAACAATTTCTCTAAGGCTAAATATTTTTAACATGTTATTACAAGTTCTAACGACAACAAGAAAATATAAATACAAACTAGAAAGCAAAAGAATAAAAGATTCAAACAAAGAAAAAAACATGACTAAATATTCTGTTCCATCTTGGTTGGTTAAGATCACGGTCCCATACTGGAAAAGAAGTTGATGATTAAAGTATTTGCTTGGCAAAGCTAAGGAGCTTCCTTCTCTTCATCTTGAGCAATTCAAACCCACATTTAAACACAATTCTCTTTACCTTATAGAGTGATAAGCCTATGTGCAAATGAGGGACTCGATTCCGATGTTTGCCACTGTGTTTTTGGATAAGAGACACCAGCACACTGCAGGAGTATAAAGATCTTTTGCTTCCATTGCCTTGCAAAACTTTCAACAAGTATTGGGGATTTGTCCAAAATGAGCCTGAGAGAAGAAAGGGCAAAAATTCCAGCCTCAGTCCCCAGAATGTCATTCTGTACCTAGTTGTGAAATTAACATGAAGAGACTGCTAACAGAAAAAAAAAATCCACAAAAATGGAATAGAGCTAACATTAAGAAAAATGTCACATAGACTATAAACTGTTTTATTGATCTAGCTGGTCTGGTTTAAAATAAGCAAGCAAGAAAAATATCTTCCAAGGTAAGAGTGTATACATTAAAAGAACTAAATGTCTTCCTTAGCAGTTATATAGATCTCTATATAGTTATATAGAGAATGTTATCCATCTGGTACTCCCAAAATATTTTGCACTGCAACTCCCATTTGCCTTAACGAACACAACCAAATCATGAATAAAAGAAGCTGCAGGCCAAAATGCTTGGAAGGATCAAAACACTTTGAGGAAGACTGTGGCTATTTCCATATGGCTTCATTTATACTTTCCAATTGTTCTAAATCCTTTTTGAAGCTGGCTCTTTGATCATCTTCCTCACTACAGACATTGGAACACACAATGAACAGTGAATACTATGATACCTTTAGCTTATTAATAGGAGAATGCGTATACTATTACCCTATCAATGCCCTCCACCATCTACTCTAGGTCCTACAACAACACGTGAAACATACAACTGATATAAAAAAAGAAATTAAATAATTGTTACCTTTCCTACAAATTCATATTTTTAGAAAATAGTGTGTAGCAATTTTTATCTTCTGGACTGGCTCCAGGATTGGGAATGAGGGAGGGGACATTTTATAATGCTTCTCTTTGTTCCTTCAGGGCTGGTTTTAGTTGGTATTAGATAGAAGAGATTGATCACTCCCGGTTCTCAACTCCTCCTTTACGGGTTGCCACAAAGATTGATTCTCTCCCACTCTTATTCAACAAGTATGTGAAACTGCTAGATAAGTTTATCCAGGACTTTGGAGTTTTGTACCATCCATATGTGATGATACCCAATTAGATCCTTCAGCCCCAGGCCATCTTGGCCCAGCACCTTGAGTCTGAGTGGATCTAGATGTGATGGAAGACTTTGATTTACTCTTACCAAGACTGCGTATCTATAGTTATTGGGGCCACTTAATTTAGGGAAATATTCTATTTTTGGCTTTGGAGGGGATTGCATGTCCCCATTCAAAAGTAGTGCCCAACTTGGGGCTTTCATGGATTTACATGTTTGATGGACATGTGGCAACTATGATGTGGAAATTGCACCCTTTTCTCAGATGGGAAGGTATTCAGACAGACATTCATGCCCTAAACACAGCTTGAATATTACATTGGAGACTGCCACTGAATACCACTCAGAAATTTCAATTGGTCTAGAATGCAATGGCATTTCAGCAATGGGCATGCCTTGCTGTGTGTATGTGACATCTGTTCTCTGCAAGCTACACTAGGTGTGACTCAAAGTACTGGCTATGATGTGTAAAGCCTTATACAGCATAAACCTTGGTTATTTGAATGAAATTCAATGGTGAAAAAAGCAAGGTTCTACATTTAGGCAAGAAAAACCAAATGCACAAGTACAGCATAGGTGGCACCATGCTCAATAGTAGTAACTGTGAGAGGGACCTCGGAGTCCTAGTAGACAATCACTTAAATATGAGCCAGCAGTGTGCTGCAGCTGCCAAAAAGGCCAACACAGTGCTAGGCTGCATTAGCAGAGGGATAGAATCAAGATCACGTGAAGTATTAATACCACTCTTCAATGCCTTGGTAAGGCCACACTTGGAATACTGCATCCAGTTTTGGTCACCACGATGTAAAAAAGATGTTGAGACTCTAGAAAGAGTAAAGAGAAGAGCAACAAAGATGATTAGGGGACTGGAGGCTAAAACATATAAGGAACGGTTGCGAGAATTGGGTATGTCTAGTTTAACGAAGAGAAGGACAAGGGGGACATGATAGCAGTATTCCAATATCTCAGGGGCTGCCATAAAGAAGAGGGAAGTAAGCTATTTTCCAAAGCACCTGAAGGCAGGACAAGAAGCAACGGGTGGAAACTCATCAAGGAGAGAAGCAACCTAGAACTAAGGAGAAACTTCCTGACATTGAGAACAATTAATCAGTGGAACAGCTTGCCTCCAGAAGCAGTAAATGCTCCAACACTGGAAGTTTTTAAGAAGAGCCTGGACAGCCATTTGTCCGAAATGGTGTAGGGTTTCCTGCCCGAGCAGGGGGTTGGACTAGATGACCTCCAAGGTCCCTTCCAACTTTACTATTATTATTATTATTATTATTTGAGATGGCATCTGTCCAGATAATTCAAGATGACAAGCTTGACACATTTCGAGTTAAGCCATGCCATGTATCAGCACCCAAGAAGTGCTCCTTCTCTGCCACAGTGGTTGTTCTCTGGCATAAAGTTCCCACTGAGGCTCAGATGGCTCCAATCCTGTTGATGTTCTGGAGGCCATAAAGACCTGCTTGTTCTCCCAGACTGTGGGATTCGGTGGCTAGAGCCCCCTCTGCTGGATTGTTTATTGCTTCTTATTAGTGCATATTGTTTTTATATTGTCTGGGGTATTGTGGTTTGCCCAAAGTCGTTTGGAGTAAAATGGCATCAAACTGAGTAATAACAACAATACCCATCAAGATAAAACAGAATTGGGTTTGGAGTCACTGGTTTTGGAACAACAAACGCATAAAGTAGTTGCTTTGCCATCCCACACCGAAAGACCAAGAAATAACCTGGCACTTTGTGTTTTTTCCTCTGCTTAAGAGGAGGAGGAGGAAATAATGAAAACTCTTGTCAGCTTCACCCAGTTCCTTTGTCCTGGTTACTGTGGAGGTTAAATATGTATACTTGGAATATTCTGCAGAATCCATAATAGAATAAAGTGATTTGGGGCTACATTGGGATGGTTGAGTAATTGCAGTAAAAGAGAACCTGTGGAGTTTTCAAGCCACCTTCCCCTTTAAGAGACTCCAAACAAATTATAATTAGTCCTCACTTAGCAACCACTCATTTGAAGTTACAATTGAAGGCACTGAATGAGGAGGACTTTGTACATCTCATCCTCAAAGTTGCAGTTATTGCAGTGTCCCTGAGGTCATGTGATTTCCACAGGTGAACTTCTCTGCCCACTTCCCACAAGAAAAGTAAATAGGAAAGTGGGCAGGAAGTAAAAAATCCTGGTCACTTGCTTAGTGAGGTCCTGCGATCCTTGCTTAACAATCACAACAGGGACTGCCAGGATTGCTGTTGCTAAGCAATGCAGTCACATGACATCATACTTTATGACCCCCATCACTTAGCAATGGACATTGTGGTCCCAATCACCATTGTTCAGCATAGGCTATCTGCAATACTTCTGAAGGCAGTTTATATTCTTATCAGTTCCTGCTTGTGGGGAAATTGCCCACCAAGTCTGCAAAGGGAAAAATTCACTTTTTTGCAATTTCACATATAAGCTGATGCGCATGCTGAAGCAGATCGTTATCCAACAGAAATAATTTAAGAAGAATTCTTCAGCTAGAGTTAACTCAGCATTTTGATATCAGAGCATTCACTATTATATGTTTGTCTTCAAGTTGCTCTATAGACATTATTAAAAGAGAACAGATGCACAGCTCCTTAAACCCAGGCATTATTTTCCAAACCTCGTCTCCCCAGGAAGTCTCACCTCTGAAGTTCTTCAATCTGCCACCTGCTGTGCTTCCTTTGATCCATTTGCCAAACTGCATGGAGCATGTCCACTTCTTCCCATCTTCCTGACTCATGAGATCTGGAGTTAATTTACAGATCACCAGATCCATAAAATGAATTTTCAAGTCTTCCAGTGACATCCTATGATTAAAATTTAAAAAAAAAAACTCCTTGTTTTATGAGTACACTGGTAAACCAGGAGCAGGGCTTTGATTATGTGGCATAGCCCACAACCTACTTTTTTTTTTAATCTCCCCCTATCATCTTGCCTAATTAGCATTGATAAAGAGGATGGGTATCACCAAAGGAGAAGATAAAAGAAAATGCAGATTTGTGTAAAATGCCTGACATATTGTTAGTGTTAAAACATGACTATGAGTGCAGGAGAGAAAAGGCAAGAGCAAAGAAAAATTACTATAACATTAAAATCTATGTTGATATTGCCATCTAGTGGTAAAATGCTATAATATGAAAACATGGAATAAATAACTTTCTGACTCTGTAGTTATGGAATGTGTGTGTGCATTTGCGCATGTTTGTGAAACCGTTGTGCATATAAAATGTTTGTGTGAAATGTATGCATGTGATTGTGTATGTAATGACAAGTATGAATGTATGTGGAAACGTGACAAACTTTGGGTTTTCACAAATGGCCCTTTTTAAACCAAACATAAACTATTTGCAAGAATTTCATTGGTCGGAATAAGATGTGTCTGATTTTATAATAGATTTTAGGTTCTTATATTTCAATGGTATTCTGTCTGTCTTTAATTTTTGTTTTTTACTATTATTATTGTTTTGAATGCTTTTGTTTGTGGTGCTGGTCTGTGGCCGTAATAAAGATTGATTAATTGATTTCAATGATAATGTGTTGATACGTCTTAGAGTATGATTTAGGCAATCCGCAAAGGTCTACACCATATAGGAAGAGGTCCTCACTAGTGCTGTAACAAAAACAGGAATGCAGCCAAGTCAAGCAGGCCTTTGAGGCCTCTGCAACATAATACAGAACTGTTCATTTTCTTTTGAGACACAGAAAGCAATGTATTGTAGCAAGCAGTCCGTATTATAGACATGTCTATCTCAAATAAAAATTGATTAAGACAACATCTATTAGGCCTAGACCATGAAGCTGCTTGGTTTCAAGTATTAAAAGCAAGACAGTCTGTTTAGATTCTGCAGTCTGTTTCTACACTCAACATGAAGAGTCAGAGTTGACTACTGAACCTCACAAACCAATTAGAGGGAGCCAATTTACCTTAACTATCCACTTTGGTTTTATACATAAACTATACATGCACAGAAGACCACTAAAGGCCAGAAACCTGAAGGACAAAAACTGAAGAAGCATAGCTGCTTGAGTAAGTGAAAATGCAAAGCAGCATGGATCTCCTTTCATAAGAAGAGATTATCAAATTGAAGTGATCCATCAAATCTCATTTCATCTCAACCAAACTCATGCTCTATATAGGAAATGCACAATAACTGTAACTGATCCACTACCTAGTCCACTACTTTCTGAGACAACTATACCAACTTTTATAGTTGGGAAGTTCTTCTAGTATTTAATGAGAAATCTGTTTCTCTGCAATTCCTTACCACTAACTATAAACCTGCATCCTGGAATAATGGAAAGCGAGTTAGCTTCATCTTTTGCATGATGCTCTTTCACCAAGATAGCTGCAATATCTCACCTTAATGCGTTCTTTTGCAAACTAAACACATCTACTCTCCGACATTATCAAAATCCCTACTTTATTATTGGTCACTAAGTATTCTTTACTACTACTAATAATAATGATAAAGTTGGAAGGTACCTTGGAGGTCATCTAGTCCAACCCCCTGCTCAGGCAGGAAACCCTATACCATTTTGGACAAATGGCTGTCCAGTTTCTTCTTTAAAACTTCCAGTGTTGGAACATTCATCGTTTCTGGAGGCAGGTTGTTCCATTGGTTAATTGTTCTAACTGTCAGGAAGTTTCTCCTTAGTTCTAGGTTGCTTCTCTCTTTGCTTAGTTTCCACCCGTTGCTTCTTGTCCTGCCTTCAGGCGCTTTGGAAAATAGCTTGACTCCCTCTTCTTTGTGGCAGCCCCTGAGATATTGGAACACAGCTATCATGTCCCCCCTCGTCCTTCTCTTTGTTAAATTAGACATACCCAATTCCAGCAACCGTTCCTTATATGTTTTAGCCTCCAGTCCCCTGATCATCTTTGTTGCTCTTATCTGTACTCTTTCTAGAGTCTCAACATCTTTTTTACATCGTGGTGACCAAAACTGGATGCAGTATTCCAAGTGTGGCCTTACCAAGGCATTGTAAAGTGATATTAATACTTCACGTGATCTTGATTCTATCCCTCTGTTAATGCAGCCTAGCACTGTGTTGGCTTTTTTGGCCGCTGCAGCACACTGCTGGCTCATATTTAAATGATTGTCCACTAGGACTCCGAGATCCCTCTCACAGTTACTACTATTGAGCAAGGTACCCCTAAATACTATACCTGTGCATTTGGTTTTTCTTGCCTAAATGTAGAACCTTACTTTTTTCACCATTGAATTTCATTTTGTTAGATAGCGCCCAGTATTCAAGTCTGTCCAGATCCTCCTGTATCCTAATCCTGTCTTCTGGAGTATTGGCTATTCCTGCCAGTTTGGTGTCATCTGCAAATTTGATGAGTTCCCCATCTATCCCCTCATCCATTGATGAAGATGTTGAAGAGCACTGGGCCCAGAACAGAGCCCTGGGGCACCCCACTACACACTTGTAGATGCAATTCCATTGAGGACCACACGCTGAGTACGGCCGGTCAGCAAGCTATGGATCCATCTGGTGGTGATGCTGTCTAACACGCATTTTTCTATCTTATCAAGTAGTAGGTTGTGGTCTACTTTGTCAAATGCCTTACTGAAGTCTAAGTAAATTATATCCACAGCATTCCTCTGGTCCACTAATTTTGTCACTTGGTCAAAGAATGCAATAAGATTTGTCTGACATGATCTGTTTTTGACAAACCCATGTTGGCTTTTAGTAACGACTTTGTTTGCCTGTAGGTGTTCGCTGATTCGTTGTTTGATTATCTTTTCCAGAATCTTCCCAGGTATTGAGGTCAGGCTGATAGGTCTGTAATTTCCTGGGTCCCTCTTTTCCCCTTTTTTGAAGATGGGAACTACATCAGCTCTTTTCCAGTCCTCTGGTAGTTCCCCAGTGCTCCAGGATCTTTGAAAAATATAGTTCAGTGGTTCTGAGATCACATCTGTCAGTTCCTTGAGAACTTTGGAGTGTAATCCATCTGGTCCTGGTGATTTGAACTCGTCTAGGCTGGACAGGTGTTCACTTACCATTTTCTTGCCTATCTTAACTTGTATTTCTATTTTGTTTTTTATGGCACTATTTTTGATAGGTTGGTCTGTTTTTTCCCTTTGTGTAAAGACAGATGCAAAAAAAGAATTAAATAGTTCTGCTTTCTTCCTGTTGCTTGTCACCTTCTTGCCACTTTCACCCACTAATGGATCAATCATTTCCTTCACTTTTTTCTTGTTCTTCACATGTTGAAAGAAGCTTTTTTGTTATTTTTGACTTTGGTTGCAAGCCTTAGTTCATTTTGAGCCTTAGCTTTCCTCACTTCGTCTTTGCAGCCTCGGGCTATTTGCTGATATTCTGACTTAGTTATGTGTCCCTCTTTCCACTTTCTATACTTGTCCTTTTTATCTTTCAATTGATCAGAGAGTTCTTTATGCAGCCATGCTGGTTTCTTTTGAGAGTTGTTATTTTTCCTCTTTGTTGGTATTGTGCTAGACTGAACCTTTATTATCTCACTTTTCAAAATTTCCCAAACCTCTTGAGTTGTTTTCCCCTGAAGGATTCTCATCCATGGAATCCTTCCCAAACCCTCTTTAAGTTTATTGAAATTAGCTCTCTTGAAGTAGAAGACTTTAGTTTGACTGTGTTCTATTGCTTGTGCTTCCATAATGTTGAATTCCAATATTGCATGATCACTTCCTCCCAAGGTTCCTATGGCTTCAACTCCTTCTATCATTTCATCTCTGTTAGTGAGGATTAGATCCAATATGGCTAATCCCCTAGTTCCCTTCTCTACTTTTTGGGAGACAAAGTTGTCTGCTAGGTTTGTCAGGAATCTGTTTGATCTTCCACTTGGTGCAGAGTTTGTCTCCCAGTTGATGTCAAGGTAGTTAAAGTCCCCCATTACTATTGTGATGTGCTTCCTACATACCTTAGTTAGCTGACTAGCAAAAAGTTCATCTATTTCCTGTGTTTGGTTGGGTGGCCTATAGTATACACCTATGGCAATGTCATTCCCCCCCCCATTTATATTGACCCATATGCATTACTGAACTAAGTATTCTTTATTCAGGAGTCTCTTATTAGCTCTCAGGACAAATGAGAGTTACAATGGGTGTGCTTCTAACAATTCTCCTCTACAAACTTTGGAGACAAATATTCATATTCATTCTGACTACTCAAAATCTGATACATACTCCCCAAATATCTCATTATTATTATTTTTATTTGTTGCCTGGTTGATGTTTTAACCCAGTAGTTACACACTAGCTCTATAGCTATATATTGAATATTAGAACCTGATATATTCTTCTGGCACATAATTTATTTTACTACTTTTGATTGCTAGAACCTAGGGCTAGCCTGGATTGGGTAAACCTACTGTGGTTGTGCAAAGCAGTTCTGCTGGAAGGTGATTTGTGTGAAGCACATCACTGAAGAAAGTATATGATATTGACCCCATAAGAGATGGGGAAATAGGCCTGCAGTCTGATACCCATTCCCTTTTTCATCTTTCCCTGCTTCAGCCCTACCATTTCTATTTAGAGGCATGATCTTAAATGAAGAAAATTGTTCAAAATAGTACTGAGCAAGAGCATCTGGGAAAGAAATAGATTGAAAGACACGGCCACTTATTATTTCATGAAAGTACCAGAATTCTCCATCATCAGAATTTCTTCGTAGCAAAATCTTCTCTTTGGGGCTGAGCAGCTCCCATTTTCCAGAGCTAAAGTAAAGTGAAAAAAAGATGATTGTAAAACAGAGCTCACTCAGCTTTGATGCACTAAGAATCATAGGTTCAGTGAAGTGTTGAACTCTCAGTCAACAGGTTCAGTTTAGAAAGAGCTTCTGCAGAACACAGCTATCTACGTACACCCAAAATTTACCTATTCTCATTTCTCCAGTCCTAAATTAATGCAGCATGTTTATTTTCCTGATATATAATGTTTAGTTGGAAAATTGCATTGCAAAATTGAATTTTCAGATAATACCTGAAATTTGATTGATTCATTACTGGTAGCCCCCACTTACTGATGGTCAATGGGACCAGAAACTCTGTTACTAAATAATGTGTTGTAAATGCCAATTTACAACAGCAATTCTGTCAGTCCCAGTTGCTCTTGTTAGGCAAATCTTTCATGGCTACAATGGTAATGTGATTGACATTTGTGATCTGCTGCCAACTTCCCCATTAACTTTCTTGTTAGAAGCCAGCAATGAAGGTCACAAATAATGATCATGTGACCCTGGAACACTGTGATATCATAATTGTGAGCCAATCACTGACCAACTGAATCTCAATCACATGGATCACAGGGACACCACAACAGCCACAACTATGATGACTCATTCAGCACTTCATTCAGTTCCTGAATGAGTGGATGTTAAACAAAGACTATCTGTAATTTAAAAGGGCAAAATACATAAATACTTATTAAATTCAATGTTTTCTTCTCTTTTTTATCCTGGTTAATCCTCAAAATGTTTTTTCATATAAAGAGCTCCACTACAGGAGCCCTGACTTGCTATGTAAATTTACTTTCTACAAATTCCTCACATATATTATTGTTAATATACAGGTTCATTTTTATTTAATTAGTGCGTTCACATTCTGTTAAACTAGAGTTAAATTTATTGATTTGCTATTATTGATTCTATATCTTTAAATCAACAAATAAATAGTACCACAATTAAAAATCAGTGCTATCAAGGAAAGCTTTTTCAAAACTTGAGCAGAAAAATATTCACTTCCTATGTGTTGAGTCCGTGGCGGGAAAACAGACACGAGAAGCAGCTGGAGTTCTCAGTTTCATTTATTCAGCGTTCAGCTTACAGGAAGATGGCTTCAGCCTCGCCCAAACGCCTTGCAGCCTCTTATATAGGCAACTCCCGGGTAAAAGGGTTACTTTTCCCGCGCCAGCACCCGCGCATGCGCACGGCGCTGGCGACAGCCTGTCTGGTCCCGGGCAGCTTTGCACCTGCCCGGGACTGCCTGCAAACGCCCGAGCCGTTTGCAAGGCTCGGGACATAACACTATGCATTTTCTCAGTCCCCGTTATAACTGCTTATAGAAGTTGCTGATATTCTCACTTTTTATTGACATGTTTAAAAGTCTCCAGTTAAATTGGAGTTCCTAGTAAACAAATAGCAGTGCTAAGATTTTAATCTGTCTTGGGTGAAAGTTATAAAGTTTCTTTTTCGTACCACCATCTTTTATTTTCTGGTCTTTGGTTTTATGTGTTTAACATTCACCCACATTCAGTTCCACTAGCACTGTCTGGTCTTTCAGAGTAGCTCAAAGTGTTGTGTTCTAACTGATGAACTTGTCTGTGTTAATCTCTGCCTGCAGGTGGTATTGAGACTGCATCCATCTGAAGTGTCACATCTTTTTGCTGTAAGGACTCACCTGTCACTCCAATCCCCTTGCCACTCAACTTTTCCCCAGGGATTTCTTAGCCTTACTAAATTTTCAGGTCCATGTTTGCATGTCACCTTTGGGAAACAATAACAGATTGCTACAGTAAGAATTATTCTTCAACTTTCCATTCCTTTGAGTAACTATAACTTTCTAAGTAAGATACAAGATACCAGTATGGGTCTAGTAAATACTGAGTAGCTTGATCCCTAAATACTTCTAAGGGCATCCAGGTTCCATAAGTCCAATAACACATTCTGCCAGGATTTCATCCATCAGTAAAATACTTTGCCATTTATCAAAAGAAGCCAAATGGACTGGAGATGTGCTAGAGAACTGAGAAGAAGGCTATAACTCCTACTATAAACAGGATAATCTGTACTAGAAGGGACACCCTGTCTAAAATACAAAGATAAAGAAACATACAGAGAGCTATGAAGGATCTGAAGTTGTCCATCAACATTCAATATCTGAACTGCAGACTGCACACAGAAATAATCTAATTCTAGTCTTCTTTACCACAGTGAGATGTATTTGTAGTATTCATTATTCAACATACTGAATCAGCAACTAACCACATGGGCTGCGTTCATATACCCTTCTAGGTTAAACTGTGGTTGAGTGGCTTCCATTCAATATGCAAAGGGTAAACTAGATATAGTACCAGAGCTCAGTATTTTAGTTATATGATTTGTGAAAGAAAATACTAGACCCCCTCCATTTCCCATTGTCCTCATTTTAGCAAGGTAAAACTTGTTCAGCTTAAAAAAGATCCACTACACTCTTCACTGAAGCTTAGGAAAAGTCAAAACAAAAAGTTCTGACACCAACCATCTCAACATGGCCTTGCCAATTACAGTGTTCCTTGGCATACAAAAAATGTTAAATTTGGCCTTCAGGCACCAAAAGCTTGTCTAGTCCTGGGTTATGGTAAGTTAAACAACAACAGATAACCAGAAATAAAAAATGAAAGCCAGAAAATCAAATAGTCAGGTGTGAGTCAATAAAAGTATGCCATATTTTGAAAATGATGAACTGCTGGCTTCATCCATTGCTTAAAAATGCTAAACAGAGAGCTTATTTCTAAATTTCTTCCTTGTTATGTTAAGATAGAAGGTAAGAATATAAGCCCATTAAGGAAACCATGTTTGGAATGATCAAAGCAAGTTTGCATTTACCTTTCGAATGCCAGTCACAGCATAGGCATGACTAGCCACTAAGCCATTCGCTAGGACCTTTGTTGGCTGTAGGAAAAACAAAATCAGTTTATTTAACCATGCTATGAACTATTTTCTTCATGCTTAGTGGAACCAATACAACCAAGAAAAAACAATTGGCAGTTGGTTCATTGGGAATGCTTGAACAGCTTGAGCTAAGCTCCTCACTAAACTTTCTGCAAGCTATTGTGAAGTTACGGGGTTGATTCAGCTGCTGGAATAAAAAAAATGTTCAGCTTAGAAAAAGAAAATTGCTGAGGTGGGGCATAAATCGAGCTTTAAAAGAACAGTGTGGAAAAAGAGAATAGCCGCAATATCTTTTTTCTCCATATGTGAAAAATCAAAATCTAATCGCTAGGCTTCATTTTTAAATAAATTATGCATTTGTATAGAATATGGTGCAATTCTATATTAATCTTTCCAAAATCATTCTCAGACAGATCATGCTACAGAAGAGATAGTCTTAAATGACAAATAATTTAAGTATTCATTAATGCAATTGTTTTAGGCATTTTAAATAAAATAAAATAAAGTTCTTACTAAGTGATTCATATTAACCTTATTCCTTTTTTTATATTATTTTTTAAGGGGCATTTGCTCTCTTGAAAGAAGGCACTCAAAAACTTTCTTCTTCTTTATTAGAACAGAGGTCCCCAACCTTTTGGGCACCAGGGACTGGTGCCATGAAGAAAGGTTTTTCTGTGGACCGAAAGGGGTGTGGTTTTGAATACTACCTGCATCCCGAGGATGGAGTTTCCTTGTTTGTGTGGCCTGCTTGCTGGCATGCTGCAGACCGGTGCTGATCCACGGACTGGGGGTTGGGGACCCCTGTATTAGAATGATCCATTTTATCACATAATTCTATTTGTTGGGCAGTTAATAGGGGGAAATGTCTTGCTTTCTTCAATAAATGACATACAGGGAACTGTGAGACCAAAATTCTTAATAATAATGTGAGAGAAAGGAAATGAAGGTCTTACCCCTGCATCAGTCTGGCACCCCATGAGCGATCTGCTGTAAGTTGCTCTTGTCAAGATATCCCAGAGATCAGGTGGTGCTTCAGCCAACTTTATTGTTATATTGACTCCCCCTGTGAAATCTACCAGAGCTTCCGACACTTGACCAATCTGTAGATCTTCATAAGAACCACACAGCCTGCCCAGAAAGTTTTGCCAATGGATGTAGTGAATATAACAATAGATTAAAAATAGACTGGATAAGATTCATGAGAGAATGCTAGGGTAATCACTTACTTGGCATAAGCTTTTTCCAGAAGAGATCCCCAGAATAGATTCTTGTAAACAGAAGAGAGAAAAACAAGCTGACCGGCTTCATTTACTGGTAATCGATCATCTACTACGATGTCAACCCACTCCCCAAAATGCCAGAACTGAAAAAGGAAAGTAACAAATAAGATCATGCTCCTATTTCAAAGAGGGAGAAAGGCCATCATCTAATCCTGCTCATTGGTGATCAAACAATAACTGCAGGAAAGTATAAGTGAACTTTTTGCTACAGTAATATGATGACCAAAACTATAATGTTCGAGGAGATGAGTAGGAGTTATATGAAACTAAGCTGCATCTCCAGGTTCTGAAGTGACAAGAAGGAGCATGCATATGATAGAGTTAAATCACTAAATACTTCAGATAAAAAAAGTGTTTTTTACCTGCAAACATTAAGCATCCAGACTTCTTAGTCTTTTTGCTTTGTTTCCTCTTTGCAATAGTAATCTTAACCACAATAATCTCACATGCATCATTGTGCAAATGACATATGCATTGTGTAATCTGCATCTACTATTTCACATGACAAACATAAAGCACAGTACATAAATCCTGGAATTCACACAATGACAACAAAATGCATATTTTTTTCCTCTATTTTACTCCCTTGTGCAAAGGGCCATATCACTGGCAATTCCCATCCTAAAACTCTAAAGAGCACTATGTTGGGGAAGGCTGATTCATATATATTGACAGAACTGTCTGAATTATTCATTACATTTACAGAAATCTAACATTTTTACGGTTAGGATGTTTCATCAGATACTAGGGATTATGCTCACCTTGAAATGAAATATTCCAGCATATTTCTTCGTCTCAAAACTCTGATTTTGTGGTACCACATTAAGCAAAATATCTTCATGAAATGTTAAAGCTTCCACGGCAGCCAAAAACCAGCAGTTCTCTGTGCCAAAATGGTTAAGGAAAACAGAAGGTGACCTAAAAATTGTTTGTTCACCTTATTTCAGGCACTAAATAGAAGGCAGTACATATGCAGGTATTTATTACTTTTATAATTAACCAGGAACTAATAGACACCAGATGTAGCTTTGTGCCTTATTCTGTAGAATGCATTTCATTTTTAGTAGTAAATTTGCAATTAAAATTTAGATTAGAAAGCAGACCTTTTATACTTTTATACCTTCTATGAAAATTTATTCTTTTTCATAGGCTAACTTTCCTGAAAATTTAATCTAAAACATATAGTCATTTAGGCTTATATTGCACATATACCAGATAGAGGCAGAATTCTTATATTTCCAGATATAATCTGATAGATCAATTTAGGGCAGACTATTTTCTGCCAGACTGTTCAAGGTTAGAATGGGCTTTTTCCAGAGCTACAGCTTTTGAAATGGATCTGGTAGACTAAGCCAACCTTGACACATTCTAAATATTCACACAAATGACATTCTCTCTTGAAATACTTCTTACCTATCAGTCCTTGACATAGAGCAAGCCTTTTTTTGTTGGTAGAATAAAAGATTGGATTCTTGTGCAGCTCCTGGAATATATAGGTATATATAAGCCACTTTAAGCCCACGCAATACTATGTTTATACAATGCTCTGTTGTATAAATATGTTTATAATATTATAAGCATCTTTGCTTTGCTGTTATATTAAACATATTGGAACTCAAGAAAGAAGTGTAACAGAGGGAGTTTATAATCTAGCATATAACCAAGGATCAGCCTAAAAACAAACAAGTGCTTCCTGCCAGCATTATAATATGTGATTTGAAGCCAGTCCCAAGAAATCAAAATAGTACTCATTAAGTGACAGTTTTCATTTCTGAATTGAATAAGTCAAAACATAAATATAGTAGTGTTATGTCCCGAGCCTTGCAAACGGCTCGGGCGTTTGCAGGCAGTCCCGGGCAGGTGCAAAGCTGCCTGGGACCAGACAGGCTGTCGCCAGCGCCGTGCGCATGCGCGGGTGCTGGCGCGGGAAAAGTATCGCATTTACCCGGGAAATGTCTATATAAGAAGTTGGAGGTTTTGGGAGCTGCTGAAGCCATCTACTTGTAAGCTGAACGCAGAATAAAGAAAACTGAGAACTTCAACTGCTTCTCGTGTCTGCTTCCCGCCACGGACTCAACACTGGCGACGAAGGTGGGATTGCCTTACACCGCCTGGAAAGGAAGAAGTGTAAGCTTACCCAAGTGAGTCCTGAGCGGCGGAACGGCGTCGACTCGGCAGCTACCCGCCAATCCAGTGCGCATTCGGGGGTAGGCTGGCTGATAGACCCGTCTCCTGAAGATGGCAAAAATCGGAAGGCTTTCGGAATTCGACGTCTCACATCCAGAGCGGTGGGAGTCATACGTAGCCAGGGTGGAGAACTACTTCAAGGCAAACCAAGTGAGGGAAGAGAGCTTGAAGGCTGCCACCCTGCTTTGTGTTTGCGGCCAAGATGCCTTCGACATCGCAGAAAACCTTGCAGCACCTGTTCCAGTAGAGTCTGTAAGCTACGCAGATCTGAAGAAGCTACTGAAGGAGCACTTCCACCCCAAGATGTCCGTCATCGCATGGTGCCACACCTTCGAGCAGAGGGATCAACGGCCCGGTGAGTCAGCCAAAGAATTCATCGCCGCATTACGGAAGGCCACCAAACACTGCGAGTTCAAAGACCTCGAAGAACGACTGAGGGACCGATTCGTGTGCGGGTTAAGGCATCGAGATCTACAACAGAGACTTTTCGCTAAAGAAGAATTGTCCTACCAAGATGCCTTAAGGGAAGTCACCGCAGAAGAAGCAGCAGGCGGCGCTGTCAAGAACATGCGGCCGATCAGAAACAGTCCAGAGGTTGCATCCGTGCACCAGGAAGACGTCCAAAGAAACTCCGAGGAGGATCCGGATGAGGAAGTCGACCGTCTCCACCCCACGAAGGAAGAAAAACAGAAGGGAAGCTCTTCAGCTCCGCTCAAGTGCATCGGCTGTGGAGGTCGCCACAGGAGAACCGACTGCAAGTTCCGCTCCGCTACCTGCCGGGCATGCGGCAAACAAGGACACATTGCAGCTGTGTGTCTGGGCCGACGAAAGGTACAACCTCAGGAAGAACTGCGCCTGAAAGGTACCAGATTCCCCAGCCAGAATAGGGTAGGGTTTTGCGCTTCGCGAAGAAGCATCCTTAGGACAGGCACACACAAGCCAATTAAGAAAAAGCTGTCACTCAAGGTGAAGCTACAAGGGGTTCCATTATCTATGGAACTAGACACAGGGTCTGCCTTTTCAATTATCTCCTTGCATACATTTAGGAAGATTTGTTCCGGTAGTGGAACTCAGGCCAAGTTAAGGCCTTCTGACATTGTGTTAACAGATTTTCAAAATTCAAGAGTGTGTGTTAAGGGGGAGGCCACCCTTAACGTGCAATACAAGAGTTTTGAAGGTCCACTAGACTTATTAGTAGTAGGGGGTGAACGAACGAGTCTCATAGGACTCGATTGGTTTGAGGCCCTGGGGATACACGTCACAGGACTCAACAGCTTACAAACACTCGACCTACAGGAAGTCTGCAAAGAATTTGCAGATGTTTTCAGCCCCCAGCTGGGCACATTCAAAGGACCCCTGTGTCCTTAAAGCTAGACCCCACTGTCACTCCCATTAGAATTAAAGCAAGAAGGGTCCCTTTTGCTTTAAAGAGTAAAATTGACACTGAGTTAGACAAACTGATCCAACAGGGAATCCTAGAACCTGTTGATTCCAGTCCTTGGGAGACCCCCATTGTCACGCCTCTAAAGGCAAATGGGGACATTCGCATTTGTGCTGACTACAAATGCACTCTGAATAAGGCATTGCAGCAACATGCCTATCCTGTTCCTGTGGTCAGTCATATTCTGGCCTCCCTCAAGGGGGGGCGCGTTTTTGCAAAGCTTGACCTAGCTCAAGCGTATCAACAGCTGCCTGTTGATGATGATGCTGCTATAGCTCAGACTATTGTGACCCACAGGGGAGCCTTTAAGGTAAAAAGGCTGCAGTTTGGAGTGAATGTCGCTCCTGGGATTTTCCAAAGCGTAATGGAAAACACACTGCGGGGCATACCGGGGGTTTGCCCCTACTTTGATGATGTCTTAATTGCAGGAGACTCCACACACATTCTAGCTGAAAGGCTAAGAGCTGTTCTGTTAAGATTCAGGAAATCAGGCCTCAAGCTCAAAAAAGACAAATGCAATGATTGGGGTGCCTTCTACTGAATTTCTGGGGTTCAAAATTGATGCTGCTGGGATTCACCCTGCTGAATCCAAACTGACTGCTATTTTAGAAGCACCTAGGCCAAAGTCCAAGGCCGAACTTCAGGCCTTCCTGGGCCTCCTGAATTTCTACAATTCTTTTCTTCCACAAAAAGCTAGTGTAGCTGAGCCTCTTCACAGGCTACTAGACAAGCAAGCAGTGTGGCAGTGGTCACAAACGCATGAGGGTTGTTTTAACAAAGTCAAGGCTTTGCTCACTTCTAACAGTGTACTTGCACATTTCAACGAGTCTCTTCCTGTGTGCATCGCTTGTGATGCGTCCCCTTACGGGGTTGGAGCTGTCCTGAGCCACCTCAGGTCTGATGGAACTCAGGTTCCTGTTGCATATTACTCCAGAACATTGTCTTCTGCTGAGCGCAACTACGCTCAGATAGACAGGGAGGCTCTGGCTGTTGTTGCTGGAATTAAAAAATTCCATGACTTTCTATATGGCAGGCACTTCACGGTCTTCACTGACCATAAGCCTCTGCTGGGACTGTTTACCACACGTAAGCAGACTCCCCAAATCATTTCCCCTAGAATGCTTAGGTGGTCTATTTTTTTGTCTGCATATGATTTTTCCTTACTCCACAAGCCTGGAAAAGAAATGGGCCATGCTGATGGCCTCAGTAGATTGCCTCTGCCAGTAGTTGAAGCTGACCCTGCACCAGCTGTCAACATTCTATCAATCCAAGCCTTGCCCGAGCTCCCTCTTAGTGCCAGGGATGTTGCCGCTGAATCAGGTACAGATCACACACTTTCACGTGTCCGTTCCTGGGTTTTGTCTGGTTGGCCTGAGCACTGCCCTAGTCCTGAGTTTCAGAGTTTCTGGTCCAAAAGGAACGAGCTGTCCCTTTCTCAGGGTTGTCTGCTTTGGGGAAACAGAGTTGTCATTCCCACCTCAATGAGGACTAGGGTCTTAGAATCCCTCCACGAGGGTCATCCTGGCATTGTTCGTATGAAGGCTCTTGCGTGCAGCCACTTGTGGTGGCCTGGTTTAGATAAAGATATTGAGGCTAAGGTGCATGCATGCCACCTGTGCCAACGATCTCGCCCAGAGATGCCCCAAGCTCCCGTGCATAGATGGGAGGAAACACAGTCCCCATGGTCTAGGGTGCACATTGACTACGCTGGACCCTTTCAGGGCCAGTTCTTCTTGGTCCTTGTTGACAGCCATTCGAAATGGCTTGAGGTTGTACCTGTCTCATCCACCACCACTGCACAGACTATTCAGGTACTGAGGGGGATTTTTGCTGCACACGGGCTGCCAGATGTCATTGTGTCCGACAACGGCCCTCAATTCACTTCCTCCGAGTTCCAAGCTTTCTTACAGGCAAACATGATTCGTCATGCCACGTCTGCACCCTTCCACCCGTCCACCAACGGTATGGCTGAATGTATGGTGCGCATCACAAAGGACGCATTGAAAAGACTCACCTACGGGGACTGGCATCACAGGTTGGCTGACTTTCTCCTTTCTTATCGCACCACACCGTCCACTTCTACAGGGAGAAGCCCAGCTGAACTTCGTTGGGGGCGTCAACTTACTACTAAACTTGACCGGTTGCATCCGGACAGACTGCCTTCATCTACCTCACATCCTAGGGCACCTAGACAACTACTTGTGGGTGCCCCGGTTTGGGCTCGCAATTACGGGCCTGGTCATACATGGGTCCCCGCTTCTATTTCCAGGGTCACAGGTCCTCTCTCCTACGAGGTAGCCCTGGACAACGGTCGTGTCCTGCGTCGGCACATCGACCAACTCCGCCCTCGGCGGGACTTTTCAGATGAGACTCCTGGGTCTTTTCCAGGGGGGGAGGGGGACCCTTTGGAGCAAAGGGAAGGGCACGAGCTGCTGCCCATCTCCACTGATGGAGCTACAAACGGCCCATCCCAGGGTTCCGCGAGAGCTCCGAACAAGAATTCTATGAGCCTACCTAATTACCAGGCATCCACGCCTACTCCAGCCAGGGAGTCACCCCGGGGGCATACTCACTTTCCACACACATCACACAGCACTCCAGTCACGGAGGATACCCGGGGGCATCCCAACAAATCATTCCCCGCAAGAGAGCTGGCACACAATTCCCAAGGTTGGCCTGACCTTACCCCAAATCCTACAGGGGGTCAAACATACAGGGAGGTGGTCGAGGAACCAAGTCTCGACTACAACACCTCTAGCCCAAATCAGGGAGTAACTGAGTTTTGGGAAAGTACAGAAACCCACACAAGCCCGGACACAGAACGGGGTTCAGGGAATGGACAGCCTCCTGACAGGTCTTGGATGGACCTAGGAGGTTCAACAGAGACGCCCAGCAGTGGCTATCACTTCAAGGGGCCCGAGGGTCTACAGCTAGGCAGGTCAACCAGGTCACAAAGTGACAGAAGCCCTGGCCTGACGAGCCCGGTGGGCGAGCAAGCAGGCCAGGCAGCGGGGCACAGTCCTTGGAAGGCACCAAGGCAAAATAAGGAGAACAGGCTCACATCTCCCTCCAGTCAGGGAACTCATGCTAGTAACCCAGAGCTGAGAAGGTCACAGAGAGCAAAGAAGTCTCCTAAATACTTAGAGGATTACATAACATTGCTGGCTAAACAAAAGCCAGGTAACGATAGGAGCACTGAGAAGCAGAACACTGCATAAAATAAATGATTATATGTTGGTAGTAGTTTTAGCCCGGGGGAAAGGGGTGTTATGTCCCGAGCCTTGCAAACGGCTCGGGCGTTTGCAGGCAGTCCCGGGCAGGTGCAAAGCTGCCCGGGACCAGACAGGCTGTCGCCAGCGCCGTGCGCATGCGCGGGTGCTGGCGCGGGAAAAGTATCGCATTTACCCGGGAAATGTCTATATAAGAAGTTGGGAGGTTTTGGGAGCTGCTGAAGCCATCTACTTGTAAGCTGAACGCAGAATAAAGAAAACTGAGAACTTCAACTGCTTCTCGTGTCTGCTTCCCGCCACGGACTCAACAAGTAGCATTTGATAGTGGTGAATATTTAAATGGGAATCAAAAGAGGAGGAGCTAGAAATGTGACGAGTCAAACTTTTCTTAGGAATCACTGTTAAAGGAATGTATTTGTCATGTAAACATAAATTTGCAGCCCGCTCATTCTTTCAAGGATAAAGTGAATATATTTTAACACAATACATCTTTTGTTGATAGAGCATTTATCCCCCAAGCTTTCATAATTGGATAATTGCATTCTAAGTTTCTCTGGAAAGGCTGAAACCAGAATTATTCTTGTTAGAAAAAAATGATGATCCACTCAAAACCACATTTATACGCCCAAGAATAAATATACCTACTGTACCAACAAGGAAATATCAAGCCAAAATCCAAAGTCAAATCAATACCAGGCGTTTCCTGGAAGCTTGCCATTCAGACAAATCAGCCATCAATAGACACATATTGTAGAGATAAACCACTCTTATAATCCATTCAAAAGAGATAATAAAAAGCGAAGAAAGAAACAAAAAGAGTGGAAAACATCCTACAATCAAATAAGGAAAGATAACACCAAAAGAAGAAAAAACAATACCCTAATCAAGGAACTACAAAGAAAAGAACCATACCCCCCACCCCCACTGGCAAGGCAAGCTACTGCACATAAACAGAGAACAAACCCTTCATCCATTTCCACCCATGATGATGTTTACATAGTCAGATTATGATCTGCAAGCAAACAACAAAAAGATTTAGCACAAGAACTCCACAGTTCAACCCTGAGCTACAAATATTCTCTTCTATTGAAATATTATCAAAGATAATATTATCATACATCATTAGATTGCAACTCTATGATATTGAGGAAAAAAAACAATAATAAAGGGAATAGAAGCTGTGTTGTGCACAGAGGGCAAACAAGCAAGGGTAAGCACTTTACCCCAGCCCAAAAATAAAACAAAGATGCCCACTGGAGGATGTAAGGGCTAAGTGGAACATGAACTTCTAGAGATGAAGATAGTTCATTGAGTTAACAGCCCATTGTAGGAATCAGCTGCAAGTTTTTCTAAACAAAACTGGGGGGAAAGTCACTGCTAGTCAGCAGAGCAGTCAGCTACTGGAGAAGAGAGGTTGTATCATGCACTGCAGTCAGAGCTGGCTTAAGAACAGACGAAAGTGCCAGAGATCATCCTCTCTGAAGGATTTAAGAAGGCTCTCATTAAAAAATAGCAATTTTGAATTGATGCTGGAAAACACAAAAGCAGGATATATTTGCAATGGACTGAGACTAGCGGAAGAATATGTCCTCCGTTTCTGCATTCAGGAAACTGAGTATCTGGTACAGTACAGACAAGGGGCTGAATAGAAAGATCTACCCTGGCTGTGGCTCTCTGAAGTCTGCAGTTAATGACTTTCTCATTGTCTGATATTTTTGTTAAGGCTAAATCTTCTTGAACTCGGGATCTGTGAATTGCAAAGCATATGTTATATGTCCACAGGTAGTCTTTAACTTACGGCCATAATTGAACAGTTGTAAGTTATGCCAGTCTTTAAGCAGGTCATCACAAGACTAACACAATTTTGCAACTTTTTTGTGGCAGGCATTAAGCGAACGCCTTGGTCGTTAAACAAACCCAATGGGTGGTTTTTGCTGGAAACTGAAAGTAAACATTGGTTTCCAGCAAAAAAAAAAAGTTGTAAATCATGTCACATGATCATGAGATGATGCATACAGCCATAAATGCAGGTTGGTTGCTGAGCACCCAAAATGTGATCATGTGACCATGGAGGGGGTGTTGGAACTTCAAATCCAGGTCATATCTGTCTTTTTGAGAGTCCATCATAACTTTAAATGGTCACTAAACAACAGGTCATTAAGCAAGACTATCTTTGTAAACAAGTCTTCCGTGCTTTCTAAGATTTCAGAAAATCATTTTCTTTTCTTTTTTTAATAAAATGTTCCTGTAATACAAATTGCATTACTTACATGTGGCCTCTTCCACTGTATCCATTGGGGCAGTTCCTGGAGTAATGGTCCTGTGCCTATGGATCTCACATCTGCTGGGAAGGACTGGTCTTCAAACAAACACCCTTTCTTCAAGCACTCTGCCAGCAAAGTGTGATAGTTCTGTTGGCTAAGCTTATTGGGCTCTGCAAAGCTTTTTGTTTTCAAGGGCCGCCATTGCTGTCGCTTCCTCTTCTGTTGGTGCATGTAAAATAACTGCCAAAAAGGCATAGCTGTGTGAAACAGTGTTGCTCTGGATCTGCGTATTGGTTCTAACTCCCTTTTCCAAAAGCTGGTTTTTCTTCAATCCAAATTAGTCCTGTCTGGAAAGATACCATAAAAGTTCAACAAGTAAGTAAGTAAATAAGCAAGCAAGTTCCTTCACTCGCTCGCTCTATGGGTCTTCCCAGGCAACTAAAATATTATGGGATGCATCATATTAAGGAACAAAGTGAGTTAATTTTTCAACATCACATTTTAAAAAGCAAACAAAGAATCATATACACCATTTTAAGTTTTTGGGAGGAAAAGTGGAATTCAAAAGAGAAAAGAAATAGCATACAAAGCACATTAAAAGCAAATAAAGGACTGCAGTCTGTGCTGTAGAAACAATCTTAAGCTGGATTTCTGAAGAATGTCTGACTGGTGTAGATGATGTCATATTTTGAAAAACAACACATATTATTACTAACTCTTCTTTGAAACCACACCAGAATTATACTGAAGTCAGTAAAATGACCTAAACTGGCATATATTCATTTAGGTCATGTGGATTTTGGAATCAGCTTTTACTGAATAAAAGGAAGGAAACAACTTGAGCATATAATAAGTCACATAAATTATAGGTATATTAAACAAAAATGTATTTATTCTTCTTAAGCATTTCTATTAAAAACAGAAAGGGAAAGAAAATGGTTTTAGCAACTTTGTACTTTACAGCTAGGGTTTTGATGTTCAGCTCTTGTTCCTCATTATACTAATGCTAACTGTTTTAAAACCAAATATCCCCCATCCCTAGAAAGTGTATTCTCAGAATATTTTGCACAGATAGCGTGCTTAAGATTCACTTGATGGTTTTAAGAAAAGTTTTCAGAACATTCTTCAAAATCATAACATGTACTCTCATATGGTCAACAAAAATTCTACTTTATCCTTCTTATTAGATTTCTTAATTATTATTTTGAAAATCCCCACAGAGTGACTTCTTCCAAGATTAAACATTAAACTTCTTTTGCATGTAAAGGTTTCATTTTGGATGTTTGTAATAGAAAAAAAGTGATTCTCATTTTGACAGCTATATCCTCACTGAATGTTTAGAAAATTGTTAGATAAAAATGGCTAGTCTCTCAAGGACTGGACTTAGGTATAGATATAATTGAGAGCCACTTTGTGTAGTGGTTAAGGCACTAACTAGAAACAGAAGATCGCTTCTGCATTAGGGATGAAGCCAGCTGAGTGACTTTCGGCCAGTCATTCTCTCTCTGCTTAGAGAAGAAAGTTTCTGAAAGTCTTGCCAAGAAAGCCTCAGGGACAAGTCCAGGCAGTCAACATGTTAAAACTGATTTAAAGGCAACAACAGTATATCAATAGTTAGATAGATGTGATCATTCCATATGCTTTATGCATCCTCCCAAAGCTTGGCAGAATAAGAGAAAAATTGTTGGTTTGGGACCAAGGAAGGTCATGTAAAATTTCCATTCCCCCAGTATTACACTAGATTTTCACACCAGCAATTTGCACAATTCTCCAAACTTTCTGCAAAGAACAAGAAGGAGTGAGATTGCATGTCGGGGTGTTAGATTTCCCTGCATGACCACACATTTGCTGATCCTGTTCTTGGCTGACTGCTCGTTTCGCATGACATGCAGAGGTCACATGCATGGAGAATCAGTTCACCATCCCAGATAAACTGTTCTTAGACACAGTTCAGACATTTGTTTGTTTGTTTGCTTATACAGCCGCTCATTTTATATGTTATAATGAGGGGTCCTTGGTGCTCCCTGAACTTGGTTGTTTTCTTGCAGACATTTCATTACCTCAAACTGCACTGATGATGTTACCTAGTTTGGGTACTGAAATGTCTGCAAGAAAACATCCAAGCTCAGAGAGCACCAAGGACCCCTCATTTCAACCCTGAGCTACAAATATTCTCCTTTATATGTTATAATCCTGAGCAGGTCACAAAGCAAGAATAAAATAAATAAAAATATTACAAAACCTCCCAGTTCCCCCAAAGCAAGCATCCCTGCACCCCTTTCAGTTGACTGGGCTCCAGCCTCACCCTCTCCAGTGTTTCGAGAGGATGAGGCTAGAGGGCAAAGAGCCAGCTCTTCATGGCCTTCCAGAGCATGAAAAGGGAAAGTGACTGCCAGATTGCAAGAGGAAAAGTATACCACAGAGCAAGGACTTCTACAAATAAGGTGTATTCCTTGATCACACAAGATAACATCATTTAAGGCATGGGTGTCAAACTCGCTGCATCACGTGACATGTTGTGATGTATTGTGACTTTTTTTTTTTTTTTTGCATTCCCAGAGCTGGGGTGAGCACAGCCCGTGGGCCGGCAGTTTGACACCCTGATTTAAGGGAAGAGACCTGAAGCATGACTATTCTATCTGACCTTGTGGCATGGCAAATATCCAAAGACAGAGGCCATCCCTCATATAATCTGGCCATTCAGGGCTTTAAAGATAATAACCAACATTTTGAATTGCACCTGGAAAGAAAGTTGAAACTATTATAGTACAGTTTGTGCAGCAACAGTATAATAGGAGCAAACCATGGAGTGCCCAAAATATGTGTACTGTTGCATTCTGGACTAGTAGTAATGTTTAGATGGGTTTCAAGTGCAGTCCATGTATACTCTATTGCAGTAATCTAGCCAGGAAGTGACCAGAACATGAGTGACAATGAGCAAGTGCTCCTGTTCCCGGAAAGGGTGTAACCAGCACACAAAATTAATCTGTGCAAAACCCCACTATTGAGCTATTTGGCCAAAGATCCAAATAGGTGACGACACTGATAGTAACACATATTGGTCAAGTCACCTGTGTATCCAATATTCTATCTTGCTGGTTGTGTGGCATGATACAATTCTCTTTTTCTCTAGTATAGTTACAAACATGCGCAGTAAGAAAAGTTGTATGGACTTATTTCTCATCTTTCATCTTAAAAGGTTCCAACAGTGTTAGAAGCAAACAGATACTTCTAATTCCAAATAACAGAATAACAGAGTTGGAAGGGACCTTGGAGGTCTTCTAGTCCAACCTCCTGCTCAAGCAGGAAACCCTATACCGTTTCAGACAAACGGTTGTCCAATCTCTTCTTAAAAATCTTCAGTTTGGAGCACCCAACTGAAGGCAAGCCATTCCACTGATTAATTGTTTTAAGGAAATTTCTCCTTAATTCTATCTTGCTTCTCTCCTTGATTAGTTTCCATCCACTGTTTCTTGTCCTGCCTAATGCTGAAGTTTTGCTCAGTTCTCACTGAATATGATTATCAGCCTGTAAGTATTTATTCCAAACTATTAGCATCTCAACTCAGATGAGCTTTACACCTGATTTTTTTCTTTTCTTCTTCTTCTTCCCCCATCATTACAGAAGTGCCAGAAGGGCACAGCAGTTTCTTGTAAGAGGTCTGCTTCCAGCGGACTTCTGAAAACTTCATAAAATTGGAACCACTTGTTACCTGCTCCAAGTACAGGTATTCACATACACCTCAATTATATTCTGTAGGATAGACTTCCATTAAGGTTTTCAATATATCTAATGAATAAAACCAAAGCTTGTTAAAAAAGAAATTATGGTTCCTTTTGTAAAAACAGAATAACTATATTACTATTACTATATTACTATTACTGATTGGTTCAAAATTGGGAAAGGAGTCCAGCAAGGCTGTATTCTGTCACCCTGCCTATTTAACTTATATGTAGAGCACATCATGAGAAAGGCAGGGCTAGATGAAACAAAAGTTGGAATTAAGATTGCAGGGAGAAATATCAACAACCTAAGATATGTAGATGATACCACTCTAATGGCAGAAAGTGAAGAGGAACTAAAGAGCTTCTTGATGTGGGTGAAGAAGGAGAGTGCAAAAGTTGGCTTGAAACTCAACATTAAGAAAACCAAGATCATGGTGTCCGGCCCTTTCAATTCCTGGCAAATAGATGGGGAAGAAATGGAGGTAGTGACTGATTTTATCTTCCTGGGCTCCAAGATCACCACAGATGGGGACTGTAGCAGTCAGGGTTGATCTCCTCTAGGACTGACCGGTTTACAGTCCAGGGGACTCACAGGAATCTTCTCCAGCACCATAGTTCAAATTATTTTGCACTCAGCCTTTCTTATGGTCCAACTTTCACAACCATACATTGCAACTGGGAAAACCATGGTCCTGACTATACGTACTTTGTTGGCAGGGTGATGTCTCTGCTTTTTAGTATGCTATCTAGATTTGCCATAGCTTTCCTCCCCAGGAGCAAGCGTCTTTTAATTTCTTGGCTGCAGTCCCCAAGCGCTCTCTAAGTTTATTGAAATTAGCTCTCTTAAAGTCCAAGACTCTAGTTTGACTGTGTTCTATTGCTTGTGCTTTCATAATGTTGAATTCCAATATTGCATGATCACTTCCCCCCAAGGTTCCTGTGGCTTCAACACCTTCTATCATTTCATCTCTGTTAGTGAGGATTAGATCCAATATGGCTAATCCCCTAGTTCCCTTCTCTACTTTTTGGGAGACAAAGTTGTCTGCTAGGTTTGTCAGGAATCTGTTTGATCTTCCACTTGGTGCAGAGTTTGTCTCCCAGTTGATGTCATTAAAGCCACTCTAATTACTGCGTCCTTTAAAGAAAAGAGAGTATGTTAGGTACTGCCAGAGAAATTATAACAAAATATTAGAATAATATTCTAATATCATCCAGAAATTATAATATTAATATGGAAAACATACAGTTTTTTCTTTGTCAGTGGAAGATTATTTTTAACTGAGTTAAGATACCATGATCTACAAAATGCAGAGAACTCACAGAATTCTTCTTGAACAAGTACTGACTGGCCACACAAGAAGAGAAAAGGATCACATGGACATTTTGGTATAAATCCAAAGCAATGTGAAAATCCCTTATAAACATGTAGCCAAAAACTTGCTTTGGACACAGTGTTCAGTTTGATTTAGAATTTTTAAAATTCATTGCCTACAATAAGATATTAGAAAAATGATGGAACAGAATGGAGAAAAGAACAATTAAGATGTTGTGCCTTAATTGCCAGGAATTATTAATTAAACCAGAATTAATAAAGGGAGAGTATATAAATCAAATAGTTGGTTTGGTTTTAAACCAACGAAATTATGCACATTACATTTGTAGTTAAAATCAGATCACGTCACTTGTAAAAATAATCAGATTTGTTTCAAAAAATAAAATAAATAGTAACAAAACACCAATATTTCTATAAATAACATTCATAAGGGCATGTAGCATTTTGGAAAGTGTAGATTGTATGGGCATACATTCTTAGAAGGTATTTTGGGAAAGAAATCAGTTAAAAAGAGATCAGAGAAATAGGAAAAATAATATAATTTTCCTCACTAGTCCTTGGTGTTTCAAAACTCAGGATTCCTTGCAATGTACTAAATTATTGGTCTAATGAACAAAATATAGAAGGCATTGATCCATGATCAATCTCAAAATTCCTGCTATATTTCTAATGAAGTCACTTTCCTTTCTAAAGCTATTCTCTCGTTTTAGAAAAAGTTATTTCACACAGCCTATAAATCTGTTTTTTTTTTTTAAAGAAATGATTTGGTGAAGACGTTTTTCACTGGAAAGAAAAGATACATTGTTGTTTCTTCCCCAGTCTACTGCCTGACTCTCATCATATCCATAAGCCTACACGGTTATTTGCCAAATTTAAAGAGATAAAAGATCTAGTCAAAAATTGCCACTATTTTATAGAAGCAAAAAAAATGAAAGAAGGAGCCAGTCACCAGGCTAGACAAATAATAAAGCCAACCCTGCCATGGGGGGGGGGATATTTTTACTGCCTTAGTATAGCATGATAGGGGACTTCAGTTCCCATAGTTAACATATAATTTAACTATAGTATAGTTAAAATTTAAAATTAAGGAAAGTTGATTGTAAATTTTAGAAACTACTTAATTAAATTCACAATGCATTGTGTATATTAAAACCTTAGCTGGCAAAAGCAATGAAGCTCTAACATTTTAACTGGCTGACTTTTGTCTATAGAATACTTACGTTCTCCAAATACTTTTTCTTGTCCAAAATGAAGTAATAAATCCTGGAAGAGAAGCCTTGCCAATTTTGTGGCCACTTCTGTGATGCTAGAACAATCTCTTATTTAAACAATTATGATATGCATTCTCCTATATATATATATATGCAAGGCTAAGACCTACCTCATAAAGTTCAAGGAAGATACCTGATAACAGGCTGGGTTCTAAGTGCTGGAAATGTTGTAACAGTCGAGATTTTTAAAGTTTGGCTGGTCACATGACTTACCTGAAACGACCTGTAAGATCATCAGAAAAATGACACACACATTGCACAGATACAAAAAGGCACTTCCTCCTCTGTTTTTTTTTATAAATAACTTTTATTAAAACTTTTTAAAAGAATGGTAAAAAAAATCAATACAAACTAAGGGAGAAAAAAGAAAGCTAAAAGGCAAGAAAGGCAAAAAAAGGAAAAGAAAAAAATGCTAAAAAGGAAATAAAGATACAAAGTGGTTTCTGATATTCTTCACAGCAGGTATAATTATATCATGATACTCCTCTTTTTACTTCCTCCTCTGTTTATGGTTTTGTTTTTCCCTTTCAAATCATGAAGCATAAACAGATGACACAGCCAGTCACACGCACACTACTGGAATGTGCCTGTATTTTTAATAGGTATACAGCACAGACTATAAGTTTTGATTTTCAAGTGTGGGCAGGGGCAAGGAGAAGCAGAGTCTCACCACTTTTTTCCACCATACTTTACAAAAAAAAAAAAAAAGATTCTATAGGAACATGAGCACAATCACACACACAAATACGAACTCCCAGAGACACCCAGAAATTAACCAACTGAAGAAAATGAACAAACAGGGGGGAAAGCCTGTAAGAAATCTTTTGCAGTAGACCAATTGTATAAAGTGCATCCTAATTATTGTTGTAATCATATAAATTCCAGAGAATAATTTTGAAGCACTTTTTATTGGATATCCGTTTTCTGTTATCCACAACTACATGTGGAACCCCCTAAAGTTACTCCATGCCCTAAAGGTTTCCCTTCTCCAGTTGTGTCCAACACTAGGCTCATCTATGTTACTTAGACAAGGAAGCCAGGATTCTTCAAAGACACTTCTGCAGTCATGTGGCCAGCATGACTATATGCCGAAGTGCATGAAATGCTGTTATCTTCCCACCAAAGCAGTACCTATTTATTTACTCACATTGCATGTTTTTAAACTGCTAGATTGGCAGGAGATGGAGCAAGTAACAGTTGCTTAACCTGTCATGAGGCACTTCGGTCTCGAACCTGGATTATCAGTTTTCCAGCTGACAAACTCAGTGCCTTTTAATTGTTAAGCTGTTGCACCCCCACATTGGCCTAAAGATACTGCCTTAAGATCATTTCCCCCCACCCCATTTGCAATAGCTACATTTCCACTCTGAATACTTGTAGAATGTATACACGTGAGTGCTCTGTTAGAATGTATTAAGTATGTATGCCCCAGTTAATGATCCATATTGCCACTATCATATAATGCCAGCCTTATGTAATGCTGTGGAAAAACAATAGCGGGTGGCTTTATTCCATATATTTATCTGAATAAACATGAATGAAAAACTGAGTATGGAAAACTCATTCAGTGCAGGCTAAAAAGGCAAACATGTTTGCTCAAGAAAATTTCAAATTACACAGCATATGGAAAAGTACCAGAATGAAGAGTCTGAAGAAGAAACACACGCGCACACACACACACACACACACAAAGATGGTCCTCAAAACAAATTGCTCCCATATGACTTGAATGAGGCAATAACATTCCAATGGGAAAGTATCAAGTAGTATGCCAAGGTGACATTGGCCAAGCTTTGATGAAATGGCCAAGCATTTTTGGAAGATATAAAAATGTATGGGAAGTATGGTCCTGAGGAACCCTAACACAGAACAATGTAGGTATCTCACTTTGAAGCTTTGGAACACATAGATAGCCTGGCCAGCCAGTCTTTGAGTTGAGAATGTATACATAGATATGTGAATGAGCAGAGATTTTAGTTTAAAAATGAAGAGAGAAAGATGTAAGCCTGCATTTGTTTCTAAATATCTGAACCTCTGGATAAAAAAAAAGAACAAATAGTTTTGGCAATATGGACTTTGAATTGATCTGGCAGGATGCATATCAACAGAGGGTCTTTCTTATCTAATATTGCATGAAGTGATTTTAAAGACATTACTCCCTACTTTAATAATTCATCATCAATTAATTGCAAAAGGCAGGTTTACTTGGAACAACTTAAATGCTATGATGATACTCCAACAGCATCAAACATCCACATCTGCCAATTCCAGGTCTTTGGGAAGGATTCAATAAGTGGATAAAAATGATAAATCCAAATCTGGTTGAGTGCATGTCAGCCATAATAATAATAGCAGACAAAAGATACTGACAGACTTAGGTTCTACAGAAACTGCTACAGGCAGTTGTGAAGGTCAAACTTTCATAACCTGCAGACCTTCTAGATCAGACATGTCAAACTCGCAACGTCATGTGATGTCGCGTGACATATCAGGACTGTTTTTCCATTGGCAATAGGGTGGGTGCAGCTTCCGCGTGACGCATCCGGCCCACGGGCCAACTGTTTGACACCCCTGTTCTAGATGGATTTAAACTCCCCAAATTCCTCAGCTAGCCTGGGACAATCCAAATTTTCTCCTAATAGTCTCCACATGTTTAATATCCCCAGAACAACATTGGTTTGAGGAAGATGCAAAACTGGAGTCTGGATGCCAATGTAAAATGATGAACAAGCCACCAGGTCTTCTATAGAAAACATTCTTGGGAAATAGCAATGAAGCGACTTATCCAAGTTTTTGAGAAATAGTTTTAAAAGTTACCCTCACTGGAGAAATATAATGAAATTATGTCCACAGTTTTGAAAAGCCTTTTCGGTTACGTTGACCAAGTATGCAAAGGTCCACCTGACATCCTTATGATGTGGCCAACCACTGAGTATTTCTTTTGACATTCCTAAACAGCCTGTCATTTCTCATCTTTGAAATGGGATGACAAACTGTGAAGAACAAGTATTTATTTGGCATAATATTTCAGCTTGCTTTTTCTGCCTTTAATTAGCTTTCAAATGTGTGGGTTTTTGTATTATGTATACATATTTAAAAAGGATTCCAGTGGTGCAAATCTTCACTCAGTCATCTAAAGCCTTTCTTTTCCGAATAGAAATAGCATCACAGCTATTGCCTTTCAATGAATTTTATATATTAAAGAAGACAGGTCCATAATGTGGGATGTGTCCTTTCTAAGAGTAACACATGCATCTCATTTTCATGAAGCTTTACAATCAGCCATGACCACCTGTCATAAGAATGAATTCCACTGGTGAATGGATGCTTCTTCACATCCTACCCCACTTCTCTCTCTTTTTTCCCCACTCTTTCCATTCCCACATCTGTTCCCAAATCTGAACATTTGGGAATTTCAGCACAGATTTTAACAATTCAGAGTAAGAGGACAGATCCTCCTAGCTTAAGTCTATCGATATGCTCATGAACCAAAAAGGACTGGATTTTGTTAGCTATTCCACATTTTTTAAAATGTTTTTCAAATTATTCATTGTACCAGTATTTTTATACATAATTTTATCAAAGTTTTTTTTTTAAAAAAAGGAATATAAAAACAAATCCACACTAAAATAAAGTAAGAAAAAAAGCAGAAGAAATCAAAGAGGAAGCTAAAAATGTAGAAAGGAAAAAAAAGTAAAAGAAAAATACAAAAGAAAGAAAAATCTTACAAAGATGCCAATCCACTTTACAATTTATAATTATAAATTTATCTCTTACTCTATGGTTTTCAACAATCTATGGGCAAAAGACTTTATGGCTTGTAATACCTGTACAGCTAGTCCTCACATATTGACTGACTTGTTTAGTGCCCCAGAAAAGGTATAGTGATATAAAAAAAATCAGCTTTGCAGCCAATCTTCACATTATAACTGTCACAGCATCCCATGGTCCCATGATTGTCATCTGTGTGCTTCCCAAATTAAAATTGTAAGTGGCAATCATGTGATGGTTCATTTAACGAACACAATATTTAGTGATGGACTTACTGTTCTAATTTGTGCTCAATAAGCAAGGATGATCTATATGCCAACTTTATAATGGTGCCTTTCTTTCTTTTGCCACTTTACAAAAAAAATTAGGAGCAAAACAATATATCAAACTTCTAGCAAGTGTAATGCCTCAAGCTTCAGTGAGCACAATCCTGATTACTGTTGTCTAAAAATAGCTAGCTTATAGATAGTGAGTTTGTTGGCAATGAAATAGATGAAAAAGAGGATGAAAAAAGTAGGTTAAAATAGATTCAAAGCAGTCAATAGTAACAATTAACTTGAGATCATAGCTCATAATATATCATTTACTGAATTCAAAACCAGTAAAACAAGTTCCAGACATCATATGTGTGGTAAGATCTCTTTAACTCCTTTCATAATGCAAAAAAGAATTAAAAGTCACTAGAGAATTCATCCATATTTTTATTTACAGCTCTACACATATTGACTGAAGGCATTTCCCCACTACCAAGTTTTATTGGTGTCTACATAGCTACGAGTTGGCAGAAAATTATACTGGCACACAGTGCTTTTTTTGTTTTTTTGTTTTTAAAAAGGTGCCGGAACTAACGCACAGCTCCAGCTCCAGTCGAAAGCCCTTTATGGAGGGGGGGAACCACTTTAGGGAGCTTCCGAGGTGCAGATCATGTGAGCAGCATGAGCTGACAGATGCCATTACCGCGGCTTTTGAAGGGCACTTTTTCAGAGCCGGCATGTCTTCTGCCATCTTGTCCTCCTCTGCCTCTGATGACACAGAGGCTTCTTCTGGAGCCAGAGAACACCTGGTCCCTCAAAGAGATTCACTACAGGAGTCAGTCCTGGTCCCTGGTAGCCAACATGGGGGTGAGGACAGGTGACGGCGGCGGAGGGAGCCCCATAAACCAAGGCAGAGAAGAGGGTCTGCTTTCAGGGCTGTGGAAGTGTTTCTGGTCGACCTTCAATGCCCCCGATTTCCCCAGACAGCTTCCTTTCACTGAGCCAAAGCTTTACTTGCACTGGAAGCTTAGAAGAAATCGGTTGTTCCCTTCAAAAAAAGGTGCCGGAATGCCATTCCGTGAGTTCTATGACAAAAAAAGCACTGCTGGCATGAAATTTGCTGTTCCCTGTCTTGTTCCTGGTCATTGCCAATCACCCTGACTACCTTCCAAAGCAACTGATGACAAAGCCTAAGTGATTTCATCTAGATTACTGTTTCTTGACCATGGCAACATTAAGATGTGTGCTCTTCAGTCCCCAGAATTCCCCAGCCAAGTCTGAGAAACACTGATCTAGACACTATTCTTACATGATGTCAGAAATAAGGTAAAGGAAATTACTTTAGTGCCAGCACTGTAAAGATGACTTTGACCTATATCACTCATCATAAGAAAGAAAATAAATGCTGCCAGGGTATCACTTGGTTTGTGATTAGATATAGGTGGGACCTGATACAAGAGAAGTAAGAAAAATATGGATGCATTATATGAAGAGCTATTAGACTGAAAAGTTGATACCTTACAGTTTAAGTTTGAGAAATATAGAATACAGTGAAATGAGTAACTAAGAAATGTTCACTATCAAAAACAGACATTACTGAACAGATTAAGTTGTAGAAAACATGGACAAGAAGGCTGACGTTTCAATATTCGTAAAGATTTTGAAACTTAAAAGAAAAGAAAGACGTCAACTGAGCAAGGATAAAAAATGCTTGCCTGATTGCATGAGAATTCATTTATTCATTTTTGCAGTCTCTTTCAGATATGTACCCCCTTTCCCACTCCAGATTACCTTATGCAATGTGTTCACACTAGATGGAAAACTTAACTTTTCCACAGTCCAAATTAAATCTCTATTAGCTGTATTACCACTAGGGCTAAAGAGCAAGATCCCAGCCCAGAAATGCTATTGCTGCTTTTATTTCTTACATGAAGGTATAAAGAGAGTAGAGTATCAACCTAACTAGAATAGAACAGAACAGAACAGAACAGAACAGAACAGAACAGAATAGAATAGAATAGAATAGAATAGAATAGAATAGAATAGAATAGAATAGAATAATAACTTTATTGTCACTTTGAATGTACACTAATTGGCATACATTAAAATTAAATTCATTGCATTCAGCTCTCAAAGGGTCACCACCTCCGATATACACTATATAAATATGATAAAAATAAATAAATACAGAATTGTGCATATACCCACATATATTATATGACACAGAGAAACAGTCTATTTCGGGTTATGTATCCATGTGCATAGCAAGAAAAAAGAATCTTGCAATTTGTACAGGGAACAAAGCTATTACAGAATCATGTAGTCCTGCTAGAAATACTTCGAAACCTCCTCCCAGAGGGGAGCAACAGAAACAGACCATAAAGTGGATGTGTGAGGTCTCTAACAATGCTTTGAGCTCTAACCACATATTGCTTATAAGCAGCATCCTGAATACCAGGAAGCAAGCTTCCGATGATCTTTTCGGCTGTCTTTACTGTTATGTCCCGAGCCTTGCAAACGGCTCGGGGCGTTTGCAGGCAGTCCCGGGCAGGTGCAAAGCTGCCCGGGACCAGACAGGCTGTCGCCAGCGCCGTGCGCATGCGCGGGTGCTGGCGCAGGAAAAGTATCGCATTGACCCGGGAAATGCCTATATAAGAAGCTGGGAGGTTTTGGGAGCTGCTGAAGCCATCTACTTGTGAGCTGAACACAGAATAAAGAAAACTGAGAACTACAACTGCTTCTCGTGTCTACTTTTCGCCAAGGACTCAACACTGGCGACGAGGATGGGATGCCTTACATCACCTGGAAAGGAAGAAGTGTAAGCTTACCCAAGTGAGTCCTGAGCGGCGGAACGGCGTTGACTCGGCAGCTACTCGCCAATCCAGTGCGCATTCGGGGGTAGGCTGGCTGATAGACCCGTCTCCTGAAGATGGCAAAGGTTGGAAGGCTTTCGGAGTTCGACGTCTCACATCCAGAGCGGTGGGAGTCAGGCCAAACTTACAGGGAGGTGGTCGAGGAACCAAGTCCCAACCGCAACACCTCTAGCCCAAATCAGGGAGTAACTGAGTTTTGGGAAGGTACAGAGACCCACACGAGCCCGGACACAGAACGGGGCTTAGGGATTGGACAGCCTCCTGACAGGTCTTGGACGGACCTAGGAGGTTCTATAGAGACGCCCAGCAGTGGCTATCACTTCAAGGGGCCCGAGGGCCTACAGCTAGGCAGGTCAACCAGGTCACAAAGTGACAGAAGCCCTGGCCTGACGAGCCCGGTGGGCGAGCAAGCAGGCCAGGCATCGGGGCAAAGTCCTTGGAAGGCACCAAGGCATGATAAGGGGAACAGGCTCTTGTCACCCCTCAGTCAGGGAACACCTGTCAGAAACCCAGAGCTGAGAAGGTCACAGAGAGCAAGGAAGTCTCCTAAATACTTAGAGGATTACATAACATTGCTGGCTAAACAAAAGCCAGGTAACGGTAGGAGCACTGAGAAGCAGAACACTGCATAAAATAATGATTATATGTTGGTAGTAGTTTTAGCCCGGGGGAAAGGGGTGTTATGTCCCGAGCCTTGCAAATGGCTCGGGGCGTTTGCAGGCGGTCCCGGGCAGGTGCAAAGCTGCCCGGGACCAGACAGGCTGTCGCCAGCACCGTGCGCATGCGCGGGTGCTGGCGCGGGAAAAGTATCGCATTGACCCGGGAAATGCTTATATAAGAAGCTGGGAGGTTTTGGGAGCTGCTGAAGCCATCTACTTGTGAGCTGAACACAGAATAAAGAAAACTGAGAACTACAACTGCTTCTCGTGTCTACTTTTCGCCAAGGACTCAACATTTACCATTCTCTGTGTGGACCTCCTATCTGAGGCACTGCTGCCACCAAACCAGACAGTGATGCAGTTTGTTAAAATGTTTTCAATCGTGCCTCTCTAAAAAGTGGCCAGGACAGAAGGAGAAAGATGTGCTGTCCTCATCCGATGCAGAAAATGCAGAGGATGGTCTGCACGCTTCACTAAGGATGACATGTGGAGAGACCAATTCAAATTGTTAGTTATCTGCACCCCAGATACTTAATACTGTTGACCACCTCTACAGCTGCATCCTTGATACTGAGTGGAGTATGACTATGCCGGCTTTTTCTGAAATCTACAATGATCTCCTTTGTTTTATTAACATTTAGAATCAGGTTACTTTTATTGCACATTTAGAATCAGGTTACTTTTATTGCAACTGGTCTGCACCAGTTCACCTCTTTCCTATAAGTATCATCACCCCGGATAAGACCAAGCACTGCCGTGTCGTCTGCATACTTCACAATATGATTCGTAAACAGTAGTTACCGCTTCAGATTATAAAAAGCAGAGTAAACACTGTGAAACTAAGATGATCCCTCTATAGATGGAAAGTTTTATATAACTGTGGACGTCTTCCAATTATTGTTGACAGTGTGGGAAGTCAGCCCCCCTCCAAGAAAGAAATATTTTGGGGAATATTAAAAAGACAGAATATTGTATTTCCCCAAAGGATCTTAAAGGCAGAAAAACAGGCCCAGTTTTTCTAACAGCCCCAAGGAGAAACTAGACAGAGGCCAGGTCTGTAGAAATGCAGATTTGATAATCCCATTCAGAAAGTCTGAGGCCCCATTCATGAGCAAATACTACCTGCAGAAATCCATTCAAGACAGGATATTTCGAAATCCCTTGGAACAACATTTGATACCTAACCAGCAGAGTGATAGGATTAGAACCAGCTTCTTTTATTAGAGGTTGAAAAAGAAGAGGAGGGTTAGATATTGATAAGGATTCTGTTCATGCAACAAGACTTTCCCCCATCCTTTTCAGCAGAATTACAACATGGCAGGTTCTCTCCCCTTGTTGCCTGTTCCAGAACAGATTGGACAGAAGTAGGAAATGGAAGAACCTACATCATTCAAACCCTCCTATTCACTTCCCAGCATTGGCTAATTCTGTTTAAAAAAAAAAAAAACCTTACAGGGCCAAATAACACAACAAACATTCTTCCAGTTGGCTCTTAATAAGAGCTTGAGAAAAAATCCTGTATTATATGAACTATTTGAAAACAGAAAAACTGACAACTTAATCTGCTGAAATGAAATGGTAGTATGACTTTAATAAGCCTGGGCAGCTTCACCTTCTTGGGAAAACTGAAAAATTCTAGCACATAATCTTAGGAAAATAAAATAAAAACAAAATAATAAAATAAATCTACCTATGGAAGAGGAAAAAAACAGAGAGATAAGGAAATGTATTTTTGAAGAAAACATTGTTTGAAGCATATGTAGTCACTACCGGTTGAGGAGTCATACACTGGGAAGCCAATATGTTGCTGCATTTTTAAAATAGTAACAAAACCAGATCATTTTTTTTATATTCAGACTGGTTAAGTGACTCATGAACTGCTTTAAACTACTTCCTGAATAGGCTGTTGCTCGAAACTTTCTTTTTTAAAAAATAATAATTTTATTAAAAATTACATTGCAACAATAAAAATTAATACAAACTTAAAAAAAGGAAAAAAAAGAAAAAACAGGCGCAGATAAGAAAAGAAAAATAGAAAAAAATAAGAATATTGTAAAGAAAAAGAAATATCTAAAGAAATTACTTTTCCCTTCATCACAAGAATAAACAATTTTAGTAATATATCACCTTTGTTTAAAATGCAACAAATGATGTCTTCTTCACATATCCCTTTTCTTATCTATAAACCATATCCTTAAATCTTTGTTAGTTCTATCAGGATGTCTGTAAAAGTTCATGAAGAGTTACCAGAGAAAACAGCATACTGATACAATATATTGAGAATCAATTTGATTTAGTGGTTTAGGTACCATAATACAAACCAGGACACCATGAATTCTAGTCCAATCTTAGTCATGAAAAGGGTGACCATTGTCTCAGCTCAATCCACCTCACAGGGCTGTTGTTGTGGGGAAAATGGGAGAAGGAATGAGTATGTTCAGTGCCTTGAGTTATTTATAAAAAATAATAAAGGTGGGGAATAAATAAAATAAATGTCTATTTTAACCTTGATCAAATAAATCAGCTTTAAACTCCTTCCTTTTACTTTTAAATTTCTTGATCCTTAGTCCCTTCAAATAGTATTCTAGAACTTGATTTCTTTCCTTTTTTTTGTCCTGTCTCATAAAATTCTTGAAAGTGTTTAACAAGTCTCTTTTGTAAATCCAATATAGGGAAATTATCCAGGTTGTTCTCTTATTCTACAAGAATCTCTACTGAATGTTTTTTACATTGCTGTTGTTTTTCCTATAAGGGTTAGGCAATGGGCTCCATGGGAGGAGTGAAATTGAAGAACTTGACTTCTAGTCAAGGTTTACCTTACGATTCGTCACAGAGGTCAAAAACTTTGTATTATCTTCTCTGTCACAATTCTTGTCCTCTGGAATAGGATTCCCACCTCCACAAGAGATTTGTATGGCTCCCACTCTGATAATGTCCCCCGGGCCTCCCAGGTCACTAATCAGTCAACATTTTTTATACAAATCTAGAGAAATCTGTGGGCTTATGTTTTCATTCCTTTGGACAGCTGAGCTGGTCTATTTCTGGCTGAATTGAGGTACAAGAATATTCTATACAACCAGAAATGCCGCAGCTTTGCAGAGCATGTTGGCAGTCAGTTTTTTTCCCTTAGCACTTAGGCTTTCCCTTTCCCTATAGAGATAATTCTGTCTTTTTATTTTCATAACTAGGGAAGTTTCTAAAATGAGCTGTAGGACATCACCTTGGCAAGTTGATAGCTTTGTCTCACTGCAATGGCTAACTATTTTGAAAAAGAGCTAATGCAACTATATGAAGTAATTAAATAGTACTATTTAAATGGAGAGAGGGAGAGAGGGAGGGATGGACGGAGGGAGAGAGAGAGAGAGAGAGAGAGAGAGAGAAAGAGACTGAACACTGGTTAGATACGCTTTGTAGGATATTCTCAGTGTTTCAAGGACAAATATCAATTAATTTCCATTTGTGACTAAGCATTTGGGAAAGGAAAGCAGTGTCAGTTTGATAAAAGTATATAGGCAACTATATACTAGCAATGTGATGTTCTCATTGTTACTTTTAATGCCATTGTCTATTAGGTTAGCTATCCATGCATATCGATGTGCCTTCTTGGATATTTTTCAAATTCATTTCCCCATCTGATTTTTAAAAATATTTTAATAAAAACATTTAATAACAATGGGTCTAGCCTGCCCCACTCTCACCAGCAGAACAGGCCTACTACAGACCCTGCTAAGGAATTCTGGTGGCCAAAGTCAAGGAGAAGAGCCTTTTGCACTGTGGCCCCATCCCTGTGAAACACTCTACCACCCAAGGTGAGAACTGCTCCCTCTCTTTTGGCCTTCTGTAGTAACATTCTGAAGGGCTAATTCACCTTCTGACAGGGTAGTAACATTCTGAAGGGCTAATTCACCTTCTGACAAAGAAATATTTGTGACTAGCCATGCCTGCAAGAGCAGTTATTTTGTGAACAATCATTCTATGAATGCATCCATTGCATATTAAGCATGCTCTCATGAAAGAAGAGGTTCAAAAAGCTTGGCTTTTTCAGAATAAAAGCTACAAATAGCAGACATATTAGCCAATGCATCGTTTTCAGAAAAAAATAGACCAAGGTGATAAGAGGCAATTGGCTGAGATAATTGGATAAATGTTTGTCATCCACTGTCTAGGGAGATTCTCAAGTCATCCAGGTCATGGTTGTCACAAAGATGCTTTTTTCACAAGGCAACTGGACTTTCTTGTTTTTCTTTGAAGATGTTTCGCTTCTCATCCGAGAAGCTTCTTCAGCTCTGACTGTTTCATCCACTGTTTGAATTCAGTCATGGCTGCCTTGTACAGCAGAGAATATTGCTTGCCTGCTTGGGAACAGCTCATAATCTGACTAAACCAGGTTTCCTCTTCCTGGTTGCCTCCCAAATGTGTGGACTTCAACTCCCCAAATTCCTCAGGTAGATAAGAATTAGAGAATTGAAGTGCACATATTTGGAGGACACCAGATAACTTTCTAGTGTGCAAATAAATCTTCTTTGAGTTATTTACCACCATCTACTTCTCCCATTTTAGTTTTGGAAACAATTAGTAGAAGTTCTTGGAACAACTTGGAAGTTCTTAGGACAAAAATTCTTACAACAATTATATATAAAATCTGAGTCAATCAACAGTTGATTCTTTTTTCAGTACCAGTAATCAAATAGCATCTTCCATTGAAAGCAACTGACTCCTTTCAATGGCAGAATGGCAGTGTGATTTGTACTGTACAGTCAGTTGAGTCACTCTAACCGTAGGACAGTCCCACCATTTACTTAGCAGCCTAACTTGTTTCCTGTTCAACTCTTTCCCTGTTGGGTTTATTAAAGTAAGGGTGGGAGTGGAGAATGTCAAGTAATTAAGCCACTTTAATCCAAATTTTATCCCACATCTCATTTAAGAGCTGGCAATAGAATACACAGACTCCGTCTTCACATTTTTTTTTCTACAACAGCAACTTTGTGCTCCCTTACACACACACATCTGCAATATATAAAGAAACTGTTACAAATTCTTCTTCCTTAGTAAGAGGTGAAGAATTCTCCAAGTCAAGTTCAACTTCTGGTGACCCCATAAACACAATAGTATAGAATCATTTGCTATTAGTGTGGAGTCCTTGGTGCTCTCCAGACTGATGATATTACAGTATCTAGTTGGGTAATGAAAAGTCTGCAAGAAAACAACCAAGCTCAGAGAGCACCAAGGACCCCACAGTTCAGCCCTGAGCTACAAATACTCTTTTCTATTATTTGCCATTGCCTTTCCCTTCTGGGATGCTTTCTGACTTCCCAATCTAGCCTATAGCCTTGAGATTCCCTGGTGATCTGCTACTCAAGTATTAATCAAGTTCAACTCTGCTGAGTCTCAGCCTTATTGGCCATTCCCTATCTTCTGCATGACTGTAGAAGAAAGCTATATCTTTTCTCCTGAAATATGGCTTGCTTCTGATCGAAGAATTAATTCTGAGAAACATTTTGGGGGGCATGTTTTTATTTCAATTTACAAACAGGTTCTGACTGGTGCAGCCTCTACATTCTGTAAATAAATAATTAGATTAAAAAGAAAGGAGGAAAAATAATTACAAGGGATTTTCTTTTCGTTATAAGTTTTGTTTTAAAGTGCCATAGGCATCTATATTTTTACATGCTTTCAGAATAAGACAAGGAATGTCCCATGTGGTGGCAATATTAAACTCCTTGAAGATAACTTTTTTCTTCAGAGTTTTTATATGTGTTTTAATCCAGTGTGCAAACCAACAGGATCAGATGAATCATAACCAAAATTTCCTTTTCTTCCTCTGTGACATTGCATTTTTTTCTTTGTAGTGGTCCATTATAGTACTAATGCAAATATTATATTTCCTCTTAACGTCTTACTGTTAAAAAAACTGGCAGCTTAAGAGAGTCTTAATTTTTTAGAGTTTTTAAGGAAAGAAATATCAATATATGTCCAATCAGTGGAGGGAAAAGGAAAGCTGCTTTACAGAGACATCATTAACTTTGATATATTTTTCAGCTATCCTTAAATTAGGACAATCTTGGTTATCTTTCTTCATTCTCAGGTGGTTTTTATGGCTTTAACAGCCCTCTTTTGTAAATCCAGTAATGAGTCATTATCCAGGTTGTTTTTCATCTCTTGGCTTATCTTTTGTATTTCCGCTTTAGTTTTCATATCTGTTTTACAGTTGAAAACCTCTATTTTATTTTCTGGTATTTCTGTATATGCTGTGCTTTATTTCTTCATCCTGGCAATCTGTAAATTCTTCCAAATATTCTCCATCGCATCTTTCATTTCTTCTTTAAGATCTTTTTTTTTAATAGTGCATTTTCATGAGCGTATATTGTTGTTATTGTAGCTGCAAGCTTCTTTCACATTTCTTAAAAAAAAAAAAACTTTTGAAATGTCCCCAATGTAATACTGTTATCTGTCATCTTTGCAAGCTTCACTCCTGGTTATCAAATTCAAAAAGGTAGAAAACAGCCTTTTATTTTCATTTCCTTTTACCTCTATCTGGGATCTTTAGCCACATCTAGTGTCTCTTTTTTGTAATGACATAGTCTGTCTCAAATTTCTTTCGCTTCTTTTTTTTTCTTTTTAATCAACCAATCATTTCTTTCCCAAAAGACTAAACAATTTAGGATCCCACAAGGCTACTGTTTTGTTTTAAATTATTTCAAAAGTCTTAAAGTAAAAGTCATAATATTCCATATAGGAAATCCAATATTTCAAATTTGTCTAATCTCTTTGTTTCAAACTTTTTAAGTTTTAATACTAAGCACTGTATGTATAAAGTATTAATTGAGTTGTCAGTCATAATCTCAGTAAAATTAAGGGAATTTAAGAAAGTAATGATTAATTGAACTTTATTTTGATATGTCTACTCTGGCTGAGGAATTCTGGGAGTTGAAGTCCACAAGTCATAAAAGGGCCAAGTTTGAAGACCTCTGATATAGAAAGTTTTTATAAAGGGATCAACACACTGCCCCTGCCAAAGTTTCTGAAACTAGTTGCTTAAAGAAAGATAGTTATTTCTTTGAAGGACTTGTTATCAAAAATCTCACTTGCAAACCAATCCTCTCTTTTTTCAGACTCTCCAGATGCACTGTAAAATATCTCCCAGTTTTTCTAGCCATTCTAAGTGATGACAATGGGAATTGCAATCTATCATGTCTCAGAAGTGTCTGCTGTGGAAGATTTCTGTGAATCCTTTACTTTTAGCTTAGGGAAGCCATTGGCTCTTTGATCACATAGCATCACTTTGCAGCAAAGACCCCTAAAGAGAATATTCAGGAGACAGCAATGTCCCCATATGAAAGACACCATTCCTTGCTTCTGTCCTTGAGTTCTGGTTTACAGAGAAAACTCTACTTCCTGGATTTATTTGTTAAATATATGGCCCCTCTTACTACTTTTATCAGCATCCAGTTACATTGGTGCTTGCTAAATTTAAAAAAAAAAGATTTAATAAAAGTTTTTTGGGGGGAGGTAGGGTTAAAGCTGATTGTGGTTGTGAGTTTTCCATAGTTATGCTCCGTAACATGGAATAGGTTTTTTTTCCCCATTTGTTTGTCATAGTTATATCAGGAAGGAAAGTCCAGGCATGTTCAAACAATACTTTAACCTTATTCTCGTATTTCTGCTGCCCAGAATAAACATCCAAGAGTGTTTCTGTGGACAGTGCTTCAGATGATTGTTGTTTTTCTTTGCAGCTCTCCTTTGGGTAGGACAGACAAGACAATGCGCTTTCTCCCTCGAGCCATCATCTTAACTTGCGTAGGCTTTATTTCCCTGTTATGGTGGCACCATCATCTCTCTTCCCTTCAGCAGCAAGGTAAGATATCCCCCCCCCCATCCCTCATCTGAAAGCAACATTAAACTGCCTCAACTAGCCAAAGACATGTGTTGAGGAAATACAGGCAGTGGAAGGCACTTTCCTATGTTCTTAGAATCAAGGTATTTAATAGCTGTCTTGCAACAAAGGCCAAGGAAATTTTAATAAAGTTATTAAAAGCCAACCATCTCTAACAAGTATAGCTTCATTGGAGAAACACTCCTTCAAACCTGCCATATTCTCTTTCTCTTTTTATACAGACATATATCTGTTGCAGTTTATTAACTTTGCCAATGAATCCTAGCTCCATAGAGGATTAATTTTAGTGACCTAGGAGCACATAACAAACAAATAATAGTACTAGTATAACTTATACTCAGTTGTTTCCTTCTCTTCCTTTTCAAAAAGTATCTTAATAATATAAAAATGTAACTTTGTTGATATAGTATAGTAGCAAAATGAACACACCCAATAGGTATTTATTTCAAGTGTTCATTACTTGATTAGCAATTGGTGGTAAGAGAAAATATGTAAAACAACCTCTCTCCCAGCAAGCTATTGCAAGGGAAGATAAACTTGTCAACACCTGGGGTTTCACATTTTCCTTTCTGGAGGGCAAATTGTTGAAAGGGGTCTGCCTCACATGTTGTGTGGGTGGGCCCAGGCAACATTTATGAGAGGAGAGGTGGGTTTGCGGTCTTTTCCTAGTTTGGTGTAAGATAAAAATGTTTAGGAAAAAGCTATGTTAAGCCTATATCAGAGCCTATAAAAGCATTTGTGCAAGCTTCTTGTCCCCAAAAGTTAGGGAACAAAGTTGCTGGTTACTCAGTGGCACAACTGGAGGAGACTAAAAAAAGGGTGGGGGAGTTTGCAGTCATAAGTATCTCTGTGGCCACAAGGTCCTTATTAGAACTCAAAGGACAAATGTTATCATGCATCTGATGATACAGATTCTTGAATAGCTTTTCTCATCCTGTTTACAGACCATTTGACCATCGAAGAGAAGATTGACGTACCCCTCACATTTGATGCTCTGCTACATGTTCAACGGGTCAGAAAAAAGACATTGCGGTCTTTTTGCAGGAAAAAGAGCAAACTCACTAAACTTCCAGCTACACAAAAGGAAGCTTCCCAGGTACTCTCTTCTATTGCAGTGAATCACAAACTGAACTTCCTATATTGCAAAATACCAGCCACCGGGGTGGAAGAGTGGGAGCACCTGTTGGAAGTTATATTGGAGAAAGAAAATGTCACATTGCAGGTGCCTGTCCCCTATCACCAGGACTTTGGTAACAAAATGACCTTGAGCAAATATAACTTGACATCAATGGAAGCTCTGCTTAAAGCCTACACAAAAGTGGTTTTCATTAGGGATCCTTTCCATAGACTCATTTCTGCGTACATGCATCGGTTGGCAGAAAATCTAACCTTCAGAGAGTTCATTGACTACATCTTGTACATTGGATTGAAGAATGCTAGTGTTGAATGGACACCCTTAGTCAAGCTGTGTCATCCATGTCTTGTTCAATATGATTATATCATAATGTTTGGGTTTCTTGGCAATGAAGTGCACCATTTGATGCTCCGGACTGGATTTCCAGATAACATCCAGATGCCTGAGTTCATGGACTCCAAGTTCCAGTGGACATATACCTGGCTAGAAGAACAGATGTTCAGTGAATTATCCCTTGTGCAGAAGAAAAGGCTTTGCCATTTCTTTCGATTTGACTTTGATGCATTTACCTTTTCCAGAAGTTTGCTCTGGGACCTCATATGCATTTCTGGAAACAGTTAGGATTAGACATCAAAGAAGAATGCACAGAACTGAACTAATGAAGTGAAATCTCAGACTCTTACAAAATGGGGACCTACACTGGTAGCCTTGACATCTAGTGGAAACAAATTCCACAATGTAATTATGTGCTTTGTAAAGAAGTACTTCTTTTTATTGGTCCCAAATATTCTGGAGTTGTTCACAGTCCATTTTTTATTTTATGCTCCTGAATAATCTGCAAATGTTAGCACCTGACTTCTCACCTCTAATTCCATGTCATGTAGAAACAATTAAAAGCCTTGTCTGGATTCAGAGCTTTGGGGAAATTTTACTGTTCACATTCTCTCATAACAATGGGATCTATGTTGTTAATAATAGTAGTAATAATAATAATAACAACAACAACTGATTACAATCTAGACATGATCGAGTTGCTAAATTAATCCATTGGGCATTGTGTAAAAAATACAACTTGCCTGTGTCCGAAAAGTCGTGGGAACATAGGGTGGAAAAAGTTGTTGAGAATGAGAGGGTGAAGATCTTGTGGGACTTTCAAATACAGACAGATCGCCATTTGGAACACAATACGCCGATATCACAGTTGTAGAGAACCAAAGTGTACAGCTGATTGATATCGCTGTACCAGGAGATGCCAGAGTCAAAGAAAAAGAACTGGAAAAAGTTACAAAATATCACAACCTGGCCATCAAAACTGCGCAGTTATGAATGAAACGTGTAACAGTGGTACCCATTGTCATTGAGGCACTGGGAACTATGTCCAAAAACTTTGCAAAATACTTCAAGAAACTGCAACTTCTTACAATAACTCCAGCAATGTTACAAAAAACTGAGCTAGTCAGAACATCTTATATTTTAAGGAGATACCTGGTTGACACCTAAGATGCTGGTAGCAACCCGTATCAACCATCAGAGCCAGCCAATTTGAATGTTCAGTTGACCGAGGTTCATGTTTAATGAATAAAAGATAATAATAACAATAATAATAATAATAATAATAAAGTTGGATTGGACCTTGGAGGTCATCTAGTCCAACCCCCTGCTCAGGCAGGAAAACCTGTACCATTTCAGATAAATGTACTATTTGCATGGCTGCTGATGTGGTTCATGAACCTTTGGGGGATAAATTTTTTGAAAGCATTTTAAAGTCCAAAAATATAATATCCATCATATTACATCTACTAATGTGAAGTTCTCCATTTTGGCCTGTAGAGGATATAATCAACTGCAAAGCCCACCCTTAGCAAAATTGTTGATCTTCAGATAGCTGCTGGGTTTTTATCAAAGTGTTTTACACTAGTCTGCTCAGCAATAGCAATGCAGGAGAGTCTGCAGCACATTTGTACTACTGTTATTAATGGTATTTCATTTAAGGAAAACCAATTTGGGGGAACAAAGATCAAATTACTCAATATCTCAAGATTGCCAACTTGAAATGCCATCAGGTTTGGTAACTGGGGACAAGAAGTGTCCACTAGAGGCTATAGATTGTAATTGCTTGTTTCCCATTTAATCTTTTGAATGACCACTCTTTGAATTCTGTATTTTCCACATTATTCTTTTACTTACTGCAATACGGAGTTATATTCACACAATCAGAATCACTTTAAATTTTACTTTTGAAGATATAAAAATAACTGTTGTGACAGGACAGCTTTTAATATAGGACCAATATATTACTGCTCTGATGACATTTATAATGCTTTATGGAAAATATCCATGTATGTCTGGATGATTCAGTAGTGGTATATTGGTTTTTAAGAAGAGATTGGCAGCTTGAGCAGGTGGTTGGATTAGAAGACCTCCAACTCTGTTATTCTGCATTCAATTCTGTATAAATTAATGGCCCATATTTGATCTCTAGATTTGGCCACATCTAAGAAATAGAATTCAGATTGGAGTTGTAAAGAGAATACAAAATTTATTCCCAGTGACTGTAATCCCTGTAGGCAGATCTAGCTTCCCCAACATACATTTTGTGAAATACTTTCTCCCATAAATGAGAATGATTTTTATCTTTGACAAGGGGGAGGAACTAATGTGCTGCATTTGGAGGCCACTGATGAGGAGAAAACCTTCTTCCATTCAAGGCATAGTTGTTCCTGGCAAACCTCCAGGAGGGAAAGAAACTGTGTGTCCTGTGAGTCATCATAACATTATGTAGAAACAACAAAAGCATTTAAATACACGTTTATTTTTCAAAACGTTTCATTTAGAGCAGACATCCAGATTAATCATAAAAGAGTAAGCTCATTCAGAAATGTCTGTAATGTATGCAGATAAAATTAATCTGTCTGCTTCCTGGAAAAGTACCCTTCCTGTGAAGAATCATTAATAAGAAGATGTTATTGATAGCTATCCCTTCTTTCGCAAATACCACGCAGCAGGTACATTTAATTTGAATCCCTAACATCACTTTTTTAATATAATATTTTATTAATTTTCCAATTTTACATTTGAATATTTAAAAAGCAATGTGGTGACTGGGTTAGTTCAATAACGAAATCTTAGTGCAAATCTCAGGTTACAAATCAAATATTTCTTCTCTTTTTCCCTTAACATTTACTGTCTCATATTTAGGTTAGTACATTTCTAATTATATCAACTCAATAAGAACATCATTATTACATTTATCAATATTTTTTTAGCTTATACGTATCTTAATTACATTCAATCTTCATAAACAATCCATATCCTGTTCTTGATTTTTACTCAATTTTTAATTTCTTATCAATACTCCAATTTAACCTTTGATATTTATAATTTTCAGATTTTGGGTAACCAAAATTTCCCTTATCTCACTTCATAACAAACTATAATATCCAAAATACACATTTTATCTATTTGAATATAATCTTGTTCTATTTCCTAAGAGTTATCTATTTCCCACCATATTAAATCATCTATTTACTAACACAATATCCCCTTTTAAGTCTAATTTTTAAATATTAAATCGATAAAATCCTTATTTTCAACTGGTTTCTAAATATTTTAAGTCTAATACCAAAATTCCCCTTATCTCAACCCTTTAACTCTCTAATTGGCAATATAAAATCCCCTCTAATGAATCAAAATCACAGTTTTTTCAACCTTATTCTAGCTTTCTTCCTTTGCCAACTAGGCTTCCATATCAGTTTTAAAATGTGTGAATTTTGGACATATTCACCCTGAGTACAGAATTGCAATAATAATAATCCTAGCCTACACATAAAAGTATCATAGCACAAAATGGATAAAAGGAAAAAAATCAATATTCATGTAGCGGAGTGTTTGGTTAAATAAACACTACACTGAACAAACAATATAGGGCAAAAAATGGGAAGACAGTATTCCCTAATAAGCCCCCACAAATTGTGCTTTTGTGCAATCCCACAATCCTCAGTTTAGCCTATCCATTTTTTGACAAAATTAAACTGAAGATTATGCTCCATAGGTTGTGAGAAAAATAGCTTTCTATGATATATACACATATAGGTTACTGATATTCTGTTCATGCCAACTCAAAAGTAAGTCCCACTGAGTTCAATAGATCATAATCCCATGGATTTGGATATTGGATCATTATAGGCTTTGCATCTCCTCCCTGGGGTGATTGTCTCACTCTGACTAAGGAAATAACACTGATTTTACTCTAGCAAATTTGCAAGAATAGGAAGCTGCAAACAGGGGCCAAAAGTGCCTCTGTTAGACATTAAACTACCTCTCTCATTCTTAGTACACAAAAGGAAAAGGAAACAGTGGCCTCTCTTGACTGTCTTACCGTCTTCAGTGATCCATCCAAAAAATTAAGACGAAATTAGATGTTATGATGATGATTAATCCACTGCAGCTAAAGCTACATTTTTGAGGCTGGGTACCATGACTGCACTTGAAAAGTGAACATATACATAGTGTTTCCCTGATCTTCACTGCAAGCTTAAAGGAACCATTGCAATCTTTCTGTTCACAAAAGAAAAGTAATTTTCTCTCTCCCTTTGTTACATATAACATCTGCAATAATTTATCAACAATAACATTTTTCTTGATCAACGTCAATGCTTCCACAATTACATTATAACGCTTTCTCAATCAGTAGACACGGAATACAGTTCTGATTTCAGCTTAGAGGTGCTGCTTTGTTGGTCCCTGGAGCTAATTTCTAGAGATGTCTTCATTCATACGCTCACAGACCATGGTTTGAAAGTTCCTGGTTCAGCAGGTGGACACTAAAAAGAAAAAAAATAGGGTGAGAACAAATTATAGATGCTTCAATTTTTTTGCATTTCAAGGTAGGGCTGAAAATAGCTTCTACTTGAAATCCTAAAGTCCTGAATCAATAACACTGGACTTCATGGGCCAAGAGTCATTTTTAAGGATGAGGAAAGATATTAATTTTGTTTTATCTTAATAGTTTCTGCAGCTATGTTGAATTCAATTCATCAATCGTGAAACAATTTAAAAAAAAAGTTGTACTAACAATTGCCTGAATTTAGGAATACACTTCTCCACACATGTGTAGTTTTGTTTGCAATTGTACCCAATGTTTAAAGTTTTGCAAATCATTTTTGTAATAAAATATATCATGGTGCATTATTTCCATCAATATCTGCATTTTGATGGACTTTTCCTTAATATACTTGACTGCATGGGCAACTTCTAAAAGACTCTTATTTTAGAAAAAGTGTTCTTTAGTGTACCAGTTAAAAGACTAAAGTTCAAGTCAGAAATCTTTGTTCAAATCTTGCTTCTCCCATGGACTCGCAAGGAAATCTAGTTTGCCACGAAGATTTCAAGATCATAAATTTTGAATCCTTGAAAAGCACCATAAAATTGTTGAATGTTGTGATTACCAAGTGTTTGGGAAAGCCTTTACCAATTCAAAGCTGGGTCCTTATTCCTGTTGATCTAATGCTTAACTAATTATATTTGCAGAGGAGAATAGGAGATAAATTAACTTACCAGTTTGGTGAAGGAATCAACACAAGCATTGCGTATTCTTTCTGGAGTAGCTGGACTATCTAATCTGAATATTCCTTTCAGTCCAGATTCTTCCCTTGCAGAGACAATTGCATCTTTGATAGCATAAAATACAGAGGCTGCTAAGAACAATGGAGGCTCACCCACAGCCTGTGGAGATAAAAGGGCAAAAGGCCATGAAATCTTCCATCAAAAATGTATTTTCAGCATATAACAAGATATACATATATAATGTACCAATTCACAATTTCACTGGACCACATACTGTGGAATTACTAGGTACAGTGGTGGAAAAATGTATCTTTTGTGCATAATTTGTATGTTGTATTCCATGTTATGCTCTTATTTGACATCATCAGCTAATTTGTGAACCATCACAATTGAATAACTCCAATATGATGGAGGCAACAATGTATCCATTTTCACTTTTACAGACTTCTAATCGTATGGGAAGGAGTGCCTGAAGAAGACAGATATATATGTCTGTTAGGGAATTACTCCAGGACCAATAAGCAGTGATATTATTGATCTTGTATAATGTTTAATTAGAGAAATTAGGTATGTAAAATGCATTAGCTCAAATGGAATTGTATGTGATTCAGCATGTTGTGTGAACTTGCTCATCATATTGAGCCATAGTATTGTTTAGCTGCTATTTACAGTATTTTGTTAAGCTGCATTTAGGATTTAAAGTGGTCTCTGCATTCAGCCAAAGAGTACTTAATTAGTGGAGAAACATTTACAATATAATAAATTTTCTATGGTCAGTAAACAAAATGAGCAATTTCAGTGCATCCTGTAGTAAGGTCATTAAAATGTCTTAAGGTAAGGCAGGATAATATGGAAGAGATAAATGGAGTTGTTAACACATAATATTTACATTCCTCAGTGTAATAATATGAAAATCATTATGCTCTGGTGCTCCAACTAATAAGTTCTGACTCAGCATCGGCCTATCCTATAAATACTACAATGTTTTAGAATGGTGGGTGGAAAGAAAGAATAAAAGAGAATCATAAAAGGAAAGGGAGAAAGAAAGATATTCTTCAATGCAGCATAGAATTAATCCAGTGATATTCATCACCTAAAGCAGTGGTTCTCAACCTGTGGGTTGGGACCCCATTTGGGGTCGAATGACCATTTCACGGGGGTCGCCAAACAACGCAGTCCGCCATTTTTTTCCCCCTTTGTTTTAGCTGTGCTACTTCCTTTTATTCTATTGGCTTTTGAAAACCAATAGAATAGACTCTCTTGAATAGAGTCTAATTCTATTGGCTTTCAAAAGCCAATAGGAATTGTCTAGGCTGTTTCTGCCCTGCTGAGCCCGCCAAAAGTCCCATTCTGCAAACGGTGCTGCACCAGTTGAGTAGTCCTCGACTTACGACCGGTTGAGTAGTCCTCGACTTAGGACCAGTTGGGGGTCGCAGCATTAAAAAGGTTGAGAACCACTGACCTAAAGTATACTTGATTGTATTCTGGTTACTGACTGAAGCAAGCAAAGCAAGGTCCCATGTTGCCAATTGTTATGAAATATCTGGAATACAGAAGACATGAGAAGAATGTTCTGCACTGCATATATGTTAATTGACAAATGGAGAAATTTATTTCCCAGTGAGATATTTACCTTAGATGAATAAATGGCTTTGCTATTTGGACAATCCCGGAGAAGAGAAACATGGAACTCTGATGGAATGTCACCGAATGCAGGGATCTTGTACATTCCAGGGCCCCGTGTATACAAGTTGCCTTCTGGAGAATAGCGTAGCTCCTCCAGAGTAAACAGCCCAATTCCTTGGACAAATGCTCCCTCAATCTGAAAAAAATAAATCAAGTCCAAATTTGTTCTTTTCTTTTTTCTTCCCCATCCCTTTGGTAACCATTGAAAGATTTAAAAAACAAATATGGTACAGGTTTCTGCAGACACACTTAGGCCAGCTTCCTAAATGCTTAATTGTGACTGCAATCCTATTCCCATGTTCTTGGGAATAGGCCCACTGGGTTCATTAAGACTGTGTGTAAACTTCATCATCAAACTAATAAAACTGCTCAGTCCAAAGACTTCAGAGCCAGACGGCAATTATTTAGTGATTAAGAAAAACAGTGTTTGCAGACATTTATATAAATTGCATTACATGATTATTGCTTAAATGAGTGGCAAAGTAACTAATAAAATTATAACAAATATATTGCTTTACCATCTGTTTGTAAGCAATGATTTAAAGTGTATGATTGCTAATGCATTGGGACAGTATACTGAACTGCATTAGCAATAAATGCCAAACTTCGTTGGTCCTCCTCTCAGGTATGGCCACGAAAGGCAGATCCAATTGTTCTGTTCAGATGCTGATTCTGAAGTGCTTTTTCAGTAAGCTATTCAGATAACCCCCTCCCCTCCTCTCTCTGCCCTTTATTATGATAAGGTTGGCCTCTGTCCTGGAATCTACATGTTCCAAGGAAGTCCGTTTTGCACTTTTGCACATACAGAGTAAATGTTTGCATGATCCTGACTCAAACATATTTTGTCTTTCATGCATGCATATACATTCCTCCTGCAGACATTAACACCAAACCTGTGAGTATTAAAAGGAAACTTGTTATTTGAGTAATGTTAGTAGAAAACATGAAATGCACAGTGAATACTCCAATTCAAGTGGCACCTGAATGGGGCTTGTTTCCAAACTTTCCAAAACGTATCTATTCTAACTAATTGTAGTTATTAAGAAAACTAAACCATGTTTGTACATTTTGAAAGTGGCTTGTTTCCCAAAATCATAGATAATATGCATTAAAAAAATGTGCTCTCTTGTAGAGACAGGTGAAGTTGATGAGCAGCCAGAGACTCATGCTAAGACATTGCTATTAGACCCAAAAATGGTTAATGTCATATTGTAGATGAAAAAAGCGATGTTAATGTGTAGTTAAGAACATGAAACATAAATGTAAAAGTCCTTGTGAACAGTTCTTATCTACAAGAACAACATCTGCAGATGAGGTTTGGAGTGTACCTAATATAATAAATTTAACAAAGTTAAATGTTAATCAATACCAGTTTTAATTTTACCACATATTGAAGGTTTGGCAGCTCAAGTATGTATATATTCAACTGTACTATATGTGTAAATATGTGGTTCTCAATCTTTCTGGCTTGGGGGACCAGCAAGGGGAGGGAGCGGGGATGGTTCCCTGTGAATGGTTGGAGTGTGTACCTGCCACTCTTGAGCAAATGGAGCTTCATGCGTAAGTGCAAGCACCCACTGCTCATGCAAGTGGAGATGTGTGCATGTGCACGCTCCCCCCCTCCCCCACTTGCATGGCCCTGGTTCAAATGGGTCCTATCCCAGTAGTGGCCTGTGGTTGGGGACCCCTGTTCTAAATAATGGGTTTGTGGCATGATATTTTGTTGATAATACTCATAGTTGGCTACATATCTGAATTTAGTAATTTAGGTGAACTGCAACACAGGTTAAAATAGAAAGCTCAATTTCTCCAAAACATGTGAGCATTGTCTGAAATGAATCTACACTGTAATGAACAAACCATTTTCCATTTTCCAGCTGGCATAAAGATATATGTCATGTGCAAAACACTTGAAGGCTAACACAAACTGATAATAAATTAGCAATTAACAGTTCCCTATGTTAAAAAAGTTCACAGTACTGCTGCTGTTTATCAAGCCTTTTGCTGATTATTAACCATTTTAATCTGTCTGTTTGTATACACATCTATTTTAGCTTCACAGAGTACAGACAACTTGCACTGCTTACCTGTCCTATATCTATAGCTGGATTCAGGCTGGTGCCAACATCCATCACAACATCAGTGTAAAGATTCTAAATATCGAAACAAATAAAAGCTCAGTAAACACAAGGCTAACCACATATTAGCTAAATATGAATCACATTTGACTTGATGTTTTTATTCATATGTTTCATGGAAGAGCAAAGTTTTCATCTGAGCTGTAACTATCCAGGTCAAAATTCCTAGATATTGATGTTGACAAGACAACTCTCAGTGTGCCTTAAAGATCTCAATGCAATGCAATGCAATGCACAACACAATGCAACACAACACAATACAATACAACATAACACAGTACTTGGTGATTTAAAAAGTTATCCTGATGATAGAATTCATTGCTTAAAGCTGCAGCTCTTTGGAGTTAAGTGTCATGATGGCCTTCACAGTTGTGGAAATCTATCATCACTATGAAATTAATGATTAAAACAAAATATAGATATAAAAGATTATAAAAATTATTAAAAAGATTATAAAAATTCCACCACAAATTTGGAAGTGATTATACCAATTTCATACCCAGATGAATCCACCAAATGGTTTTTTAAAAAAAAAACAACTATATAAACCGAGTAAAAAAAAATAAGCACAGAGCAAAAGATTTACTGAAGTCCACAGAATGAATGTAAAGCCAAGACTATCTTATCCATTAAATACACTCTTAATTATTATAGAATGTTCCTCCTTACATGAAAATGAAGAAGTGCTTTTAACTATTTAGTAACTCTGCTTACCTTATGGTCACCGGTCAGACAATCTATCTCAACCACAGAACAAGCGACACCATAGGAGAAGTAATTGAAAGGCTTTCCTTCATTCTTCGAGAAGTCATAGCCAACATTAGGAATTCTTAACAGAGAGGGAACAAAAGGAGGAAAATATAAAATTAAAAGGCAATGCATAAACTAATGTATGGATATGGTCAAGGCAAGGTTGGTTTGCAAGAATAAAAAGAGATGGAGAAATATAGCATATAGTGTGGGGAAAAACTAGATTAGCTACATTTCATTTTCTTTTGTTTATGATAGCTTTGATCTCTCTGAGCTACTATTTCTCATTTTTCTGCACATTGCTGACCCCAGAAGGAGATGGCACGAAGAATGTATTAATACGCATGTACAGATTTTATTATCATTGCAGTAAAATCATTGATTGTGATTTAGTCTAATGTTGTTAGGTCAGAATATCTGAAAGTTAATAAAGTGAAGCAATATAGGGGATTCTGAAGATCCAAACATAATTCTTATTAATCAAGGGGACTGGAATCAAGACAGTTACACTTCCAACCTGGTCCCCAAAATCTGGAGGTAACATTCTGAGAGGGCCAGAGCAGAAGAATTGCTTCAGTTATTCCATGAAATAAGCTGCACTTCTTCCATTTCTTTGTTACAGCATTCTTTCTCCTTGTCCTCTGGCCTTCAGCCACAAGAACATTTAGCTGTTCTCTCTAATTCTTATGTATTATTAGAGCATGCAAATATCGTGACTCAAGACAGGACTGCAGTCTGGGATTTCAAAAAAAAGTGGAGCTAACAAGCCTATTATGTTAATAGAATGCTGATAAGAGACAACTCTATTGCATCTTCTTTATTGTAAACCCATTTTATGAAATTAGCTTATCTAAATCCCCAACAGCAGAAATAATACCCAAATTCCAAAGCTGATGACGTTTTGCAGATCTTCTCTCTGATAGTTTCACTCACCTGTAAAATCCTGTAGCTGATAAACTCACACAGTCATGATAAGCTGCTAACACCTAGTGAAAAAAAAGCATATAAAATTTTGTTGGGCTTTTCTCAAACTGGAATAATTGTAATTTCCTGAGTGGAATGGAAATGTTTCATTGAGTAGCACAAGTATTCATAAGGAAAACATTATCAACAAAACATTAAAAAAAAACTTCTTCATTAAATTTGTTTGCCGCTCATCTCACTACAATTGAAAGGCAGGAACACCCAGGAATCTGCATGGATATATCATCAGGAATCAAGCTTGATTACCATCCTGTATCAGATAAAAATACAGGACACTTTTATCACTACCACTCCTTGAATAGGGCACATCCTGTACAGACCACAATGACATGATCTGTCAGCATTAGAGCTAGGAAATGGTAGTAGTTGCCTCCCACAAAGTTCCATTTATTCTGGAAGATGCAATACAACATTAATATAGAATCAAAATGAGATATGTCTACAATATAATGAAATATGAAGCAGTTAAGAAAAATAGCATGGGAGAAAGCTAATTAGAATTTGCAAAAAAAAAAAAAAAAGGAATAGTATATATAGGCAGCACATTTATGCTATACTTCCAAAATTTTAACTTGCACCAAATGAAAACATACCCAATCTTCCCATGATCCTTTTGGGTTAGCACATCTGAATGGCTCCAATTGTTTTAAGATGGTCTGGCAAGCGTTCTAAAAAATAATCCAAAACAAAAAACATTTTGTTACAAAGATGATCTCTACTGTGCCTGCAGATTGCAGTTAAGTCTATATCGTTTTATTTGTCTGAAACTGACCTCAAATGAATAAAAATATAATGACCTGCTTTAGACCTAAAATTTCCATGTCAGGCACTTTTGAAGCAGCAACTCTCATATACTGTTGTCCTAAAACAAAATCTGCTAAGAGATTCTCAGAATGCCCACTTTTATAGTGCAAATTAGATAAACTATTTCTTGAACTCCCAAGCCAGACAGACTTGTGCTAACAGCAATGATTGTATAAGTCAAACTTTTCTAATGTGGAATTTGGCCATGGAAGCTAAAAATTAGAATTTGATACAACACATCTGGCAGATAAAAGATTATGGAAAGGTATCACAGAGATAGTTTAGAGTCTATTATTATATCATTGTTTATCTCAAATTAAGCATCACTGAAGTTTAATGACCAGTTATTATCATTCCCAATGCTGCTACTTTGATCAGCAGTAGAATTCCAGGGTCTAAGACAAAGGATTTTCCCACCAACATATTAATAATGGAACTCAGTCATTTATTTAACCATTTCCTTTTACATTAAACGTTGTATTGATAACAAATTTTTGTGATTGCTGGGGAGTGAGGTTATAGCCAAGTCAATTGTAGGGGCTCTCTGCTACAAACTGATAGCTACAAATTTGTGTATAAGTAATATTCCTTACAAAAACAGCCATCCCATTGATATCAGCACTGACAGAAGCAGCTGTTGGTGATGTATTTGGTACCGTGTTGGTGCTTGTCTCACTTATATGGATCTTAGAGGTAGGGATTCCCAGAGTCTTGCTGGCAACCTACAAAGAGAACATTGGATTCATTGTTAAATGTTAGACAGCCACAACCCAAAGAAACATAACTTTAAGAATAGCTGTTTCCTTTTTTTCTAAATGAAAAAAAAGAAAAAGAAAAAAGCAAGCCATCCTGGCTTCCATCAAATAAAAGTTATAATACAGCAAGGGAAATAAAGGGGGGAAGATACAGATTTTAATGGGGTATCTACATGTCAAGAGGCTTACAGGATTTCAGAACCTGTTATCATAAATAGATGTAGCTGAACAAATGAGGTATATATTAAAACAGCACAGGCTTTTATATACATATTCCTAATTTACCTGGATCATCTTGGTGTGCAGACCTTGACCCATCTCAGTCCCACCATGTGTAAGCAACACCGAACCATCAGTGTAAACATGTAACAATGCACCACCCTATCACCAAAATTAGAGAAATAAACTGTTAAGATCTGTTTGAAATATTGTTGTCTCTAGGGCACATTTTTAGTTGTAGTCTTCCGTCTTTCATATGCTTTCATTAGGAATCAATTGAACTGATGCCAAATTATTAATATTAGTAGCTCCATGGAATTTAATCATAAGTAGCACATCCAATCTTCAACTGTGGCTTCATCCAGACTATATAAACATACATAGAAGAAACACACATACAAAAAGGTATAGAACCATATTTTATTTACAGAGCACTATAGGGCTGAAACCTATGTGAAATTCAATCTATAGTTGAAGGCTTCCTTATTGATGAGAATCATGTTCTACTTATGAATGACCAGACACATCATTACTGAATCCAGGCCACAATGTATAGCAAGCTGGGACTATATAAATATAGATCCCCATGTTTTCAGAATTTATTAATGCAGTCGTGTAGCTGACAGAAGTTGTTTCATATTCAACTGAAGCTAAAAAAAATATTTTTTACACAAATCAGCATGCTATTAGTTTATGAAGATCTGAATTATGAGCAGGCAAAGTGAGCCGGTTCCTTCAACTAGTAGATAGAACAGCAGAAAGTTGGGCAGGAAACAGCAGCTAGGTGTTGGCAGACAGAAGTGTGAAAAATATCATGCTTCTTGTCTGCTGCTGTCAGGTATGATGGAGCATGTTGTCCTTACATTAGTGCTGATGTAGAGCCATCTTGGGCAGGTAGCAGTATCTTTTGCTTCAATCAGAAAACTCAATGTTTTGGTCCAGCACTTTAGAAAATGAGATCATAAAGATAGTTGCTGTCCTCACCTGACATCCAGTCATTCTGAAGTTCAGATAGAATCTGTCCTAATATAACTGTATACGTTTGGTGCAATCTCTATAAAAAAAAATCTGTTTCCAAAGTCTGAAAACACATGAAGCATGGGAATTCTATTTTTAAATGAAGAAGGACACTAGAGGCCCATAGGCTGTCTGAGTAAAAACAAAAAACAAAAAAAAAAAAAACGGATGCTTGCCAACCTGATTCAGAAAAGGAACTGTGAAGCTGATCCCAAACTTGGTAGGAATAATGGCTATGCCCCTCTTCTTCCAGCGATTCTTCCTGGGAAAACAGAAGAATATCAGACTGGCATGCCTTTCCAAATGCATTCCTCCTAAGCAAAGACATTATTTTGCAAAACAAATCTAGCATCCAGTCAGTAAATTTTATAAATAAGAAACATTATTACTGAGGGCAGCCTTGTAGTATTGAGTATAATGTTCAAAAGGATTCATCTAAAGTTTAAACCAGATTGTGTACAAATCTAAATATATACATTTTCACTGCATTTATATATCACAGGGCTTCCCCCCCCTTTTTTTCTTTGCATTTAACCTCGATTTATTTTTCTTTTTATCTCTGAATTTTTGAAGGCTTCTGTCAGCATTTCATAGAGAACTGGAGTAATAAACCAATGCAGCTTATCTCATTTGATCTATGATATTTTATTTTAAGCCCACAGTGGGAGTGATTCCCTAATGATCAAACCCATACAAGCTAGCTGCTTGAGGGAGATAATAACTTGTATTGAGTCCCAAATACAAGACAAAATTCAAGGACATCTAGTACTAGTAATACAAGAAATTTTCTACAGTAGTTGTACATTGCTTCCTTAGTGCCAGTGTGCTAGCCCTCTGCATCCTCCCTCTCCAGTCTTCAGCTACTGGTCATAAGAATCCATATGAATCCAGCCTTGTCCTTCAAACAATAAAAAATGATTGAGAAAGCTGTGGGAAGTTTCTCTATGAATCATATTAGCAGCTACTCCAGTCTGTTTATAGCAGTTAACGAAAGGGGTGGCCCTGTTGTATGATACACCAAGATTTTTTTTTTTCTGAACAATACAATGCAATGTGATAATGCTCCTCCATGTTTTTTGTCCCAAATGTATTCTTATATTTTTTGAATGTCGCATTTTTCTGTCATTCATGTGTGTATGTGAATAAAATCTGGAAAAAATACCTTAAAGTGCCCTGAAATAGATATTTGTTGTTATCTAGCTACATGAATGCATGCATAATACACAGAAATAGCCTAAATTGCCTTATTAATTAGCCTTATAGTGATGGTGGCAATAGAGTTTGTTTCAGGAATAATGCAGTAACATAAAACATACATCAATGAAATTACAATTTTGACAGAGGTCCATACATTCTTCTGCCAAATCTATTCACTTTGATTAGCAGAGAATGTATTTCAGACAACTGGGTATAATGCTGCTACATGGCAATCTTTAGAATGAAAATAATCCATATGAGATGATTCCAATTTGCAGTAAAATCAGAAATTATCTGTAAAAAATAAGATACTCACTGGTTGAACTTCTCAATGTCTCTTCTTCTGAAATGATACTTCGATTTTGCAAGGCACTCTTCCCAACATCGTTTCAAGCTGAACCCCTCAAGCTTTTGGTCAAAATGAGTTAGATCTCCTTCATTGTATAGATTGATTTTTCGTACCTTTTCAGAACAAAAGAGAAATGGACAGACTTCAGTTCTGAAATAATTGGGATCTTTTAAACAAACAAGCAGAGCTTTAGCAACATATTGAACTCTAATCTGAAATAGAACTTCTTGAGCAAAACACATTCATCATCCCATCAATATTCAGTAGAATGAAGAAATAGGACACAATTGCATGATGCCTAATAAGATGTTTATATCCAGTTAATGAAACAATCTGATTATCAGCATCAATGATGAAATCAGGCTCAATGGAACTATGTGAATAATGTATGCACTCAAAGCCAGGTGAAAATAATGCTAACCAAGTTATAACAGATAGGGGATAAGGAGATGGTGTCCACAGAATGCTTGAGATCTAGTCTAAGTCCAAGAACACTGCAAATATATGAAGAGTAAATAAATGTTTGGAATTCAAAAAGAAAAGCATAAAGGAGAGCGCTGGCACTAGCCTTTCACCAGAAATGTTGGCTACATAGATGAGGAGGGAAGGGTATCTAATTTGATCCTTTTCCTTCAGGCCAAAAGGATGCACCAATTCCAAGAAAGAAATTATGGCCCACTGCTTTCACATAAAAGGAAACTGAAAGTTTTGATAGGTACGAGTAATTATGAGAGTATTGTAACTTGCTTTCTGCAAAATTATATCTCGGTGAGCACGTACCTCTTCTGCTGGCAGCCCACACTTCAAGGCTATCTCGCTCATCCAGCATTCAGCAACCATCATTCCCTGGGGACCCCCAAATCCACGGAAGGCTGTGTTGGAGGCCAGATTCGTTTTACAGACGATACCGATACCTCTGATATTTGGGATGTTGTAGGAATTGTCCATGTGAAGCACAGCTCTGTCCATAACCTGGGGAATAAATTTAAATAAATAAATAAATTGTGTGAGGGGTGAGGCTTGGTTTTTTGTTTCTTTCTTGCTGTCATTCCTGTGCCAATAGTTACAAACTGAATATTTTCTGCACATTTTTACATAAAATGCAAAAAAATATGATGTTATGCATTTGGGTCAATATAAAAGGGGGAATGCATTTGGGTCAATATAAAAGGGGGAGAAAACGACATTGCCATAGGTGTATACTATAGGTCACCCAACCAAACACAGGAAATAGATGAACTTTTTGCTAGTCAGCTAACTAAGGTATGTAGAAGCACATCACAATAGTAATGGGGGACTTTAGCTACCCTGACATCAACCTGGAGACAAACTCTGTACCAAGTGGAAGATCAAACAGATTTCTGACAAACCTAGCAGACAATTTTGTCTCCCAAAAAGTAGAGAAGGGAACTAGGGAATTAGCCATTTTGAATCTAATTCTCACTAACAGAGATGAAATGATAGGTGTTGAAGCCATAGGAACCTTGGGAGGAAGTGATCATGCAATATTGGAATTCAACATTATGGAAGCACAAGCAATAGAACACAGTCAAACTAAAGCCTTGGACTTCTAGAGAGCTAATTTCAATAAACTTAAAGAGGGTTTGGGAAGGATTCCATGGATGAGAATCCTCCAGGGGAAAACAATTCAAGAGGCTTGGGAAATTTTGAAAAGTGAGATAATAAAGGTCCAGTCTAGCACAATACCAACAAAGAGGAAAAATAACAGCTCTCAAAAGAAACCAGCATGGCTGCATAAAGAACTCTCTGATCAATTGAAAGATAAAAAGGACAAGTATAGAAAGTGGAAAGAGGGACACATAACTAAGTCAGAATATCAGCAAATAGCCCGAGCCTGCAAAGACAAAGTGAGGAAAGCTAAGGCTCAAAATGAACTAAGGCTTGCAACCAAAGTCAAAAATAACAAAAAAAGCTTCTTTCAACATGTAAAGAACAAGAAAAAAGTGAAATAAATGATTGGTCCATTAGTGGGTGAAAGTGGCAAGAAGGTGACAAGCAACAGGAAGAAAGCAGAACTATTTAATTCCTTTTTTGCATCTGTCTTTACACAAAGGGAAAAAACAGACCAACCTATCAAAAATAGTGCCATAAAAAACAAAATAGAAATACAAGTTAAGATAGGCAAGAAAATGGTAAGTGAACACCTGTCCAGCCTAGACGAGTTCAAATAACCAGGACCAAGGTTCTCAAGGACCTGGCAGATGTGATCTCAGAACCACTGAACTATATTTTTCAAAGTTCCTGGAGCACTGGGGAACTATCAGAGGACTGGAAAAGAGCTGATGTAGTTCAAAAAAGGGGGAAAAAAGGACCCAGGAAATTACAGAACTATCAGCCTGACCTCAATACCTGGGAAGATTCTGGAAAGATAAACAACCAATCAGCAAACACCTACAGGCAAACACAGTCATTACTAAAAGCCAACACAGGTTTGTCAAAAAGAGATCATGCCAGACAAATCTTATTGCATTCTTTGACCAAGTGACAAAATTAGTGGATCAGAGGAATGCTGTGGATATAATTTACTTGGATTTCAGTAAGGCATTTGATAAAGTAGATCACAACCTACTACTTGACAAAATAGAAAAATGCGGGTTAGACAGCACCACCACCAAATGGATCCATAGCTGGCTGACCGGCCATACTCAGCATGTGGTCCTCAATGGAACCACCTCTACATGGAGGGAAGTGTGTAGTGGGGTGCCCAGGGCTTTGTTCTGGGCCCAGTGCTCTTCAACATCTTCATCAACGATTTGGACGAGGGGGTAGATGGAGAAATCATCAAATTTGCAGACGACACCAAGCTGGCAAGAATAGCCAACACTCCAGAAGACAGGCTTAGGATACAGGAGTATCTGGACAGACTTGAACACTGGGTACTATCTAACAAAATGAAATTCAATGATGAAAAAAATAAGGTTCTACATTTAGGCAAGAAAAACCAAATGTACAGGTATAGTATAGGGGGTACCTTGCTCAATAGTAGTAACTGTGAGAGGGATCTCAGAGTCCTAGTGGACAATCATTTAAATATAAGCCAGCAGTGTGCTGCAGCTGCCAAAAAAGCCAACACAGTGCTGGGCTGCATTAACAGAGGGATAGAATTCAAGATCACATGAAGTATTAATACCACTTTACAATGCCTTGGTAAGGCCACACTTAGAATACTGCATCCAGTTTTGGTCACCATGATGTAAAAAAGATGTTGAGACTCTAGAAAGAATACAGACAAGAGCAACAAAGATGATTAGGGGACTAGAGGCTAAAACATATAAGGAACGGTTGCTGGAATTGGGTATGTCTAGTTTAATGAAGAGGGGGGACATGATAGCAGTGTTCCAATATCTCAGGGGCTGCCACAAAGAGGAGGGTGTTAAGCTGTTTTCCAGGGCGCCTGAAGGCAGGACAAGAAGCAATGGGAGGAAACTAAGCAAAGAGAGAAGCAACCTAGAACCAAGGAGAAACTTCCTGACAGTTAGAACAATTAACCAGTGGAACAACCTGCCTCCAGAAGCAGTGAATGCTCCAACATTGGAGGTTTTTAAGAAGAGATTGGACAGCCATTTGTCCGAAATGGTATAGGGTTTCCTGCCTGAGCAGGGGTTGGACTAGATGACCTCCAAGGTCCCTTCCAACTTTACTACTACTACTACTACTACTACTACTACTACTACTACTACTATTATTATTATTACTATTATTATTATGCATGCAAAAAAGAGCTTCAAAGTTAAATCAAACTTATTGTTTCATCATAACTTTATTGGTGAGCATTTATAAGTCTCAAGCACTCTCTTCACTTTTTAATCTTAAGCAATTTTGGAGCTTTGCATCACAAGAAGCCTAGCATGGATTCCCAAAATCTATGTGGATTTCTGATATCACTGACCTCTGGAAACCAAATAAACTTGAATAATATTGAGCCTTTCTTGATATGTTACATTAGACCCAATTTAGGGGTCAAGTCCCCTCAATATCTGACTTTCTGATTAGTATCATTTTGCCCTTGTATGCATTATAGTTATCATTGTTTCTATTCTAATTTACAGTAAGCTATCCTTGCTATTTCCCTATTCTACCAGACAAAGGATTCTATGGAATTCAAAAAGCTTGTTCGTTCCTACAACTCCTGAAGTTGGTTCAAATGAATCAGAGTAGACAGTGCTTTCCACTCACCCCATGGGAAAGATCAACAGAATTTCCTCCATTGCTGTAATATGATACATCTAGGCTAGTAATCCTTCCATTTTGCTTAAAGCCAACCTGGGAAAAGCAGAAAATGACTATTTTGTAGAATTCAATTATTCCAGTTACAGATATTCTGATATTCATTTAACTGAGCTATTTAGTTTTGAAAGGCAGGCTTTCGTGAAAGCTATTATTAGAGGACTATTTTTACACAAAAAAGACAATTTCTAGCTAACTCTCTAATGGTTAAGGCACGCGGCATGAGTTTCAGTCCTGTCATAGGTGTGAAAGACATCTGTATAACTCTGGGCTTGTCATTTTCAGTCCAATCCACCTCAGAAAAATGGGAAGTGGAACGATTAAGGAACATATTAGATACGATTATTTTATAAAAATAAAAAGAGGGATAAAATCCATCAATAAAATAAACTAATGAATAAACATATTTAGAATGAAAAATATATTTGTTCTTTTTATATTATATTACTCGCTCCACAATATAGACTGAACAGTGAACTGTTTCACTCATAACAAGTATAATCTTTTTAATACTCCTATTAATTTTTATTTACCTTATATTGTGCCCAAAATGGGTGCCTTCCACCAGAAATCAACATATCTTCATCTCGATCAAGCATGCATCGTACTGGGCAGCCAGTCCTGTAGAATTAGGCTGAGAGTGAACCTACTGCAAAGGTGTCACAGTAACAATTTATATCAGAGGATAACACACGAGGCTCTTTTCTAAGTGCTTTGTGTTTGTGAATAAACCTTTCCTATTCTGGCATTCCCTCCGCTATAGGGCACACATAGATCCCCACAAAGCTATTACAAGTCTCACCCATATTTTATAAAAGCAAATTAAGTTTAAAAAAAAAAACAGAAAGAGAGAGTTCTGAAGATGTGTGAAATCATCATATAATTGAAAAGACCAGGAAGGGAAACAAATAAAGCCTTTTTGCCTAGTGTCAAAAAAACATTAAATAAAGCACAAGAGAGCTGGTACAGAAAAGGACTTTCTTTTGACATTTATGAATCTAATTCTAAAAGGCACCGAACAGTATAATATACTGCTCACAAAAATAAAGGGAACACAAATATAAGACATCCTATACGTTTGTGTTCCCTTTATTTTTGTAAGCAGTATATAAAATAAATCTACAAATAGGCAATGAAGGTAGTCTCTCCAGCATGATGTTGAAGGTGGCAGCCCTTTCTAAATTATAGTAGAATTTTGCATTTCTATGTGACAAACAGAGGAGAGCAATCATCCTAGAAAAGGACATGTAATGTTTCTGGACCACAAACAAATCTGTTTTCTTGATTCTCCACATGAAACAGAAACTTTCACTTCATATTAAAACCTGAAGTAACCATACTGAGGAGCCATTCATTAGAACTTACTTAGCAGCAGCTACTGCAACAACTGTAGACAAGATAATGCTTCTGGATTCTTTCCCTCCAAATCCTCCTCCCATTCTCTTCACACGAACCAGAATTCGATTAGCTGGAACTCCTAAAGCGTTAGCAACAAGATCCTGAAAAAATAATTTAAAATAATTCAACCATGTATTAGCCTACATTGGAATAGTTCTCTTTCTGCACATAAAAGCTTGTAAAAAGAGAAAATAAGCTAAATAACTCCATTCCCAGCATAGAGGTAGCCTACACCTATTTGTAAACAGGGAGAATTATTGCATTAATTGAGATTTATTATCAGTGAATGAATGAATTATCTAAACATGCATAGATTTACGTTTCCTGAGGTCAGATTTTCAGTTTCTTGATGGGAGAGTGTGAATTCCTGAATGCACATGTTAGAAGATAGTTTGTGTATGAGAAAGTACTTTATATATATAGATGCAGATATATGCAAATACATATACAAGTTGGTCATATTCAGATTATAAAGTATCCAGGATTGGTTTCAGTAGTAGCAGTCAATCTTTGTTGATAAAATAGAACTGTGAAGGACTATTCAAGACTTTTGTTTGTGTTTAGAATCTTTCTTCTGTCTAATTTTTTTTGGGAATGTGTTAAACCAGAATCATTTTCCTTTCAGGTAAAGACAAAATTGTCTTCATGCTACTGTAATTTACTAATTGGCCATATAATTCCACAAGTAAGTTTAGCACTTATGCAAGTTCTATAGCTGGGTAAATGAGGCATATCAGGGAATATCAGAAACTCGAATTGAGTTTCTTGGTTCTCACATGCCAAAGATGAACCTGCATGTACACAAAATCACATTGGTTTTTTGATGTGCAACATCGTTACTCTATTCCACTGGTGGAAGGGTGACTTCTCTTAAAGTTTCAATAAAGCAAAGCATGTCTTCAACATCATGCACAGCATTTTTATATAAACTATTTGAATAGAAATAATAGATTATTAAAACTTAAGAATAAAACAATACTATCTAAGCAGGGGAATCAGATTAGCACAGACAGGAATGTAGAATGTAACCATTGACTTCTTTATTGCATTCTAGAGGAAAATCCCTCCTCAACTCTTAATTAAAATCCCTAGTCAAATAACAACAACAACAATAACGATGATGATGATGATGATGATAATGATGATGATGATGATGTTATTCTTGGTAGCAAAACTAACTGCATTCTCTAAAAGCTATCAAGATCAAAGCTTATCAACAGACTGGCTGACCTGTGTCTTTGTTAAGTTTTGGGTGGATACAAAGAGTTCCATTTCTCCATCTTCTCCTTTTGGTACAGCAATTGTGCAGTGAGTCTCCAGATAAAAATGTTCCTGGCCACCGATGTACATGTCCCCTAGGGAAGATGGAAAGAAAGGATTTCCAAATCAAATAATACATTAAATTCAAAACAGGTTTTTCAGGAGTGATGTGAGAATTTATACAATAATGACTCTGATTCAAGCTCACGGAGTTCAGAGTCCTACTGCTGATCTTCATTACTTGAGTTCTTAGAGTCCAATCACTTGGGGGGGGGGAAACGGTGCCTCTCAATGCACCTTGCCAAATGGCAGCTTCCATCTCATTTGCTCCTCTTAGCAAAGAAAAAGAAATTGTTTTCTCCCTTGTCGTACTCCTTTTCTCCCATTAGTAACTTTGGGTGCAGACTCCAAGAAATATAGTTTATTCAAGATTTTACCCTGCCAAGTTCCACCACCCCCAATCATGATGTTAGTTGCTGCTAGTTACAAAAAAGGATTGTCATGTGTTCTTAACATCAAAGCATCTTAGTATCAAAGAAACTTTCCATTTTTACTATGATATGGATAGACAGTGTAGGAAGCTGGAAAAAACCAATGACAAAACAAGAGGAGCTTTAAAAGATTGTCCGTTTCTAATGTATTGTCCAAAGCAGAACCCCAAGGTCAATGCAAATACAGTATGTTATTCATGCAGTCAATGCTTTAAAATAAACTTTTGTTATACAAACCAAAAAGAAACAAAAAGAAATGAACAAGCTTACCTTCCACAATATGATCGGCCTCTTCAAAACCTTTCTGGATATTTCCTTTTTCAATCTTCCTGTCAGTCTTAAAAAAAGACTCTTTCTCAATGGCTTCCTGTGCAAATTATAGGAGAACATAAACACATTTACATGAACATGCGTGTACACACACACACACACACACACACACACACACACATACTCACACAGCAGCCAGTTCTGTTTTGTGTAGCTTAGCCAAGTTGGACTAATGTTATGTACTGTTAGGTAATCTGCATCGCATTTTGAATGAAAGGTAGTAAAGACAGAGCAGATAGTACCTGCCATTATCTATTTTATTAGAATTTCCTATTCTCTACTATGCTCTAGCTTCAACAACTTTCTTTCCATTTATCCTGGGCTGAAAAATCTGCAACCTAAAGGCCTCAGGCAGCCATTAACGTAAGCTGACATGGTCCTCAGAACAATGTCAGAAGCTGTCTGTCCAGCGAGATGGATAGCAGCGAGGGAGGGATCCAAAGTAGAAAAGGAGGATATCAAATAGAGAGAGATCAGATACCACTACCTACTAATTTCTTCATTTCCTTTATACAGCCAATGATGATTACCCCTAAGTCAGGAGTAGGGAATCTTGGCTCTTTTATGATTTGTGGACTTCAATACCCAGAATTCCTGAACCAGCCATGCTGACTCAGGAATTCTGGGAGTTGAAGTCCACAAGTCATAAAAGAGCCAAGGTTCCCCATCCCTGCCCTAAGTGAATACAGCCCTAAATGGAAAAATATTTTCTCAGCCTAATTACAAACTTCAAACATTTACTCTATATAAATAAAAGCAAGTGTGTGCATGACCATTTCTTGGTTGGGACTAATTTGCAAAAGAAAAAGGGGTTTTACATGCACCAAGTCTGTTGCCCATTACCCTGATTCATACAAACAATGATCACAACAAATGGGTGTAGAAAAAAGTACAGATTATTTTCACATATCCATCTCAGAACTGTAATAACAGAAACCAAAGAAGTTACTTTCAAATCTTTCTAAAAAAATAAACCAAGAACTAAGCTTACTCAGTCAGGACCCTGAAATCAAGGTATATGTCACTTTGTGTCAGTGTCTCACCTGGATAGTGATAATTGGTGTAAGCTCTTCATATGTGATGTTCACTGCTTTAGCAGCTCTTCGGGAATGTTCCTGTGTATCTGCTAATACTGCACCAATAATGTGCCCAACACATGTCACCTGCAAGGGGAAAAAAATCCTTCAGTTTATTCAGCAACTTTGCAAATTTTAACTGATTTACCATCAGTAATATTTTAATTTGGATATATTTATTTTTGAAACCCAATTTTATATAAAGAGGACAAACATTCTGAATGTAGACATACTGTTGGACAACAGCTAGTCTGGGCACAAACGGATTTTCAAAATTGTCAATTAAATTTGTGAGCAGAGTAATTAAACAGGCAATTTCTCCAACTTTCCCTGTAGTAAGAGAACTCTTCCTATAATTTTTCAGGGATAAGCCTTCCCTTTAGAAGTGATGGTGTCTCTAGTACTTAAAGTTCCTATACAATATTTTTCCTTGGTATTTCACTGAACTGTGGACAGTCAAGGACATCAGAGTACTGGGAAAGGAAGAATTGTACAGTGAAAGACAGGATATTCCCACACATATCTTGCTACCTTGTAAATAAATCAGAGCAAGAATATCATACTCTTCTGTTTTGAAAGAGTTTTAAAAGCAAATTCTCTCTCATGAAACTGAATGAGAAATGATAGAGCACAGAAAATGTATGTGATTATATTTGATCCCAGTGAGTGCTGTGAGAACTATGTTCAGTTGGTGTTGGTATAAGGTATTCCTCCCCATATACATTAAGCTGCATTCATTATCAAATCTATGGGCTGCCCCCTCATATATACCAAAAGGGCATTTTAAGGAGTTCATAATATGAAGTGGCATCTCATAATTTGATATAGCACTCAATAAAACGTATACATTTTACTATTGTATCGGAACACATACAGGTACAATTTTCATAGGGGATGGTGGTACATCTGCCAGTTGTCACCCTAACACATAACTCACCAATTCAAACCAAAGTGAAGAGTATGAAATGCACTTTATAAAACACATCTGGGAATGAACCAAAGTGGTGTGGTTATTGAGCTATAATGCAAGTGAGCTGATTGCCCCACTTTAGTACTTTTTGAGATTAATAGAACAATTCGTAGATGAAAAACAATAATTACGTACAAGGTGTTTTGCAAAGATGGTTTCATCATTAAAAATTCCAGAAATGTTACTTCCTGGAATATCCTGATCAGAGACAAAACACACAAAGCCAGGTACATTCTGAGCCTCTGTGGTATCAATGGAACTGAAAGAAAAGAGTAGCACAGTAGAGTTATTCCCATTAGATTTAGGTGTATGTCTGCAAATACAAGTTTTGGCTGCATTTATTTCCAAAACATGAAGTGATAGTTCTATTTTATTCTGCACTGAACAACCCTCCTTTTGAGCATTGTGTCTGCTTCTGGGTAATATCCTTTGTTGAAAGAAGAGATTCAAAGAAAGGCAACCAAGAGATTTTTCTAGATTGGGGATCTAGAAATTAAATCCTATACATACACGTGGTTCTCAAAGACTCTCCAAGAAAAGGTGGCCAACATTCTAAAGCTAGTTTGAATCTTACAAGCATGCTGTCAGCTGTAAGAATTACACAAGTTCCAGAGGCACAAGCAAGTTACATATTATACTGGATGGCTGAAAGGAGGTGGACTATAGCCTCTCCTCAGGGCCTTTATAATGTAAAAGCCACAAAAGCCCACATCCACATCATAATAATTGTGGCCTGTACCATTTAATAAATAATGGTGTCTGTCATGGAAACAGAACTTACATAATTTTAGCATGGGCTTTGGTGCTGGTAACCAGGGTTAGGTAGAGTTCATTTGCATAAGAAGGAATGTCATCACAGTAGACTGCCTCTCCGCTTGCCTGCTTGGCAGCTGACAAATGCATCAGGGGTCGTCCCACGGTATCGTCAATGGATTGCTCAATAGGCACTTCCTATGAGAAAAGCAAAGGGAGGACTTTTCACTGCTGATTAAATTCTGGCATCAATACCCTACAAACATTGCCTCATTCAAAAAGTTAAAATTCTACTAGCAGCAATAAAGCAAGTAGGGGAACAGCATTTAGCACATCAAATACAGGACTATTTCTTCTACCTGAAAGGAAGAGGTTCTGTTAGGACAGACATCTCCTGTAACTGATTAATTTTTAAAAAACAACAAAGAGCAAAAATCAGAATAAGGGTTAGTTCAAGGTAAGGTCTAATGCTCAGGCAAGAACATTTCCGAGAACTGAGATGAGAGGCAATAAAACAAATGGAAAACACAAACTGGTCTTTTGCTCTTACTCACTTGAAAAAGCTGGATGTTGCTAACAGGATCCTTATTAAATAATTTAGTAGCACTAGCATGTGTGGGAGGGATCGAATTGCTCAAATTATTCTGCAAAAATATAGATAGAATCTGATTTTAATTTCATTTCTCTTATGCAAAGGCAAATGTATTTTTAATGTATCTCTTAATGGGCATAAAAACATTACAGTCAAAACGTAAAAAGTTACCAAAAGCCATATGGAGCTCAGCTTGCATATGGACAGCCATATGAAACTGCTGAACCATTATCCCATCAAGAAGACAGAAGAACTCACATTGTCATTTAATTCTTCACTTCGTTTCTGAAGCACTGTGAGGTAGAACTTAAAGAAAAAGCTGAGCACGAGAGTTCGACGGAAATCCACCATGCCACCAGGGACTGAAGGGGAAAGATTCATCTCCTCAGCCAGCAAACGGCAAGCTTCCTGCATGAGTTCTTCTTTCCACTCTCTATTAAAAATGAACCATAAATTAACACAAAATCATTTCATTTGTCCCTGTCTATTCAGTAAAAAATAAATAAACAGGGATTCCCATTCTGATGCCTTATAGTTATACTGGGAGGTCATCTTCCAGAATTACCCTTGTCTGGCCCCATAGCAAGTGTGTCCACAGAATATGGTTGGGAAAAAAATCAGGATGATGATCATGATGATGTAATGGAAACTCTGCTTATTTTCTTTGGGAAGCAGATTAGAAATCATCAGAGATGTATTTGTAACATCCCAATAAGAAAGTCTCCTTTAAGCTGCACTCATAGTCAAGAGGGGTTGCTCTAAAATCAGTAGTCCATAAGTCTGTCCCATTCTGCAGCCTTCCAAGTATCTCCTCATTATAATGCCAATTTTCAAATAGTAATGCATTTATATTAAACTATGATGATGAAGCCAAACATTCCTAATCTTTCACAAAGTAATAAAAAACTGAATGGAAATATTTGACCCCACAATTCAGCAAATAATCGTATGTTCCCCCCTTCCCACATTCCTTAAAAACTGAAATAATAACAACATCATAAAGTTTGATCTCCCAGCTGAGAGTATTACAAAATTCTACTCCAAGCATGTGTTATGTTGCATATGAGTCTCACTCATTTACCTCCCAATCAGCTCCTGACAGGTTTTTACAGCCATGACTGTTGTGGGAGCCATTCCACCATAGCTCAGCTTAATCTCTTCTAATCGATTGGTTTCCTCTTGAAACCGAACTCTCATTCCACAAGTCACAATGGCAATGTCATCCTCACGTCTTGAAGCTTGCTTGAAGGCAGAGAAATATTCACCCTAAGAGAAGAAAAAGAAGTAAACTTTCCATTGACTTTTTCTCACTGATCTCGGGGGGGGGGGGGAAGTCTGGAGTAAAGTCAGTCCACTGACCACAATGGTACTAAAATACGAGCAGTCCCTTTTATGCAATAATTTCTAGATGAAGGAAGAATGAGCACTGGGGAAACACAACAGAATTCCAGACAAACTATGACAGAATTCCTGATGCTATGTTCTGAATAAAACTTAACATTGCGAAATTCACTTTCATCTCTGAATACAGTTTATAAATAAGTGTTAATTATTATTCTGGAACTGACATCTATGAGCTGCAAAGTGTTTCTGCACCATGTCTATGTCCAGGATCTTGGTTTGTTGGTGTGTTTGTTTGCTTTTTTATATGGGAGCAGCAGGCATTGTTTTGGAGGGTGTTTTCTTGTTTTGAATCTTTAAGAAGCTCAGTTAGTGTGCTAATGAAGTGACAGATTATTTCTCTGTTTCCTGTCATTCAAAATGTTTGAGTCCCCTTTGCAAATACTCATTGTGATTCATTAATCTTTCTAGAAAATGTCAAGGTTGGGCATTCAAAACAGACCTATCAGGTTACTTTAGGAATACAGAAATGGCATGCCAAGCCAGATCATTGGTCCACTTATCACCATTTTCTTCATACTGACAATGGGTGATCTCCCTTAATGTGCTCTGATCCTAAGTTAAATGTGCATAAGAACATTACAATTTCTCCACCAAATTTGATCCTGAACATCTGAACATCAGTTCATTTCTATTTTAAAATTTTGCCCAGCTAAATACAAGCTACAACTCTCATGAATGCCAACTTCTGAAACAGGAATGGACAGAAACAGCCTCTTTGTTTACAACTTGTATGGGTTTTATGTAATTCTTACAAGTTAGAGAAAGTGATACAGAGTACTTAGGTGCTCATACGCATATGCCCTGCTATAAGTGACAGCACTACTTGCAAGGACGTAGAAAAATCTGCAGATTTTTCACAGGATAGCTTCAAAAGAGATAATTCAAAAAGATCCTGAAATTAGAACTTGGATGTCTTTATGCACAGCAGAGGGTGCTCTGGCTGCATGGTGCGCCACTGGTATCACGCCCCATGCAGCTGGGCAAGAGGAAGGTGGCAAGAGCTACACAAATTTCAGCAAGCTGTCATTACCCCTGTAATGTCAGGGGTAAATGCAGAATCTTGAAATTTCTCAGCTGCAATTCCATAAGTTAGTTATATAATTAATTAAGACAGAATCTTTTTTTTAACAATTTTACCCTAGTTTTGTGGCTTATAATTATAGTATTTTTCTCATTGTTGTTTAAAGCATTCTGTAGATATGGTTCTATTGTTGTTGTTGTTTTTCGTAATTGTTAATGTTGCTCTAAGTTTGGATGGGGATATTTAAGAAAATTAAGTTAATGTTAGGAAAATTTTGAAGGGAAAAAAACAACCCTTGACTGATATAAAAATAGGACGGAATGTATGCAGAATTGACCCAGATCGGAACAGGATTAACCCCCCCCTTCCATTCTTCAATTAAAGTATACCAGTCAAATAAATGCTTTCCCTGTAACTCAAAAGAGGCAAGTATAATTGATGTCACAATTCAGATGGATTTTTTTTCATGGATCTCTCACACTGCATATCATGAGATTCTTGGGACTCCAGAGTCAGGAAAATCTCATCTTTCTTTCTAGTATAAGCTGAACCAATATAATAAGACCATGGTTGCCCCAAAGTGCAATTGTATCAGGACTGAAAATATGCTGTTACTATAACCACATATCCAAAAATAAGCTCAGAGAAGAAAGGAAAGAAGCAAAATAAACACAGCCCTGAAAAAGAATAACTATACTCTCAGTCCATTAAGTGATTAACCATTAATCATCATACTTGAGTCCATGAGTATCTAAAATCCATGGATATAGATGAGTCAATCCCTTCACACTACCCAGAAATAATTGAAACCAATCCACATCAGATATTCTGGGAATTTCGCAGTAAATATGCCGTGTTCTTTCACCATGAACATATGAGTTGGATAGTTCCCCAATCTGTGGAAGGCAATCTTTCTTCTGAAACCGGTTCCTGCATGATTGCATGAATATAGTATTTTTGCTTGTTTCAGGGATAAAGAAAGACCAGCCTAATTTAATGTATATTAGAATTTGAACCACCATTCTTCTCATAGAAAGCCACAAAGTCATGCAGAAGGAATTCATGGCAAACCTTTTCTATAAGGGGTTCTTGATGCTGTCTCAGTTTGGTTGTTTTCTTGCAGACATTTCATTACCCAAACTAGGAATTTATTTATTTATTTTGCTTGCTTCCTGCCCTTATTATTTTTTACAAAATTCAAGGCATGAAACAGACTTCCCTCCTCCTATTGTCCCTACAACAACCCTGTGATGTGAGTTGGGCTGTGAGAGAGTGACTGGCCCAAGCTCACCCAGTTGGTTTTCATGGCTAAGGTGGGACTAGAACTCACAATCTCCTGGTTTCTAGTCAGGTAACTTAATCACTAGACCGAACTGGTTTGGCAGTTCCTTAATTAATATGTTGTTCACTTCTTGACTGTTAGTCTGATGTTAATTTTGGTGTTAATCTATGTTCATCTGGGTGTTGATTGCTGGTGGAGAGGTGTTTTGTTTTCGTTTTCCTTTTTTGGTTTGCTGATTGTCTCCTTTGTATAGTATGTTGCTTGATGGCAAACTAGAAACATAAGTTACCAAAAAAACCACTGATACTAATCAAGCCAAGCAACCTAATAGTAAAAAGCCCAACCAAAGAACCACCAAATCACTCCTACCAACACTGACAGACATGAACAGACATGTCAAACTCGCAACATCACATATTGGGATGGTTTTGCCATTGCTGGCAATGGAGTGGGCGCAGTTTCTGGATGATGCATCCAGCCCATGGGCCGGCAGTTTGACACTCCTGAACTAGAATATAAATTTAATATTTATATAAATTTATATAAATATAAATTTAGAGCAAATCCCACTCTCTGCTAGTATTGATGTTACCGAGTTTGCATAATGAAACGTCTGCAAGAAAACAACCAAGCTCAGAGAGCACCAAAGAACCCTCATTTCAACCCTGAGCTACAAATATTCTCCTTTATTGAAACTTTTTGTATCTTCCATGACTAAACTAAATTTTCTACATTTTATCTAAGAAGAACTCTATGCTAGAATTAATTCCTTGGTTGCTTGGGCAGTACACAAACAAATCCATGATGCAGGATGGCTATGTTTGTCATGTGATTTCTTTTTTTTTTTTTAGCTCTCCCAGCCAGAGCAAAACATGCTAAGAAATTGTCGCTTCCTTCCCCACTCCCTGTCTTTTTAGCTTTTTTTTCTTCTAGTATACAGTATTAATTCCTAAATTCATCATCTATGCAGGAAACATATTTAAAGATTTTATATCTTTATCACCTTACTCGTAGTTAAAATTTTATACAAAATGGAATACGTATAAGTCAATGTTGGATGGATGTTTTGGCTAAAATTTTCTGTGAAAAGAGTATCAACTACCTGATAACTACTTAGTGCAACACAAAGAGAATTAATTTAGCCCTGAATAACTGATTCTTTTTGCAAGGGAAAAAAAAAATCTAACCCCTTTTGTATAGATTAAGCAGATCATTTTTCTGGCTTAAGGAGTCTGCATTAAGTGAGAGTAACAAACTATATTGGCATAATGTAGTCTGTTTTTCTAGGCATGAGAAAAAGCAAGAGATTTTATATGGCATTAAAGGTCATCCCCAAGATGGAAATCTTTTTAAACACAATGCTCCAGTTTGTAGGATTTCAGGAGCCATAGTTTAGATACTTTTACTCGCATATTGGCAGCCATAGGGACTAGATATTTTTCAGCAGGAGAAAGGGGGGAGAAGGGGGGAGAAAAGGAGAGGGAGGAAGGGAAGGAGAGGGAGAGGGAGAGATGAATGCTATATCCAAATTACTTTCTATGTTTCAGAAGAATCATAGTACACTTAATATGGTTTGAGCATTGCATCTGCATTATTGATTAATATGGCCATGTGAACTTGCAGAACAACAGAGTTGGAAGGGACCTTGGAGGTCTTTTACTGTGCACTCCCTTGCTCAAGCAGGAGACTTGATACCATTCCAGACAAATGGTTGTCTAAACTCTTCTTAAAAATCCCCACTGATGATAATGGTAAGCCATTCCACCGATATTTTCACCGTCAGGAAATTTCTCCTCAGTTTTAAGTTGGATCTCTCTTTGATAAGTTTCTTTCTATTGCTTCTTGTCCTGCCCTCAGGTACTTTGGTGAATTGGTTGAGCCCCGCTTCTTTGTGGCAGGCCCTTAAATATTGAAGACTACTATCGTGTCACCCCCTAGTTCTTTTCTTCATTAGACTAGATAGACATTCCCAGTCCTTGCAATCATTCTTCATGTATTTTAGCCTCCAGGCCCTTAGTCATCTTCGTTGCTTTTCTCTGAACTTTTTCTATGGTCTCAACATCTTTTTTTCTATTGTGGTGATCAAAACTGGATGCAGTATTCCAAGTTGATCTCACCAGAGCAGTATAAATCAGCACTGACACCTCACATGATCTTTCTTTCTGCTTTTTTTTTTTTTTTTGGCAGCTGCAGCACACTGCTGGCTAATATTTAAGTGGCTGTCCACCTCTAGATCCCTTTCATAGTTACTGCTATTGAGCAAGGTACCCCCTATTCTACACCTATGCATTTGGTTTTCCTTGCTTTACTTTTCTCACCACTGAATTGCATTTTGCTGGATAGGGCCCAGTGTTCAAGTCTGTCAGGATCCTTTTGGATCTTGAACCTATTTTCTAAAGTGTTACATATGCCTTATAAAACTATACAGCCTTTTTTTCTAGGACAGTAAATATTCAGATCACCTCACCTTCCTACTGAATGGAATATCAACTGAAAGCAGCACTTCTTGAGGCTTCAGTATAGTTTTTCTATACCCAGTAAAGAATTTTTCATCCATCCTTATTGTCCTGCTGCCCTCTGCAAGAAAACAAGATACAGCATACAGAGGATGAGTTGGGTAAGCAGATGGGCTCTCAATTCATCTTAGCAACTATTTATTGTTGGGAGGTTAACTGGTCTTTTAATTCCACAAGCAAAGATTGTGACTTACACTGATTAAATAATATATCCTAGCTATCTTTTCCAGCCTGGTGCTCCCTAGACATCTAGAGCTTGATATATGTATTTTGTGTCACCTCCTACATGTCACATTGGAATCACAGGCATCATGGTATCAACAGCTCCCCGAAGTCCATATCATCAAGTAACAGACAGGCTGGAGTCAACCATCAGATGTTGCCCAAAACTATTTCAGTGGTGTTTAGACCACCTTTTTGGGAACTCTGAATTTCTTAGCTGCAACTAACAGATGAAAAATGGTTTATCAGTACAAAGGCATATGTTTCATAGCCTACCTTGAGTACAAAAGTATATTAATCCACTTCTATCTCCAATAGAAATTACAGGGCATCTAAAACATTTCCAAGAATTCTCTTTAATGCTCAACATTCTAACAGCGAAGATTTGAAAACCACAGATATCACAAAGGTGTGATATACTATCACACAGCTACCAAATACTACAGCTTAACAATGATCAGTTATGAAATATTAAAACCAAACCAAAGATCATCCAGGCTGAACCTATCTAAGCATGTGGAGTTGTGGGGAACATTCTGCATTACCCTTTAGAAAGCAAAAGAAGGAATAACGAAATAAAGTTCTCTTAACATTCTTAACTGAGGCTCTTGGAAATAACAGACCATACTACTTTCTCTGACTAGCCCCAGAAAGAAAAATGAGGCATGGAAACTGTTCCATTTACACCCATAATAGAATTTATATTGGCAACAAGGGAAATTGAGAAACTGCTTACCACTTGACACCAAAGTCAATTTGCTCCCCGTTGCCATCAACACTGGATTTAGGTCAGATATTGGACTTGCAGTCATTATATTTCCACCAATAGCCTGAAAGAAAATATAGCACAGCCATATCTTAGAAATTAGGTCAACAGACATCATTAAAATCAGTCATCAAAGTAAGTAAGCAGAAAAATCCTGAATATTTTAATTTTACACCATTGAAATTAAAATGGGATTTTCTTATCCTCAAATAGAACAAGAATAGGTCAAGGAAGCAATACATCTCAAGTTAATTTATCATTTACTGTTCATGCTTTCACGATGTGCTAAATTTTTTCTTTCATGAAATTAAGAACTGGAAGATTTAAACAACGATTTACATTTAGATTCATTATTCTAAAATGTATTTGGGTGGGTGACTATAAAGACATTTAGATTAATTATTTAATTTCACTGTTTCTGTAAAACGTCTGGGCATTTAAAATGCCCCAACGAAGAAAATATATAGTCAAATCTGATTTGTCAGTTCAAAAAATATTACCCATTTTCACTCTAAAGTATATCTCTCTTGCCTGAAGGTTGGTATAAATTAAAAGATATGCTTCTCCTAAGCTGACATTTCCTCTGAAGATTTGTTCAAACTAAGCCATGCATAAGAAGATTCACTGATCAATTTGAATTTACCAAATAATAAAAAACCTTATTGCCTTGTAGGCTTGTTTTCTTTATGGACAATATAGGAATTATTCTATTAGGAACAAAAATATCCAATTTCTAGTCTATATTTAGCCACAGAAGTTCACTGGATGGCTTTGATCCAGATGTTAACTCTCAGATTTCTTGTGGGCATAAAATTGGAGGAGGAAGTTGAAATACTTTTGCATCGAAGGATGCTTACAGGATGATTTTCTGCCCAACTCCCTGAGATCTTGCATTGTTGCCCACCATGAACCTTGTGGGGAAAATCACAAGGAGCATGTCTAGTAACTTGTGTATTTAGATATTCTTGCTGGGAAAACTATATAGGCCAGTATTTCTCAATCTTGACAACCTCAACTCCACAACTTAAAGTTGTCAAGGTTAAGAAACACTGGTCTAGATATTCAGAAGTAGATGAAGTTGTGTAACCTTGAAATTAAAATCAGTAGACTACCGGCCACCAGCATTATGGGGAGTATTGTGTGAAGGATAATAAAATAAATTGGGATATGAAAGTGCAAAAGGAGATACACTTTAAAGGAACAGTACATAACACCTGCCTTTCTTGTCTCCTTCCTTTATCAGAAACTATTTGGAAGCACTTACTGCAACATTGCGGATCTGAGGCCCTGCAAACCATCGCAGTTGTTCTAGGACTGCTTGGAAGACCTCCACTTGGTAAGAAGGAAACTTGTCCACTGCTTTCCTGAGTTCCTCTTCCACACAGCTCAGGCTACAGGAGGCACCAAATCTGATTCCTGTAAAACCAGAAACAAGAGGGATTTGACCCTCTTGGACCTTCACCAAGATAAAAGTATTGCTCTCAGGAGCTGAACTGAAGAATTTTTACATCTTTAGTCTCCTCCCTTTATTTTTATTTTTTTAAAAAATCAAGAAAGGATTTATTTCCTGCATATCTTATAAAGATGTATATTTAACTTAGCAAAGAAGGAATCTGAGGGTCATGGTGGATGGGTCTATATCACATACGTGGGGACAGATGGTTTTGGGGGTAGAGTTTGGGAGATTCTTTTAAAACTGTGACATGCTTATTTTCCAATGTACATTAAAATTTGTTGTATTTATCCCCTGAAAACAGGAAAAAATAGGCCACTGTTTTTCGGTAATCATAGTGGCAAATGTGAAAGCAACTCTGAAAAGATGGGGAGAGTAGAGATTACAGGTTGACCCCTTTCAGGAGAAGGTAGAGATCTAAAATTACTGCTGTTAAAAAGGTTGCAAACATTCTCAGTGTGCCAAGATGTTCAATTTCCAGCAGTTACCAGATTTTAGACGATGCATACCAGTTCTGCCATTACAAGAAAGTGAGTAAACCCATGGTTATGCCGTAGGTCATCCTTTAAAAAAGTTTTATTATATTTGTAATAAGTGAGCATATATATGTTTTATTCTAAATAAATCATTTGGAGTGTGATGTGTGCATGTGTGTGTAAGTCTTCCATCAATTTCTGAAGAACAAACTAGTTTATTCACCTAAAACAGAGGCTCAGTTGCTTCTGGGCAATCAAATGACCCACCTGCCACCTGATCCCAAGTCTTCATTCAGAAATCTGGCCATCTGCTCTTGGATAGCTTTTCCCAACCAGGCACCCTGTAATTTGCATTAGAATTGTAATCCCTGGAGTCTTGCTTGGAAAATATTGCTCTAAGGCATCTGGCTTCCCTCAATGTGGTCTTGGGCTCTACTTGATGTATCTGATCTGGCCACGTGTTGTACTTGCAACTTTCCCAGAAGGTCCTAGAAAAATGGCCTTGATACAGTGCCATTCCCTGCCCATCCAGGTTTCTGTTGCTTGTTAAAACAGAACAGTACAATACTTTTGCATTTTTCGATAGATTACTCCACCAGCCAATCTCACTGTTTTAAGAAGGACAAACATGTTCAGAAATTGTGGCTGACAAAAGTGACACACGAGCTCTGAATTTGGTTTAGAACCTTCCCCAGAAGTGCAATCAGTATACCAGGAACAGAGAGAGGCTATAAGTGCACGGGGAGAAGAGGTGCCACCCAGCATTTTTTAAAATCGTGGCTTGTAAACTTTTCCTTGTGTATTTCAAGCACATCTTGCCAATCCTTTCAGGCAGACTACTTACCCTCTTCTGTATGCTGAACAGAGTTCATTTCTGGGATCCAAGTTGGGGCTATAATCACAGGGTACAGCATGTTCTTTAATCTCATTTCAATACCTGAAGAAAACAAAATCCAATGAGATCAGTGCAGACATGGCAGCCAACCAGAAGTAGTAAATCTGCCAATGATACAACAGAGCTCTTATATAAAAGACTTCCAGAACAGTAGATCTCATCTCAGTGGTGATGGTAGTCCCTTCCTCCAGAGCCATTCCTGCATGCCTAAAAGGGAAGACATTTGCACTGACTTGTAATGAATGTATAAAGCCAAGAATTTTCCCTTCTGCTTGGCAGTATCACTAAATATGCCTTAATATTCTCTGGCCTGTATTGTTTTCATTCTTTCTGCAGTAACCTACTACAGTATCAAGTATTTAAAATCTTGTGATTGGGATAAGCACACTGGAGATCTACAGCAGCTATGATTGATTCATGAAAGTTAATTGGTTTGTCAAGCATTTCCCCTTCCTTTGTGAAGCAAGTGGCTTTCAGATATTCAAAATATCGTATCGCTAAGGGAATGGAGAAAAACTTGTTAATGGGTACCGAAAAGTGCCTGAGAACTTATTTTGAATTTATATGTTGTTTGGAGGCATTCCTACAGAGAAAAAATGGTTCCACCTATGGGATCAAATAAAGTTCCCATGAACATACCAAGAGGCCTGCTGAGAGGGCATTTAGTGTCCTTACTCCCAGTATCCAGTATCAAACTGCCTCTAAATTAGATGTAAAGTATAGCCATCATATCGTAGTCATATTCGCTAAACAAACTGCATGTCGGTTGGGTTCATACAACTTGTTAAACCATTACAAACGATAGTGGTTGGGTTCCCATTATGAACCACATTATGGCTTAATATATATGTTACCCCAAGGACACTGCTATTAATTAATTATAAATGTTACTAATTATCTTTTTTAAAATCCTAGGTTAATGGTTATGTTATTATGAAGGAAGAAATAAAATCTTGACTGGTCAGCCAATTATGTACTGCTATGTATATGTTTGAGTACATTTATTTAACAGGAAACAGACTTGGTCCTCTTACCCACTTCTGTGTTCCCTACTACAAGCTTGGCATCAGGGTGCTGAGCTTTCAGAGAAACAAGTTCCTTGAGAGTTGATGGTTGCAACCACATCACTCGCTCGCCTTTGAAATACAGTGGCTCAATAGGCTTTTTCTGTGTCTATAGAGAAAAGGCCAGATTTAGCTTCATGTAATAATATGGCATCACAAAGCAAGCAATCTCAATTTGGTATGAGGGCGAAGAGAAGGATTGCATTATAGTTGCAGTTACTATTTTCAGTGAGGGACAGGCTTCAGGATTCTTCTTTTTTTAAAAGAAAATTTTATTGATTTTCTAGTTTAACGTTGAAAAGCAACGTGGCGGCTGAGTTGGTCAATAATTCAATAACATACAAATATCTTTAGTACAGATCTCAAACTATTACATTAAATATTTCCTCTCTTTTCCCCTTGGTATTTACTGTCTCATATTTGAATTAATACAATTCTCATTATATTGATTATATAAAAATAACTTTCTTACATTTATCAATAATTTTTAGTTTATATATATCCTAATTATTTTAACATTCAATCTTTTTAGACAATCAATGTCCTAGTTAGTTTTTCCCAATTTTTAGTTTCCCATTAATATTTAAATTTAATGTTTAATATTTATAATTTCCAAGTTTTAAATAACCCCAATTCCCTTTATCACAATTCATCACAAGATCTAATGTTCAGGATACACGTCTTATCTATTTGAATCCTCACTATCTTACATCAACTAAGTAATAATACAATATAATATTCTTATTTTCTGGTAATTTCCAAATATCTTAAATTTAATAACCAAAATTGCTCTTATTTCAACATTTAATATTTCCTCTCTTTTTCTCTTAATATCTACTATCTCATATTTAAGCTAGTAATTTTTATTATTACCACTAAGTAAAAACATATTTATTACATTCAACAATAGATTTTTAGCTTATATATATCTTAATTACCTTTACATTTAACCTTTATAAGCAAATCAATGTTCAAATTTAACTGTTAATATTTATACTTCCAAGTTTTAAATGACCAAAGTTTTCTTTATCTCAACTCATAACAATATCTAGTATTCAAAGTACACATCCTATCTATTTGAGTATATTCTATTTTAATTCTCACTAATAAGTCAAAACCCCAACTTTCTTCAGTCTTATTCTAGCTTTCTTTCTTTGCCAAATTGTTTTCCATGTCTGTGCTTTTGAGTCATCAAATAAATCTCCCTGTGTTGTTATGTAAATTGTTTGATGTAGAAAAGGCCATCTGGTCGCCATTTGTTTGAGAGGACTAACAAATTGTCTCTCTATTTTCCCATCTCGACGTAGTTGTTCTGAACTGTTTATCTTTTCTTCAGTCTGTTCTTCTTCCTGATCCTCAGGTTTCTTCTGATTTATGTTGGAAGTCTTTTCCCTTTTCCATATTGTCAGTCTCTTTTCTTGGTTTTCTATTGGCTGTATTTGTTGATCAGTTGAATCTTCTATCATAATATTTAATTATTCCACTTTTTCTGTTATATTCTGTGTAGTAAATTTTTTAGTTGTAATCAAATTTGAGTTTGTATATCTGGGCTGACATCTTGTTCTTTTCTGTAATCTCTTATTTCATCAGTAGATGTAAGAATAGTTTGATGAATTGCTTTCAACATAAAGAAGAATCTGTTTTTTTCTTCATCCATATTCTCTTAGTAGTGTATTAGGTTAAAAGAGAATGCAAAAAAAAAATTGTCACTAAGTATGGAACACAGCTGGGCTTCTCACAACTGATATCTCAAAGTTACATAAGTCTTATCTATAGTCTGGGCTACTGGCCAAGTCTCTTTTAAGCAATAACAAGTTGTAATATCAGGTTTAGCCACAAGATGTCGCCCCTACTATTTAAAGTTTTCTTTTAAGTCCAAAGTTTTTATAATCTTTTCAGTTTTACTTCTTTTTTATAAGTAAAAACCCAGATCTTCAGTAAAAATAGAAAATCTTTTAGTCCACAAACTTTAAAAAATAAAATTCCAGTTAGGATCAAGTTATTCTTGCAATGTTTTAAACTCCCCTGGATAGTCAGTCACTGCTTTTTTTAGAGGGAGGAATAAAACCTCCCTTCCTTCTCCACAGGGGGGAAAGTACTTTAAGCAGCTTATGCAGGTAAAAAAGATAGATAGGATTTAAGAGAGGTAGATCTCACCCAGTCTCATCCACGCTGCTTGGTGGTAAATGTGACTTCAGCTGTCTTCAGCCTAGTGACAAGCCATATTTCTAAGGCCGGTCTTACGTCTGCCGGTTTGGAGAGCTGCCCCAGATCAAGCGGAAGGGCTACTGTCCTCCTGTGATCAAGCAGGGATCCCCCCCTTGTTGGTCACTCCTACAGGGTGACTTTCGACCCTTTCCAAGGTCCCCCAGCAAAGCAAAACTGAATGTGGAAGATGGAGCTCGCCTTCCAAACGTCCATGGCAGCTGCGTCAGCAAACTGGAAGTCGACAGGCTTCAGGATTCTTTGCAACAAAAAGCAGCATAGGAGTCCTTCTATGAAGTCAATAAATCCTCTCTCATTATCTAGTTGGGTATTTGTAAGTGGGAGGGGCAAGAGCTCTCCACGATCTATCTGCAATAAAGCTTAAGGCTATATAGCTGGAGAAATACTAGCTTTCATTTATTAAAGTCCCTTGCCCCTGCTTTCTGGGAAAGCTGCACCAAAGCCCTGTTGGTTGCAGGCTAGTGATTAGGCAGAACTTAAAAAAAGTGGTTTCAGTGGATTACTCCTTACGTTGGCACTGTGGTTAGAATGCAGTATTACAGCTAATTCTGCCACAGCCTCTAGCTCAATCCTAGTGGGGCTTGAGGCTTCCAATCTTCCGAGATCAGTAAAATGAGGACACTGATTGTTGGGGGCAATATGCTGCATACACACACACACACACACACACACACACACACATCACAAATAATTTCATAATTTCATAGGGAGTTGGGTTAAAGTTAGTCAAAAAAATAAATATGCCATCTACATTTAATAATTAATTTCAAACTACATATAAATAAAATGATAGAACATTGCAACTTTATAAAATAACACCTTTTCATTAGCAAAACAAAATTTAAGCCATGTTTTATTTTGCTTTATTTTGATGGGAAAGATTAGCTTAGCTTTGCGTAGTTTCCAAAATCTAAACTTTATTTTTTAAACAACCATTCACATTTTTCATTCCCTATTTGTTTCAGATAGCTATTTGTTCTTTGTGACAGAGCCTATAGAAAATTCTGATTTTGGAACCAACTTATCTAGACAAGGCAGGAATAAAGTCTGGCAGCAATCTGACATTCAGTGTGCAAATCATTAGGCCTGTGTGGGCAAAACAGGAACAACTTCTGATAGTGATTTTTTTTTTTTTTTTTGCGCCTAGACATGCTCGAAAATATATGTGACCATCCTGGGATGTGCTTTACATCACCTAGGAGTAACAACCCATAATTTTGGCAGTTCTGCCATAGAATAAAACGCTAAAATTACTGTAACACAATTTACCCAACCTATTTGTGTAACCACAGAAAGCTGCCACTTCATGTTTACGTTTATGCTCTCCGTTTCATGGAATCTCATAAAATAATACAATTGTTATATTGGTTTTAAATCCACCTCCTCTCTAATATAAGATTTAATTTGAAGATGTCATAGAATGGTGTTTGAAATCAATTGTCCGTTCCTTGTCCAAATATGATTCCCTCATCTTCGGATATGGACATATTTTTTATTTAAGGCAGCAGGACTTTTTATTTGTTTGTTTACTTATTTATTTAGTTATTTCTGTGTCGCCACAATTGAAATAATTCTTGATGGATTATATAGAAAAAAATAGTATAAAACAAGTTTCATAAAACAAAATAAAGACAAAAGAACTCTGCAAGAATACAGGAAAATAAAAAGATGGCAACATGAAATCAAAGCAGGGGAAGACTCTCTGAAACAGCTCATTCTTTAAGACCAGCAAAGAAGGAGATTTTATGAACATAACTATACATATATATTTGGCGCTGCCTTTTTCAAGTTTTTTTTTCTTTTATTATTTTTACTTCCCAATGCAGTCTACAATCCCAGGATTCCCTGAAGGTCTCCTGAATACAGCTTCCTTGTTTAAGCAAGATCAGGATACTAAATGCCTGAATACAAAATTCCTGAATTATGGAACAAATTGCTTGACTAAGGTCAGGGGTAGGCAACCTTGGCTCATTTATGACTTGTGGAATTCAACTCCAAGAATTCCTGAGCCAGGAATTCTGGGAGTTGAAAGTCCACGAGTCATAAAAGAGCCAAGGTTGCCTACCCTTGACTAAGGTGAATAGATAGCTCTGATGGTAAAAGGAGACAAATATTCATCATCAGCTATTTCCTGTGCAATGGTCAGGACCCAGGCACAATTCAACCCCTGTGCAGGGCCATTATCCTGGACTGAATTTCTGTGATATAACAAGCTACATAAACAGAGGAATTACAAATCTTTTTCAGCAGCCAATGTTGCTTAATGCCTTGAGTCATTTGCATTGCTTCTGTATGGAACTGCATTTCCTATCATATCTGAGAGTATTTATTTAAAGATTAAAGAGTGATGAATCAAAGACTCCCAGTTTGCACATAGTTGTTGGCCTGGTTTTTTTTTTCTTTTTTACATAACCAACCTATTTTTTTTTCTTTCTCCTTCTCTCTCTCCAGCTCTATTATAGTTCCTACTTTACCACTGAAATGTGTTAGGAAAAAAAAGCTGCTGGCATAACTTTCAAGTTAGTCGAGATAGAGTATCTAAGTTTACTCTTTCTTAAAGTGGTGCTCTCCAGATAAGTTGACAGAATCCTAAATAGGCTGGTTTATGGGTGCAAATCAACAAGAATAGCAAAATCTTCCATAAAGGAAACTCACCAATAATTCAGGTGGGAATATAGGTTCCTGAGTAGGGTCTAAAGGCTGGAACTCAGATGTATTGAACAGAGTTGTGGTAATCAGTTCCTGCAAAAGAAAAGCAATGTATATATATTAGACCAAGTGGATTTTTGTTTCGGAGATATTCCTTACCTAAACAGAGAAACAGAATGATCAGGGGCAAAAACGCAGTGGGAGCAGAAGTGACTTCTGACTTCCTGCCAGCGTAAGCACAGCTGACTGTTCTCTAGTGGCCAATGGTGATACCAGTATACCTGGTCTCCAGAGGGCTAGGTTGAGACTGATCTATCTGATCTCCAGTGGCTGAAAGGAGCAATCGGTCTACCTAGCCTCCAGAAGCCTTGGCTGAGATCGGTCTACCCAAATTCCGGGTGGTGATGCAGCAGTGTAGCACATATTTGTGACCACAAATTTGCCAAATTTCAATCCCACAGGAGTAATGGGTCCCCGATTTTGGGCACATTCGGTAAATTAGGCCATTTGAGGTACCTTGGGTCAAAATGTGTTGCCCTATGATACATTGTTTCACCTAATTAAAGGTTACAGACACAAGAGAGAGAAGGAGAGAAAGAGAAGCAACCTAGAACTAAGGAGAAATTTCTTAATGGTGAGTACAATTAACCAATGGAATGCCTTGCCTTCTGAGGTTGTGGGTGCCCTATCACTGGAGGCTTTTAAGAAGAGACAGGATAGCCACTTGTCTGGAATAGCATAAGTTCTCCTGCTTGAGTAGGCGGTTGGACTAGAAGCCTTCCAAGCTCCCTTCCAACACTCTTATGCTATGTTCTAAAGAGTTTTAGTAGTATAAAATTAAACAGTATAATATATACATTTTTTCTTGGTTTTGTAATATTGTACTATTAAAGACTATTTGCATATTTTTTATTTCTGAATTTGTAAAAAAAAATAGTAACAGTAAGAAGGTTCAAGAAGTAACAATATTTATTCAGGTACTACACGACCACATAATTCTTAAGTCAGTTTCCTACTATCCGATGGTTTCTAATTTGTTAAAGCTACAACTTTCAAACTTCCCAAGCAAACAAACTACTAATTATACTCTATATTTAAGAATTCTGGGAGTTGTAACCCTAATCCATATATAGAACATCCTGCTGTGGATAATTTCTCTAACTGTTTATTTCTACTTAAGAAAGTACCAAGAGTAAATATCTATATCCAAAAATTTCATAAACTTACTGAATTGCCTTCTTTTTCATTCATGCAACAGTCTAGGCCATTGACTTCTTTATCATTGGACCCTTGAACCTTTTAAAAAGTATAAGACATGATAAAAATAGCAAGTTAGCAGACATATAAAAAGAGAGAAATCAAAAACATAATATTTTTTTTTAAAAAATCCTTTTTTTCTTCTTCCTTTTTTCTCTTTTTTCTTTTTTGTATTTTAATTTGTGTTAAATTTCCTTTGTTCATTTATTTTTTTTTCCTTGAATTCTTGCTCTTTCTCTCTCAACCACACATACCATGTTTCCCCGAAAATAAGACCTGGTCTTTTTTTTTGCCCCCAAAAGAGGCACCAGGTCTTATTTTGGTGGGTGTCTTTTCCACTCACCTTGCCATAGCAGCACCAACAGCCCCAACCAGCCAGCCAGCCCACTTTTTCTGCAGCTGAAGGAGCAGCTTCATTCTGCAGCTGAGAATAGAGCTACGCCCTGCATTTTGCCATCAGAGGCCTTCTGGAAAGGCCTTTGACTGCAAGATGCAGGCCGGGGGATGCCACAAATAAAGTGGGCCAGGGAGGTAAGGCAAGTGTTGATCCATGGGAGGCCTAGCTGCAGTGGTAAGCGGGTGCGGAGTACATGAGGCAGCTCCACCCCCCTACCCCCCAACTTGATTTTTAGGCATCTCCCTTGCCCCAAAACTAGGGCTTATTTTTGTGGTAGGGCTTATATTAGGCCCACCTCCAAAAATCAAGCTAGGGCTTATTTTTGGGGTAGGTCTTACTTTGGGGAAAGTATGGTATATACACCAAGTACAATACAATAGAGATTTTAATATTAAATAATTTATCTTAAGAGTGAAATCTGCTTTATAACAAATGCAAGTTGATGCAAGTTGGATCATGCTTTTTCATTTTCTTTTCTTTTCTAATACTTAGTACTCTTTTCTGTACTTAACTTGGAATGAAAAAGTCAAATAAGATAATGCTTACCACACTGGTATCCTAAATTATAGCTAACATTGATAGAATATCTTTTTTCTTTATTTCCAATTTTCTAAGTTATACAAATAATAGAATGTCTGGAAATTGTAATTATATAATTTGCAATTATGTCTCACACACACACACACACACACACACACATATCTTGTACTGAAATAACATAATGCATCAAGATTTATAACATTACAATAAAAAGGAAAAAAGAACAAAACTATTTAATAATTAAATACAATATATAATAAAATATTGTCAAAATGCCTTTTCCTTCATGCAGATAAAATTACATTTGTTATTCCTTTCATTTATGAAATATATGACATAAATATAAAGATATCTCGCCTTTTACACAACATGTAATACATACACACATTTTGTACTGAAAGGTCTCATTCACTTTGATGAAAGAGAATTTTTGTTGAAATAATTTTTTAAATTTCTTTCAAAATAGAAGAGAATTTCATAAACTTTCTCATGGGTAAAATGTTCTTGCATGATAGATGAGATATCCAAATGCTGAGCACGAATATATTCTGCTTCTTTTATTTTACAATTTATCTCTTCAATAATCTGCAGTCTCTCTGACTTCACACATTGCATTAAACCCAAAGGAAGATCTTACTGGGTCTTCCTACTGGGATTTTCCAGTTAAGCAGGCCCACTGTTGCCATTAAGAGGAAGACTTGGGTGTTATTGGATGTAATTATAAATCACACTAAGTATGCAGTTCTATGCATGTTCACTCATCAGTAATTTTTATGGCATAGGGCTTACATTAAAATGAAAAAGGTAAAGATTTCTCCTACCCAGTCATGCCCAACTCTAGCACTTTATCCATTTCTTAGCTAGGGCAACCAGTATTGTCTGAAGATATTTCCATGGTCATGTGGCCAGCATGACTATACATCAGGGGTAGGCAACCTTGGCTCTTTTATGACTCATGGACTTCAGCTCCCAGAATTCCTGAGACAGCATGGCTCAGCTTGGAAACTCTCCTTTTCCCCTCAGCATGGCTGGCTCAGGAATTCTGGGAGTTGAAGTCCACAAGTCATAAAGAGCCAAGGTTGCCTACCCTTGCTATACACCAAGGCGCATGGAAGGCTGTTGCCTTCCCACTGAAGTGCTACCTATTTATCTACTTGCATTTGCCTGCTTTCAAACTGCTAAGTGGGCCAGGAGCTGGGGCAGAAATCAGAGCTCACCCTGTTGTGTGGTGCTCAGGGCTCAAACTTGGGCTGTCACCTTTCCAGCTGACAAGCTCAGCATCTTAACCTCTGAACCACTGCACCAAGGTCCCTTCCAATTTTGTTGTTGTTGTTGTTATTATTATTATTATTACTATTTAGCACCTAATTGTCAGTGCTTTTAACGTATGATAGGGCAAATCAGAATATGTGTATAAACCTAAAAAGGTTCAATAGATATTTCTTATTCCCAAATAATCCTGGAATTATAATTATGAGAACACTTAGAAGCTTTAACAGAATTGCCAATATTCTCAAGTTATATTTCTGTGTATTTCATGTGGGAGGGAGATGTGACGTTTAAACTGATTATTTAAAAAATAAATTCATTGTGGCAAGGATGATAAATAATTCAATTACAAAAAAATTCATAACATTAAAACAAATATTATTTTATTTCCTTCAGAAATTATTTTAAAAGTGGAGAGGCATATAACTGGTTTATGCCACTTACCACATTTTTTTCTTTTCCAGCCATACAGCAACCTTTTCCAGTGACTAGTTTTCCACAGCATCCTCCTTCCTAGATAGAAATAGGAAGATAAAGAAATACTTCAAATAAACTATGGCGTGCATATGAAAGAACATGAAAACATTTGAAGAGTTGTGCTGGATCAGACTCAAGTGTCATGGATAAAAGATAGGATTTGGGCTGAAGACATGGAGCTTTAAGCCCCCATTCAACTGTAGAATGACTTTGAACTAATTATTGTCTTGCACCCTAATCTACTTTCAAGGTAAGAATTAAATCAGTGGAAATACCAATGTAAGTTCTCTTGAGTCCTCAGAGAAAAGGCAATTGATATGTGCTCCTCATTTTATAAATCTTGGAAGAGAAGTGACCAAATTCATTTCCTCAAGGAAAGTATTTCATACATTGGGAGCCACACAGAAGATCCTCCACCATGTATCAGCCACAGGGGTATCTTCAAAAAGGTCTCTCCTGGCAGCAGGTTGATACTTGGGAAGGCAGTTCCTCAAATTGTCAAGTCCTAACCAATATTTAACTTGTGCCCCACAGACAAGTGGCAATTATTGTAGATTGCTCCACAAGGGCAGGTGATCCCCATACCTTCCATCAGTTAGCAGTCTTCCCACTTATTTTTGCATCAATTGTGATTTCTGAACATTTTTGAGGGGTAACCCCTCACAGAAAGCAAAGCAGTAGCCACAATAAGTTGGAACCAAGATGTGAATAACTGTCACCATTTTGCAGAAAGAGTTGATATATTAGCTATAGTTGTTGCAACCATATGCCTCACTACAAATTTACCATCTGCAAATCTAGCCACAAATGAATGACAAGGACCATTCCCTAAAGGAGAATGCCATCCCAGGCTTTGCTGCAACCTCCAAATGCAGTTTGGGTTTGGGTTTTTGGGGTTTGGGGGGGGGGTTTGTTTGTTTGGATAATAGCAGTTCTGTCTTGCCTGAGTATAATTTTAGCATGTTCTTTCATTTAGCCCATTTTTCAAACCTCAATAATGTTCAAGAATATTTTCTTGAAACCGGATGATAATGAGAAACAAAACTGGGTATCATTGGCCTCTAAAATTCAAGATAATTATCCAGTGATTCTATGGAGACAACATATGGAACAACATTGAAATTGAAAGCCAACCTAATAGGAGATAGTGGCAAATTACCTCAGTACTATTGTCAAACTACCTAGACTTGGCTAAGAAGTAAACAGAAATTTAGCTGAAGTCAAAGCAGATTGCATCTTCACATTCACTTGGAAAAGTCAGTCTGATTTCATCACCAAGATATTTTATCTTTAGCCCCTCACCTTTGCAAATGTTCTGTACCCCTCCAGGATGGGTCTGTATCCTGTACAGCGGCAGAGATTTCCTATGTCACCAAATCAAGTTGAAAAAGTTAAAAGACATGTAGAACTTAATAGAAAGGTTATTTTAGTTTTTGCTTTTTTTTTTCTCTACCATGAAGAAATTCTTTTTTTTTCTTCCAGGAAAGAAGATGCCAATAGAGAAAATAATAATTGTCTCTGGGGCTTTGATAACTTTGGAAGGCAGGATTCCAGCCTCAAAAGACGTGACAACAAATTTACCAAGTCATGAGAGATCAACCTAATCATTTTCAAATATATTTCTTGCTTTATTCCATGATGAAAAAGTGATTGTGCCAATAAAGATGGGAGTTGTGATTCACTGTGTCTGGCAATCTTACCTTGAAAAGCATCTTCAATTTCTTCCATTCTAGGCTGAGGATGATTACGAAGCAATGTATACATGGACATGACAATGCCAGGAGTGCAGAAACCACACTGTGATCCATGGCTTTTGGCTATTCTCTCCTAGAAGAAAAATTGGTTCATAGAATATGCCATGCCAAATCAATTAATCAACTTGCTTTTAGTGACAGATCTGAACATGACCAGTGTCTGGTCTGGTTCACACATCACATTACATATTAATAGAAGGTCTGTGTATTATATAAACTGCCAATTGTTCATACAACAAACTATATCTTAATTTAATCTGTGAATCTAAACATTTATTAACACATAGTCACATCTCCCCAGGTTACCTGTACAGGGTGCAGCCTTGTCTTGGTGCTTCCAATGCCTTCAACAGTAGTTACAGCTACATGGTGGAGGGCGCAGATAGGGAATAAACATGCATTTGCAGAATAATGTCTGGATAAATTAATTAAGGAAGTGGCTTGTTTTATAAAATCTTCATTTCCTAAAGAAATACAATAAAATCAACGAAAGCCAGTTTCGGGATTAGGCTGTCTCATATTGAAACCGGAACAGAGGTAGCTACGTGGGTATCATCCCAATGTTTTGGAAGTTGACACCTCCCATTGGTTATTCTGATTGGACCTGATGAAAGTTGAAATCCTAGGCAAACATTGTCCAAAAGATGTAGCTTCTGATTATCAGCACCATTATTGGATAAAGATGTGGAAGGCAAATAGGAAAGAGAATAAACTGATATCAAGATGACAATATTATCATTCCTTCAGAAGATCATAATTCACTATCACGCATTGAAATCTGGCAAATGTTTACCAGAGCTGAAAAAGTACAGTGATTTTAATAAATATTATCCAATGCTTCAGTAGTAATAAAATATTAGCAGAATTGTTAGACAAAATTTGAATGTTGAAACTTTAAATCCTATTGAACTTTAGGTTTTATGGAATCACAAAACCATAAGGCTGGAAGGGACATTGGAAGTCTTCTAATCCAACCTCTTGCCCAAGATGACCATAATCTAGAGAACAGATTTCCTGAAATTTCACCAGCAACTATCTTCAGAGACACAGACTACAGGCAATTAAGCAGGGACTGACTAGGCTCTAGCTTTATAGTCAGGTGTCCTCACTTCTGATTGGCTTTTAACCAAGCTTGTTTCCAATTGGTGAGGGCTAGTCTCTGATTTGTTCTTTGTTTAAAAAATCGTTGGTTTTATTGTATTTTATGCTATAATAAATCTTAATAATGCTTTTTAAAATATCCTATCCTGGGACATTGAAGTTCTACCAGTTCTAGACATGCCTAATCACTTTATCCACAGCCCACTACACCAGAGGTCCCCAACCTTTTGGGCACCAGGGACCGGTTCTGTGGAGAAAAGTTTTTCCACGGACCAAAGGGGGCATGGTTTTGTGTACTACCTGCATCCCACGGATGGGGCTTTGCTTGTTTGTACAGACTGGCTGCTGGCATACTGTGACCCGATACCGGTTCATAGACCAGGGGTTGGGGACCCCTGCACTAGACAAAGTGTTGGATTTTAACTCTCTTATTTCTCCATTATGTGGACTTGCTGGTTGGAAATTACAGCAGTTGAAATATAGCTGATTAGAAATGTTGGGGAAAGTTAGTCCTACTAATAATCCATACAATTATGGCACAGCAGTATATTCACATAGCTCTGTAATACATATCTGTACAAGGAACAAGAAGCAAAGATTTTGCAAAAAATTTAATATTTCTTGTGTGCAATCTTTTTTTGATTTGCAAAGGATTTTCAAGAGGAACAGATGGATTCTGACAAATACATGTTCCCAGATATCCAGCACCTGCTCTGTCTATCACAAATTCTACACGCCCACATTCAAGACCTCTTCCATTTTAGTGAATGGGGTACAAAGGATACATGATTTTGTTTCGGAAGTTGTCAAACCTGGAAATCATGACTGTGCAAGCACCACAGCCTCCTTCTCCACAGCCCAATTTGGTTCCACACAAGCCCACTAAGAGGGTAGAGCTTAAGGAAAAAATACCAACATGGCTAATTGCATAGAGTCCTTTATCATTGAAAGTCTCTGGTCCTGGTAACAAGCTTGTATTGTGGCTCCTAAGAGCAGGCTAAAAATCTGGCTTAAAAAAAGCTATCTGGGTTTATACTACATGTATTCCCTGATGGGAAAATGATTTTTAAAGTATAGGATTTAATAAATTTGATTTAAAAAATCACAGAGGTATTGAACTAAATTGGCTATAGACTCCTGAACTATGTTCACACCACATGCTTAACTTGATGACTGGATTCACAGACTATATCAAATCATAAACTAACCAAAATCATCAAGGCACAAAAGCTAATAAAGATTAAAACAAATCATGTCTTTTAATGTATTTATTTATCATATTTAGAAACCACTCATCTCCCTCACAGGGGGATCTTGGCTGGTGTTTTTGCAAGTGATGTGAGTACATCCTCCAATTATTATCTTATTTGGTTTGTGTGTCAATAATGACACGTGGCCTTCTCATTTCAGTTCTTCAAGCAAATCTTTAAATGATCAGTTCTCAGCTGCTTTTTGCTAATCAGAGTTTTCTGTTGATGGCTCTTTGAGATTTTATGTTGATTTAATATGTTGTGTATAAAACTGCATACAAAGCTGGAAGTCTGGTAATATGCCTCTTTTATGGTTTGGTGATTAATATGTCCAACTTCAATTGTGCATATACTGTATCCTTAAATATATTTTTCCCCTTTTTTAATTGCTGAAAAGGATCAGCTGGTGAAAAAGGAATAATTGATTTACATGCACTAGATATGTATTTTTTTTTGTTCTACGCATATGACTAAGAAAAAAAATCAGATCAGGCATTGATTCTCCATCATAGAAGTCAAGGAATGTGTATATCTACTAAAATATATGATGTTCCACTTGGGAACATTCTTAACAATGTAATTAATACTATGCAATCATTTTTCCATGGCAATGCTACTCAACTTTTTATGAAAAACAAATAAACTGGACCCTAATGTATGAATTTTCCCAATTAGTCTGCTCTTCTTTTCTGGTCTCTCTTTTGGCATCTAAGATTGACTATAATGTAAGCATTAATATGCTACTTATTTTAAACAAGAGAGAAAACTCCCACTTAGATTTAACCCAAACCAGTAATCCCCTTAAATTAGCTAGCCTGAATTTCTGATAATCAAATTAAACTCCCTGTTTCAGTAACTGCAGGAAAGAAGCACTGAATCTACAACAGGAGCCAGATCCCAGAAATGGCCACAATCTTTAAATAGGTGAGTCAATGGTTCATTTAGGTTCATTCGATCTAGATTTTTGAGCTTCAAAACCACATTTATTGCCTAAGCTAGATTTGTGCAATTTAAATGTAGTTGTTAGTTTGTAGTTTGGCATCATGTGAACACAACTAGATTTAACTCATGAGGAAAGTGAAGGTAAAGACATCTTTGTGGCACCTGGCATTTTGTTTTGCAGTTTATTGAAGTCTTATTACCTTCTCTGGGAAATGGATTTTTAGCAAAGGGTATGCCAGTGTCAACAGTCCTTAGGAAAACTATAGTTGCCTAGCAACAGATTTTGGAGAGAGACCGCTCTCTTCCATACCCTTCAGTAATATCCAGCTCTAACCATAACATTACAGTTATTGCAACTGGTGATAACTGAGACTATATAGAAGAATGTAGAACTTGGTTACAAGGATCAACAGATAAGTGGATGTAAGAGGGTTGGGTGATTGATGGGGCATTGCTTATTGATCTTGAAATCAGACTTCATTAGAAATAAGCCATGCTATTTTCCAACATAAGAATCAATGAATGTAGAAGTAGCTCAGCTTCTTTCCTACTAATCCAATGCAAGGCAGAAGATGAAAGTTGTCCATCTTCTCACACAGAGATTTTACTATCATTGTGAATGTGCTTTATGTTTATGTCATTCAGTTTAACTCTGGCAAAACTAGAAATACCGGGAATAACAATTAGCAGGTACAGAATCTTCAGAAATCTTAAAACTTATTCTACTGGACTCTGGCCTGCTCCTGTGTCCTTAGGCCACCTTAAAATATATGGACTATTTTAAATTCCATATGGTGCATGTTTCTTGAGCTCAGATACGTTTCCTTCGAAGGTAGATTAGCAAAGTAGTTTCTGGATCCATGTTCTTCTCCACTATCTAAAAAAACAAAAGAAAAGAAAAATAGTTTCTTAAAAGACATTTAACTATAAATATATATGTATGCTGCAGCTAATTCCAGAAACAAAGGAACTGATATCATCCATCAGCAGCTGATTACATTGTAGGAAGTCAGATCTTTCTACCATTGGTGAGTGAATTTCACAAACCACCCAGTCTCTTTGACTAAGAATCATTTCTTAAAAGATCCCTGTTCTTGAGGTAGAATTATTAAGTACTAACCTGATATTTACAATGTAAAACTGCAGGTGGCAATGAGTTTTGGAAGTATTCAGGTTCAGGCCTGATCAATATTGGATGGGAGACACCAGCATATTGCAAGACAGTAGAAAGTCAAAACAAATTGTGGAAGATGACAACAATGAACCTATTTTGTATTGTTGCCAAGCAAGTGTTTTGGATGTGTTTATGCAGTCACAAGGAGTTGAGCTCAGTTCAAAATGCATTTACTTTTTTCACAGCTTTCAAACAAGGTTTTGATGCCTTTAATTATTCATTTAAAAAAACTCATATGTTTACTTGTTTTGATTTAAATGTTAATAGCCATACTTTTCAGTAGAAAGAATAATAATGATTTCAGTTTAAATAAATGGGCAATATTCTTACTGAAATTGTAGAATAAAAATCAATTAAGATTAACAAAAAAAAACTTGTGCTAAACACCTCCTGTCATGTACTGAGGGCCAGAAGTATCACTGGCAATCACAAATTAAGTATACTTTGTCTCCTTGGTCCAACATAGTGGACTAGGTGCTCTATATACCAAAACATAGGTTTTCAGTCACAAGTATGCAGAGTGTATCAAGATTAGGATGTCAGTATTTGTTCTGCCAACAATAACATACTTTCCTTCCTGATTGCACTACAAGACTGGTAGACACTGAGTCAGGTTGTTCATTTACTCTTCAAGGTAGATTTTATGGCACCATTACAGTGAACTCCTAATCTCTTGGCTTGGCTTGCCACACTATCCTTGCTCTATCTTTAAGCTAGATTTTTTATTGAGTTATTTATCAGCATTTCTCTGTAATGGTACTTCTTGTTGATTCCTGAATGCTTCCAATGTCTTTCTCTAGAAATTATTAAGTATCTACAGTGCCTAATTTTGCATAATATACAAAAATTAACTGTAGCTAATCAACTTATATTTCAGTAAATTGTGTGAACCTAGACAGATTGATAACCATTGCATGGTTAAATAAACTCCTCTTTACTTATCTAGCTTTCTAGAATGGTACAGCAGTAAATTAAAATACAATAACCCTAAAGGTTGGGTATAATGGGTTAAAATGTGAGCTATAATTTGGACCATTTGAGCAGTTTCTAGGTGCTGGACCTCTAATGCTACTCACTAAACATGTAGGTTTTTTGCCTTAGTTTCTTTGTGATTTATAGGGGATGAGATCTTGAGCAGGAGAAAATTTTCACCTTCTGAATTCTAGCCAAATTAGTTTTAATTATTAACACTAAAGTTTATCCCTAACTTTCCAGATTAGAATCAATTATAACATTGCTTTTTAGTTGAAAACTTTGATCTCGGGATCAAAAATGTATACTTGTTTCTCTTTCCGACTGAATTACTTTTGTTACTAACAGATTATTTCAGCCCATTTCTTATGTTTGTGTAGATTGAAGAAGGTCATTGTGTGCTTTAAGTTGTGGTGGTGATGATGCTGTAACACAAACTGTTTGTTAAAATTCATTTTGCCTAGACTTGCAAGAATTTTAGGACAGATAAATACCCATTTCTTGGCATAATTTGGTTTACTGCCATAAAATGTGGCAGTTAGTTAAGATAACTTTACTTCTGTAAAAATTTACAGAACCATAATATTTGGTAGCAGGGTGCTTACTCAATAATAATTGCTGGGGAAGCACGGACAGTCTGTGGAAGTCAAATGCTGGATTGCATAAATCTTTGGGATGATCCAGCAAGACTCACTATAATATATGTTAAACAACAAGATCATAATTTCAAAGTCTATTTCCTCCTGCATGTTCCATTGTTATCATTTTTACAGGAAATACTTGTCACCTAAGAACTGAATCGGGGCTAAGCTACATTTCTAACAAAAAAAAAAAAACCTTGTTGCTATTGCCATTGATTTAATGAGAGATCAATTTTCCATCAAGACTATCAGATGGAAGGAGAAACATTTGCCCCCTAAACCCCACAACTTCCCAAATCTAATTCCTTCCACATATGTAGACCTGCAACTCCCATAATTTCTAGCCAGCATTTATAGAGCACCTGTTTTGGGAAAGATGATTTAATGCATATCTACTCAAACGAAGTCAAACCATTCATGTAGATACATCACTGGGACATTAAGTTTATAAGGAGTGGTAAAATAAATACATATGGCCCTCCTTTGATTGAAGTAGTTATTTTTCTTTTTATATCCCCTTATTACAAAATCAATATTAATCAAACATTTCCGGTCAAGTACAAGTGACGGTCATGCTATAATGGAAGGGAAAAATAGTATGATTTTGGCTTGTTGGTTTGAGAAGTTAGGTGCTTAATGAATTTCAAATGATAAATATTAATTTTGGCTTGTTTTTCTACACCTTATCAAATTCTCCCTATCACTCATCATTGTAACCTTGAAGTCACATGCAGCAAACTATACCAGTTATTCACAATGCCAGACTGCCAGAAATAGAGACAAGGTAACCTTTCTCATCAACTGGACAGCCATTTGTCCGAAATAGCGTAGGGTTTCCTGCCCGAGCAGGGGGTTGGACTAGATGACCTCCAAGGTCCCTTCCAACTTTACTATTATTACTATTACTAACTGCAATATGTTGTGTTCTGTCCTAAGGTCTTGGTCAGGGGTAGGCAACCTCGGCTCTTTTATGACTCATGAACTTCAACTCCCAGAATTCCTGAGCCAGCTATGCTGGCTCAGGAATTCTGGGAGTTGAAGTCCATGAGTCATAAAAGAGCCGAGGTTGCCTACTCCTGGTCTTGGTCAATACATTCCCAGAGTTGCTGAAATGCTCTACTTTGTGCTTCTTCTTCTGGTAGCATTTCATCATCTTTCCATGATGCAGCATTTTGAAGGATCTGAACAAACTTGCACAACAAAGCCTGCTTACGTCAAGGTGACTATCACAGAACTCATGCATCTTTTAGTCACAGTGTGGACTCATTTTATGAAACAAGCAATCCAAATTATTTGCCAACCCTTTCCCGAGGTTAAGCTGCTAAATCAATACTGGCACCATTTCAGAGGATTTTTGACTCATGGAAGAGACATAGCTGATGTAAAACATACTATATGAGGGGAGATGATTAGAAAGGGTTTCAGTTAATGTTTAGATCTGTAAAAGCCTGGAACAAACCCTTTTGCACATTTTGTATCATAAGTTGTTAACTTGTCATCAAATAACAGGGATTTGGAGTCAGTCAACCTCCACTCCAGCCTCAGTGTGGTTTTCAGTTGGCCACTCTCTAAAGAAGATGTTCATTGTGAAGACTACCAGAATTGTTTACAGAAAGAGGAAGGCTCTAGAAGTATCTAGATGAGTTGCATGCTTGTCACTATCAATATATTGCCTATTCTGCTTGATCTGATAGCAGCTCTTGAAAAAATCAAAAGTGGGAAGATCTTTTTTCAGATGTCTGGTAAGCTTTTTTAGTTAAAGATCTAGGGACTGAGCAGGTCTTTTCTAAATATTCTGTTGAGCAATGATCTATTGGGGTAGGGCAAAAAGATGCAGGAATAGGACTTCACTTTCCTCTTTATTTCAGGATGCTCATAGTTAGAAAAAGAAAAGGGAAAAGAAAAGACCTCTGTTGGGATAAACACTAGAGAGATTTAAAGAAGCTGTGATGATTGTGTCATTCTGCTCTCCAGTTTAATTGAGCAAAAACAATATTCTCCTCTGACTGCAGATTGATAAAGGTACAGATTGAAAGCTACAAACCACAGTGTTTTCAAGGAAATAAGAATAGTGACTTTGTATACAGTTTGTTGATGCAACCTACCTAATCTCCACTCTGGCTGGGTCCCATTCGTTACCTCAATATGACAGCCCGCAATTGCTGAGATTATCTTTTTAAGACAAGCTTCAGTCAGATGCTCAGCCATAAAAGCAGAATTTGCCCAAGCTGTATGAGAGTAATCTAAGCCAGTGTTTCTCAACCTTGACAATTTTAAGGCATGTGGACTTCAACTCCCAGAATTCCACAGCCAGCATTGCTGGCTGTGGAATTCTGGAAGTTGAAGTCCACATGCCTTAAAATTGTCAAGGTTGAGAAACACTGAATAAGCATTGTTGGTTGTGGAATTCTGGGAGTTGAAGTCCACATGCCTTAAAATTGTCAAGGTTGAGAAACACTGAATAAGCATTGCTGGTTGTGGAATTCTGGGAGTTGAAGTCCACATGCCTTAAAATTGTCAAGGTTGAGAAACACTGAATTCTAAGCTATTTATAATGGAATTAAAAGGGAGGTGCTAATTTGTTTCAATTCATGAACTACATCCTGGCAGCAGGAACAAATTCTATGCAGAGTCTGGCAGTGAAATTTTCTGGAGCAAACCAGTACATTGCCATACTGTATCTTTTTCTCTGAAATTCATCAGGGATGGAATAATCTACCTGTTCCAGCATGGAGCCCATCTGTTATTGGTAATTGCTAACATTTAATCTTGTTGTCAAATAAAGATATAGGGGGTCTGGGAGGGGGAAATAGGGCTTATTTTTGTAAATCAGTTCATGGATATTAATATGCTAACTGAAAAGTAACCAAAGTTGGGATCAGGAAAAGTTCAAGGCAATCAAGAATATATATATTATTTGATTACATACTTTACTATGGAGCATAGGAGATTGCATTGCTTTGTCTTACATTGTCTTACTTTGGTAGTTTTCTGCAGTTCTCTTTAAGTCAGCTTTTGCTCAGCACTAAGTTATGAATGACACTTTTATAAAAGTGACGTCCCTGCCTTAAGATCTTTTTCAATGCAAAAATGAAACAGAAACACCCTGAAAAATGCTGTGCTTTTTCCTCCTTTTTGATTCAAAGAAACATTGGATCCATTAATTTGTTTTCTAAAACCACCACCACCACCACCACCACCAATTGCCATAATGACAGCTGTTCATCAGCTATCACTGTTTCTTCATTCATCTATCATTTATTGAATAGATCAGTAAATATCTTAAAGAGATATCTTAAATCCAATACTCCTTCTTTGAGAAATGCTTTTGCCATCTGCTAAAGAGGGAGAAGAGCCATGGGAATAATCCATGAACTAAGATGCAAGAAGAAATATTATTAAAAAAAACCACAGGTTCTCTCCTACCTTCTTGCCATTTACAAAGAAGAGCAGTTCATTGTTTTCTGGGGCCATTTTACGCATCTTCTGAATGGAAAATAGGAATAAGTTCCTGGATCACACTCTTTAAAGTTGCCCAACGCAGCTGCAGCCTGTCCCAGAAATATCAAAACAGGCAATGTGAGAAGTTCCTAGGAATCTTTGATCTTATATTGCAACACTAGAAAAGTCCAAGTTATAAAAGAACCGCCCAGAGGTGTGTCAGCTACACTTGGTTGGGACTTCCTGCTCTAAAGATAGTAAAGGAAAAACAGAAAAAAAGTAGTCTCCACCCCTTTTGGTGCCATGAAATTCAATGCAATCTTCTATAAATCAGGCAGGCAAACTTTGGCAGGAGAACAAGATTGCTCAAAATTACGTCTGTTCTTTCATGTTCTACCATTTTGGCATAACCGATTCTAGAGTAGTGGTTCTTCAACTATTTGACCCCAATTACTCCCTTCCCCAGTCTTGAATAATGTCATTACACACAGAAAAAAAGCCCAGACTCTGTTATTTCACTAGCTGCAGTCCCAAACTGGATTCTTGACACACAAACAAGCAATTTCAAATTGCTCCATTTGATATGTTCAAATTACCTGTTGGGGATAATTAATCCCAATTTAGAGCTAATGTTGTAGAGTAGTGTTATATCATCATAACATACAGTAACTTTATAACAACTTTCTTTCTTAAAAGCTGCTCAAACCTGACAAATCGATGCTTATATACTGTATACTTAGAATGTAATTTAAAACACAAGTAGATTAATCCAACTGATTGTATAATTCTCAAATCCTTGCAATTATAATATGTTAGTCAAAAAGAAGTGAGTGCATTCATCTTGGGCAATTATGCTTTTGCAGGATCCAATCTGGGCTGGTCATCAGGACCAGAGGTTTAGTCTTCTGAGCTTTTGGACTAACGCCGGAGCCCATCCTTAGGAAATTTCTGTTCAGCAGAATGTGTTTCTCTCTAGCAGAATTTTGCTTTTATTAGATGACCCTTAATTGTGATAGGAACTACTGTCCAGTAGTTCTCTTGTGCAAAAATAATTCCTCAATCAACTTACATCCATCTTGAATGCTTTCCTTTCATACCTCTCCAAAAAAAACAGCTTTAGCATCTATTACTAAATTTTGAAGATATTAGCATTAAGAGATCAGCATCAAATCAAGCATGACCTAACTGTAATTTATTTATATTCGCCACCTTTTTCTAAATAAAATATAAGTATACCTGTAAGAAAAATCCTATTTAAACTGATGATCAGTATAGCACTTCCCAAGGATCTTATGATAACCCTGCTGCAATTCTTAGGCTTACTAATAGTCCTTCATTTTTAAAAGCAGCATTATGCAATATATAACTACATTCCTCAGCCTTTACTAGATTTGATTTTAAACATGCGTATACATGCATTTAATGCATATTTAAGTTAATGTTTGTGCATATGAAGAATTAGACCTTTGTTATCATGGATGCATTTCATTTGATGAAGTAGTATTCCACAACTCAAATATATCCAAAATCCATATGCAATTGCATCGATAATTCTAAAACAATTGATTAAGCAAGCTGAAAGTTGATATTATCTATGTTCACAGCAACCTTGTTGGGTTTCCAATACCATGCTTCTTAGTATTTCTAATAAAGTATAGCATAGCTCAGCAAAATATAAACACTGAAATATTTGTGGTGTCACACAAACTTTAATCATATTTCAACAGTATTATAGGCCATGTTTTTAAAGGCACACAGTGCAGCAATCTCAAATTTATCAGACTTGAGTATGTTTACTACTTGATGACGGATTGCCTGACACCCTGTTGACAACCTTGAGATTGGTGGAAGAAAGCTAAAGAGATTAAAAATACTTAAACATTGACTCAGTCTACTTATGAAAGAGAAAGTAGAACGTTACCTCATCTGAACTTCCTGCTAACCCACTGTGTAGCCCAAAATCACTATAGCCAAATAGCCTCTATATTCTTTATTTCTGCCTTTCTAATGATCCAAACAATATAAATTCAAGTATAGAGTACATGTTGTGCAAGTCAAATATCCCAGTTTCATCCTTGGTATTTTCAGTCTATGCATCTCAGACTGAAGAACAGAAAGCACAGCACAGTGGTGGGATTCATCCAGTTTGCACCACTTTGGCAAACCGGTAGTTAATTTTTTGTTGCCCAGGCCCAGAACGTACTTCCAGAAGCGGTATCCACACAGAGAACCAGTTGTTCACATATTTGAATCCCACCACTGGAACAGGAAACATAGAGACAAGGATTATCCACTAGGCATAATGGATTAATGAACTGACTTAGATGACAATTTAATATTCTTAAAACTTTTCCTTCTTGGCTGGGCAGATAAGAACATGAACTTAAACCTGCTGGTCATTATATGTGTAAGAAATGAAGAATAGAACTGAGGCTATAAGGCAAATTACTACTATAAAAAATAAGACTCTATATATTATGGATAAATAAAGCATTAAAAATGAGAATTGGTTTAGGTTTGTTAATGACTTTGATAATAAAACTCCCTAAAATGGAGGGAGGCAAATTCATAAAGCTATCTATCAAATTAGACATTAGAACTTTTGTTTAGCAAATAAACCAGTGAAAGAATCCAGGGTTCATTTGAGGGGAGAAGACTTTGCATTTTTAAAAAGATTAAAGCTTAGAATGATCTGAGGCTTGCAATATATACCGGGGAAAAACCCCAACCCCACGGTGTTTTAAGATAGGTGCAGAACAAGAAGAATGTCAACGAAGTGGTCCCTTTGCTCCTTAGAGAAGACAACTAGATCATGACAAGGAACAGGGAGAGGGTTGAACTAGTTAATTCCTATTTTGCTTCTGACTTTTTGCAGAAAAAAAAAATGTGCTCCAACCTGTCAGAACTGGGGACTGAAGAGAAATGCAAGTCAAAATAGGCATAGAAGTGGTGAGAGAGCCCTTACTTGCTTTGAAAAAATTCAAGTCGCTGAGACTGGGTAGATTACCTCCCCGGGTGCTACAGTAACTGGCAGATGTGATCACAGAACTATTTATTATCATCTTTGAAAACTTCTGAAACAGAGGAGAAGTAACAAAAGGATAGACAAGAGGTAGCCTTGTACCAATTTTTGAAAAAAGGGAGGGAGGGGAGAAGCTAGATACCAATCAACTTGATATTTACTGTATACCTAGAAAAATCCTAGAAAAAATAACCAGACAGTAAGTTTTCACATATTTAGAAAGAAACAAGTTAATTGCTAGGAGCCAGCATGATTGTGTTAAAAATAGTTCATGCCAGAAAAATCTTGGGGGTTTAGAGGGGGGAGGGAATCAAAGAGACTAAATTATTCTACCAAAGGAATGCTGTCAATATGACCTTCAGTAAGGCTAGAACCTCCTTCTTGATAAAATGAAACAGTGGAGGATGGATTACCCAACTACCAGGTGGATTTGCATTTGACTGAGCCACATACCAAATGTGTATTCCTTAATAAACATATGTCTGCCTGGAAGAAGGCCAGCTTATGGTTTTATCCTCTGCTCACTGATCTTCAAGACTTTAGAATTACTTAGGCAAAGAGATAGAAGGGATGTTTATCAAATCTGCAGATGACACAAAACTGAAAAGGAGGGATTGCTACTACTTTAGAAAAGAGGCTCAAGGTTGGCTTCTGGCATGAGGAATGGCTGGATGGAAACATCTCCATGAATGAGCAGAGACAATGACTACTGTGAAAATGAAAAACCAGTGAGTAGAATAAGTCTGATCCTTAACATGGATCGTTTAAATTTCTCTGATCATTTATTTGTCTCAGTGGTTAGCAGCATATGACTGACTTTGAGTTTGGAAGCTAAGCAGAGTTGGGCCTAGTTGGCATTTAGATGGAGACTGGACGTCCAAATGAGTATTTCAAAATTATAGAAAGTGAGGTAGTAGAAGTGAGTAGAAAGATGAGGCATTCATCCAATTTGTTTTAAATGTTGTACATACAATCAAGATAAGATAGATGCAAAGATAGATGTGAGGTGAGCGACACTGTAGACCTGTACCTTGTCTAATGTATATTGAATACCTGCATAGAATTTACAGGCAACTAAAAGAAGATTTTTTTTTAATTTGTAACTTCAGAAAAACGTAGACCACAGATTAAACAGGAGCTAGCGGAATGCTGCAGCTGCCAAAAGCCAATGCAATATCCCTGCATCAACCAAGTTATAATCATAGAAAGTTGAAGTTTCGCTGTCTACTGCACTGGTCAGATTGCATCTGGAATACTACTAGATGTACACATCACAATAAGATGCTGAGGGATTAGAAATAATGCAAAAAAACATACAAGGGGGTTAAAGGCTGGATCCTATGAAGAACAGATAAAAGAACTGGGTGTGTTTAGCCTAAAAAAAGAGAAGGTTAAGAGAGAGATGATTGCAGTTGTACATTACTTGAAGACTATCAAAAGAAAAAGGATATAGATTTATTTTCTTTAACCAATGGCAAGTACCAATGGATAAAAGCTCTCCACAGAAAGATCCAGATTTGAAATTCTTGACCATGAGAGTTACTTAATAGCTCTCATGGTCCAGACTGCTTTCTGGAGTCATGGGTATTCTGGAGATTTTCGAACAAAGGTTGGACAATTATTTGTCAGAATTGTTTCTTTCTGTTAATTGTTCTCCAACCACCAGGAACTGTCTTTCAAATGCCAAATCTTCATTTCTTCCAACAAAACCATTTTTCTTCCATTTGTTTATTTGTATATAAAAAAATTTCAGGAGAATGTGGCAACACGGTTCCATATCCTAAGCTCATAATAGAGGGTGGATGACACATCTAAATAAATAGGTGTTTTTACTGCATGCCTGATACATTCATCATATATCAAGATAAGGAATTATTGCATAAATGTGAATATATATTCTAATACCTGAGAACACCAATGTAGTATAGAAACAAAACTTTGTCATCTTACAGTATTTCTGAGGTAGAGTGTGACTATTGTTCATAGTCTACAAATGGCTCAGTTTGTTGGCGTGGTTTAAAATAAAGAAAAGCATGATGAAACCTGTTTGCTTAAAATCTATCTATCTATCTAATAATAGGATTAGTTGTATTTTGGGTTGGGCACTAAGGCGAAAAAAACTTACAGTAAACACATACAATAAAATACATCGAAGTGCCTATTTTAAGATGTACACATCTTATGAAAATGGCAGACCATAAAAAGTTGAGGGAGGAAAGGGAGGAACAAATAGATAATATCCTTGGACAACATCATCATCATTGCTCAGAACAAGTACACTGCCACTATTATAATATACAGGTCCAAAGTAGGAAATTCTTCTGCTTTTAAGCAAGGCCGGGACTCCTAAAGTTCCCATTGTAAAACCTATTCTTCTTTTGAAGACAGAAAAGATGGAACTAGAAAATTGGGTGACTTTGTCAAACTGCTGCCATGTTGTTACTTCGAAAGTCAAATGTTTACATTTAGCATCAAAAGGAAGATGAATAAACTGAAGATACAGAACATTGCTGAACTTCTTCATTCTACATTACACTCTGAATGATCATAGGATCATAGGTTTGGAAGGGACATTGGAGGTGTTCTAGTCACAACCTGAGACAGGAGTCTTCATACCATCTCGGAAAAAAGCTTTTTCAATTTTTTCCTTAAAAGCTCTCGTGATGGAGCATCCACAACTGCGGGAAACAAGTTGTTCCACTGCTTAAAAGTTCTCACTATCAATTGTCACCAGCGTAGTACAGAGCAGTATTATCACTTCCTTTGATCTTGATGCTATCCTTCTCTTGATGCAACTCAGGACTCTGCTGGCTTTTTTTTTTTTTTTTTTTTTTTTTTTTGCAGCTTCAGCACACTGCTGAATCTAATATTTCCAATGTTATAACATTGTCTTGTATCATTTTGTAAGTCTCAGTATTAATTGACATCAAGAACAGGCTTGTATCTTTTTTCTCTGCTTAGAATCTTTAGTCCCTTTAGTGTCTAGTCTTTAAAAATCATCTTTTATTTGTTATGAGTTACAACAGATAGAATAATCAAAATAAGCCTGTTTCCCATAAGAAACTGTTTATTTTTTATAATTAATTCCAAAATATAGAAAAAAAATAGTCGAAATTTATCAGGACCCTGCTCATAACATCATTAGATCAAAAGCTTATTTAACTTTTTGTTGATTATTTCAAATTCTTTGAGTTCTAAAACTTATATTTTTGTTGTTGTTGTTGCTCAGAGTTGAAGATTAATTATTTTCAAACTTGTTTGTTCCAAAGATCTCTGAAAGGTTTGAAATGATTAATAGGCAATTTTAGTAAGTATAAATTAGATTTGATTACAGTTCTTTTTCCATTTTCCTACCTCTTTCCTTAGTTTCCTTGGCCTAATCTTTCTTGATTCTTTTCTGCATTTTAGTGAACATTACTTATTCTGAAAGGGAACAGCCTGGTGGGATTGGGAAACTAATTCACAGGGAGCACCTGAACTATATTTGAAAGGTATGTTGAATTAAATCAAATTCAGTTTGTTCCTGCCAATGTGCTCCTATTCTGACCTTGCTTACTTCTGCAATTTTGGATCCAGCTTTGTCTAGCAGTCTTTCATCTTGGAAAAAAAAACAGTGTTATCCATCTGTGCAGTAAGAGCCACCATTTGTTGAAAAATCCACAATAACATTACGTACGTATTGCAGAATGCTAAAACCAAAAAAATCATTTGAGCTCCAAATGTATACACACACAGAGAGAGAGAATTAATTGTAGGACTATTGAACAATTAAAGATAATGCCACATCACACTGATAACTAACTGAAGCTTGTTTGAGGATAAGCCTCATCAACCATTAGAGATATTTTAGGATCCATCTTCATGTGTATAATTTAGTGGCAGATAATTGAAATCTGCCAGATACGATAAGATGTTTGCCAATTCAGAAATAGTGGCAACAACTTTCTGAATCCTGCCGAAGACTCTGCACTCTTTCTGTATAGCGGGGGCCCAACTGAGGTAGGCAGGACCTTGGTATATAACAAAACATAATATACTCCACCCAATGACTTAAAAATCTACTGTCTGAATTACAGAAGGTGCTAAGTTTGCTAATTAGATTTTTGCACCACTTGTTAACTAATGGTTTACTGAATGGTATAATTAAAAACTGATAATTCAGTAATGGGATTCAGTATGTTGTGTGAATGTACCCAGTCCAAAGGAGTATCTCTGAATCATTGTTGAAATATACCCAGCCCTAAGAATTAATGTTTAGCAATGTTTTGAGATTGCATGGTATGTTTCCAAGAATGGAAGCATCTGATACCATATCCAATGCCTTGTTAACCACAGAGTTTCATTTTGAATCAAACCATTATTGTGTCACTAGAACATCTGATCATTATTTCTAGAGTTGTTATGAAACCAATCTGATATTCCATGGATCTTTTCAAAAGAGCGAGCATTTATTCCCTTGCAATTCGATATAAAGGATTTTCAATCTTAATTTGTTCATAAATGAGCAAGCAATGGACAAAACAAAATTAAATCAGACTGGAAAAGGTACCATGAAGGGACCATTTCTTTGAATCAGTTTAGGTATATGTTTGTTTATTTATTCTGAAAATGTACTTTTGTTGCAACATATACACCAGGCCACTATTTTGCTTCCAGAGCACAATGAAATATGTTGAAAGATATAAATGGCCAACCTGCTCATTCCCTAAAATCAGAAAGTAAAAGGCTCTCCTTACATGAGTAGGCACCCGTCTTTGCCTGTGTACAGCCCATGCGGTTTTTCACTTAATCAGAAAAATGATTTCTTATACTGGCCCAGTGAACTTTAGTATTTAATCAGTTCATTAGGCACAGCAAAGGAATCGCTGCATTTTCTCCGAAGCTATGGGGTAGGCAGGTCCCCACTCGTGAGAATTCATTTAATTATGTATTTCCTTACTAGACTTTTATCTCTCCTTTGCTTAGTTCCCCTGGATACTTTGCCACTGAGCACTGAGTATAGATGTGACCCTAATCAGTTTCATTGCAAAACAGTTGTACCTGACCTTGACAACTGGTTCTGCGCAAAATGAAAGTATGCCACAATCTCTAGCTCTGACTTGGCTGATATTCAACAGGTGTTCAACTATGCCAGTTGCAAGCAAAGGCCACAAAGTTGCACAATTTTCTGATAATCTCTCTGCCCACCCCTTAGTAATGATACAGTTAGATAAGTTTATTCTGCTCTCCATCCCCAACTACGGCATGGAGTTTGGATCTTTGCCCCTAACCCCTGCCTTGCTTATTAAGACAAAGAGAATAACAAGGATAAGTTTGTGCACTTGCACAGGTCTCATCCCACCTCAGTAGAATGTGCTTATAGGAAGAATGCCTTGCTGAATCCACAATTATTTCAAGGAATGTGCAAATCTGAAATCTCATGCAGTTCAGCCTCTTGTTGTGTTCCTCTAAATCCAAAGTTGATATAAGAAAACCTTGCCATTCATGGTGCTAGTTATCACCACTAAACAACCATCTGGCACCGGGTCAGGTTATTTGAGAGACTGCCTATCTCCAGTAATTTGACCTGGTCTGGCAGAATTGATGCACTCTGGGTTCCCTCAATCAAACAGTGTCATTTCTCCAGGCCCAAGAAGCATATTTGATGACCAGGACTTAGGGGACAGTATCAATTGTGAAAACGTGCAGATGGCCCCACTCTCTCTGGCCACTTGGAGACCCATGATTGCAAGGTCATGAAAGGACAGCAAAGGAAACACCCAATATTCTAACCCACCCAGGAACATATGGTGCCTTAGGGAAACACCCAAACAACCCAAAAGGCAACATATTAGATATTTAGAGAAGCCCATCTTTACTCAGCTGAATAAACACGTACCTCTTGAAGGCAAGTTCTGGTTTCCTTGAAGGCAAGTTCTGGTTTGTATTTTTTATCAAGCAAAACCTCAGAATCTGCATATATTTTTTGGCGAGCCAGCCAGGAGAGGTGCTTGGTCCTAGGGATGCTCAGGAAAGGGAACAGCACCAAGCACACTTTGGGGTTTCCTGGAGATGCCCCCTTCTTGACTCTTCCTTGCAGCTTTTAAAAAGGAACTAGTTTTTTCTTTTTGTTGTGGTTGTTGCCTTCACTTGGTTCCTGCATACTCAGGAGGCCTGAAGATAAGGTAAGCTTATATTGCTTTATTGCACAGGCTTCCCCATTGGAGTATGTGTGTATGTGTGTAACAGTGTGTCTGTTTCCTTGAATCATTTCTCACCATTGACCAGAGCTGGGCGGAAGGGTTTGTGTCAGCCGCACTTACCCCCCCCCCTCATGTTTGGGTTTGCTGAGGGTGCTTAGAAAGCAAGGGGCGCTAACCTTGTACTCTCGTGCTCCAACAGGTTGTGAGTGTTGTGTGGTTTGAGATTTGTGGTTGCTCCTTATATATTTCCCAATATATATATTGACCAGCCCGTAGGCCCCTGTGAGGCTGTTAAGCCATTAACCGGGGGTCCTTACATCGCAAGGGGAATTGGTGGGTCTCTTGTGGCCCAATAGGCTGTGCAAGTGGTGTGAGAGATTTAGACACATGAGCTCAGTCCAAGGAAAACCTGTTAGAGTGAATAAAAAAAAGAATGTGCCCTCAGCCCCCTTGAGTGTGTTATCAAGAACTTTGATAAGCTTAAAACCCGTCAGGATATGAAAATTGAAACTCTAACTAAATACAATCCCCTCTGGAATCAGGACATGCCTACTGTTTGTCCCAAAGGGGGGGTCCATAGATTTGGGGGGGTTGAATCTATGGGAGATTATGCTCAAAGAGGCATGGATCATGATCAACAAGCTTATTATGCACTTTTTTGGAGTGCATAGGAATAAGCAGATGCTTAAAGACTGGGTTGTGGCAACTTTCCACAGCACCACCTTTTTCTGCTTTATCCTCTGCTCCACCACCTTATAAGGGGATTTACCCCCTCACAGAGCAGGTAGCTATTGGAAGGGAAGACACTAATAAGGTCCTGGTTCATACCCACTTCTCCACATCTGACCTTTATGCATGGAAGGACCCATTAGGTTCTTATATTGCAGCCCCACACAAATATTCTGAATTGGTTCTGTCTATTATTTGAACTCATAACCCTAATTGGGCAGACCTCCAAGCCATGCTGGATGTCTTTTTAACATCAGAGGAAAGACGTCTGGTAGGAAATGCTGCAAAAAGATTATCTGAAGAAAGGAAGGTCTTTTGTCCTGAAACTGACCCTAGATGGGTCATTGATTCTTATGAAAGAAAAGACTATGAACACTTAAAAGGCTTTCAAGACCTTCTTGTCACTTTATTGAAGACTGCTATCCCTAATCAGAAAAATTTGGTCAAAATTTATGATGTTCATCAATTGCCATCAGAGAGCCCCAGTGACTTCCTTGAGCACCTCCATCAAGCCTTCAGAAAATATAGTGATTTGGAACCAGAAGCTCCAGAAAATTCCCACTTAGTGAACATGCTCTTTATTGGACAGAGTGCCCCAGATATTAGGCAAAAATTATAGAAGCTGGAAGGGGCTTCAGCTGACACAATTGGAAAATTGTTGGAAGTGGCTTATAAAACCACTTTAAGACCAGAAATAACAGCCAAAGGGATTAAAAGGGGTGAAAAATGAAGTGTTATTTTGCTGGTTCAAGCTCTACAATGGGCGCCCCTAGTGGGAGGGGGAAGAAGTGGGATTCGCGGAAGAGGATAGCAAAGAGCAGTAGGGTCCCCTGGGGGGGAAAGTGGAATGATGCCACCAAGATTCCAAGCACTCCTGACCTGTATGCCGGGTCATTTTGGTCATTGTGATTCCTGTGTCTGCCGGGCTTCCACATGGGCAGTTTCCTCTCACCGGCTTCCTGATTACTTGCACCACAGGCATTGCTCCTCTCTCTCTTGCTGCCATCTGTTTTTTTGTTTGGGTTGTTCATATTTTCATTTTTGTTACTCTATCTTGTTTTCCTTTCCTTGTTTGTTACTCTATCTTGCTTTCTTTCTTTTTGTGGAACCTGATCTACCCTTACAGGGGGGATTATGGAACTGGTGGTCGGGTTCTGGCCATGGTTGAGGTATGTGACATGGCAAGGGGCACAGACCCTACAGGCATGGACTCCTTTGATACTTTGCCACACTTGAGGCCTCCCACTATGTCTCGGAGGAGAAGGTCTCATAGTCAGGGGAATTCAGATGCTGGCGAGGAAAACCCAAAGGACTATCATGTGTATCTTATCTTGGAAAGTTAGTTCCAGGACTTCAACCAAATGTTTCCCATAACATTGATTGGACCTAAAAGGGGTGCTTTGCACGATAAAGCCCAAGGTAGGGCATCTGATATGCTGCCTCCAGGAGAAACCAGACAGCAAGAGGGGGTTCTGCCATTTCCAGTTGATCATATCTTGGCACAACAGCCACCTCCTTCTGATTCTGGGGATCCTAAGTCTGTGCCTGCACAATCTGGGGATAGCATACAATATCCAAGCATTGGATATGGTACTGGCTGCAAAAGGTGGGGTGTGTGCTTTAGTTCACTCACATTGCTGCACTTTTATAACTGATTATCAAGTTAACATTCTAAGATATGCAGATGATACCACTCTAATGGCAGAAAGTGAAGAGGAACTAAAGAGCCTCTTGATGCGGGTGAAGAAGGAGAGTGCAAAAGTTGGCTTGAAACTCAACATTAAGAAAACCAAAATCATGGCATCCGGCCCTCTCAATTCCTGGCAAATAGATGGGGAAGAAATGGAGGTAGTGACAGATTTTATTTTTCTGGGCTCAAAGATCACCTCAGATGGGGACTGCAGCCAAGAAATTAAAAGACGCTTGCTCCTGGGGAGGAAAGCTATGGCAAATCTAGACAGCATTCTAAAAAGCAGAGACATCCCCTGCCAACAAAAGTGCGTATAGTCCAGGCCATGGTTTTCCCAGTTGCAATGTATGGCTGTGAAAGCTGGACCATAAGAAAGGCTGAGCGCCAAAGAATTGAGGCCTTTGAACTATGGTGCTGGAGAAGAGTCCTGCGAGTCCCTTGGACTGCAAGGCGTTCAAACCGGTCAGTCCTAGAAGAGATCAACCCCGACTGCTCTTTAGAAGGCCAGATCCTGAAGTTGAAACTCAAGTACTTTGGCCACCTAATGAGAAGGAAGGATTCACTGGAGAAGAGCCTAATGCTGGGAAAGATTGAGGGCAATAGAAGAAGGGGACGACAGAGAATGAGATGGCTGGATGGAGTCACTGAAGCAGTAGGTGTGAATTTAAATGGACTCCAGAAGATGGTAGAGGACAGGAAGACCTGGAGGAACGTTGTCCATGGGGTCGCGATGGGTCGGACACGACTTCGCAATTAACAACAAATCAAGTTAACATTAGTCATACCATCTATCTCATGGAGGAAGGAATTAGGAATTACCCTAAAGATCTGAATATTTCTACTGATACTGTATGGGAAGTCTTCAATGGTATATTCTCATTTCTCACCAGTTGGCTCCCAGGATAGGGATGGTTTAGGCAATTATTCCTTGGTCATCTCTTTGTTGTATTCCTGTTGTGTCATTCACTGCTGGTCCCTAATCACCTCTGCTTGTCCTACACGATGTGGACAATGTACTGCAGAAGCTTATCCTCTGTCTCTTCAGTTGGGTGGTCATACTCCAGTGCACTGTTTGAAGTATAAAAGGGGGGATTATGATGACCAGGACTTAGGGGACAGTATCAATTGTGAATACATGCAGATGGCCCCACTCTCTCTGGCCACTTGCAGACCCATGAATGCAAGATCATGAAAGGACAGCAAAGGAAACACCCAATATTCTAACCCACCCAGGAACATACGGTGTCTTGGGGAAACACCCAAACCATCCAAAAGGGAACATATTAGCTACTTCTGCTTTCTTCCTTCTTATCTACACTGTGCCTGCCTTAAAGGGTGAAGTCTGTAATGTGTGTCAGCTTTGCTGAGTACATAGCTTATGTAATCAAAGTAGGTATAAAAATAAGGCTTTTTCGATATTTGGAGCTTTTCTCTTTTTAGAGAAGCTCATCTTTACTCAGCTGAATAAACATGTAACTCTTGATGGCAAGTTCTGGTTTCCTGTATTTTTTATCAAGCAAAACCTCAGAACCTGCATATCATGTCTTCTTTGTCGCAGGACCTGCCCTCTGAAAGGGGACCCCCCCCAAATCCATGTGGCTCCCACTGTTGGCATTTTGTAAAGCCCCAAAGACCTGGTTGTTCATCCAGACCTTGTGGTGAGAAGGATGAAATCTTTTGCTAGATTGGGTTTTTTGTCTTTGTGTGTAGAGCAACGAGGTCCCATCTTAGTTTGTTCTGCATTGTGCTTTTATTGTTTATTATCTTGTGAGACTTCCAAAGTCAGGTGGCACCTAAATTGAAATATAAGATAAATAAATAAAACCTGGACATTACAGAATAGCACTTAGACTTAAGTTTATAAAGTATAGTGCTTTACAGACTCAGCATATTATCCCAAAAAATCTGGGTCCTCATTTTACTGTCCTCAGAAGGATGGAAGGCTGAGTCAATCTTGAACTACTCAGGATCGAATTCCTGGAGTAAGCAGTGAGTTAGCCTGCAATACTGCATTCTAATCACTGCACCACCATGGCTCTTTAATGTGTTTATGACTTTAGCCTGTTTGCAGATGTTTGTTTTTCTACAGAGGAGGAGGAGGAGGAGGAGGAGGAGGAGGAGGAGGAGGAGGATTTCCCATGGCATTGGAGAAGAGATTTGTACCTTTTGCACCCACTACTATAACTGCTCTGGATTTGGGGGAAGGAGAGTCTGCTATTGACTTTTTGCAGTTGAGGTAAAGCTCTTCATTGTACAAAAGGAAGCTTCCCTCCTGTTGGAAATAAGAGGTGTGTGGAGTCTTGATTCAGAAAGAAGGGAATTATAACGAAAGTGTGGAAATGCACATTTCGACTTTTCATTGGGGAGGGACAATTAGTCATGGGCTATATGCATGAACAGTATCCTGTCAGGCTTGATCTTAACTTACCAACACAAAATGAGTAAGATTGTTCACAATGTTATTTTTCCAAGTGCCTTGATTTAATTGATAGTCACTGGGCCATCTAGTGGCTGCTCCTGGAAATGCATGCAGCAAAGATGGACAAATATCAATAACAACTGTGTTATGAAACTGTGCCTGCCAACATACAGTATAACTCTCATAAATAAAATCACAACAAAATATATACCTCTGAAGAATTTGGACTTCAACTGGTGTAGGAAAATTGCTTTGAAAAGGATAGCTGAGTTTCCTGGTCTTAAGAGAAGGAAAATATTTGAATTTCTAAGTTTGGACATACAGGTACTTTCATCCCTTGTTGTTGTTGTTGTTAATTGGTGGTTTGATGTTGTATCTGTGGTGTCACTAGATGTCCTTTGAAGTTAAAAATAATTAGCCAGGAAATCCACATTGTGTAATTGAAACTGTTTGCATTGTTTATGACAGATCAAAAAATTACAAGGGGACACATCAACTATCCTTCCTCTAGCTATGTAGCTAATTAAAGTTATCAGTCAGGGCATTTTGAGGGGGGGAATCCACAATTAAAGCAACTTGCCCATTTCAATCCTTGAGTTTGTAAATTATGTTTGGGTTTCCTATATGTCATATTGCTTCTGATCTCAAGGGAATTTTGCCTTTTAGAAAAAATGTTTGTACCTGCCTGCTTGGCATAACCATGAGATTCAGCCCTGCAGTCATTCACTATCATTACACCTGCATTCATTACATAAAGAATGTGATCCTTCTGTTCCAGATTACTGGGTCTATTAATGAGCCCATTAGGCATAATCCTAGAAGTGATTTCTCTTACATTTCTAAGGGTCAGCCATAGTACCATTGTTGGGTCAGGAGCTGGCTATTTATTTGTGCTTAAGTTAACCACAGGTTTGCAAGGGAAGGCAAAGTCACCCTCACAGAGTCCTGCTCCAGCTTAATCCTCCCTCTCTGCTATTAACTGTAGGAAAACAGTTATTTGTCAGTTGCCAGTAAAAATAAGAAAGATGTTGGGCGTTTAGAACAGTGTTTCTCAATCTTGGAAACTTGAAGATGCCTGGACATCAACTCCCAGAATCCCCCATGCTGGATGGGGAATTCTAAGAGTTGAAGTCCAGACATCTTGAAGCTGCCAAGGTTGAGAAACACTACTCTAGAGACTACAAAATGGAGGGTTTTATGTGTTCTGCAGGCCACAGATTGCTCACATGTCCTTTACAACGTATTTCATGAAGTACTTTGACCCTTCATTTCTCAGTTCACCACTAAAAAATGCATGTGAACTTATGCCTTACGTCATCTCAAACCATTGATCCATCTTGCTCAGTACAATCTTTATCAGGGTGGGAAAGATTTTGCAACTTGTTCCTATTAGCACACTTTCTAAAAATCAATGGCCTCCAAGGGTCAAAGCAGGTTTCATCAATGATATTCTGAAATCAATGAAGCACAGCCAGTTTACTGTGTAAAGAGAGAGTTGATGAGGAAATGGAGTCAATTATTTTGCTCCCTAACACTACTCCAGAACACAAAATGTTAGCCCTTTGGGGTGGTCCAAACAAGGTGCACAAAAATAACCTTTCTTTAAGGTTATATTAACAGAATCTTGCAAGACTGGAAGTATTTTCCCTTCTTTCTTTTTATTCTTTGGAAAACTAGGAGGGTCCCTTTTTAAATGTTTCCCATGGCCCCCTCTCCTTCTTTCTGTGAACTGATTGGGCTTTTTACATGCCAGTTGTTCAGTCTATGGCTTTTCTACCTGCTTCCCAAGGTCATTCCTACATATCATTAGAAAAATAAACCAAACTGCCGGCCGTGGGCCAGATGCGTCATGGTGAAATCTCGCCCATCCCATTGCCAGCAATGGAAAAAAAGTCACAATACATCACAACACGTCACATGATGTTGCGAGTTTGACATCCCTGTTCTTGAGTTTCCTGCAATTTACCACAAACATTCTCAGTTTCTGAGACTCCACATTAATAAAAAAGTAAACAGTAACAAGTATTCTTCCTAAGAGTTCTCAAAAAGATTTTCAATTCAGCAAAAATCTGGATCCAGCAATATTATCATCTCATTTGATACCTAATGGTTCTACTTCATTTATTGAACTGTAGTCAACTAACTCATATATCTGTGAGGTCATCAACTTGATCTGCAGAATCAGTGCATTGCATTCTTCCAATAACAAAACTTAAGAAAGTGTGTTGTTTCACAACAAAGGCACCAGCAAGATAAACATTGAACTCCCTTGTTTTTCGATTAGGGGAAATGCAATAAAGAAGTGAAAGAGTAAATGAGGAAAGTCAGTGAAAGAAAACAAGTTGGACTGGTTTACATCCATGTCTCGTGGCTTTAAGAAACAAAGTATTGTAGCTGCCTCAATTTTAAACACAGCTCACCTTGTTATTCCTGTCTACCAAAAGCAAATATAATAGTTATTTAAAACAGAAACTTGCCCTGAGTTTGAAAAGCCAACCCCTTTTGTAATTCTCTTTAATCTGGCCTGCAGCCAGTCTTCAGCTAGCAGAAGGGACAATCTCACTCCTCCCCTGAGCATCCAGGAAACTTTTGAATGGGTAAGAATAAGTTCATAACTTGCATCAAAAAAATAACCACAAGATTTACAGCAGTATTGCGTACATATAAGAATAACTTTAAACAATACTGAGCCAATGAACACATTGGGAATACTTGTTTATTTGTCTAATTTACATGGCCACAGATTAAACAAGTGTCTCTGGGTGACATAGATCAACAATATATAAAACACTAAACATGTCAAAAGTTGCTTTTAAAAAATGATATAGTTTAAAGTAAATAAACATGCATATATGTCAACCTTCTATAGCCAGAACGTCTTTCAGATACATAGGACTACAATTTCAGGAACAGCCAATCATCAATGGACATTCTTCATGAGAATTCTGAACTTTATAGTCCCAAAACGTCTGATGAGCACATCAGAAATTCTGATTTCAGAAAACTGGTATGTATTGGCAGTTGATTCAGAAATGCACAGGTCACGTGGTGATCCCTTAATTTGTTCAAATCCATTTTTATATGCAATCCATTTCTAAATCACTGACAAAAGGATATACAGTTAGATGTCCTTTGATTTATTTGGAATCTTGGTTGCAGTTCATTTAACGACCACTTGATGGCGTCCATCACTTGAAACATTTCCATTCCTTAGCTGAATCGCAAAAATAACATCTATAACTGAGTCTCCTAAGTTAATTAAAAGCATGTTTCGTATTAAAATAAAACTGCCTCAGCCGATGCATAGCAGCAATTATTCACCATCTTCTGGCGAGCAAAGGGATGATATATCAGCATCAGCATTAATGTCAGACTCCGGAGGACTATTTCATATGGGAACAATGTCCAGAATTTGGTTATGGAGGAGGGAGATGACCAAAAGAGGCCAAGGGAAGCTGTTCTTAGCTTATGTAAATATTGAAAACTACCACAGCCGTTGGCACATTCTTCACATTGCTAACCACATAAGTGTATGAGTAATAAAGGAAAGGGAGAGGGTGGTTCAGGGCAAGGAAGAATGAAGTTCTTTCTGCAGCTTGCTTTATTCAGATGCCATTGAGAAGAAAACAGGCCATGTCGCACACAGATACACACACAAACACACAATTTATCCCCCAATGTCTGGGCTGCCAGTACAGAAGGAAAAATTTAAGTCTGCAATCATATACAGAGAGGGGGGAGAGAAATGCTATATTTATAGCGGGATTTTTTTCCCATCAATGGTTGCATTCCTTTGGATATAATCTGTCAGGGGCTGCATGCCTGGGTTGGGTGGAGTTATCCTTTCTTTTACCACAACTGCCACTACCATTTTTTTCCCTCCTCGCCTCCCCACTCAGAAATCTGCTAGAGGATAGCAATAGTACACATATCATAGAAATGCCATTACAGATGGCTTTCTCCAGATTTTATTTCATCTATTAACAACAGTTTGATTTGATGTTTTTGTCATTTGGTGGTGTTTATCAAATTGGCTATGGATTGACTAGTTTTGGCCTGCCACCTAGTGGTAGATAAGTAATCAATTGGTTAAATGGTTTTAAAATTATCATCTAATTGTTTTTACTTGGGAGAACCCAATTTCTCTAATTTTCCATCCTCCTCGCTCTTTAAATTTCAGTTGATATTTCTATTCTTTACCAGTATTTTAACATCCTGACAAGCAAAATGTAGGACAGGTTATGTAGGAACTAATCTGGTTTTCTCTACTGTTCTCTTATTCAGTTAGTCAACCCTCCCATTTCTTTGTTATCCCTTTTCCAGTGTAATGGGATTTAATGAAGTATATATGCAGCCTTTCCAATCCAGTTTCTCTTCCAGATATCTGGAGTTCAATTCCCAGAAATCTACAGGTAGCATTTCAATTGCCTGTTAATTCAGAGAATCACAATTCACAGATCTATAGAGGTCATCCAGGCTGGAAAAGGCTGCATAAGAACTCTGCTGGACCTTATGAAATGAGAATTTATCTCTAGTATTCTGTTTCCCACAGATCTATCCAGATGTTTGAAGCACATAAGCACAATATGATGGCAAAAATATTCTGCTGCTGCTCCCTCGCATCTCATAAAGGCATATTATATCTGATCTTGGGAGGTAACATATACTATTTATGGATCTCATTTGGGCAAAACCCAGATTGTTAAATGAAGTGATTTGGAACAGCTTTTTTTTTTTTTTTTTTTGCCAGCACAGGGTAGATGGGTGTGTGAACTATGCTATGAAGAATAAGGGCAGCCAACACAAAGGAAAAACAAAATTCATTGTTTAGGTAAAATGCCAAGGTGGGGAGTGGCAAGGAGAGTTTTGTGATCAACATGTCTGCTTTCAAATCGGAGTGTCCACAGTCCACTCCAATTGCAGTTTCTTAGTGACGGAGAAAAGCTGGAGATAGAGCAAGATCCTTAATTTTAGCATTTACTTTGTCTCTTTCTTATCTAGTCTCTCATTTTGAGCAGGGGTGCAATGATGTTTTCTGAACTGCATTAATTTGTTGACCTTATGGCAGCTACAGAATAACAGAGTTGGAAGGAACTTTGGAGGTCTTCTAGTCCAATGCCCTGCTCAAGCAGGAAATCCTATACCATTTCAGACAAATGGTTGTCCAGATTCTTCCTTAAAACTTCCAGTGTTAGATCATCCATAACTTCTAGAGGAAAGTTGTTCCACTGATTAATTGTTCTAATTGTCAGGAAATTTCTCCTTAGCTCTAGGTTGCTCCTCTCCTGGATTAGTTTCCATCCATTGCTTCTTGTCCTGTTTTCAAGTGCTTTGGAGAATAGGTCGACTTGCTCTTCTTTATGGCAACCCTATAGATCAGTGGTTCTCAACCTGTGGGTCGGGACCCCATTTGGGGTCGAACGACCATTTCACAGGGGTCGCCAAACAACGTAGTCCACCATTTTTTTCCCCTTTTCCTTAGCTGTGCTACTCCCTTTTATTCTATTGGCTTTTGAAAGCCAATAGAGTAGACTCTCTTGAATAGAGTTTAATTCTATTGGCTTTCAAAAGCCAATAGGAATTGTCCAGGCTGTCTCTGCCCTGCTGAGCCTGCCAAAAGTCCCATTCTGCAAATGATGCTGCACCAGTTGAGTAGTCCTCAACTTACGACCAGTTGAGTAGTCCTCAACTTACGACCAGTTGAGTAGTCCTCGACTTACGACCGGTTGGGGGTCGCGGCATTAAAAAGGTTGAGAACCACTGCTTTAGATACTAGAACTCTGCTATCATGTCACTCCTAGTCCTTCTTTTCATTAAACTAGACATACCCAATTGCAGCAACCATTCTTTGTATGTTTTAGCCTCCAGTTCGCTAATCATCTTTGTTGCTCTTCTCTGTACTCTGAGTGGAGCCTTATTAAACTCCTCTCCTCCCTTTTTTACATCGTGGCGACCAAAACCGGATGCAGCTTTCCAAGTGTGGTCTTACAATGCATTATAAAGTGGTACCAATATAAAGTTGATATATTTTATGGAACTGATCTCCATTGTTGTGTTCTCAGCCCTGGATGAGTATTTCCAATGCATGTATAAAAATGTACTCATAATTTCTAAGAAATATTCCTGCATTTGGCATAAAATCTTTTCATAATAGCTTGCTCACATGTAAAACTGAATACATAAGCAGCAGGAAGCACATCCCACTTTGCCTCTCCCCATTGCTTACAGCATGATCATTTGCCATCGGGATCTTTCCTTTTCTCTCAAATGCTTTCAAAAGAATTAAAACCATGACTATGTTTGAAATGTACCCATTTATTCTAGATAATGGATTCTGGATTCTTTAATTATGCAGCTTGTAATTACTGAACACCAGGACCAATTTATAACCTCTGGTTGGCATGACTATTGTTGCATGATTTAGCTCAGCTACTTCTTAGACTTCTGTTGCATGGGAGATAGACGTGTATTTTCTTATACCCTCTTCCAAATTCATCTGAAGTAGTGCTTTATATCTTTCAGATATTCGAGTGCAACACTACTGTACATTCAACAAATCTCCCACAAACTGTAGTCTTTGATATTGTCTTGCTAAAGGGTCTCTTCACATAAACATCATGTGAATAATGGATGACTGAAAATCCTCATCAACATCATATGAATAATGTTTCTTGGTGGTTCTAATGCAGGGGTGTCAAACTGCCGGCCCACGGGCCGGATGCGTCATCGGGAAATCATGCTCACCCCATTGCCAGCAATGGCGAAAAAGCTCCAATACATTGCACGACATCACGTGACATTGTGAGTTTGATATGTCTGTTCTAATGCATTCAATGATATCATTTTGAATAGCTGTGCCATGGGTGAGGTTGATACTGCTGAACGACTCCATCAGTCCTCAACGTATATTTTGGTCTACCCAACACAATTTGACAACACAGATTGGTCTAGTGATTAAGGCTAGAAAGCAGGAGACTGTGAGTTTCAAGCCCCCTGAGCCATGAAAGCCAGCTGGGTGATCTTGGGTCAATTATTCTCTCTCAGTCTAACTCACCTCACAGGGTTGTTGTTGTGGGGCAAATAAGGGGAGGAACTTGTGTTGGATATGTTCACTGCCTGGAGCTATTTGTAAAAATAATAAAGGTGGAATACAAATAAATAAACAAACAAATAATTAAATGAATCACATGGGTTATCATAGAATCATAGGGACCTTGGAGGTCTTCCAATTCACCCTTCTGCCCAAGGCAGGAGTCCTTATACCATCCCAGCTAAATGGTTGTCCAATGTTTTCTTGAAAATCTCTAGCAATGGAACACTCACAACTCTGGAGCGCAAGCTGTTCCTTGATGAATTGTTCTCAATGTCAGGAAATGCCTCCTTATTTTCAGATTGGATGTCCCTCTGATGAACTCCCACCCATTGCTTCTTGTCCTGCCCTCAGGTGTTATGGAGAATAAATCAATGGTCTCTTCCCAGTGATAGCTCTTCAATTATTAGAAGATTGCCATCATGTCTCTCCTAAGCCTTCTCTTTCTTAGGCTAAACATACCTAGTTCCCGTAGCAATTTATCATACAATTTAGCCTCAGTTAAATATGAATTTAGATATGATCTAGCAAAGTTTGCCTTAAGTTTATATATTCTTCTAATAATATTTTATTAATTTTCTAATTTTACATTTAGGTATTTAAAAAGCAAATGTGGTGGCTGGGTTAATCAACAATTCAATAACAAAAATTGTACAAAAATCTTTAGTACAAATCTCAAGTTACAACATCAAACATTTCCTCTCTTTTTCCGTTAATATCTACTATCTCATATTTAAGCTAATACAGTTCTTATTATATCAACTAAGTAAAAATATCATTATTACATTTATCAATAAATGTTTAGCTTATACATATCTTAATTATTTTTACATTCAATCTTTATAGACAATCAATGTGCTGTTATTGATTTTTTCATAATTTTAGTTTTCCATTAATATTCAAATTTAACATTTGTTATTTATAATTTCCAGGCTTTAGGTAACCAAAGTTTCCCTTATCTCAATTCATAACAGAATCTAATATTCAAAATACACATCTTATCTAGTCTTGTTCTGTTTTCTAAAAGTTATCTATTTCCCACCATATTAAATCATCTAATTAATAATACAGTATCCCCTTTAATAAATCAAAACTATTATATATATTGTCTGGGTTAATCAATAAATCAAACATATTATATTTTTTCTTTTGAGTCTAATTTTTAAATATTAAACAAATAGAATCCTTATTTTCAACTAATTTCCAAATATTTTAAATTTAATGACCAAAATTCCCCTTATCTCAACTTTTCCCTTTAACTTTCTAATTAGTAATATAAAATCCCCTCTAATAAATCAAAACCACAATTTTCTTCAGTCTTATTTTGGCTTTCTTCCTTTGCCAACTAGCCTTCCATGTCAGTGCTTTTAAATCATCAAATAGATCTCCCTCTATTATATATATTATTTGAAATAAGAGTGACCATTTAGTTGCCATTTTTGGGAGGGGCTAGCCCATTTGTATTCATTAGATCGTCTTCCTATTATTCCAATTTCCAATGATTGTCCTGATATGTTTATCTTCCATTCAATCTGTTCTTCTTCTTTCTCCTCAAATTTCTTCTGATTTATATAGAAAGTCTTTTCCGTTTTCAGTGTTGTCACTCCCTTTTCTGGATTTTCCATTAACTGTTGGTCAATTGAGTCCTCTGTCTTAATATTTGATTGTTCCACTTCTTCTGTTATCTTCTGGGTTGTTAGTTCTTTGATTGTAGTCAAAATTTGGGTTTGTATATCTAAGCCGGCATCATGTTCTTTTATGTTGCATCTTATTTTGTCACAGGCTGAAAGAATGGTTTCATGTATTGCTTTTAACATAGAAAGAATCTTTTCCTAGTCTTCATCCATATTCTCTTAATAGTATGTTAAGTTGCAGACTTTAAAATCAGATATTAAAAATAATTTTTAACTAGGTATGGGACTTCTATTTCACGTGTTTATAGTTTATAGTAGAAGTCGTTTATCAAGTAAGATTTTATAGTCCAAGGTATTTCATCATCTCATATAATAGCCAATGTTCCTCAGATAAAGAAATAGGAAAGCAATTCCCCACATATGGCTCTGAAAGTCAATAAAGGTTTACATTCATAGCTGAAGCAGGCCAGTTATGCCACCCAGAAGTTCTCTTTACAGCTGAGTTTCTCACAGGTGGTATCTATCAAGGTCAAAAAGAGACTTGGCTTGAAGCCCAGACTACAGAAAGATAGTCTGGGCTTCAAGCCAAGTCTCTTTTAGGCAATAACAAATTGTAATACCAAACTTCACCACAAGGTGTTTTTTTAAGTCCAAAATTTTCATAATCCTTTTTCCAGTTTTATTTCTTTTTTCTAGATAAAAACGAAAGTCTCCAGTAAAAATAAGAAAACTTTTGGTCCCCAAGTTTCAGAAATATAAATCCAATTAGATTAAAATTGTTCTTTTAGTGCTTTAACTCCCCTGGGTAGTTAGTTGCCACTATTCTTAGGAAGTGGGGTAGAAATTCCCCTCTCTCCTCATAGGGGGAAAAGATACTTGGGGCAGTTTTTACAGAAAAAGAAAATACTTAGGATCTTAAAGAGAAGATTGGATCTCACCCAGTTTCCTCCACGTTGCTTTGGAAGTGCTTGGTAGTAAGTTTGACTTCAGCTGTCTGCAGCTTAGTGACGAGCCATATTGCTATGGCCGGTCTTTCCTCTGCCAGTTTGGAGGGCTGCCCCGGATCGAGTGGAAGGGCTGCCACCTGTTGCTTGTCGCCCCTACAGGGTAACTTTTGACCCTTTCCAGGGTCCCCCAGTGGAACGAAACCAAATGTGGAAGATGGAGCTTGCCTTCCAGCATCTGCAGCAGCTGCGATGGCAAACCGGAAGTCAGTTTATATATTCTTAAATTACCAGCAACAAACTAATAAATGACTGTGATTGTTTGGATCTAGATTTATTCATACGTAGTATAGTCACTGAAATCTTACATTCTAATAAAAAAAACTATTAAAAAGTAGTTGTCTTTCTGCTGTGGTGTTTAACGTTAACTTAGCAACAATGCACATTCACACATCATGCTCAGGAAATCTAGAATTGGAGGGGATGGAGGTTTGCTACTAAATAATTTCAGGATGTGCATATCATGAACCAAGTGCAACATGCCATAAAAGTTTCTTGGCATCCATAATGTTCATGGAAATTATGTACCAACTGTGACTTATTATAGCCCAAAGTACTATGCAAATTAACTGTAGCCAAGTTCACTGATGTGCTTTCCATATGATTGGAGTTTTTCATAAGTTCCCTACCCAGTGGCTCCATAGAATTACCTATTTTTACTTTTTTTTTTTTTTTTTTGACTCAGCTTGAATCCAAATGCTTGGCAACATTTTTTCCATCAGTTGCTTCACCCATCTGGTATTTTAACTATATCTATTTATATAAATCATCTTGGTTGCATACATGGGACGTCTCCATGCTTCTGATTGCAGCCTTAGCAACATTGATACTTATCTATGTCAGTGCTAGCCTTTCCTAAACAACCCCGGCATTCACTTGGCAACACCTCTGTCTGTCCATCTGTTAATAATAAAGACCTGAACTCATTTGATGCCGGGCTCTGCACAATAAGTCTCCAATCCCATCATCACCAGCAGATTGGAGTTATAGATGACTGGTCCTTGGCTTTATGGAATAAGATGTACAGCGTGAATGATATGAAGAACTGGTGAAAAGGACAATTGGCTCTTCAGGCAAAAGTTCTTGAAGGAACTGAGAAACCTGTTGTAATTGATCTGCCAGGGGCACCTGACATCATCTCATAGGGATTAGGACAGATTTATGATACAAGTCCACATGGCCAAATCACCTCTGACTTTTATGGTTGAGGTCTGATATTGTGCATGCTTGGTGCTCATGGGAATCTGGAATGTTTTTCATAATTAGGCATTTCTTGGAAAATAAAGGTATTTTTTGCCAACAGCCTAACTAATTATTGCACTTCCTACTTTCTTATGTTCTACTGGTGTGTTCCCAGAGCACTTAGTTAAATTCTTCTCAGTCATTATTTTCCTCCTTGAAGCCAGATGCCATCAAATTCATTGCCAAACAAGCACAAACTAGTATTTTGCTTTAATTTGCTTTCTATTTTTACTTCTCATTTCATGAGATACTTAAAGATTAGGACAAGAGGCAGACAATGAGGAAAACTAGATAGATATCTGTAAATATCTTTTTTTCCCATATCACGAGGGAAGAAATAGCAAGAAATGTGATTTCCTCCTGCGAAGTCTATAGAGTTGTTCTTACAGATCTTATCAAGCCAGATATAGGCATTCCTAGGAGCTAAATAAAATTCCTGGTTTTGCTTTCTTTCTGGGATAAACCAAAAATAAAACATAGGCAATTATCAAATGATTGTCCTCTATTATGAGCAGTTTGGTTAGACTGACAAGAGGAAGCACAACCCGATGTGGCTGTGGGAAGGGAACATTTCAGCGAGACTCTCCCTTAATTGGCTTGTCGTAAGTCTATCTGGGAATTTATTCTTACATTTTCAATAATATATTTCTATCCCTGACTGTTATTAAACACGCCTTTCTATAATCCATGTGGTTCTCATTTTTGTGAACATTTAATCACAGATGGTAGATTGCATAATGTAACCACTAGTATTTATACCTGTAATTTCAATTCTATTTTTAAAAAATAAATCATTTTATTCACAATCAATTAATTTCACATCATTTTATAATTTTCATATCACTCACAATGGTAGAGGCTCCTTGTTTAGCCTTTTTCAGTTCCTCCAGAACAATTTCTCTATTTTTACCAAAATTGCTCTGCATATTCTCTGTTTCTTTTAATTTTAATTATTTCAATTATCTTTTTCTCTATATTCCTTTATAACATTTCTCCTTTTCTTTTTTTATAGCAATTATTTTCTTACGTGCATTTTCTCCTTATCCAGTTCTTCATTCAACTTCCCATATGTGTAACTCCACAACGTCTGTGGCATATAATTAAACTTTTACCTTTATTTGCCTACATGTATTCATCAACTCCATTCTACAAGATCAATTATCTTCATTCAGATAATTATATTATTCCCCTTTCTCTTAAGTAATTTTCCTAGTGGTTTATGGTGACTTTTAAAGTCGTCTAGACATAGTTGTGCCAAAATAACAATAATGAGAGCAGATATTATATAATTGATGGCTTGGTGATATTTATTCATCCATCTTACTTATATAGTGCAAAATCTATACATCCAGGCTATGAAGACACTAATGGGAAAATAGCCTTAGTGTTACAAATATACAACATATGCGCTTCCCTTCTTTAATAGTTATTCCTTTTAGGAATAACTAATTCCCATAGATTTTGGCCATGGCCATCCATCAAAATTTTGGTTAATTGAAGCTTTTGCATAATACTTTGATAAGATACAAAGAGTGACTACCAGCCTTAGTCATAGCCATGCCACATGTAATATCGCTTGCTAACAGCACAGATCGTATCTGCCTGTTCTGACATTTTTTTTATAAAGTTTTATTGATTATTTTTTAAACAGAGTTTAACAGTAATCATTCAACAAAACCGTGTTGTTTGAGTATCTTATTCACTAATACATATTAAATTCCTAATCCCTAAATCTTTTCTCTAACCATTGATAAAAGAGGCCCCAAGTTTGAAAATATTCTGTTTCTTCTTTTTCTCTCAACCTTAAAGTAAGTCTGTCCATTTCCACACAGTCTAGTATTTTTTTAATTATTTCTTCTTCTGGTAGTATTTCTTTGTTCTTCCAATATTGTGCAAATATAATTCTTGCAGCTATTATCACATGTAAAATCAGGTATGTACTTTGCTTATCAAGTTTTTCTGGCATTATACCTAGTAAAAAAAAAATCAGTTTTATAGTCTATGTGTTTCTCTAACATTTTTTCTAACCAAGTGTGAATTTTTGTCCAATATCTCCTTACTTTAACACATGTGCACCACATATGATAATAAGTACCTAGTTTGTGTTTACATTTCCAACATTTCTCTGATATATTTTTAAACATTTTTGCGTTCTGACATTTTAGTGAATGTGCCACAAACACAATCAAGAAGAATCAGTAAGGATTCTAATTAGGGTTTTGACCCCAAATACACATATGCTATTCTATGCAAACTAGGATCTCTAATCCAGATTAATTTATAAATCATATTGTTACACACTTGCCATCATTAAGGAGACATTAAATATAGTTAGGTTTCTTTGTTATCAGATAATAAAGAAGCCTGACCTGAATGTTTCTAATAATCAAAAAGCGTCTGCTGATCCTGTCCAGTATGCTTATGTAAGGTGTCTTCCTTCATTGAATATTCTTATTCTCACTGCAGTTACTTCTTCTAACCAGAACAGCCCACATAGGCTCCATCCTGCTTGCTAACTACTATCCATTCGCTAGCATGGATGAGATGGAATGTAGTGAGGAGGTGGATCTCAGAAGGGAGGGGGTGCCTTTTAGGGGAGAGAGAGGCAATTCGGCCCAGATATTATGTGTGAGAGAAAAAAGCTGAAGACAGCCCCTCCCTAATAGTTCGCAAATTACAGGGCTTTTTTTCTCATAGAACGCCCAGACGGAGTTCCGGCACTTTTTTTGGATGGAACCTTATAGGGTAGGCAAGGCGGGTTGTATAACGTGTGTGAGTTCTGGCACCTTTTTTTTTTTTTTTTTAGAAAAAAGCACTGGCAAATTATATTGTACATGCAGACAGTAGAGTCTTCAGTCTGGCAAGATTTTTTCTATAGATGTGAGACAATAAAGAAATTGCTTCTTGGTTTTGGGCCTGACAATCAACTTCATTTCTGATGCTTCTCTTTCATTCCTGCCATATCAATATCACAAGTTTTTCAAAGCTGCTACAAATCTGTCAATCGTTTGAAGCCCTCATGGCCAAATCACTGTTCCCCAGAGTTTGAGGCATATATTCAAGTTTGATTCACTCAAGAAGCAATATTATACTTCAGTTAGGATCTCAAATGATGGGCTTTAGTGACAAACCAAACCATCGGATTCCCATTTAGCTTAGATAGGTGGGCATTGGTCATGTTTGACTGTTCATAACCTCGAGATTCACATTATCACAATAATTTCATTGACATAGTAATGGCATGCAAATTAAGGCTCATAATTTAGCTCTTCTTTCTCCACATCAAAATAATATTGTCTTGTTACTCTTGTTACTCAAGACCACACACATTGAAATGTTTGCTCAAAGCACTAATTTAAATTTACCATTAGAAATATGACTGTATGTTGTCTGGCCTTTAGGAAATACTCCTAACAAAAAGGGAATCCTCCAGAGACAATTCAGATTCAGTGGAGTAAAATAATAATATGTTTTTAAAAGTGCCAGCACAAGAAGCTGTTGGAGCATATTTGTATTAGTTCACTATATATCTTTCAGAACAAGGCATAATTAGAAACCTTGTTTATTGTTCTTACCTAAGGTAAGAATCCCTAATTTCCAGATGGAGCCCAGAAAGCTACCAAAGTGGCATATTTTAACTCTGAGAGAAAAAAGAAGCAAAACATTAACAGGTTGGTAATTGGTTTAGTGGTTTATTTTTATTATAGTCAATAGTTATTTAAGTTATTTAATTCGATGGGAGGGGAAGGATGTAAAAAGAATGGCAGGGTTTAGAGGATTATTTAACAGTGAGCAGAGGGTGAAGCGGTGAAGACAATTGAATCCTTGCTTAGAACCTTTGAAATCAATTGAATTTAAATAACATATGAATAACTTAAATGAAGAAAATTTGGGATTTAATATGTTTTTTTAATATTATAAAGATAGAAGCTAACAACTGTGACCTATCATTGCACAGTATAAAATTCATAGTAATACTAAACAGTAATTTTAAAAAAGAGGTGTGTATTAAATGTCAAATGGAATTTGTTTATCACAGATATGATAATTGGGGGACGGGATTTAAGAGTGGTTATTTTTATTTGTTTTTTTAAATTCAAGTGCTAGTTGAAAAGGAACTAATAGCTAGCTATCCACATTTAATAAAGCCAATTTATTTGATTACGTAAGTGGTGGTTACATTTATTATTTGATATTTGTAGACTTAGCATCTATTATCAATGGTTGGAAATGATTGTAGCCTTGCTGCAAATTTATCCACCTGGTTTCAGCAATAACAACAACAATAATAATAATAGAATTGGAAGGGATCTTGGAGGTCTTCTAATCCAACCCCCTACTTAGGCAGGAAACCCTATACCATTCCAGACAAATTGTTGTGCAGTCTCTTCTGGAAAATGTCCAGTTTTGGAGCATTCACAATTTCTGGAAGCAGATTGTTCCACTGATCAATTGTTCTAACTGTCAGGAAATTTCTGCTTAGTTCTAGGTTTCTTGTCCTGCCTTCAGATGCTTTGGGGAGTAACTTGACTCCCTCTTTTTTGTGGCAACCCCTGAGATATTGGAACAGTGCTATCGTGTCCCCCTAGTCCTTCTCTTCATTAAACTAGACATACCCAATTCCAGCAACTGTTTTTTTATATGTTTTAGCTTCCAGTCCCCTAATCATCTTTGTTGCTCTTCTCTGTACTCTTTCTAGAGCAGCGGTTCTCAACCTATGGGTCACGACCCCATTTGGGGTCGATCGACCATTTTTCGGGGGTCGCCAAAGGCGGCGATCCGCCATTTTCTCCCCTCCGGGGGCGACGCCACGCATGCACGCCACGCATGGGGGCGGCGGCGCACCCCCGGGGGCGGTGCCGCGCACGCCACGCATGGGCATAACGTTTGTGTGACGGGGGTCGCCGTCACACAAACGCTGAGAACCGCTGTTCTAGAGTCTCAACATATTTTTTACATTGTGGTGACCAAAATTGGATGCAGTATTCCAAGTGTGGCCTTACCAAGGCATTACAAAGTGATATTAACACTTCATTTGATCTTGATTCTATCCCGTTATTAAAGCAGCCTAGCACTGTGTTGGCTTTTTTGGCAGCTACAGCACTCTGCTGGCTCATGTTTAAGCGATTGTCCACTAGTACTCCGAAATCCCTCTCACAGTTACTACTACTGAGCAAGGTACCACCTATACTGTACCTGTGCATTTGGTTTTTCTTGCGTAAATGTGGAGCCTTACTTTTTTCACCATTGATTTTCATTTTATTAGATAGTGCCCAATGTTCAAGTCTGTCAACATCCTTCCTTATTTTAAACCTGTCTTTTGGAGTGTTGGTTATTCCTGCCAGCTTGGTATCACCTGTAAATATGATGAGTTCCCCATCTATCCCCTCGTCCAAATCATTGATGAGGATGCTGAAGAGCATGGGCCTAGAACAGAGCCTAGGGCACCCCACTACACACTTCCCTCCATGTAGATGCAGTTCCATTGAGGATCACACGCTGAGTATGGCCAGTCAGCCAGCTACAAATCCATCTGGTGGTGATGCTGTCTAACCTCCATTATTCTATCTTATCAAGTAGTAGGTTGTGGTCTACTTTGTCAAATGCCTTACTGAAGTCCAAGTAAATTATATCCACAGCATTCCTCTGGTCCACTAATTTTGTCACCTGGTCAAAAAATGCAATAAGATTTGTCTGGCATGATCTGTTTTTGACAAACCCATGTTGGCTTCTATGAGCCTCTAGGTCAGGGGTGTCAAACTGCTGGCCCATGGGCCGGATACATCATAGCAAAAACACACCCATCCCATTGCCAGCAATGGCAAAAAAGCTGCAATACGTCGTGACACATCATATGACATTGCAAGTTTGACACCCCTGCTCTAGGTGTTTGTTGATTCGTTGCTTGATTATCTTTTCCAGAATCTTCCCAGGTGTTGAAGTCAAGCTGATAGGTTTATAGTTTCCTGGATACAGTTTTTCCCCTTTTTTGAAGATGGGAACTATATATACTCTTTTCCAGTCCTCTGGTAGTTCCCCAGTGCTCCAGAATCTTTGAGAGATATAGTTCAGTGGTTCTGAGATCACATCTGCTAGTTCCTTCAGAACCTTGGGTATAGCCCATCTGTTCCTGGTGATTTGAACTCAGCTAGGGTGGACAGGTGCTCACTTACCATTTTCTTGCATATTTTAATGTGTGTTTTTAATCTGTTTTTTACGGTACTGTTTTTGATAGGTTGGACTATTTTTCTCCTTTGTGTAAAGACAGAGTTAAGTAGTTGTGCTTTCTCCCTGTTGCTTGTCACCTTCTCCCACTAGTGGACCAATCATTTCCTTAACGTTTTTCCTGTGTTTTACCTGTTTACAAGCTTTTTTTTTTGTTATTTTTGACTTTGTTGCAAGCCTTAGTTCATTTTGAGCCTTAGCTTTCCTCACTTCATCTTTGCAGGCTTGGGCTATTTGCTGGTATTCTGACTTAGTTATGTGTCCCTCTTTCCACTTTTTATACTAGTCCTTTTTGTCTTTCAATTTATCAGAGAGTTCTTTATGCAGCCATGCTGGTTTCTTTTGAGAGCTGTTAATTTTTTTCTTCATTGGAATTATAATTGCCATGGTGCCAAGGTAGGGGAGGAAGGGTTGTTGTGACTGTTCATGAATCCCTTGTGGTGACCTCTGCCCCAGAATTGATTAGGCCTTTGGTGATTTATGAGTCAAACAACTTTCTCTATATGCTCCTGCACTTTATCCAGGGGCTGGTTTCTCAAAATCGGATTTCTCAAAACCTCTAGGTTTGGGGTGACTTCCATGCCTTGGGGAATAGCAACAGTCTAGCTCATGAGCTTATAGCTTCTATGACAACCATAGGATCATCACAGGTATTATAGCCTTGGCATTTATGTGTGAGCACATATTTGATATGGTCTTCACTTTGGAATGCATAAAATATTACAGTATATGAAAATGAAGAACATTAGCACATCTCAGTTGCAAGATCAAATAGCAGATCACAGCCACCCTGGACTGTGAAAAGTTGGTGGACTCTCTTTTGAATGTCTCTATCTCAAGCATTATTAAATGTTCCCAGATTGGTGCTTGTTGCTCGGCCTGACAGTTAGGCAGACAATTCCATCTTGCACCTGGATAATCTGTGGAAAGCTGAGATAACCAAAATAATAAATGAGATTGTTCCTGTGAGGCCTCTGCCCACTTACCATTCCCAAGCAACGCCTTTTTTTTATCAAGGAGCTGGAGAAAATTAAACATGTAACTGAAAGACAGCCTAGAGTAATAGTGATGAAAAACCAGAAGTGGACCCAACACTATATCCTAGTGAGGATCACATTCATGTCTACAATTGGCAATAGCAGCAGTGAAGCATGAGTTCTTATCCAAACTTATTTTGCTTTCAACAAAGATGATTAGGGGACTGGAGGCTAAAACATATAAGGAACGGTTGCTGGAGTTGGGTTTGTCTAGTTTAATGAAGAGAAGGATGAGGGGTGACATGATAGCAGTGTTCCAATATCTCAGGGGTTGTCACAAAGAAGAGGGAGTCAAGCTATTCTCCAAAGCATCTGAAGCCAGGACAAGAAGCAACTGATGGAAACTAACCAAAGAGAGAAGCAACCTAGAACTAAGGAGAAACTTCCTGACAGAATAATTAATCAGTGGAACAACTTGCCTCCAGAAGCTGTGACTGCTCCAACACTGAAAGTCTTTAAGAAGAGATTGGACAGCCATTTGTCTGAAATGGTATAGGGTTTCCTGTCTGAGCAGGGGGTTGGACTAGATGACCTCCAAGGTCCCTTCCAACTTTATATTATATTATTGCTTACTGTTTATTACTTAGAGCCTATGTTCACTGAGCATATACTTTCTCCTCCCTCTCTTTCCTACTGTAGTGTTTTATGTACATGTCAAAATATTTTTTTTTCTCAAGCAACTATCTTAGGGTTGCTCTGTGCAATATGCCAGAGTCCCAGAGACAAGAATTGGATGAGGTTTAGAATTAGAATTGAATAGATTCAAATCTCTCTACTCCACCTCAGAACTGGGGCTTCAAGTGCCTCTGATGTACTCCTCTATTTATTATAAGCCAAAGGATCAGAGCTTTCGGAAGTTTGAATTATTTTCTAAACCTGTATTTGGCCCTAGGCTACAAGGAGTCCATTGGGCTGCAATATTATATTGAGATGAACTGCACTAGAAACAACTGTCCAATATCTGTGAACAGCCTTCACTTTATTGTATCATATTTGTCTTTCTATGAGTTGTATATTTTTCAAATGGATTGTCAAAAACATCAGATAAAAACAATGGAATACCTGTGCTTTTCTGCAATGGCAACAGTGTTCTAGTATATTAAACACAGAGAGACAAAATTATGGCATACAGTACACTTTTGTGGGTTAGAGCCACACCATCAGATGCACAAAAGCTTCTTCCATTTCAAATAGAAAATTGAAAAAGTTGAAGCAGCTGGTTTTTCAGTTAATCCTGATATAAAGAAGAATCATAATTCCTATGCTGTTGATTTTCTGCAAATTATACAAATTGAATTATTTTGAAGGGTGTTTAGAGTAAAGTTATGCCATCAGTTTATTGGTTTGTCTATGAAACTGAAAACTTTGGATTTAAACTATTGATTTATTTTATCATGGATGTTTTATTGTACTGTTTCTTCTTCACTGTATTCACAGTAGGACTGTAAATGGAGGGATGGTTTCTCATTGGTCTTTGACTTCCATCTTAATATACAACTTTTAGACTGTCTTTAGACGGATATGTTTTAATGAAGTTCAATACTTTCATACATAATTTTAAAATTCCAACCCAAACTGGAAAAAGTTTTCTTGCATGATAAGAGAAAGCATGACAAAATAACATATTTTAGTATGTGATATATTTATTTTTGCCCCGTTCTAATTCATATAACAACCTACTACTTGACAAGATAGAAAAATGTGGGGTAGACAGAACCACCACCAGATGGATCCGTAGCTGGCTGACCGGCCGTACTCAGCGAGTGGTCCTCAATGGAACTGCATCTATATGGAGGGAAGTGTGTAGTGGGGTGCCCCAGGGCTCTGTTCTGGGCCCAGTACTCTTCAACATCTTCATCAACGATTTGGATGAAGGGATAGATGGGGAACTCATCAAATTTGCAGACGACACCAAGCTGGCAGGAATAGCCAACACTCCAGAAGACAGGCTTCAGATACAGAAGGATCTGGACAGACTTGAACACTGGGCACTAACTAACAAAATGAAATTCAATGGTGAAAAAAGCAAGGTTCTACATTTAGGCAAGAAAAACCAAATGCACAAGTACAGCATAGGTGGCACCATGCTCAATAGTAGTAACTGTGAGAGGGACCTCGGAGTCCTAGTAGACAATCACTTAAATATGAGCCAGCAGTGTGCTGCAGCTGCCAAAAAGGCCAACACAGTGCTAGGCTGCATTAACAGAGGGATAGAATCAAGATCACGTGAAGTATTAATACCACTCTTCAATGCCTTGGTAAGGCCACACTTGGAATACTGCATCCAGTTTTGGTCACCACGATGTAAAAAAGATGTTGAGACTCTAGAAAGAGTACAGAGAAGAGCAACAAAGATGATTAGGGGACTGGAGGCTAAAACATATAAGGAACGGTTGCTAGAATTGGGTATGTCTAGTTTAACGAAGAGAAGGACAAGGGGGGACATGATAGCAGTATTCCAATATCTCAGGGGCTGCCATAAAGAAGAGGGAATTAAGCTATTTTCCAAAGCACCTGAAGGCAGGACAAGAAGCAACGGGTGGAAACTAATCAAGGAGAGAAGCAACCTAGAACTAAGGAGAAACTTCCTGACAGTGAGAACAATTAATCAGTGGAACAGCTTGCCTCCAGAAGCAGTAAATGCTCCAACACTGGAAGTTTTTAAGAAGAGACTGGACAGCCATTTGTCCGAAATGGTGTAGGGTTTCCTGCCCGAGCAGGGGGTTGGACTAGATGACCTCCAAGGTCCCTTCCAACTTTACTATTATTATTATTATTTTAAGGATGTGTTTTCATAAACTTTAAGAACTTTTGCCTTACTTGTGAAAATTAATACTTGTACTTCATTAAGAACTGGATAAATAGATGGGCTATTTTAAAAGTAAAAAAAAGAAAGAAAATAACCTTTTAAAATATCTTTATGCATTTATTTTCCTTCATAATAATAGACTTCTATGCAAATTCACAGCTTGTTATTGAGACAACATTGTTATTAGGATTTAATTCAGCAATGTATCTGCATTAATTGTTCTAATAAAGGACTGCAAACTTCAGTTGTTGTGGTCAGACTCTTTCAGAGATTCTAAAGACTCCACTAACAATTTCTAGCAGTTCATTTTCTGGAAAACTAGTTAGAGTGGAAATCTTTCCATGAAAAGAGAACTGCCGACAGCACCTTTTACTGAGTCTAAATTTACTTACCTAGAATTACTTAGCATCAATTATCTGATGGAAACATAGTCCTTTGATGTGGAGCTGTATCCCATTTGACGAGAGTGTGACAGTGGACTTTTAAATTTACAGAAACCTGTAATAATGTGTTTACTGTAACATAAACTTTCCTTCATAAGGAGCAAGGATAGCCAGACTCCAAATTAGCAGGATTGACTGTGTTTATTTCTAGCTCTCCGAGATCCACCAATGCAAAAGTCCTACACTTAAGAGAATCCTGAACTACTTGTTAGTACTTGCCACTATATAGGGCCTACTACAACATTTCCACTGCATAAATTCATTCCTCACGCTTTCTTCGTTTCAGCAGTACAAAACTAGTGTGTGGATGATGAGAGCAATTTTATTGCCAGAAGTCAGAAATCCTTCCAAATTATCACAAATCAGCTCATGATTTACTAGTGATCCAAATATAAGTTCTATCCAATCCTGGCTACAGTCTATTTGTCCTATTTATTGTGTACATTTATTAGTTTTTATCATTTTTGGAATTCATAAAAAACAAATAACTGTAAGTTATTCTGAGTTCTGTAACACACACACACACACACACACAAACTATGTGATCCAGCTCTTAGTTAAATAAATGTCATTTTTACATTTAGTTACCTTTGAGCATCACCTAATGAGAAGGAAGGATTCACTGGAGAAGAGCCTAATGTTGGGAAAGATTGAGGGCAATAGAAGAAGGGGACGACAGAGAATGAGATGGCTGGATGGAGTCACTGAAGCAGTAGGTGTGAATTTAAATGGACTCCAGAAGATGGTAGAGGACAGGAAGACCTGGAGGAACATTGTCCATGGGGTCGCGACGGGTCGGACACGACTTCGCAATTAACAACAACAACCTTTAAGCATACTGTATTTTAAAGTACAACAACCTGAGCTTGCAGGATAGAGTGCTGGCTATATCAAATACATGAATAAATTGAGGATAATTATATCATATGCTGCATTTGCCAAGAGGGTGAAAACAGTGTTTACAGGTAAGGAAGGCAGCAAAATTAATGTGTTGAGCCAAGAAAATGCTTCAAAACACCACTTTCCATAATGAAAAGGTCTGAAGATAAATACAGGAAATAACATAACATAATTAACATACATCATTAAAGCGAGGAGGGAGAATATATTTTGGATCAGAGTGTAATAATTGTATATTAAATAAAGAGAAGAATATGATCCAGAACTAAACATATTACTTTAGCAATGGAAATTAATGTTGGTTCAGCAGTGTAAATCTATCCTGTAGCAATTCATAATACAATCACAATTCTACATGTAAAAATGACACTCTGTTACCAGACCAGGTTGTGAGTAGCCACCCCTTCCCCCCCAAAATAGAACTTCTCTGACTTTTTAAAAACAAATTAGCATTTGGGAGCACAGTACATAAAGAAGGCCAAGCCCTCAGGCACTCCTGCTGGCTATTGAGCCATACCATATGCAGCATTTTTAATGTAATCTGATCTCACAAAAACACTTTTAAGTGTCTGAGTTAACATGTATTTAGAAGTCAATGTGAGAGTTAAACATGTGCTTATAAGCATTTAATTGTGTTTCTGTCTTGTTCACTTAATTTCAAATTAAGACTCAGTTTAATCTAATGGTTAAGGGCACCAGACTAGAAACCAGGAGACTGTGAGTTCTAGTCCCACCTTAGGCACGAAAGCCAGGTGGTTGACTTTGGGACAGTCACTCCCCTTCAGCCCAACTCACCTCACAGCACAGTTGTTATATGGAAAATAGGAGGAGGAAGGAATTCCACCCAGACTTATTTTTAAATCAATAAAGGTGGAATAAAAATTATAAAAAAGCAAACAAAAAAGCAAAAATTCTTAAAAAGCAAACATAATAGTTCATTAAATCAGGTCAATGGTATGCTTATTTTTAATATATTTTAGAATAAAAGTGGTTGTTAGTATTTATAACCTGTTTTAAAAGGGGGTTTCAAATGGATAAAAATGATTTATTTTCAACTAGTTTATATTTCATAATTCAGACATTGTGAAATTTGTGTTGATACTGTTTTGTTACATTATCTTTTCAACAAATTATCCACAGTACTTCCATGTACAACATATAATCTAATGTATAATAAGACATGTTTTACATTTGACCATTTCTCTCCAATATCCTGCATTTATAAGAAGCCAAAATAAATTTCATGAGATTTACTTGCACTCATATAAACATACTTATAAAACAGGGTCACTGTTCCTCATGAAGTTATACTACAACTAGAAAAATGTTGGAATCCTATCAACATTTCTGAGCTATTCAAAATCCTCTCCTTTTTTATTCAAAGACATGAGTAGCTGATGATATAATGATGACAATTTTCAGTTCAAATAACATTATTACATTTCTTCATTAAACAGAGAGATAAAAAGGAGACAACCCCTGGGCTGTGGCCTGTTCGGAAACGGGCCACGCAAGTAACAGGCAAGCGTGCAAAGCTCATATGCAAAGCTCCATTTTCTGCTTCAGAACTGGGCTGTGCAAATGGTGGGCGAGTGTCACTTTTTTCAATGCCATTGTAACTTCAAACTGTCACTAAACGGACTATTGTAAATCGAGGACTAACTGTAGTATCATATTACTTCAATAATCATCATCATCATCATCATCAGTGTTTTTGCAGAACTATGTAATACTAGGAACGTTTAGCTGCACTGGTGGCCTATGACTAGTTGCCTAAGGCCAAATGAAAGCAATTTTCAAAAAGAAGTGCTTTTGATTTTTTTCCAGAATTCAAAAGCAACTGTGAACAGGATGTAAGTGGAGTCTGTAAGGCATTCCTTTGTATAAAAACTGCATTTCCTCGATTTAGAGAAGGAATTTCAATAGCATGGGTAATGATGATTCTGTTTCATATTGCCTCAAAGGTGCTCTACAAACTGATAGGATCACTTCTAAGCCACTCCTGTTTCAGATGAAATGGGAAAACTATCAGGAAAAACTACTCCTTTTTTCTGGCAACTGTTCTGAAAGCAAAATGCTCAGTCACATTGGTTTTGTAGTCAGTCCTAATCTAATTTTCTAAACCAGTGATATTAAGGAAAAAGAGGGGATGGTTAAATAACCTCATTTGACCAGTTTTAAATTCCTCCTGCACAAAGCGACAGCCAAAGTATTTTATATTATTTAAGCTTACTTCAGTGTTTAAATTATTTAAGAAGTTTCTAGGTATTATGCTAGCCTTGTCCACAAAAGATAATTTCAGTCTATATAGCTTTGCACTGCATCTAGCAATCACATGCTTTCCAAGTACAATGAAATAAAATATGGGGAGTGCTAATATTAGGCTGTAGCTGTAGTGTGATACAATGAAAAGTGGAGGAAAGCTGAAAAATTAAAGCTGAGGAAGGGCTTTGCATTACGGATTTCCCAGAGTTAAATCAGCATTGCTGCCAAAATCTGGCTTCAGTCTGCTGGGCAGACATCTCCCCGGTTTCCTGCTGTGGTCAACGGAAGCCATTGAGCTTTTTCTTGTAAAATGCCCTAAGGAAACTGGAGAGGAAGAAACAACAACAATTGTTCCTTTTAAAATGGCTTAAATGGCTGGGAGATCCACTCCCTTTATGAACAGTACATTGCATTCCCTTGGTTTTTATAATACATAAACATGACCTGCAGAATTAATTTTAAAAAAAGCAGAAAGGAACTAAAAAGCATTACTTTGATCAACATGCATTTAGTTTTGGATTGTGTGTGTGTGTGTGTGTGTGTGTGTGCGTGCGTGCATGTATGTATGTATGTATGTATTGAAATATCAATGAACAGGTGGGCAATGCCACTAAGCTGAAGTGATCCAGCAAGGCTTGTTCTTGTAGGATATTGCAGAAGTAAAAGTGGTGAGGAAAATGCTTTGTTGCCCCATATTTAAGTGACATGTATATTCTCTAAAACTCTGTGAAATATTAGTAATATCAGTTCAATTTGCTTCTCTCACTGACAATATACTCTGTTTGATCTTGACTAGTACTTCAACAGAGATGGATTAATTTATTCCAAAGAAATATTAAATATACTGTTTTTAAACAGCTATTGTTTAGTAGGAAATATTGAAAATTTCTAGTTTTAATTTGATCTAATTCTTCAGGCCTTTGTATACATGCATGACTTGGTCTGAATTCACTTAGAACTAGATTTGTTTCTTTTTTGCTTCCTGCCTACTGCTTTTATACCTGGGAAAATCTACACTGATACTTGGCACCATCCAATTTATAAGAAGTTGAAATGGTTTCACTCCAGATAGTTTCCCTTTCATATCCAGAACTGAGAAAGTTAACTTTTGGTAAATAGTGAGACTCTGTTTATATCAGAATAAGCTAGGCTTCCACGCCATTGACCATATTTTCTAGAGATGCTGGAAATGCTATAACTGGAGTGTTACATTCTGCCAGTCCCTGGAATACATCCCTAGGGCCACTTGGCATCAGAGAGAAGCATACCAAATCCACATGATTCTTTCAGGAGGTTGACCACTGAAATTCACTGCCAGGTTGTTCAGATTATTCAGATACTAGAATCGAATTGCAACTTCCTGATGTTTCTGCATTTGACAAAGTACTAACTTTTGTCAGTTTTTAATTTCTATGAGTTCAGTGCTTATAGAATAATTTTGCAGTTAGGCACAAGCAGTCTGCTTTTACTGTATTTCAGTTCTAGGTGTAAATATGGATTTTCTTTTTTCTTTTCTTTTTTTCAATAATTTGTTCCAAATATTCTTAACAAACATTTTGAATGAAGCCTTTAAAGATTCTGGCAATTTGACATTAACAAATGTGCTATTGTCACCTAGGAGGAAAAGTTTAAAACAATTGGCATTTATTTTTAAATGATTAGAAATACTTTGGGAAATCGGTTCTTGAAACAAGTACCCAAATGCTAATATTGACACATAATATTTTAAACTACTTTACAGAGCAGGATGTTTTATTGATTTTTTTTTGAGACAATAAGTTTTATGTTGTAAGCATATTTAAATAGTATCTTTATCAGATCTTCTAACTTTGGCCCAGATAGGTGTTGTCATAGTATTATAACACAACTGTTTTATCATTGGTGAATCATACACCATTAACAAGTATAAAGGGCAATAAAAGTTACAGTATTTATTTTGCACATACTGATACAACAGTACTCTTTGCACAGCACAGTAAAGGAGTAATATTAAGTTCAGTTTTCAGAAAGTGTGATGAGAGTCATTCAGGAGAATGAATGGATTTGTTATTCGTTTCATAATGAATAAAAAATTGCACTTTCTTACCTGCTGTTATAAATGGTAAGGGAAATATCTTTTAAAAGAATGCTGTGCATAATTAGATTAAGAATTCTACCTTTTTTGCTTTTGACATAATTTTATTTGGATTTGTGTACATTTTATTTCTGGCAATTTGTTTTAGTTTTACATGCTTTTCCTTTAAGTTTAAAAGGAGTCACCCTGTGCTTCATAATGCTGTAATGACTAAATATAAAATGCATCTGTAATCTGAGTTATTGTAGTACTTCATGATCAAATTAAAGAGGAGCTTCTGGGGATAGAAGAACTGAAAGTCAAATAAAAAGTGCAAGAACCTACAGTATTATTTTTTGTTCATTATGCAAAATTCTGGTTGCAACTTGCTTATGTTTAGACTCCAATGCCTTAACAAATTTATCAAACTACCTACTAAAAGCAGCCATGGGACAACTTGAATATTGGTATCTTAAAAGCATATAGAAAAGTTCCAAACTCTGCAGTCTCAGTATAGACTCTTGCAGCTTCCATTTGACAAAATCTCTGCTTCTGCAATGGTCTATAAGAGAGTTTACATAATATATGAACACAGTGAAGAGACTGATATCTCATGGGATGGCATTATTGTGGGGAATTCCTGTTCTTCAGACAAGAACAAGACCTGAGATTTCTATGCTTTGTGTTCATTTTTCATTGTTTTAGAGTAGAGTGGCTGAGGAATTCTGGGAGTTCACAAGTCTTAAAGTTGTCAAGTTGACGACCTCTGTTTTAGAGGTTGCACCATTTATTTACAACAGTTCATCAGGAACAAGCTATTCAAATTGATCTTTTTTCAGTAGAATCAGCAGGTCAGCTGACTACAGAAATGCAATGGACCCTGACTTCAGTAAAACATTAGACAAAGTCTTCCAAGATAGCAAGATATAGATTAGATTCAGAGATAGCTGAATAATTATACCAAAGGTGCATCAACAGCTCTGTGTCTGTCTGGATTGAAATGATAAGTAATATGCTTCAGAACATGCTCTGTTCTAAGTCTTGTACTGTTCAATATACTTATAAATGTTGTATGAGAAATGCTATCATAAGGCTAGCATGTAGAAGTTGAAAAACATGACTAGACTGAGTTCAGCCTACATCACAAGATTTACCTGAACAGAGCATACCTAAGGAATCACAAGTGCAAACCAAGCCGGCTGATCCAGAGCTGAGCTAGCAAGGACCCAAGCCCAGCAACACATCACAAATTTAGAAAAGGAAGTCAAGCTGTTTACTTGAAAGAAATAAACATTACTCAAGCTTACCCATTAAGGGGTATATAGAGATAGCCTTCAACTTATGGCCATTCACTTAATGACCTTTGAAAGTTACGACACTACTACAATTGGTTCTCACACTTATGATGATTGCATCATCCTTGCGGTCACATGATCAAAATTTGGGCACTTAACAACTGGCATATATTTACGATGATTGCAGCATCCTGGGCTCATGTGATCACCATATGCTACCTTCCCAGGCAGTTTCTGACCAGCAAAATCAATGAGAGAAGCCACGTTCACTTAACAACCATAAATCACTTACCAACCGTGTCAAAAAATTGGGCGCAACTCACTTAATGACTGTACTGCTTAGAGATGGACATTCCAGTCCCAACTGTGGTTGTAAGCTGGGGAGTATAAGTAAGGAAATTGCAACTTTGCTGGCTTTTTTGTGGCAATCAACAAAGTAGGTTCATCTTGTGCATAACTTTCACCCTTTCCTTAAACATCTGGATGTGCCGTATATGTTTTTGTCAGCCTTACCAGATAGATCAGATAGGAAACACAAACAGATAAACTAATTCAACATTATTATAAAGCTACATTAACAGAATCTTGCAAGTCTGAAAATACAATTCTCCCACTGTCATCTTTATAGCCCAATGTGCTGCCCCATTTCCCCCCACACACATGCATGTACAGCAAGAGTTCTATAGGTATTTATTCAATCCCCCCAAACAGGTCCTCAGAAATTACTCCTGTTGCACAGGTCCGGATTCCAAATTCAGTACAGCAAGATCACTGAGTAACTGAGTCCAATGGGCATACATGAAGCCCAGGAAAGCAGTCAAGAAATCAAAGAGGCCAGGATGCACAGCACAAGCACACAAGGCACATAACTGGGCACATTGCTCCAGCAATACTCTAGTCCTCAGGGTGGAGTTAAGTAGGCAATGCAAGTGCAGCCCTTCATGACAGGTGGTTGCCTCCTCATGAGTAATCTAGCTGACTGATATTGTGCCAGTTTCCTCTCTGCTCTACATGTCCTTGAATCAGGAGGAGGTGTAGACTTTACTGCCTCCTCATTGCTAATGGGTGCCAGCTGCTCCGGGTCCTTGCCTGGATCCTCCTGACCAACTTGCTGCAGCTGTGACTCACCTCCGTTAGCCTCAGCCTGTTGCTGGTCTGATCAACCCAGTTGAGGCTGCTCCATCAGGCTAGCATTCTCTGGGTCCCGATCCTGACCAATACTCAGCTCCATGCTTTCCTTTGCAGACTCAAACTCACCCTCCTCCTCTGCATCTGGAGACAGGTTCTGGGACAGATCCACGACACCCAAGAATTTAGGGAGAGTCCCTTCTGAGCCTCTTGCTTGGCCCACAATGTATCTGTGAGTATGGCCTCTCTTATCTAACTGTTCCTAAGGCAGCATCTCTTCACCTTGTGTCTCAAGTCTTTCCCACATAAAGTTTTGAATGGAGAAGAAAAAAATACAGGATAACATTATGGCTGACTTCAAATTTCCAAAGGTGTCTCATGTAAAAAATAGATCACATTCTTCAGGATTATTCCAGAAGGCTCTTTTAAAAAAGTGGGAGAGGTAAGCTAGAAAGAGATAAATTTCAGTCAAACATAAGGAAGTTTCCTAACAGGAAAAGTTATTCAGCAATGGAAATACTGCCTTGGGAGATAGTCCTCTGGAGGACTTTCAACAAAAGCTAGATGCCGATTTGTTGGGGATACTAAAATAATGGATTCCTCCATTAAGCACAGGGGATTCAGTAGTTGATCTTTAAGATTTCTTCCAATCCTTCCAACTATTATTCCAAGATAGACAAATCAAATTTGCCTATCACGTCTACTTTTGCAGTCAGCAACTTTGGGCTCCTCTTGGAGATATCTCCTTAAAACTCTTCTGCTCCCACCTCCTTGTTACTGTCATCTGTTCAGCTAAGAAAATGGAGTAGCCTCTTTCATTTGCTTTGTGTGTTCCTATATTGGTGCGCAATCATCCAATTGTTTCAAGAAAGGGAAGCCCTATAGAAAAAGTTCCTATTGAGGTCATATGCATCAGAAAATAGACCAAGATAAACATGATCCACTGTGCTTTTGAAATACTTGCTTCAGTTAAATACTTTCCACTTCTACCATCAATGTTGTATTTTTACTCAGTAATGTTTTCTAAGAGGTTACTATAGACACCAAAACACCCTGTACAACTAGCCCCTAATGCCTTTGTTAGAAAAGAACATTAAGAGTAAATCATGTGAGCATGGTTGTCATTTTAGAGCCCCTAACTTTTGCTTTGTGGCTGTTGTCAGAGCAAGAAACTCACCCGCTCCTCTACAGATTTGTTGAGATGGACAGTGAAGAGTGAAAATGGTGCAAGCAATGAAGCAGCAGCACCACCAAAATGTCCAGAATGATAGGTCACGGTGGAATGTACCACAAGAGGCCAGCTATTTCAGTATTGGGGCAGGAGGAAGAGGGGTGGGCAGCAAAAAGTTAGATAAGTCTCTGAAAATAGAGAGCAGAACAGTAGCAGCAGTCATACCATTCGTATAAACTCTAGTTCATAAGAATTGCAGTGGTCAGTACATGATCACAGCAAGCAGTAGCTTCCAGTCATAACCCCTTTGTGGCAGAAGCTTCCTTCTACTCACAAGTGGGCATCTTTGACAAGACAAATAATTCAATGAAGTTTATACTTCATTGGAAGTATACTGAATTGGAAGCAATAGGCAAATTCCTAATTTTTCAAGACTTGGGATAGAATTATCCATCTCCATTGAAGGAGTCAAAGCCAAAAAGGAATGAATGAATTCTCGCAGAGATGGGTTAATCTTTTATGGGCATATAAATTAGGTAATCCAGGAACCTTTAATTGATGTATACATTTCTGAAAACATAGTATCTTTTTGCATCTTATTGGAGAATTACTGCCTTAATTTCTTTAAATTAATTATGACAAAATTGTCAGATTAATTTAGCTGCAAAGTATTTTTATAACAGGTTATCTGTCTGTCCATCCATCCATCCGGAAGTCAAATTGGGATTGGTTATTAATGATCTAGACTAGATTCAAACCTGAATGGTTTTTTTTTTTTAATTTTCCATTGTTTAAGCAGCACCTGGTGTTCTCATGTGTCTCTTTCTCAGTGTTGTTAGAAGCAGCCATCTAATCACTCATCTAATATATCATAAGTCCTAAATAAAAGTGCAAGAAATTGTGTGAATTAGTATATAAATTATATATTTTGGTTTCTGCTGACAGGCTTGGTGATGCTAACAGTATTATTTGGAGAGCTGGTGGGGGCAAATCCTTAATAATGGAAATCAGCTTTTATTGTATATCAGCTAACATGGATATATGTATATCAGCGATTATTCCCCTTCTGGAGGAAAAGCACAGAAAGAGAATAGGAAATAGTAAATCTAATAACTATGTAAGATGAGAAAAAGAAATATTCCCAGGGCTTTTTTTCTCATAGAACGCCCAGAATGGAGTTCCGGCACCTTTTTGGGATGGAACCTTGTAGGGTAGGCAAGGCGGGTTGTATGATGTGTGTGAGTTCCGGCGCCCTTTTTTTTTTTTTTTTTTAGAAAAAAAGCACTGAATATTCCTATTTCTGATTTATTCAAACATCTCTATATTTTCCATTTTTCTATCCTTGCAAATCTTTCTTACTTCTACCAGACTCATCTATCACTTTATAAATTTTTGTTATTTAAATTTTTCATTTTTTCATATAACAACCTTTTCAATCTTCCTATTCCTCTATAGCTACTTACTCTCCCTTTATATATTTATTTTGAAATTCAGTTCTATTTTTTTCTCTGTATGTATTTGTTTTGTATTGATAATTCTCTTCTATACTTAATCCATATTCATTCAGTATTCATTCATTCTTGACCCTATCATTTTTTGTTTCCTACATATACTTAAATAATTCCTACTGCGTTAACTTCATTTTTTATGTTATCCATTAACAAACCCATCCATAAATAAGTTGACCCTTGAAATCCACTTTAGAAAAAGTTGAGAGAATTTGTTATATACCTTAAAAGTTTTCAGAGAAAATCAAATTTCCTCTCCCTTTCCCTTTCCCTTTCCTCCCTCCCTCCCTCCCTCCCTCCCTCCCTCCCTCCCTCCCTCCCTCCCTCCTTTCTTTCTTTCTTTCTTTCTTTCTTTCTTTTTCTTCCTTCCTTTTCTTTTTTTTCCTTGGCATTTCAAACCTCTTGACTTGGAACAATAAAAATGTTAGGAAGACTGTGGTTTGGAATATGCAGACATTTAAACATACACTGATTTATAATAACAGAAAACTGCTGTCTGGTGTTTTCAGGATGCCCAGTCTGTGAACCAGGAAACTCATAGCATAAGGCTAGGATATAGTTCAGACAGCAATTTTTATTACTTTATGTTCCTCATTGCCTTGTCAACAGATTTCTTAGGACTTAATATTCTTGGACATCTGCTGGAGCTCTGACATTCTATTAGAACCAAAGCGAGGAAATTATTCCCTATAATACCATAAGACTTTAACAGACCATTGCATTTCATAAAAAATAAATGGCAGCTGCAACTTTATAATGTAGAGTAAGCCCTGCCTTCCTAGGGGTTCCCTAAAACCCAAAGCTATACCAAATACCAATATCTACCTTTTGCATTCAAGCCTTAACTCCCAGCCTTCAGAAATTAATTTCAGAAATATAGAGTTATATGGCATTAGAAAGATAAGTTCACCTGATAACTAATTATCTTCTTTCTTATACTAACATTCTATCAATCCTTTGAATCTTTTTGAAGGTATAGTTAGGGTATTATAATAGAATCTTAAAAAACATGTCAAAGCCCCTCTTTATTTCAACCTACTGTATATCTGAGATGAGTTACCAGGGCAATTCGGAAATAAACCTCCATTTGGTTATCAATGACATACACTCGCAGATACAGAGCTTTTATTATACACATTAGAAAACTACAACATTACATTACTTTTTGACATAATCACCATTCAAACTGAGGCACTTGTCATAACATCTTACAAGGTTTGAAATTCCTTAGTAGTAGTTGCTTGGCACCAAATCTGAGCTATGGGGGGGGGGGGAATCAAAAACATCCCAATGGAACTGCTTCAAAAATTGAAGTTGGTTGTGTCTAGAGGTGTGCGGTGAGCACCACACCAGAAGTGGTGCTATATAAAATCCTGCCAGATGTGAAGATGCCAAAGGAGTACTACTAATGAAGTTCATGGAGTGCAGTTCAACCATCAATTCAGAAGTCTACTGTGAAACGTTATGAAAACTCAGAGAGACATTCACAGCAAGCGTCGGAGCATGCTGACTTCCGGTATGGTGTCAGTTCACAATAATGCTCGCCTGCATACCGCTAGGCTCACCCAAGAACTTTTGAAGCAGTTCCCTTAGGATGTTTTTGATCACCCCCCCCCCCCAATAGCCTAGATCAGGGCTTTTCAACCAGTGGTACGGGTACCACCTGTGGTACATTGGCACCTGGCAGTTGATACGTGACCATCCTAGAAAAGTGGTAGTGGGGAGGGGAATGAGCTGAACCAGTGGCAGCACCGCACAAGCCTGAGCGAGAGATGGCTGGAGCTGCAGGGCTGTCAGGCTCAGTGGAAGCACCAGGATCAGCTCCAGGCTCCAGCTGGAACTCGGCACTGATCCTGGCGCTTCTGCTAGCCCAGAAGAAGAGCCAATCAGCTGGAATGTTGCAGCATCTCCAGGGTCTTGTGATTTACATTCAGATGCTTGGCAACTAATTCATATTTATGACAGTCACAGTGTTCTAGGGTCATGACGGTCACAGTGTTCCAGGGTCATGTGAAGTGACCAAAACCTGCTGCAACCACCCAGAAGACAGGGGGAATAAAAACCAAACACCCCCCACCCCACCTCCACTGCCAATCCCCAACAGAAATGCTCACAACAATGAAAACCTTGGACAGGAGGAAGAGCACCGCTGGGTGGGCAGGCAGGTGTCTTGCTCGGCTGTTGCTTTCAGTGCCATTGTAACTTCGAACAGTCATTAAGCGAACTGTTGTAAGTCGAGGACTACCTATACTTTATCACTTTTTTCCTTTTGGGGGGGGTCATCAAGTTTTTGACACCTTGTTAGGCGACTGGTGGTACTCGGATATTGCCATATCCTAAAAGTGGTACAATGGGTGAAAAGGTTGAAAAGCCCTGGCCTAGATTTGGCACCAAGCAAGTACTATTAAGGAATTTCAAACCTTGTAAGACGTTATGACAAGTGCCTCAATTTGAATGGCGATTATATCAAAAAGTAATGTAATGTTGTAGTTTTCTAATGTGTATAATAATTTTTTTTCTGAATAAGCACTAAATCCATCTTAAAACATAACTGTGCTGACAAGTAGCATATATAGAGGAAGAGGAACTGTATCAAACAGGAGCATCACAATATTCCTTTATACTGTGATGCTCCTGTTTGATACAGTTCCTCTTCCTCTATATATGCTACTTGTCAGCACAGTTATGTTTTAAGAGGAACTTAAAGCAGTACAAAAATGTAAGGAATCCAAAGGTGACAAAACTGGCAACTTGTGGCTTGTAGGACATGGATTAGGTTTAAATTAAATTCCGTGCAGCCCAGGACTATTGCACAGGAGAAGTGTCTGAAACAGCTCTATACCTACAGTATGTTTGGAAGCAGGTCTAGCACTTTAAAAACAGTGCTGAACCTATGTTTATAAAGACCCTACACAAAACATGTCAAGCATCTTAGAAAGGCAATCCAAAGGCAAAAGGCATTTTGGAAATGCCAGTCAGGCATTATAGAGGCAGATACCTCTGTAGAAGCCAGATGCCTGGCATACCCTGCAACTCAAGCCAAAATGGCCATAGTGGTCTGTTTCTAGACTCTGGAAGGAGAGCGTGTTCCTGCTAGGAGTTTCTCAGTCCTTCAGAATAGGCAAAGTTAAGGAAGAGAAGCAGCTGAAGTTTTAGGAATTCTCTTTATTGTTATAAGGTACAATAACAGAATTTTGAAAGCTTGTCAGAGGCTCTTTCTATCCCAGTGGTTCTCAACCTTTTTAATGCCGCGACCCCCAACCATTCGTAAGTCGAGGACTACTCAACCGGTCATAAGTCGAGGACTACTCAACTGGTGCAGCACCATTTGCAGAATGGGACTTTTGGCAGGCTCAGCAGGGCAGAGAAAGCCTGGACAATTCCTATTGGCTTTTGAAAGCCAATAGAATAAAAGGGAGTAGCACAGCTAAGGAAAAGGGGGGGGAATGGCGGACTGCATTGTTTGGAGACCCCTGTGAAATGGTCATTCTACCCCAAATGGGGTCCCAACCCACAGGTTGAGAACCACTGCTCTATCCCATCTTATAGCAAACCAAATCAAGGCAAATTTTCTGATGAATCTGTTGTATCTCACTGAGGGCTTACTGAGAACCTAACACCACCTAATGTTCTTCAAACCTTCCCAGAGCCATTTTAAATCATATTTAAAATGAAGAGAGAAATATTCTTCCAATATTCTTCCAATATGAAGAACACATCTCTGTCTCTTCCACATTAGATGTTATGCACTTCTTGCATATGAAGAAATGAATTATGAGTCATTTGCACTTCCTATCTTGTCATTTCTGACAAATATACCAATCAGGGATTATGCAGGCAGAATTAAGTTTTTACCTTGTATTTCTTCAGTAAGAGACATGGTTTTGCAGACAGAGTGTTGGCTTATGACCATAGGATCACATTATTGCTTTATTACAGTACGAGCAATAAAAAAACATTTAAAGGCATTATATTGCATTGCAAAATCATTGTCTGATATATTATCTGCTGTATAGTTTCCATGTTCAGCACTCCTTTTTTAACTTTTCCATAATTAAATGCAATCAGAGAAAGAAAGTTGCATTCCCAAAGAGGAAACTAATTCCCTGGCAGAAGCAGGAATGGAATCAAAGAATCCTGAGGTCCTCCGGTTTAATCATCACAGATATAAAATAGGCTATTTTTATTGAAAGCAGATGGCACACATTTTTTCTGCCTATCACTTTAACTATATTTAATCTCTACATTAAAATGTGCTTATATCATGCCTAAGTATGCATATATTGCCATATTACCTCTGTATATATCCACAAATAGCTGTAATATGAGTACATATTCATTTACATATATCAGATACACATATAATGGATAGATTGACAGATAACTACATTAGAGGTGCAGCTGTGACTGAGTATCTTATATAAAGTATGCTATTCTTAATAGGGATTCAAGTCAGCTTTATTTTCTGGTCTAGAAATAATCTTTACATTAACTGTAAATTGAATGATGAGTGTGAATACTTCTCAATAAAATGTAAGAGTTATTTAAAAACAGTATTTTAAAGGGAAACTGTATAAAGCAATGGCCCCTTGCGGCTTGGTGGCCCAGCTGGGAGAGAGAGGGGAACTGGACCGCATAAATGGTGGGGCGGCGCACAGGCATGTACACATGCCTGAGCAACAGCCAACATGCATACACGCGAGTGTCCACCGCCCCGCTGCTCATGCAAGTTGTGTTGCATATGTGCACTCTGGCCAGCCACTTGCATGGCCCAATTCCGAATAGACCACAGCCCGGTAGTAGGCTGCAGCCTGGGGATTGGAGACCCCTGGAATAAAGTAGTAGATTTGATTTTCCTGAACACCTATTTTATTATGATTTTCTCTCCTGCCAACAAGTAGTTTTCTCCAGCACAATTTAATCATGAGAAGAAGAAAAATTCAGCATTTGCTCTTTTTTGTCCTTTTGTAGTTTTTTATGAATTTATATGGAACATTTTTCAAACTTATTGCTTTTTTATTTTTTAGCCCCTTTCTAACTGATAGCAAGATTGTACCAAATGTTATTAAGTTTTTATAGATGAAGGAACTGAGGTTCAAAGGTAGCAATTGGGCTTATATATCTCAGCAAGCAATGGTTTAACCATGATTTACCAAATGATATGTAAATGACTTGGTTCAAACAAGGTCACTGAGTGAGTAAAGAGGGAGAGCAAATAGGAGTTTGGTGGGAAAGGCTTTTCTTCTTCTTCTTCCTTTGTTCATCCAAGGAACATGAGACAGAGAAAACTACTGTCATGTCTTTCAGGGGATGAGCCGTGTTTCTTTTCCTCACTGAAGATGATGACAACACGCTGCATGCTGATTGCCCTCCTGAAAGAGAAGGGAAGGAGATAGAGGCATACCTATTAACCTTCCAGCCTACCAGGAAGAAGATTTTAGATCTGTCATAAGAAATGGTTGCAGGATAACAATACCAAGAGGCATCATAGAAGTTGAAAGGCAAACAAACAGAAGCAATATAGAAATGAACAAATCAACATAAAGGGCTTGCTTGCAAGAAGGGCTCCTTTTCTCTGGAGCTTCAGAATAGATTCCCAGAGAAGAGGTTTATGGACTCTTGGATGAAGAGCAGCTGCCATAAGTTTTAGGGATTGAGAAAGAGAACCCCACACAATTTGCAAAAGGAAAGCTTCCTACCTACACCCATGTGCGAGTGATTGGAGTCTCCCTACTAAGAGGGACCAGAAAAGCAACCTATTGGCCTGACAATCTGTTGAGATCTGTTGAGATCCCACTGAACATGGATAGATATGAATCCAATAAGGCTTGGACTGCTACATGTTTTCAGTACCAGTTTTCTTTCAAGTCTTCTGTAATTCCCCCCCCCCCCCAAATCTATCTGATCATATACTAAAACTGCGATGACTAAAACCTCTTAAATATACAAGAGGATTACTTTTATTCAAACTTTGCATTGTTTTCCAACATGCATAATTTTTCAATATGCATATTTCTCTAATATGCAAATGTCTAAAATTATAATTTATAAATTGATTGAAATACAGTTTAATTCAAACAGGTAAATATTTCAAGTAAAATTAGATAGTAACCATACTGAGTGGATTATTCTTTTACAAAATAGAGAATAGGATATTAAAAGAAAACCAAATGTCTACACTTCTAAATGGCCACAATTTCTGCTTCAGAACTCTTGAAAAATATTGTTAAAGCCAATTCATCAGTCTTCAAACCTTCCATAATGAAGGTTCATCTCATAAAGAAAGTGATTCTACTTGAACACTGCCCAATTTACTGTTTGTCATGGAAAAACAGAGGGAACAAAAATCCCCTCACTTTTATTCCCCCAAGATGGAAGCATGCCTCCTTATCCAATGATTTTGGTTTACATTGTGTGAATCTATCTGATCATATACGAAACAAACTCTGAAGGTACCTACAAATCCAACAAACTACTTTTTTACCCTAGAACAGGGGTCTTCAAACTTGGCCCTTTTATGACTTGTGGACTTCAACTTCTAGAATTCCTCAGCTAGGCACGCTGGCTGAGGAATTCTGGGAGTTGAAGTCCACAAGTCATAAAAGGGCCAAGTTTGAAGATGCCTGCCCTAGAGGACCATTGAATTGATAACTTATAAATAAATTCAGAAGTTGGAAGGCAAGTCAAGGCAAGGGTTTCTCTCAGTGTTTACAGACTTATTTTGCAGTGCTACAAAAGAAAAATATTATTCCAGTTTTTGACAAGTCAGAATGGAACCAGAAAAATGAAATTCATTTTATGAAAAGAACTGATCCTTAATATTGTACTGGTCCAAAGCTGCTTCTGAACTTCTTAACTATGGTTAAGTATGTCCATATGTCATGCAATTAAAGAATCTTCATCACATTTTTTGACTGTTATACAAATAGAAAGCAAACCTCACTTTCTTGTAGCATTAAAGATGTTACCTAGTGGGTAATGAAAAGTCTGCAAGAAAACAACTAAGCTCAAAGAGCACCAAAGACTCCACAGTTCAACCCTGAGCTACAAATAGTCTCTTCTATTGGTATTTTTGTTTCTTGGGAAGAGGCATTTAGATTCTCTTTGCATTTTCTCCATTTAAAATGTAGAATTCATCTTTTCAAGCAATCTTTTCATCAATGAAGGAGAATCTTTTCATCAAATCTCCAAATCAGTTCATGTTTCAAGTTGATTGCTTCATCATATCAATATAGACAACATTAAAAACAAGGAAAAAAGAGCTTTTTAAAAATATATATTTTATTAATTTTTATTAACATAATCACCTTAATATTTGGTAAACAGCATGTTGTCTGGGTTTATATTTACAAACAATCAGTAACAATTAGTTTCTATAATTCCGTAATCCACATAGTAGCTTTTCTTGATTTTCTCTTATTCCAATAATCTCACTTATTAACCTTAAATTAGTACATTTCTTAGTATTTTAATAAACAATTGAATATAAACATTGTTCTAGTATTTCTACGAATAACAACCACCTCAATGTGAAGCTTCTTTTCTAATTAATCATCTTAATCACCTTATCATAGATCCTGTTTTTAAAGTTCTTATTTAAAAAATAGCTTTAAACTGCAGCACTAATCTAAAATTAAACTCAACTAAACATAGAATTTATCTTCCATGCCATTCTATTCGTACTGGTTAGCTTGTTATTTTCTTAGCATGTTGAAAATTGAATGATATTAAGGAATACATAGTTCCTGGTTTTTTTGGGATACTTCCAGTTTTTATACCATCTCCATCATACTCAGAAGCAGGGAAAAAAATGCTAATGTTTGAGAAGGGAGCAGGATAAGTGATCTGCAGTAAGAAGAAAAAGTAGAAGAACAGTTCCCAAATATAATCTCTGGGAAAGATATCTCATTATTCTGCCTCCTGACTGGCTGTTGAAAAAGAGGGGACAGGCCAGTAGCCATATAAAAAAACAGGAAGTTTTTAGCCACAGACTGAGTTAGTTACAGTGATAGTAACCATAGGATAGACCAGTGGTGGCAAACCTATGGCACGTGTGCCAGGGGCGGCACGCGGAGCCCTCTCTGTGGCCACGCGCCATCACCCCAGCACATGTGGTCTCTAAAAGTTCATCATCACTGGCCTTAGGTCAGCCAGCTTGGAGCCGCCATTGGGGAGCCCACCATCCCACCTGCCAGAGACCCCCTGGATCTCCCCCAACCCTGTCCGGCTCCCACAGATGTCCCTCCCGATAAGCAACATCAAGGTGGCTATGCCCACCCAATCTGCCATGACTACTGCAGCCACACCCATCCAGTGGCCACGCCTACCCAGTCTGCCAAGCCCACTGTAACTGAGTCCACCGAGTGGGCCACACCCACCTGGCACCCGGTGATATATAAGTGGGTTTTGGGTTGCAGTTTGGGCACTCGGTCTCTAAAAGGTTTGTCATCACTGGGATAGAATCATAACCCATTAAATAATTTACTGTACAGACTGAGAAACAAAAGTTGCTATATTTTGAGTACAGAATTCTACATGACAACTATATAACCTACAATCTTTTTTGAAAATTGGTATACTGTATATAACACTTTTTACATATATGGATTTATTAAATCTTTGCAGTATGGAACATGTGAATATCTGTCACATAATGTGATTGTAAGACAGTTCAGGAACACAAGGTACCGAGACAAGCCCCCCCAAAGGAGGGGGGAATTATTCAGCCAGAATTTGTACTTATTCACTAGGTTGATTTTGTACCTGTATCTACATGTAAATTATATTGCCAGTTTTTATTGGTACTGCAAACCAGTGTGATGCAGAAGGCAGTGAGGAAATAGTGATCCTAAATTGGGGATTACTGATCCAAAGTTAGGCACTGAATTTCATGACTTGGACCCGTTAATCCTATCCTACACTCCTTATCTAACCACACTGATTTTTAAAAGATAAATTAAGTAAAAAGTGGAAAAAATGGAAAATACTGGAGAGAACATCAGCAAAAGATTCAGTACGTGTGTATCATGGGAATGTTAAAACTAGGAGGTAGAGTTGTCACCAACGACTATACCAACCCCAATTTTCAACAACCATGCCCTTGAAATGGGATGCAAAGGGTTGTTAACATCAGATGTTCTTTTTCTGTTATTGCTAAGAGTCAATCAATCAGTAGGTATCACAGGCAGCTTTACAGTTTTGGAAGAAAAATGGGTGTTGTTCCAAAGGTGCTTTTTTCAAGAGGCAACTGGACTTTCTTGTTTTTCTTTGAAACGTTTCACTTTTCATCCAAGAAGCTTCTTTAGCTCTGACTGGATGGTGGGGAATGGAAAGATTTATATTCCATTTATTATTTAATATTCCAGTCAGAGCTGAAGAAGCTTCTTGGACGAGAAGCGAAACATCCTCAAAGAAAAACAAGAAAGTCTAGTTGCCTCTTGATATAGCATCTTTAGGACGACCAATGACCTGGATGACTGAGAATCTCCACAGACAAAAATGGACGTTCTTTCCAGTTTCCCGTCATCAAATACTCTCTCTTTAAAAATGCAGGGGGGGGGACAAACCGCGACTGTTAAAAAATTGTGGGAGAAGCGCTTTTAAGCGGTCGGCTGGATCAAATGCCAAGTAGCTACAGAGTTTTCAAAGTCCCAAGGGCGAGATGGGGTTGCAGAGCACAGGTATGTTCTTGCGGGTTGGGTGACAGCGCTTGACGCAGCCAGAGGAGCCCCAAACACAGCTTAGCAACCTGGTCCTGCAGTAGCCCGCAGGGCGTTTCCGTGCGGCTGCTGTTCCCTCCCCTCAGGTCCGCCTGTATCCCTGCATTCCTTGCTGCCGTATAAGCATCTCTCTCCAGCGCTCTCCGCTCCCTCCCTCTCATTCCCAACAGCTTGCAGCCTCGTTTGCCTCTCTGCAGCTTCGCTCGCTCAGAGCTTTAGGAGGGAGGGTGAAGAGGCCGCCATGTTGGATCCGGAGAATTCAGTAGCAGCCTGAGCTTATGCATGGGGCTGTGTGGTGTCAGGGAGGGCGGACTGTGAAAGAAGAGGAGGAAAACAACCACAACGAGGAAGAGGAAACGGAGAAAAGAGTGGGGGGAGTACAGTCTATCACTGTTCGCTACTCGAAGAAGATGCCCTAAGTATGGTGGACCGAAAGACGGGCAGCATCTTTCCATCTCTTGCACTAGAAAACAGCAGCAGCACAGCATCTTTTGGGGGAAGCGCGCAAGCGGAGTGGGAGATGTATGTGGATTGAAAAAAGCAATATCCTGTCGCCCTGTCAAGAGAAACGAGCTAGAGGACGTGCAGCGATATGGAGAGGATTTGCTAGGATTATTACCAGCCCAGCCTACCCTTCCCTTGACTGGATGTGCTAATACAGTATTTAAGAGAGGACAATTATTACTTTCCCCGATATTTAAAGAGGGGTGTGACTTCCCCCCTCCACATGCTCCCCCTCCCCAGGATATTGGGGAGGGAGGTTAAGGAAATACAGACTATACATTATTTTTTGGAATGGTGAAGAGCCTTAATGGAAGAGTGGCACTGATTGCCCTAAGGAAGGATTCTGTTTCTGAGGACTTTTCTTCCTCTCTTCTTCCCACTCCCCACTTTCTGAAGAGTTGCCACTAATGCATTTTCTAAGAGGTGGTGGAGGTGGAGGTGGAGGTGGTGGAGAAGGTGGAGAAGAAGGTGGTGGAGGTGGTGGATATTCTCCAGCACTAGATCTTCAGAATCCTGTGCTTTTTATTTTTTGCCCTCCCACCTTCAAATAGCTTTCTTCCTGCTGCTCTTTCCTTGAAAGTGAATTGTTATTGCAAATGGAATGGGGACTTTACACTTAAATGATGCAGAAGGATTCATTTCGGGATTGGGTTTCATGATCTGAATTTCGAATGAAGGAGAAGACCTTTAAAAATCTATATGGATGACAGAAGAGTGGATTCAGTCTTGGGATTAAATTTTAATTATTATTTAAATGTATAAAGTATATATTTTCTCTTTTAATTGTTATTAAAAGAGATTTTAGGATAATTATTTTTCTGTAATACTCTGTATATATTGTAGATGTATGTGTGGACAGACTGACCAAGTTACAATTCTCAGAATAGCAGTTCTGAGATGGATTATATGTTCAGCACCATCTTTAAAGCACTGACTTTTCAAAATTCTTTTTATAAACTGTAATATATTCTAATGTGCTAGATTTGTCAAAGATAGCACAAAATAATAAAGAAGGAAAGTCTGTTAAGAACTGAAGCAGCCATGTCTGGAGAAGTGCGCTTGAGACAGTTGGAACAGTTTATTTTGGATGGGCCAACTCAGACCAATGGGCAATGCTTTAGTGTGGAATCCTTGTTGGATATACTCATCTGCCTTTATGATGAATGTAATAATTCACCCTTGAGAAGAGAGAAGAATATTCTGGAATTTCTAGAATGGGGTAAGTTTGACCATATACACTTAACAATTACACATTTCTCCACAATTTGTTTGTTTTAGTGTGACTTATATTTAATCAACCTATGCTAATGATTTATATTAATTGGTACTGCTGTTATTAAGACATTAGGTATGCATCTATGTTATAGTTTTTATATTCATCAGTAACCATAATTTTATGTTGGGAATCTCTGATTTCAAGAAGTAAGAAGTTTTAACTGGTCTTGGTCCTGTAGCTATGTAAAATGACTTTTTAAGGCCTAATATAGAAAGATGATGGAAAGTACTATTTGAGTTGAGATGTGTGTATGTGGGGGGGAGGGCAAATAATGAAATCACTGTTATATGTATATTATGTAAAAATAATGAATGTGAAAGTTAGATATGTTCTGAACTACTGTTGATTTGGCTGTGGTAGAAAACAAAGAACCTACGTTTGTTTTTTCTCACCATCCATACAGTAATGAAACAGGCTTTTAGAAGACAGAAATGTCAAACAATTGGTAGTTAGATAATATTGGCATGATGACAAGGGTGGTTATTTATTTCCTTCTCAGTGTATAATAGTTAAGAGTACAGGTTGAAGTTACATGAGAATAGTTATTTTGTGACCTCCAAGCATTAAAAAAAGTACTGTATATATTTGAAATGATGCAAAAAGATTTTTATGATATTATAGGATTTTTAAAACAAGCTACTTGAAATTAGAGAACATACAGTGGTTTTTCTAAGATCATATGAAAATATCTGAAAGAAAGCAATTATGATTATACTTTACAATCAAAAGAAGTAAAGCAAACTGAATTCTCGTGTATATTTCATTTCAAAATGAGCAGCTAAAGAATTATCAGTGCACTTTTAAACAGGTTTACTCAATATCACTAAATTCTCTAGATCGTTCTAGTGTATAGCATAGCGTAATATAGTGTAGTGTGTTTTAGGATGACAACCTAACAGTTGCTTAGATATTATCCCTGAACTTTTTTGTAATATTTAAGAACATTTTTTGGTTGATAATATTGCAGCATAGTTGCCATTAAAACTTATTGTATGTGTTTTCATTTGTATTAAATATTTTTAATATACTGCCCACTCCATACATGCCCACACATAAGCATACATATACATAGACACTGTACAGAAGGGTATAATTATACTGAAGACATTGAACTTGGTATCAGTTACATCAATATTAATATGGTAATAACTACATATGTTGACTGTAATCTGTTATACATTGTGAAGTAAATGTGTTGTTCCAGCATAATGAAAGAACTTTTATTGTTTTATTTAATATGTTTCTACATATTTTTCCAAGTGGCAGAGCATGTGGAAAACACCAAAACATTTTTTTTTCAAAATTACTGCACTAACCAGGCACTTAGGGTCAATACTGCTGAAAAATAAAGTGCTATTAACATATGTTATTATTAATATAGTAATTCAAGTTTTTCTGCAGTTGCTAAATTATTTTCTTTTTCCATGTTTTTTAGTGCCAGACGTGCATTGTAGATCTATACATACATGATGAAAAAAACAGTGAATAAGATAATAACATAGGCTTGGCATAACTTTTGTTCACTCTTACAACATTTCTGCCACACAACCTCCAAGGTAACTTGCATATAAGCAAGAACAAACAATGAAAAAAAAAGAAGAAAACTTAGGTACTTAGTTGGACATTATAATGTTTTCATGACAGGTTTGAACAGAAACATTTTGGACAGGTGATGTCTGATAAGATGGTCTCAGTAAAGCAGAGGGAAGTACTTTTGTTTTCCATCTTTCCCTCTGAAGTAGCCTATGACTGATTGTCAGTTGACAGAGTACCAAACACAACTGGAGTGTCCACAAAAATCTATGAAAGGGCCCTTTCTCGCTGTCTGCAGCAGCACCTTCATTTATAGAATAGAATAGAATTCTTTATTGGCCAAGTGTGATTGGGCACACAAGGAATTTGTCTCTGGTGCATAAACTCTCAGTGTACATATAAGCAACAAGTGATAAATCATGATCATAATCATAAAATACAATAATGATAAATCATAAGATGCATTTAGTAGTAAGAATATAAAACTTTTGTAAGTGCTGTAATATATCTACGAAGTGCATAGAGATGTTCATATAAAGCAATATTTTGGACAACATATTTAGGTAATGATATGTTTAGATTTAATTTAGAATTAACTTTGTGGTATGTTCCCCTTTGAGTTTAGGATTCATAATACATACTAAATCAATTCACTGTGGAGAGATCTTTAAACAAATCTTTATCAATTCATGAATTAAAATAAATGTTAGGATTAATGCAAATGTTAGAATTTATTTTTGAAATGTTAAGCATAGCCGAATAAATTTCCTATGCAGTTTTGAATTCTTTCAGGACTTGCATTCAGCATATGGTCAGCATAATTGTCCATTATTTCCGATTTGTTAGTATTTATTATGACAGAGTTGGAGGGGAAGCAAAACTGACAGTTTTTATACAAATCTACTTTTGATATAGATTTACTTTATATGTAGATATTTTTATGGAAAATAACACATTCAAAAATGCTTACTGTTTTTCATGTGGAACTATAGGTGACAGAAGTTCAGTTTTTGTAATTTGCCTGACCTGACAAAAAATCTTGAAAAATATATAACAATTTTGGTGTTGAACTACTGCACAATAGTTACTTAATATATTCCATTTATACAGGATTTGTGCTTCACTATTATTTAGACTAAAAAGGTGGAAAAAATAAGTGCTTTCTTGTAATAAATGGAGCCTGGAAAGATTTGAAGATACTAAGTATGTTTTTTTTTTTATTTGTACCATGTCACTGGTGACTGGATAAGGAAATTTAGGACAGGATGTAGAAGATAAAATGAAAGACTACAGCAGAGATGTTAAAAATATGTTAATTCTTAATGCAGAACACTTTTTAAAATGGAAGATAAGGTATCAAGGATATCTTGATTTTGACTGAAAACTATACTGTAGTTAGAAAACTTTAAAGGCTGTAGTCCTAATCTTATTGCATTAGTCACATTCACGTCAAAGGGAGTTGTTCCAAATGTATTAAATAATCCTACCACTTAGCATTTATGTATTGTACTATATTTAAGGCACTTCAGTCAAAGTTTACATTTTATGAAATATGTATTATACAGTAACAAGATTATTAATGATTATTGTGAATTGTATAGACTAGAATGTAAGAAAATGATACTGTATCTTCATTATTATGCCATTGCTATTTCACTGGCAATTCAGTAACGCTGCTCAATTACTCATCTAATTCTGAATATTTTTTACTTCAGCCTTTTGTAGAGATTTAGTAGCTTTTTAATAATATTATCTGGAAATTAAATTTTATGTCCATTTCTTAAGTGTAATAAAATTATGGATTTAATTGAAATTAAACTGGTAATAGATGACTTTATCAAAGCATACAAAAATTAAATTTAAATGTAATGTAGAAAGAGATTATTTTCAGGATGTATTTCATATGATTACACATATAGTTTCCTCAGAATTGGAGGATGATATACAATTTTATATGGTTAGTTATAAATATTTATCACATAACTAATCTGAGATTCCATTCATTTACATTAGTCCATTTAATGCACATATTAATTAAATTTTTGCTCATTTATAAATACGGTTTAATAAAGATCTGGCTTACCTTATACTGTAAATATTTAGCATTAAATTGTAATTGATGGAAAGCTTGGGAGTATCCCATATGTGAACTTTAGATTGTCGGTTTAAAGTTACAATTTTAAGTAAGAATAACAACTAGCAGAGCAAACATGCAATTAGGAATATTACTGTACCAGCTTCAACATATTATTTTCCAGTGTTTTTGGTCTAGTCTGCAACACACCTACAGATTTATTTTGGATTTGTCTTCATAGGGTTTGCTAAATTCTATTTAGTGTTGGAAGGTCTTCCTGAGTCCTGGGTGTCTGACTGGCAGTCTCTGTCACTGTGTGCGCACATGCCTACAGGGACAGCTGAGAGCAGCTTCTGAAAAAGCCAGCAAGCTGGAAAAAGATATGGCAGCTTTAAAGATTTGAAAAGTGGTGTTTTGTATTTATTTCTGTATATTCTGAATCACCTCTATTGCGCTACTTGCTAGTTTCATAATTGAATTTTGATTTCAAGAAAACTCATGCTGTTCCGTGATGAAACTTTTTCAGATCCTCAGGCCATAATCCTTTGCATATTTCTCTGGGGTTTATTTCCAAAAGAATGTACATAGGATTGCACTGGAAGTAGCAAATTCTATCAGCTCCATAACTATGATTAATTTTATCAGACTTAGTTATATATTACAAAAGGCCTTGATAGTATTGATTGCCTAGCATTGTGAAAGTCCTAATCTGAACTTATACACAACTATCCATTCTGAAAATTATTTTGGCTGCAAGGTGACTAGTATTGAAGGACTTTATAGTAACGTATAGCTGTGGATCTGTGCTCATCTAGATTTAAAATGTTTAATCTGGGTTTGTCTTCTAGGAATCAGTGGGAATCTGGGAATCATTTTCTCTTTTTATGGCATAGTTTAATTTTGAATGGAAGAGAGTTTAGAGCAGATCAGCAATGTGAGCTTTGAAATCTCATTGGTCTAGTGAAAACTAATTTAAAGCTTATGGACTGTTTCAGTAATGAGAAGGAATTAAAAGGAGGGTTGAGAAGGAGAAAGAGGAAGCTAAGCAATATAGTTTGTTAAAGCAGAATAAATGAAAAAGACATGAAAAGCCCATTCAGTTTAGCTAAGGGTTTTACTTCATGGTCCTTGGAAGAGATACAAGGGATGTGAACATTGCAACCAAACATTATCAGAAGCAATATTTTTTTTAACATCTTAGGGCTTCTTCTCCTTATTGGCATTGATTATAAAGATGTGTGTGCTTTTAATGTATTGAAATGACTAGAACATTTTCTTATCCTGAATTTACTTGTGGAGCCTGAAGTTTTATTTAAGATATTTTATGCTGAATTGTATGAATTGTACTGTTGCCGAATGGTATGTTATCCATATAAAGTCACAAAACTGAAAGGGGGCATTGAATCCTGCCTTTTGCTCAAAGTGAAATCAAATTAAAGTAACCCTGACAGATATTTTTCCAGCTTCTGCTTATCTGTAATGTTACAAAAGGTACAAAATGTTTTATTTGGCCTTGCCATGTACAATTGTTCACATCTTTCTTAACCCAGAAAGTAGATAACTGAAGCACCTTAATTTATAACTCTCTAATAGCAATAGCACTTGGACTTATATACCATTTCATAGTGCTGTAAAGCTCTCTCCAAGTGGTTTACAGAGTCAATGTATCGTCCCCAACAATCTGGGTCCTCATTTTACTGACCTTGGAAGGATTCTAATCACTGTACCATCATGACTCTATAATACTTTACAGTGCAGGAATTCCTTGATTTAGGACCCCAGTTAGGAATAAAAAATTGTTAAACAGAGCAATAGTTAAGTGAGACATCTCAAATCACTCAGTGAGTGAGATATGATATGACTGTGATTTACAATTCTCATTTACAATTCTCCCTGCCAGCTTCCCCATTGACTTTGCTTGTCAGAAGTTGTTCCGTGAGAGGGGTGGACTCAAGGTACCGAATTTGAAATTATACTATGATGCGGTGGTTCTAACACTAATTAGTGATTGGGTAAATTTGACAAACTCTGAGATATTACATTTAGAGGGATGGGATTTACTTTTTGGGTGGCATGCCTATTTAATATTTAATAAAAAAAATGGATTGGGTCTTTAAAGCTCATATTTTAAGAATTTCTTTACTTAGGACCTGGAGAAAATATTACAAAAGTGATTTTAAAGTACCATTATGGGCTATACCTTGGCATGCGATAGAAGGAATAAAAAGAGGTGCTAAAATGGATATGGTATCTTATAGACAGTTACTTAGATGGGATGGACAAAACTGGCAGTTAAAATCACGGGAAGAGTTAGCGCAAGAAAATATTATTTATTCTTGGTTCCAATATAGGCAACTAGTAGATAGATGGAAGGTGGATTGTAAGGTGGGTCTTCTTAGAGAAGATGAAAATCTTATTAAGCAAGTGAAGGATCAAAGACAAACCCACATTAAGAGGATTTATGGGGTTTTAGTTGAATTGGATTCAGAAACGGAACTAATTAAAGATTGTATGATCAGATGGGCGCAGAATTTTGGTGAGCCAGTTTCATTGGACATTTGGGAAACCATTTGGGTGAGAAATGTCAAATTTACACAAGCACAGAACTTAAGGGAGAATTTTTATAAAATGTTTTATAGACGGCACCTTGATCCACAAAAAATGTCTCTTATGTACCCTGACTTACAACCTAAATGTTGGAGATGTGGTTGTATGGATGCTACCTATTATCTTATTTGGTGGTCGTGTAGAGAGATAAAAGCATTTTGGATTAAGATATGGTGGAATATCCAGATAATTTTTAGAAGGAGGGTAAAATTTACTCCGCAATTATTTTTGTTGGGTATAGTTACTGATTGTGATACAAAGGAGGTTATATTGATGTTAAATTTGATTACAGCCGCGAGGCTGTTAGTAGGACAATATTGGAAGAAGGAATCTTTGCCTACATTGCAGGAATGGTTTCTTAAAGTGTCTTATTTGGCGGAAATGGCAAAGATTTCAGCTTTTTTAAAGGAACAAACGCAAGAGAAATTTCTTGCTGTTTGGGATAAATGGATAAAATTTATACAATTTAAATTGGATATAAAAAAATATCATATAGCTTTTTCATAATTTTTATTTTTATATATATACATATATATGTTAATGTTATATTTTTTTTTCTTCTTTTTCTTTTTTTCTTTCTATAAATATAATTTTTTAATTGTTTTTTTAATTAAGCCTATATCCTGCTCTGGGAAGCTCAGGGGGGGGGGAAGGGGGGTGTTTGGGTGGGGGTGGGGGGAGGGGGGTTTTGTTGTGTAATGTTTAGTTTTTTTTTTTCTCTTTGTATATGTGGTTTTTTGTTATTGTATTGTTTTGTTTTTTTTGTAAAATTTATAAAACTTTTTAATAAAAAAAAGAAGTTGTCTGGGAAGGTTGTGACAGCAGGGTGCTGCCATCATTACAGGGGTAGTGTGAAGGTCATAACTTCAAGAATGGATCGTAAGTCACTTTATTTAGTGTTGGTATAACTTTGAACTGTTGTTAAATGAATGGTCGTAAATCTAGGATTACTTGTAAGGGTGTTCTTTGTACAATGTTGTCAATAACTTTTTTTCATTAATTTAATATATTTTGTTGTTGTTAATTGCGAAGTCGTGTCCGACCCATCGTGACCCCATGGACAACGTTCCTCCAGGTCTTCCTGTCCTCTACCATCTTCTGGAGTTCATTTAAGTTCACACCTACTGCTTCTGTGACTCCATCCAGCCACCTCATTCTCTGTCGTCCCCTTCTTCTATTACCCTCAATCTTTCCCAGCATTAGGCCCTTCTCCAATGAGTCATTCCTTCTCATTTAATATATTATATTCTGTCACATTGTAGATACAAACTGCAAAATGTTTATTTCTATTATTTTCTATTGCAGCTCAGTGTTGTGTATATGTGTGCATGTGTACATACACAAACATGCACACATGCAAACATATACAAACATATGCATGATGTTTGGTGAACATCAATATGCTCATAGATTTTTTTCATTGGAATTTGTCTCCAGCAGCATCTTTATTTCCAAGAATGGTAGGATAGATGGCTACAGCTCAAAGAATTGTTAGTCACCCAGAATCACCTGGTTGAGATGGGTAGCTCTAGAAATTAAATAAATAAACTCAGTGATTTGTTTCTCTGTTGTCTTCTACTCAGAAAAAATAAAATAGTACAGCATCTAGGAGAAGAAGAGGCTTTCTGTTGAAATGCATGTCTTTTATCTGGCCATGCCCATGACTGCCATTTTGTGTGTCAATGTTTTTATTAACTTCATATACTGCTATTGCTAATAGACCTATTTTTCAACTGTTTATGCCATTGTATTACATTACATTGTTGCAATACCTTTTGGTTTTATCACGTACTCTACAGAAACAATTGTATTTTCACTTCTGTGTTTTACTCATAAGAATACGAAAGAGTTCATGGGTGACTTTTAGAAATACTATTAAAATCATACTAAAAGTATAGGGATTTTTATGTTTATATAATTGTCTCACTATTTAAAGCAGCAGTCCCCAACCTTTCCTGCTTTGCAGACCAGCAGTGGTGACAGGGCAGGAGAGGGGATGGTCCTGCATAAGCAGCAGATGAGTGCGCTTCTCTGCGCTGCTCATCTGCTGCTCATGTGCTTACGTATGTCTCCACCACTTGACAAGTGCAACTGCATACACTCACCCACCACTTGAGTGATCCAGTTTTGAACAAGCCACAGCCTGAGGGTTGGGGACTCCCTGATTTAAAGTATCTGATTGGTGGAAATGCTTCTAATATAGCACTTCCTAATTATGATTCAATGAAGTCAGCCATGGGCAATATCTTGATAATTTCCAGATTTTGTTTCTTTGTTCAGTCAGAGCAGTTTCGTTTCTCTATTACTTTATTACTAAAGGTTACTGTGGATAAATTTTGCATGGAGTGAAACTTAATACTTATCTTAAAATTGTCTTTTTATACCCATTCTATTTGAATCAGATAAATATATTTAGATCTGAATAGGAACAGCATTACATTCTAGGAATTAAAATAGCCCTGAGTGGCAAATACACGTTCCAAAAGTTTATATCCCACTAGAAACAGAGAAATCCACCACGTAACTTCAATAAAACATTAAAATATAACTCAAATACTATAATGCTGATAATCCCTGATGGTACCAGCCTCACACTCAAAACATTCTCTGAAAACCTGTTTTTACCAGTTTTTGGAAGATTACCAGAACGGATACTAGTCTAGCTTTGACAGGCAGGCTATGGCTATTTCATGAAACGGGGATCGCCAGGGAAAACCTACTCATAACTCTTTTGAACCCCTAACAGTCCAAAAGAATATTTTGGACATATCAATCAGAGAAGGCAATCAAGCAAACAAATGCCTAGTAGCCAAATGATACAGGCATTACAGTTTAAAGTCAGCACTTTGAACTGCATCCAAAAATCCATTGGCAAGAGCTTTTCTGTCATGATACCTACTCTTTAGAATATCATTCCTCCAGATTAGGTAAACTCAGTCCTTGGGCGTTTCATTAGGCTTTAAAGACCTGGTTCTGTCATCAGGTCTGGGGATTAGGCTCATGTGGCAGATCCCATGCAACAGTTGCTTTGATTTGTTATTGATGAATTTGCGCTTACCTTGACTACAATTTATATGTATTTAGATTGTTGCCATTTCTTTTCTTTTTTTAACTACCAATACTTCCAGCTTACCGATCGTTTGTTTAGCAACTGTTCAAAATTATGACAGTGCTGAAAAAATAGCTTTGCTATCTTCACAACGTCCGTCAATCAAGTGATCGCTACCACAGTCAGTATGCCTACCTGTAGGTTTTCTTTTCTTGCCCCACTCGCCCACTTGCAGAGCAGATTTATTTGAGAGGAAGAAACTGAAAGAAAGTAAGCTGTTTGCTTTTCTACACATCAAAAGCAATGTGATCATGCTAGCAACTCATCCTCTGCTATGGGGTGGGGGTTGTTGAAATAAGAAAGCTATTTCCATGGACATCACTCCTTTGCCTGACCTTTTCCAGCTGCTGGTGCAATCTCATTGTTCTTGTTGTATTCAAGAGCAAATAGTTAAAACAGTCCTTCATTTACAACTATTCTTTCAGGGACTGTTCAAAAATACAGCGGCAAAGTTAGGAGGCAGAGAATAGCCAAAGGTGTGAAATTGATTAGTTTTATCTCTTTTCCAGCAGGAAAGAACAGTTGTCCTTATGCGACTTCCCATTTAGCAATCTCTTCACTTAGTGCTAGAATTGGTCATTAAGCAAGGACTACCGGTATTGTTAGGGTCATGAATTTGAACATATAAATTTAATTAGTTAACAAATTAACTCAGGTTCAGATGCTATGCAGTGTTAGATCGTTAGAGCAAATCTCATTCAGCAATAACATATACACAGAATATAGAATATACAGAAATGCTCTGCTCTGTACCAGTTCTGGTTTCCAAGTTATCTTCAGACATTGTCCCGTCAAAGCTCATTGCAGTACAGGGATATGGTGATTTAGGCCTGAGCTAATGTTGCTCACAACTGCATGCCCCTAAAGGTATATGAAGCCTCTTTTGGACCAGGCTCAACTTTCCTATTCATCATTTGTTATAGAGATTAAAGAAAATTAGCTTGATAGAAATAATGCAGCATTGTAAACTAGGTAAAAGAGGACAAAACATTTTTAAAATTTAGAACAATGAAATAACATTTAAGAGTAGCTCAGGCAGATGTCTCCCTCATCCACTGAAAGAGGAGGAGATCCTATAATATAATATCCTTAATGAATAAAGACTGACTTATCACAGTGCACAAAGGACCGGGGAACAAATTAACAAGGGGAAACGTGCATAGTCTTGGCACATGTTACATTGTAACTCGAGAGAGTCTGAAATAATTTGATTTGTGATAACTCTGGGGCAGTGTTGCAAGTAATAAATCTCAACCCACTGAACAAAACCCTGTGGAAAGCCATATCTAATCATCAATTTCTTTAAGAATTTAATCTGAACCAAATCAAAGGCTTTTTCTGTCCTTAGCTATATCCAATGTATCAATAACTGCAAATTGTCTGGCGCCTGATCATTTTTGATAAACCCTAGTGGGAAATATATTAATATATTAGTAATATATTAATGAAATAGTCCTATAATTAGCGCAAAAGTTAGGCCCTTTCACCCTAGGTAGAGATACATAGTTAGGTATATATCTGCACCCATATATAGTGGATAATCTTTTCCAATAGTATCATGTAAATAATGAACAGAGGGAGTATCTTTCAAATGAATGTCCATCAAGTTGACTTCTCTTCTTTTTCCAGCTGGAACTACCATTTAGGAAGAATCAGAACAACTGCATAGTACTGCCACAAACTCCTTTTCTTTACTGATAATCCAGAGAGATGTCCTATTCAATGTATTTAATAATACTGAGAAGTACAGTAGGATGAAGAATTCTAAACTTCTTAGTTTTTAACAGTTAAAATCCACTGTAGACTGAGTAAGTAGCTTCTAATGGCCAATAAATGGAAACTGCTTAAATTCCTATCAATACTCTGCTTCTAAAATATTTCTAAGTTTATAGAAATATTATTATAGAATAATTCTATAGAATAATACTTAAATTTATTCTTTCTGTCCAAAACAGAAGACTATTGAAAATATTTAAATATAGTTTGGATCCTTACAGTGATTTTAGTGCTTGGATTAGTCCTCTACATTAATACTAGATTCAAAATAAATTTGGTGATGTGGTCAAATGAATCACATATGTTTGGCCAGTAGTATTTAATGGTTGATGTAATAATTATTGAAGAGAAAGCTGTATCTAAGGAATCTGATTGGTATTTATGTATGTGTCCATTCTAAAAAAAATGATATTTTTTCATTCCTTGCTGTCATTAAAATATAGTACAATTCTGATATCCAGAGTTTTGTTTCTAGTGATGAAATCTATCTCATCAGCAGTAAGAGGAGGCAATCTTTCCAGCAGCTCCTTGTGAACTGACAAAATCCTTTCATTAAATGGGAGATTTTTCACAGTAGGTTTGGTGAGTAGGAAAGTAGTGTAAATTGAGACAGGAGAGAAAAATAAATTCCAATTTGCAATTACATTTGTCCTTATTTATGCATTAAATCCTACCCCCAAATTTTTGATTATTATTTTTTAACTCTAAACTATTTTTATGACTTATGACATTTTTAAGATCAATTAAAAACTGTGATATCACTAACCTAAGAAGGTGGGAGGGTCCCAATATAAATCAAAACTAATTTCCAAATTATAAGAGGTGCGATGGCGCTGTGACTTAAAGATGCTGGAGATGGTCTTTGCTCTGGTGGTTCAAGCCCTAGCACTACATGGCAGAGTGAGCTCCCATCACTTGCCTCAGCTTCTGCCCATCTAGCAGTTTGAAAGCATGCTACAAGTAAGTAGATAAATAGGTATCACTTTGGAAACCTGGTGGCATTTTGTGCAGATGGTGGGACTGCTGCCGGTGCTGGAACTGTCCAGATGCGATATCTAATTATGAGGCGACATCGATGATGAGAGAAGGCCTCAGATGATACTGCAGGACACCACTCGTCTTTTGGATGTGGAGCTAATTCAGCCCTGTGGTGTACCCTGGATAGCATGTGAGTGCAAACTAAACAGACTAACACTCTTCGGCAGCTAAATAATTACTTTGTATTAACTATGTAGTCTCCTGGCTAATTGTACCACTGCCATAGACTAAATAAATAAACACATTTATTTATAAAAATAAATCCAATTATATGGCCCTGAGAGGAATATTTTCTGAATTATCTTCTAAAATGCTGTCTTGTGTAGTCAAATCTGATCCTTTTGCTAATTTGCTTTTAGAGGAAAATAAAACTATGACACAAGTAAAAACTCTTCTAGTTCACAGATGTTATATAGGTTTATTTGTATTTTTAACTATAATAGGCAGTAAGCATACCTGCTGTGACTAGCCCCTAACACTGATAATGTTTGGTTTTTTACATTAGTTGAATTGTTATTTCATGTTAGATTACAAGAATGATACATAGTGCTCTGGGATTCTTATATAATATTGTCTGTATTCATGAATGGGTTGTATAGCTGCTGAATAATTCCTTTTAATAGTTTCAACACACCCAAATTTGGACTTGCAATTTCAGACAGAAAATGCCACAGGGCAGTTCAGAGATTAGAGCATTTTTACCCTGTTTGCTTTGTGCTTACTTTTATTTAAAGACAAGGATTCTTAACAGACGTAGAAATGCTGTGGCATTTCATCCGTCCCTTGCAAAGTTCTACATTAAATATCCTTTTGGGGCCTAATTTAAAAAAGAATTTCTTGAGATTCTTACATTGACTAACATAGTAAACATTTGTTTTCTTTTCATTACTTGGTCTTAGGAAGAGTTTTTTTTTTTTTTTACAGACAGGCTTTTGGAGAAATTTATGATATTTTTGAATTCTGTCATCTTATATTTTCCCCCCGAAGTCATTTATAAAACTTCTTTGGTTAGAGAAATATTATGACATTCCAAATCTAATATTCCACTTCCAGTTATTTAGAGTAAGTCCCATGGTGGTTGGTGAAAATATCTTAAGATTCCATTGCAAGATTGTTCTGCTGAAAAAGTAAAAGATCATTTTAACTTTTCAAGAAAGTTGAAACTGTCAGTTTTACAGTAAATAATACAATACAATACAATAAACACAATTCAATAATCAATAGGATTGAAGCCAATTCAATTCAGCAGAACTTATTTGTTGGTACATCTGAAATTTCTCCTGAAAGGCTACTGTATAAACTTATGGTTATGGTTATCCACTGATTACTGGTAGTTCTTGAGTAATGACCATAATGTAATCTGCTCATCACGGTTGTAACTTGGGGCATTGTGGTTGTTAATCATATCTGTGTTCATTAAGTAAATGCTATAATCATTAAGTGAACTAATGGTTTACTATGAGCAGTTTTTCAAAACCTGAAAGTAAATGCCAGTTTTCAGCAAAAAAGTTGTAAAATGTGTTCATATGACCATAGGACACTGCAGATGTCATAAATGCAGCTCTGTTGTCGAGCCCCTGAAGTGCAGTCATGTAACTACAGGAGGGGACAACTGTCAGAACTTTGAAGTTGGGTGATAAGTATCACCAGGGAGGTCATATGGTTGCTAGGGAAACAGTCATAAGTCAAGGACTACCTGAAATTGATGTAGATCAGAGGTCCCTAACCTTTTGGACACCAGGGACCAGTTACATGGAGAGAGGTTTTTCCGCGGACTGGAGGAGGCATAGTTTTGTGTGCTGCCTGCATCCTGCGGATGGGGCTTTCCTTGTTTGTGCGGCCCAGTTGCTGACATGCTGTGGCCTGGTACTGGTCCATGGACAGGGAGTTGGGGACCCCTGATGTAGACGTTTTTATGTTTAGTTGTTCTGGCTCTAAGTCAGGGGTGTCAAACTGCTGGCCCGCGGGCCGAACACGTCACCTGGAAGCCGCGCCCACCCCATTGCCGGCAATGGCAAAACCAGCCCGATATGTTGCGTGACATCACATGACATCGCAAGTTTGACATGCCTGCTCTAAGTGAAGCAATTGATCTCATTGTTAGCCAAACCCCTCAAGGACTTTAAAAATAATAGATAATAACTACACTTTTAAAGATAAAGATAATAACCCACACTTTTAAAGATAAAGATAATAACCAACTTTTAATTGCACCTAGAAACAGCACCCAGGGCAGCTCTCACAGTACTGGTGGTTATATTGAATACTATGTCATCCTTTTTAATTTGTGGTCCACATTTTGTCTCAGTTGCAGTTTCAAATGGTCTTCAAGTGTATTTTTATGTAGACTGCAGTAATCAGTGTATGAGATGAGCGGCCATTGCTAGCATCTCCTGTTTTAGAAAAGGGTTGCACTCAAAGTTTAAAAAAAATCTTCCTGGCCACAGCCTTAATAATCCAGGAGGACCCTCAGATTGCACACCATCTTATTGAAGAGAAGCTTTTTTCCCCCTTCAATAGATATTTGAATTAAAAAAATAATAAACAGATAGAGAGAATTCAAAGGGGAAAGTTAAAAGTGAAAAAAAAAAGAAAAAAGGGATATGAATTTCACTGAATTTGAAATTAGTTGAATGGGAAAGGAGTCCTATGAGGTCTAAGAATGTGAACTTTAACAATATTTTAATTACTTCTCTTACTCTTAGTTGTGAGTAGAAATTTGTTATTAAATGGAGAGGAAACAGAAATAACCAGTTGCTTTATTCTTGTTGTTAAAATTGATATTCAAGTATTGACTGGTAGCTGGTAATTTTTACCAAAATATATAACATTGTCATCAAGCAAAAACAAGGCAAAAATTGTCAGTGTTAGCCTCCAGTATCATTATAAGATTATATATGTCTATGATATTACTGCATTGTTCAGATTTAGACTACACTGAGTAATTAAATGCACAGAAATGTTTTTTCTTCTAAATTTTTATGTAGTTCCTGTTTTTTGCTAGTTATTCCTTTGGAACAAGATTCTTCTGACTGACTGCTGAAAGTTTACATTGCCATCAGGATTTGAGTAACTTTTCTTCATTTGTCCTTGTGCAATTAGTCAGTTTCTGTTGGTTCATATTAGGAAGCTGAATATAGTCTATTATATGACTGTATAGTAAAGAACAAAACCTCAGGAAATCCTGTGGCTAAGAAACTGTAATGACATTTGGGGAAAATCTTTTTTGGGGGGGGAGGGGGGAGGAAGAGATGCTGCCTAGGGAACAATCAGATAAGAGAGGGCATGGCCCACAGCTGCATAACAGGCAGAGAAAGAAAGGAATCCCCCCTAACCTCTCAAGCTGTAAAAATGGGTAGGGAAAGAAACCCAGAAAGGAACCTCCCTAACTTCTCAGGCTGTGAAAGAGATGGAGATTTGTACTGTGAGACTTGCAGGGTTGATGTCAGCCTTCCCTTGTAGAATAGACAGGAAACATAACTAGATGAGCTACTTCTCATCTAGTACATTAACAGAATCCCAGAGAGATTCTCTAACCATCTCCTTCCATCTCTTTCACAGCCTGAGAAGTTAGGGAGGTTCCTTTCTGGGTCTCTTTCCCTACTCATTAGCATCTACCAGCTATGCCGTCTCTTCTCTGATAGTTCCGGGCACCATCTCCCCCCCCCCCTTTTCCAAGGTCATTCTGACATATTACGGAGATTGCTTGGGCCATATTTTCTTAGTGTTCTTTTAAAATAAATTTCCTGTTTAAAAGGCCATCTGTTGCATGTCACATTTTATCTTTGTGATGGGACTGTGTGCATGTCTATAAAGGGAATGTGGTAGCTTAGACGCCCTCTGATTTCCACAAGAAGTCTTCAAAGCCTCCCCGAGTACTTTCACCTTTCTCTCCCCTTTCTTCCCCCTTCCCATTTTCCTATCTTTATTTTCATTTGTATTTTATATTATGATAATTTTAACAACATTCTTAATAAAAGAAGAATAAAATAATAAAAATGTCATTTTTGTAACCTATCCAGATGGGGAAAGCATATATTAAAGGAGATTCCCTTCTCAGAATAAGTTCCATTGTATCATTAAGAATGTTAAATCTGTATTATATATAGCAGTATCAGAGACCTATCAGAAAGTTGTGTAGGAAAAGAAAAGGGAGAAGGAAATGAACTATTGCTTTCTGAAAAGATTTATCTCAATCAGTTGTTTGCTCGGCGTCACGATATTAGATCTGTACATATATCAAACACAGTCCAGATCTTCATCCAGAAGATAAAACTTGTAATATGACTAGCTTCACTGGTCCTAGCTTGCTATCCAGTTCAAGCCCTGTTTCTGCCTGGTGAAGCTTCTTCTCTTATATGGCTTTCAGTCATCTTCTGAGACAATTCATTTTGGCACTCAAAAAAAGAAAAACAAGAATAATTGAGAATATTCTTTACTTGAGTAAAAACTGACTACTTGACTTCTCAGTGTTTGATTTTTCTTGGGATTTGATTTTCATTACCCAATACGTGTAGAGACAGGTCAGCTACTTTTCGTTAACCCTTTTCTATGTTTGAACTTCTTTAACCTATATTTATTCACTCTTCTATTTCTCATTTCTCAGATCATTTTCTACTATTTACCATTATATTTGGGAGACAAATGATCACTGTGGTAATACATTTTAGATTGCACTCTACTTAAAATATCATTTTTATGACACCATGAAAGTGATATTTTAGGTCACGGGTGTCAAACTTGCCACATCACGTGACTTTTTTTGCATTGCCAGAATTGGGGTGGGCGTGGCCTCTGCAGTTTGGCGCCCCTGTTTTAGGTAGCCAACTTTCTTGTAGTACTGAAAGATTCCTCTTGTTACTGAGTATGTTCTTGTCATTGCCCATTTTTATTTTCAAAGCTTTCAATTTTCTGATCCTTCCAAATTTCAACAGCATCAGAAATAAAAGGGCTTGGAAAAAAAAATAGTTGTCAACCTTTTTTAACCCATATTCAGAATGTAGGTCTTAACAATTCCATTTATTTCTTCACAGTGTTTTTTTTCAGAGAAATTGCCATCAAGGTAGGTTAATTCTTGATATGGTATTCCAAACAGTCCATTAATTTGTGCCATTGAACATTAATAGTAAAGTTACTTTTGTCCATCTGTTTTCTTCAGAACAGTTTTTGCATAAGCTTATTGATTGTTGCCTATTTTGCAGCAACTGCATTAGATATTGTTTCTGAAGCATCAAAGTCTTTGAAGTCTTCCTTTTTAAAAACATCTTCTAAACTTGAATATACTTGCAGCATTGTCCATGGCAAATCTTACACACTCTGCATGTGAAAGTCTTTTGCACAGTTTTTTTATAATCTTTGTTAGTATATGTAAACACTTACCAATGTCTGTATTTCCTAAAGAGTCACATTTAAGTGAATAAGGTGTCACCTTGTTAATATATAAGTATGCATGATAGAAATATTGTGCTACTGATTGATCTGCTCTTCAAAATAAGGAGCAATAATGTAGTCCTCTAGGTTTTTCAACACTTCTTAATTTCTTCACCCATTATCCTCACATGTGTTGGATAAACTGTGTACCAGTTGAACTGACTTAACAGTGTGTACTCAGACACATGGAAAGAAAAAAACTGTTCTATGTATAATCTGAGGAATTTGTTTTCATCAATTGCATCTTGCTGTCATGTGCTGTAGTGTTCTGGTTTTCTGTACAATCTTATCTATATAGCATTTTGTATAATGTAAAGTTTGATAGTTTTGTAATAGTTATGGTGGCATTCTATGTTTTCCTGATATATATAATACAGCTGGAATACTTCAATCAGATTACTTTTAATGCTAGGTGCAAATAATGCCATGGAATATAGTACAGCTGGACTACCAACCTTTTATTTTAGGGATGGATCTATCTAAATGAAAGATAAACATAGAAAATTTAAATATCTTCCAGTTTTGTTCATTATGGTTCATTCTTTCATTAAAGAACCATAATGTAATAAAAATGTTTTGTTTTTTTTAATTTCAGGCTTGAGAATTCCAGTATTGTAGTGGCTTGAGGAGGGTATACAAAAGCTTTGGCCAGATAAGATGGATAGTATTTGAGAAAATAAACTGGATATGATCTTATCTTATGATGACATAAGATTATTTCAGGCTTACTCTTTTACTGTTTATTATGATACAGATGTACTAACAGAAATTTCCAGATTATTTTTAAATCTAGTGACAAATTTTAAATCTACCTAAATATCATGAAACCACAGAATGGATATTTTAATTCTTGAAAGCATATAACTATGCCACCTGTATTCAGTCTCCTGCCTGCAAATTCAGAGATAGCAGTGAATCAAAAGACACATCTAAACTGTGGACTTGATAGTGGTAATACAGTCTCTTCCAGAGCAAGTTTAATCCCAAATCAGTTTTTCTAATTGACCAGTAACATTTGTTGCTAGCTGATTATTTTCATCTGTTGACATTCCCTGAAAATGAAAATTGGACATCTGTTTTTAATTTATTGCTTTCTTGTTTTTTTTTCCTCTGGCACCTGCTTTAGGCAAGCAATGTTTTGCAAAATCCAACAATACTATATTGCATGATTCTGGCCATAATGAAATATATCATCAGATAAAATGATGAACTGTTGCAACTTTATAAAATAAAATGTATATTTATAAATAAGACAACCTCCCAAATTGTATTTTTGATGGAAAAGATGAATTGGCTTGTTTTTACATAATTCCTGAAATCTAGATTGCATTTTGAAACCACTCACTATCATTAGGCAATGTCAGGGAAGAATGGAAAAAAAAGGTTATTTCTTTGCCTTAAATCAATTCTTAAACTGTTCTGAAAATACCATAGCTAGCAACAACAGTCAAATTGTAAAATTGTTTTTGACACTTTATCTCTCCCAGGTTTGCTACACTGAGATAACACTCACTTCCCTCATCTGAGACCCTTCCCTTTGTGTTAATGCCTTCTGCAGAATTTTAAGTGCTGTTAGCAAAAATTGATCAAATAGAAAAGTTTTAAAGCCTCATATTTCAGTGAGAAAGTTCTAGGTATCTGACATGACAGTTTTATGCTACTGCCCAGTAGCAAGTATAATCAAATTCATTGGGGCTTTCTCTTAGTGTAGTTTTGACTAGATGTTATACTTAATTGTTCATGAATAATGAAAATGTTATTATTAATATTAATTCCTTTAAATAAAAAATAGTAAATGATTGTAAGATACTAATGTGATTCTTTTTATCCCTATGGTAAAAGAGCCAACTATCCTGTCTTCAAAGCTTTCTTAAGCCATCCTAATTGTACAGTGCCTTTCTGCTGTTTGTTCTCACCAATAGCTGTTCCTACATGCTATAGCAGTTCCTCTTCTTGCTCATCTGTTCCTCCAGCCAAAAATGAAGCTCAGGAGCAGTGCTTAAATAGGGGTGTTGAATCAGCTGTACGCTTAAAAGACATTTTAAAAAAAATATATCTGTTTTTCTACCTGAGGATAGGACCTGGAGGGGTGTTTTTTTTTTATGTATGGTCAGCCAGCCTTGTTACACAGCCAGGATTTTGCAAGCACTGAAAGTTCACCAGCAATAGGCACATTGTTTTCCTTGTGGATTTGGAGCTGTGAAAGGAGATTATAGCTCAGAATTCTTCTTAGAAGAATAAGTATTTCCTTCAGATTATCCTCAGAATTCCTGAATAATATTTAATAAGATAAGAAGAAACATACCTGTTTATTTTTACTTTATGCAGTTACTACAGAATACATCATCACTGTTGGAAAGTCTTCTCCAGCAGGATGGCTGTAGAGTCCAATGGTTGGGTTCTATAACAGCCTTCCTGCCCGGCAGACTGGGTAAAAACTTTGGCCACACCCTTCCCTTGGGCGTGACCCCAATTTTGACTCAGTCTCGATGCCCGTTAGCAGCAAGAGATTTAGCTCCTGAGAAACTACAAATTTAAAGATTAGATCCTTCTAAATTAGCTAGAAGAAAGGGGAAGAAATAAATCGCAGTGAGTTGTTTTTACAACTCCTGGCTCGGGGCTCAAAGCTGTCAACAGATCTCCGTTCCTTGAGGACCTTTCGTTTCGACGGAGTGGTGAGAGTATCCCCAGGTATAGAGGGATCGAACGGAATTGTTCAGAGCGCGGCCGCGCTCTGTTCGCCCCAAGTCAGCTGAAGGGCGCAGGACTCGTAGCCCGAACGGCCACCAGCCGCAGCGCCATTCACCCGAATCAGCTGGAAGGCGCAAGGCTCCGAAGCCCGAAAGGCCGCCAGAGCCGTTTTTTTTCCAACTACCGGCGCCACAGGGAGGCAAGAGATTAACGGATGCAGGCCTTCCCCTTTGTCGGCTCCGCGACACTCCCATATTGCTGAAGAGACTCACGGGGTCTCAGGGGGTGCCCAGCGCAAATTCGCGCTTCTCTGGGCCTCTAGGCTGATTCCCTCAGCCGTTAAACCGCCATTTTGAGCCTCGTGGCTCCCTTGCCAGTTAACAGTTGGAAGGTGTGGCCTTCTGTCAGACGCCATTTTGGCTGTAATAGTTCATCCTCCATTTTAGGTGGGTCTTCCACCCGGACTCTTACCTCGCAGATTATATAATTTGCTATCAAAAAGAAAATAAATAATAACAATAAATAAATAGATATAGAAATAAGAAAGAAGGCAACAGAAGGGAACAAAAAGTGAGTTTCTTACAACTCGTGGTCTGTTTTGACAGCCACATATTGGGGAAAATATCTTATTATTCCTACAAGTGCCCATCTATTAGGTCTGGACATCCCTGTCCATTGACCCTGGTGGAGAGAGTGAGGAGAATTTGGACTCTCTCTAACTGTTCCTTATTGTGGCCTTTAGCCACTGCCCTACAGGTTCCTTCCTTCCCAAAGGAGCCTGTCCGTCCAGCCATTGTTTCTGTGCAGAAGAGGGCTGTTAGTCCCCAATTATCTACAACTGATCTGCGTACTTTATTTTCCCCACTCCAGGTATTGCCTACTCGGGGTACCTGGCCACAATGGCAGACAATGTCTCGTATTCAGCTACGCAGGGCCCCCAATCGCCCCCACCACAACAACAACAAAAACGCAGATCCTCAGAATTTGAGGTGGGGGGGAAGAAGAAGGCTAAAACAAAGCACCTGACTCAAAGGGGCCCATCCAAAACAGCTGAGCGAGAGACCTCGAGGAGACATTTGGCTTTAGAGAGACAATTTGCCAGGGCCCAGAAAACCAGTTCCAGTGGGGCAAGCATGGTTTCCCCTGCCCCATTGGTGGCCCCTATTGTAGAACCTACCCTCCAGGAGGTTCTCAGAACTTGGTCTCCTCTGGGGAAAACCGAACAGTTGGACTCCTCCCACTCTTCTTCACCTGACTCGTCACCAGACCATACTCCCATTGTAGCTGCGTCCACGGACAGAGCTCAGGAGGACATATGGTCTGCACAATTTCAGGCATTCATGCAGGATGCCTTTTCCCAGTTCATGGCTTCTAAGGGCCAAGTAGCCTTTTAGCCATCCCTTAAGGGACGAAGCAAGGCTCCGACTACAAACATTTCTGAGACTTCCTCTCAAATTGGAGAGGGAGATTTATTAGACCTAGATATGTCTGATATGCCCCTCTCGGAGGATGAGGGCACCGCTCCTGAGGAGGCAACAAGCGCTGGTCTCTTTGATCCGGCGCTTCTAAAATCACTTCTGATAAAGGCAGTCTCTACGGTCAATTTGACCTCAGTTCAGGAGGAAAATCCTTCTACTAGCAAAGAGGCAAACCCTCTCTTTGCCAAGAAAGTTCCACAGGACAAGTACATTCCTTGTCCTGAGGTTTTCCGCACCACGGTAGAGGAGCAATGGGATTCCCTAGCAACACCACCAGCACCTAATAGCGTGGAAAGGAAACTATTCAATGTTTCTCCTTCCTTTTCGGGCATGTTAGATGTCCCTGCAATAGATAGTCCCTTGATCTCATTATTCTCTACTTCTGCGATTCCAGGGGACATGGCGGAGGCCTTGAAACCAGAGGAAAAGAAATTTGAGCACTCCCTCCATCGTTCCCACATGGCCGCAGCCTGGGCGGCCAAGGCGGCAACATCATCATCATTCTTCGCCAGGGCGTGCATAATGTGGCTTCGCGAGCTACAAACCACTGTACCTACAAACCACTGTACCTCCAGATCAGGTCAGAGCTCACCAAACTTTGGCCAAGATACTGGCGGCCTCACAATTTATGGCTGACGCCTCACTTCATGCAACCAAGTATGCGGCAAGATCCATTGCGGCCACAGTGGCCTCTCGCAGACTACTGTGGCTTAAAAATTGGAAGACAGATCTGAAGGCCAAGTGGCGTCTTTCGACGTCCAAGTACAGTGGGTCATGTTTGTTTGGATCCATTCTGGATCCACATGTAAGCAAGAGTAGGGACAAAAGGAACATTCTAGTCCATCCATCAAAGAAATTGGACAGGAGAGGCAGTCAGGAAATCCGGAGGCAAAGTTTCTGCCCAGGCAACTCCTGGGACTGGGCACAGCCCTTTTGACCAGGGCAATCCTGGGATTGGTCTAGAGGCTCACAATCCTTCTACTCAAGACAGGATCGTTCCCAGGATTGCCCAAACAGGGGAGCCAGAGGCCAGTTTCAGTCCAGGCGTCCCTTTAGAGGATCGGGAGGCCGACCCTTTAAACACGCCAAGTGACGCCAGACAGGACACTCCCATAGGAGGTCAGTTAAGGAATTTCATCGAGGTCTGGGAGCAGACCACTACCGACGCCTGGGTCTTGGAGACAATCAGGCATGGCCTGACCTTAGACTTTTATTCTCTCCCGCCAAACCGATTCATCAGATGTCCCATCTCCAAAAAGACACAGTTAATAACCTCGGCCATAGCACACCTCCTGGCAATTCAGGTCATAGAGAAGGTACCAAGGGAAGAGGAAGGAAGAGGATTTTATTCCATCCTCTTTGTGATACCAAACCATCAGGAGGGTGGAGAGCAATATTGGACCTAAAGGGCCTGAATTATTACGTAAATTACAGGAGGTTCAAAATGCAGTCCCTGAAATCCATCCTAACCAGTGTCAGGAAGGGCGACCTCCTGTCCTCAATAGATCTCATGGAGGCATACCTACATATTCCCATCCACCCCAAGTACCGAAAATTCCTCAGATTTACCTACGCACACCGGCATTACCAATACAGGGCACTACCCTTCAGTCTATCCTCAACCCCAAGGGTATTTACCAAGATTATAGCAGTTCCTACATGCTATAGCAGTTCCTCTTCTTGCTCATCTGTTCCTCCAGCCAAAAATGAAGCTCAGGAGCAGTGCTTAAATAGGGGTGTTGAATCAGCTGTAAGCTTAAAAGACATTTTAAAAAAAATATATCTGTTTTTCTACCTGAGGATAGGACCTGGAGGAGTGTTTTTTTTATGTATGGTCAGCCAGCCTTGTTACACAGCCAGGATTTTGCAAGCACTGAAAGTTCACCAGCAATAGGCACATTGTTTTCCTTGTGGATTTGGAGCTGTGAAAGGAGATTATAGCTCAGAATTCTTCTTAGAAGAATAAGTATTTCCTTCAGATTATCCTCAGAATTCCTGAATAATATTTAATAAGATAAGAAGAAACATACCTGTTTATTTTTACTTTATGCAGTTACTACAGAATACATCATCACTGTTGGAAAGTCATTTCAGCATTGTGGGCCTTGCCCTAGTTGGCAATAGTTGATAGTTGATTCCAGTTGAATGTCTTAAGCCAAGATTACCCAATGGAACATCTCCTTCCACAATCTGCTTGTCCTGCAACTTGGACATCCATCCGTCCGTCCATCCATCCATCCATCCATCCATCCATCCATCCATCTATCTATCTATCTAATTTAGGAACCACCCATGTCCCTCATAGAGACATAGAGGCAGCATATAAATAAAATGTTAAAATATATATATAAATTTTAAAATAGAGACAAGGATAATTAAAAATTTGACATTAAAAGTTAATTTTATTAACTTTGATTTAGTTAATGAACTGCCTTCTGGAATATTCTCCCGTTGGAGGTGAGGTTTACCCCTACCCTCCTGGCCGTCTGCTGTTCACCCTGTTGACTCATGACTGTTGTGCCAGGTTTGCCACCAACCATATTGTGAAGTTCGCAGATGATACAACAGTAGTGGGCCTTATTCAGGATGACAAGATGGAAGCTTACCTCTAGGAGATTGAGGGGTTGGTGAACTGGTATAAGGAGAACAGCCTAGTTTGAAATACTGGAAAAACCAAAGAGATCATTGTTGATTTCAGAAAAGGCAGGCACAGCCACACTTCTCTGTGCATTAATGATTCACCTGTGGAGATAGTTACCAGCGACAAATTCCTGGGTGTGCAGCTAATGAGTAGGCTGACTTGGTCATTCAACAGCGAGAAACTAGTGAAGCAGGCACAGCAGCGCCTGCATTTTCTGCGTCGCATGAGAAAAGCACATCTTTCTTCCCCTGTCTTGACCACTTTCTACAGGGGGACGATCGAGAGCATCCTGTCATACAGCATCACAGTCTGGTTTGGAAGCATCACTGCTTCAGACAGGAAGACGGTGCAGAGAGTGGTGAAAATGGCCGAAAAGATCATTGGCAGTTCCCTCCCTCCCATCGAGGACATAGCACAGAAGCGTTGCTTGAGCAGGGTCTGTAAGATTATCTGGGACACTACACATCCTCTTCATGACCAGTTTTCCTTGTTACCTTCTGGGAGGAGGCTTCGTGGTATCCATAGCAGAACATCCAGATTCATTCCATACAGCATTAATCTTGTGAACTTTCAAGCTTCCTCCTTCCGTTATATATTCAAGATGGACAGTATTTAATATTTATTTGCTACGTATATGTAGGGATGTGGGTCTATACATATGTTGTTCATAGTATGTTTAGGTGTGCGTCATGTATGTATTTCACTTTGAGACCGGGCAACTAAATTTAATTTTTGATGTGTGATGTTGTGCCCACAGTAAAAAAATGACAATAAAGGTTATCTTATCTATCTTATCTTAAGAGCCTAAAAACCTGGCTCTACTGCTTGGCCTGAGGCCCCAACAGGGGCCTGCTACATTGGGGGGAGGGACTGATGGGGTAGAGAAGATTCTCACCCCCTAGGCCACACATCATCTTGGGTTTTAACTTTTAACTTCTCTATTCAATTTTTCTATTTTTAATTGTTTTTAGCGGTTTATAACTTGATCCCAAAACTGTATGCTTGTCTGTGAGCCCCAAGTGAGATGGCAGAGCCAGATCTTTAGGTATTTTCAAAAGGCCAGGAGAATGAGGACCTGTCCCACCTGTTTCAAAGGATAGGGGCAGTGGCAGAAAAGGATCTCTCATACCTGACTGGGTGACCATGTGATGGGATGAAGATGATTCCATGGGTAGATTGGCCCCATGCCATGTTTCTCTTACAGAGGTTGAGGGTCGGGACAGAAGCCTGGAGAAAGATGTTCTCAATACAACTCTATCCCTTTGAAATGATTTGGATGTCCCTAATGTTGTTAAAGTTTAGGCTTTAACAATTTGGACTTCTTGGTACTCTGTGAGCTTGATTGTTTTCTTACAAGCATTTCATTACCCAGCTAGGTAACATCTTCAGTATTAGAAGAGAGTGAGGTTTGCTCTCTGTTTATATACAGTGACTTACTATGCAGTGTGGGTGGGAGTGTGGTTTTCTTCTTGGTAATCCCTTGATTAAGCTGTTGTTTGTTTATCTGAGTTGATGGTTTCTTGATTGGGGTATTATTTATTGTTCAATTGTTGGCCTGATTTAAATTCTGGTGTTAATCTCTGCTTAATTGACTGCAGATTATTGGTGAGAAGATGTTTTGGTATTTTTGTTTTCATTTTAACTTTGATTATCTGTTTTGAATAGTATATAAAGGTTGTTTACCTCTATCTGCCAGTTGATAGCTGATTTATCCAAGTGCTAGGCTTCCAGGAATTCTCTAGCAGTTTTGCACTTAGCTTGGTCTAGATTCCCAGTTTCCTAGTTGAAATGATGGTTAACTCTGTCCATGTGTTGTGCAATTAAGGAATTTCTTTCAGTTAGAATTTGGGAATTGTGATGTAGGATTAGCAGCTGTTTTAACTCTCTATGATATTCTATTTTTAAATAATTTTTAAAAATATTTTTGTAAAATGTGAATCAGCTACAGTTGTTTTAAAGTGGGCCATAGATGAATAAACAAATTTTGTCCTCACCTTATTTTGAGATTGAAAACAAATGTCCAGATTACCCTGTGGATTTCCATAAATTTGATATCTTCATTGTCTTGAATCTCATCAGTTTACCACTTAGGGTTAGGGTAATATAAGTTAATATTTCATAATATACAGTTTTGAGGTGATGACTGTAGATAAGTGCTTTTGTTTCTCTGAAAAAGACCTTTACATCCTGAACTGTATTTTTGTCTCACTCTTCTTGAGCTAAGTGCTCCAGTTGTCTTAGATTTGATGGATTCCTTCTCTTTTTTATATAATAATTGTATTAAAATTTACAAATACAAAGATAAAAAGATTAAAAGCTAACCAAACTAAGAATAATATAAAAATATAAAAAGTAAAAAAAGAAAAGATGCAAAGAAAAAAAAATCCAAAACAAAAAGGATTTATAAGGAAATTATTCTCCTTCGCTTTATATAGACTTCATAGAACTTGATCTTCATTATATATAAAACTGCTTCTGGCAAATCAATCATGATTTGTAATGCCAATTTTTATTAATTTATATATACTTCTCTTCTTTGAAATTGAATATGTGTACATTATTACAGTGTCAATGTAGACCAGGGGTATCAAACTCACAACGTCATGTGACGTGTCACGATGTATCGTGACTTTTTTTCCATTGTCGGCAGTGGGGCTGCCATGATGCGTCTGGCCCACGGGCCGGCAGTTTGACACCCCTGGTATAGACTGTGAATCACTGTGCTTGAACATAGAAAAATCACTGTTATCTTTAACCACAAACTGGTGGTGATTGTCCACTTGCTCCTGCCATTGGTTTTTCTACCCTTTGGGCACGTTATGTCACTCACAACATGCACTTCTCATCTTTGGCTGGAGAGGAAGGACAATGTATAATTTACCAGATTTTTGTGAGAAAGTGTCAAAATGGTATGTTTATTTCAAATAAATGTTTTGGTAGTTCCCTCTATTATACAGCCTACACAGTCTTCACTTCATATGCATTCCACCAATGATTTTCTTCACAAATTTTTTAAAAATTGTTAAGTTCCTGGTTTCTGAAAATATTTACTGGAGCATAGGAATGGGAAATATGTTTCCTGCTCCGTTGATCACACATTTCATTAATTTCCTTCAAACTGAGCATGTCAGTCAAATTTTTAATGTAAGCATTTAAATCAGGATTCTGATTATCTATCATGAGTATTATATTTACAAAGCAAGACTTTAATATTTAGATTTCTTAAATATTAAGGCTTGGCTAATTTGTTAAGTGATCCCAAGTGTACATTTTTGCTTATGAATGTAAGTGTCTTCTTGGATCTAGCCCAATATGGGTAATCTACACTAACAATTAATCAGCCCAATATTCTTTGAAAAAATCTCATCAAGTAGTAGATATTGGAGGTATGCCAGTTCACTGTCTTCTATCCCACCAAGTATATTGGATTTTTTCCTTAATTGAATCTTATAATTTAATTTAGTTCATGATCAGCTGTCTCTTATAAAACTCTTCATTGGCTTCCTTCAAACTTTGAGCATGATTTTTTTTAAATCTGGTTTTATAATATAGTATCGTTAGAACTGCTGTATTTTGGAGCATTCAATTTGCTTAGCCAGTTCTTATTCTCCAATACTGGAAATGGAGAATCCACCAATGGGTTTAGACTGTATTCCTGCCCAATCAGATCAAGTCAGCCAAAGTTGCCACGCCCGTCCTGGACCATAGAGATCCCAGTCTCGACTTGATCTTGCCCATGGACAGATGTGCAACTTTGGCTCTTAGGCAGGTACAGGTTTTATTGGTGAATTCTCTTTTCCCCAGTAGCTGTTAGTCTGAGATAACTAATTAGATTTAATTCCCTTCTCAAATTGTTTAGTAGTACCAAATTCTAATCCTTCCCCACAGGAATTGAACTTATACCTAGGGCTACTCAAGCCCCAGCTAAGGAAGGGGCTCCTTCCTCTGCCCCCTCCCCCCTCCCTCTCTCAGCCAAATTAGAAAGAGAAAAGTTTTTCTACTCACCGGATGGCTCGGTACTAACGGCTGTTAGCTCCAACCAGCTGAGGAGTTCAACTTGCCGATCGGAGCTTGCGGCTGCAGCTCTGATCAGAGATATGATAGAAGGCAATCCCGAGACTCTCTCAGCCCATCTGGGAGCAGCTGGCGCAGACGGAGCATTGGAGAGTAATTTCAGGCCGTTCAGACCCTGGGCTTCGAGCAGCAGGCTTTCGACGGGAGGAGGTGCACGTGCGTGCATGAGGAAAGCGCTGATCAGCTGTTCGGCGGCCACGGTTTGGTGAGATACGAAGAAACCGGGGGGGCTTTTGGATTTTTGCTTAACTGTTTGCTCTAAGATCGGGTCAGCCCTAGCTCCAGGAGGTGATCTATATGCGCAGCCGCCATCTTGGAACCGCGTGGGTTCACTCACGGCCGCCATTTTGGGACCGCGTGGCCTCGGTAGGCCCAGCGGGCCCTGGCCTCGGTGAAAAGGATCTCTCCCTTATCCCAGCCAGGAGACACCGGAGGGAGGGGCCGCACCAGGGGGGTTGGTCTACAAGAAGAAAAACAACGGAGTCAGATGGTTCCTCCCCTTAGACAGCCGTCAGGCCGAGTACAAGCTGAAGCCTGCAGACGGAGAAGGGGCCTAGTTGCCTTTTCGCCTCATATCAATACAGGCCTCCCTCTCCAGCTTGAACTGACTGGGGTGCTTATTCACCCAGGCTTCCTGGGAATCCCCCCCCCTTTTTTTCAAGACCTGGTGTCCCCTGCCTCCTTCATCATAATATTCAAATAATTTGGCTCCATCCGGATTCCAGGCGCCCCCAGTAGTGTGCCTGTCCTTATCCACAGTATTTCAAGCCGGATTCCAGGCGCCCCCAGTAGTGTGCCTGTCCTTATCCATGCACAGCCATAGCTGGGTTCCAGGTGTCCCCAGTCGTGCACCTGTCCTTATCCACGCAAAGGCTGTACCTGGGTTCCAGGCATCCCCTGTAGTACGTCTGTCCTTACCCAGTGTGAACACTCTCCAGATACCAGGGGCCCCCTATCATGTCCCTGAGCTATCGGAGAACGGAGGAATCTCATATTTCCTCAAAGGAGCCTTGCCATCCTCATCAAGTACCCCTGGTCCGGAAGGCATCGAAAAGGCGGCTGCCACCAGCATCAGACCTTCAAAAAAGGCCTCAAAGAAAACAGATAAACTGGCCAGCAGGAGACACCAAGCCTTGGAAAAGAAGTTCTCCAAGTCGCAAAAAAGGGCCAGGTTGGAAGCACCTCAGACCGGAGGGTTAGCCCTTGAGTTACCCTGGGGGCTCCAATCTCGCCTCTAGGAATCTGGACAACGGGGGAATCCCCGCATTCTCCAGCTCAGGGCGGGGCAGGCGAGCCTCCTTCCTTTTCCCAATCATCCTTGGCACGGGTGCCCCAAGGGGCGCCCGAGGCCACCTTCACGCCCACGGCAGCAGAGCTTCACCCTAGCGGGCCGGCTTCTTTCCCTACAGAGGAACGACTACTGATTGCACAAGTAGTAGACCGAGCCCTTGAGACCAGAGCTCAGGCTCCCAGACCAGGAGCGGCTATGCCCCGTCCCGTTCAACAACCAGGGACGGAGACCTATTATAACCCTTCTTCCCCATCGGGGTCATCAGTGTCCGAGGATTCTTACCTTGATCAACCCACCACAGAGCAGGAAGTCCAAATGTCTGAAGAGGAAGACATTCTTCCAGAGGTGCCATCCTTTAGCGGGCTATTTAATCCCTCATTCTTTGTTACCCTGCTACGTAAGGCTACATCCACCGCCCATCTAGGACCGGGGATTTCAGCAGAATTGACTCCCGCTCCCCCAGACGCGGAGGCAGACCTGAACTTCATCGAGCCGATTGCGGCCTACACCACATCCCCTGCCCTTCCTTATTCTTGAATGCGATATGGAAACAATGGACCTCTCCGGCTTCGCTTCCCCTCCCAGGTAACACTGACAAAAGGCTGTACAACGTGGCCAAAGAGCTGGAGGAGGCATTGGATATACCGACAGTGGACAAGCCCTTAGGGCCCTTAATATCGGCCACCACCATCTCTGGGGATTTTTCAGAGGCCCTTAAGGCCGAGGACCGCAAATGCGAGTCCACTTACCACAGAACGCACCAAACGGCTGCGTGGGCAATCAGGGCCGCAACCTCTGCCTCATTTTTCAACAGAGCCACACTCAGCTGGCTCCGACAACTCCAAGCCAGAGGATATCCGCACCTACCAGGACCTTAGCAAAATGGTGCTGGCCACGGAGTATGCTTCAGATGCAACACTCCAGACCGCCAGGTTTTCAGCCAGACCTATGGCATCCAGTATCACTGGTGGGCATATGCTTTGGTTGAAGCACTGGCAAGGAGATGCCAAGTCCAAATGGAAGCTGGCAACTGCTCCATACTAGGGAGGCAAACTGGGGAAGTGCTGAATCCCTATTTAATGGAAAACAAGGACAAACGCAAGGTCCTTAACCATCTCCTTAAAAGGCCAGACAAATGCTCCAGTTACTACCCAAGGAGACAGTCCTTTTGCGTGGGAACCAGATACAGTTACACCCCGCCCTCACAACCTTTTCAGGCCAGACAAGATAGGCAGGAGAGGCAGGCTGATAGACAAGCCCCTAGATCCAGGCAACAGACACAGGGCAAGCGGCCCTTTCGAGGGAACAGCAAGCCATTCCGCCGTTCCAGGTGACTCCCCACCAGTACCTCCCATTGGGGGCAGACTCTCCCTGTTTGCACACCAGTGGGAGACCACCACCACGGACGCATGGCTGCTCAGCACCGTCCGTCATAGTCTTTCTCTGGAGTTTATCTCCAACCCCCCAAATCAGTTCCTCTCGTGTCCACCTCCCCGGAACCAAACAAAGAAAAGGCTGATGAACGAAGCCGTCCAACATTTATTACATATACGGGCCATGGAACCCGTACCACTGGACTAGAGAGGTCAAGGATTTTACTCCATCCTCTTCGTCATTCCCAAAGCGTCAGGGGGGTGGAGAGCCATTCTAGATCTCAAAGGCTTGAATTTTCATCTTGCATACCGCAAATTCAAGATGCAAACGCTCCATTCCATCTTGGGAAGCGTAAGAAAGGGGGACCTCCTGACGTCTATCGACCTCACAAAGGCGTACCTTCATATCCCCATCTCTCTGGCCCACCGCCGGTTTCTACGGTTCGCATACAAGGGGCGCCACTTTCAGTACAGGACGCTCCCATTTGGCCTATCATCGGCTCCCAGGGTATTTACCAAGATCCTGGCGGTTCTAGCAGCTCACCTAAGGATGGTGCCAGTCAGAGTCCAATGCTACCTGGATGACATATTAATCCAGTCATCCACCCAATCCGCCGTGTCAGACCTCGAACTAGTGGTAAAGCTGCTCCAGGACAACGGGTTCTCGGTAAACTTCCCCAAAAGTCACCTGGTTCCCACAACAAGACTGTTACACCTCGGCGCCATCATAGACACGGTGGAGTGCCGAGTTTACCTATCCCAAGAATGCCAAGACAGCATAAGGGAGTCAGTCCTCCAAATATGCAGGGGTTGGTCAGTAACGCTGGCCAGCCTCTTCCAATTGTTAGGGAAGATAATTTCGGCCATAGCAATTGTACCGTGGTCCAGACTCCACTCCTGGGAACTACAGTGGTTCATGCTTCCCTTCCAGAGGCAGAACCTCAGTGCATCTCAACAAACAGTAAGACTCCCACAACAAGTGTTGTGCTCCCTCACGTGGTGGCTGTCTCCAGCCATGCTCAGAGGGTCATGCTTCAAAGAGCAAGACAGGTTAGTACTCACGACCGACGCCAGCCTATTGGCTGGGGAGCACACCTTCGGTCTCAATGGGCACAGGGCCGTTGGTCCACATCGGACCTCCGACACAACATAAACTGTCTCGAACTATGAGCCATCCATCTAGCCTTTCGTCACTTCCGCAGCCTAGTGACACGGCGACACATACTGATTCTCACGGACAATGTGGCAGCCAAGGCTCACGTAAATTGCCAAGGGGGTACTCGCTCTCAGACTCTGTTGACCGAGGCTCTCTTACTGGGATCCTGGGCAGAACAGAATCTGACCTCCATCAAGGCCAATCATATTTCAGGGGAAGCGAACACTCAGACCAATCTTCTGAGCAGGACAACGATAGATCACTCGGAATGGTGTCTACAAAGAAGGGTCTTCAAAGAAATTTGTCACTGCCTCGGTCTCCCACTGGTAGACCTCTTCCAATGCCCAGCTGACTCGCTTCTTCTCCCAGTTCCCAGCAGCAGGGGCGGAACAGACGGATGCTCTCCGGAGCCCATGGCCACAGGGGCTGCTTTACACTTTTCCCCCCTACCTCTCCTACCGGTGGTAATATGCAAACTTCTTCGGGAGTGAGCAGAGCTAATCCTGGTGGCTCTGTATTGGCCAAGGAGACCTTGGTTTGCCGATCTGATGAGCCTCTCCCTCGCGGACCCCTGGCAGATCCCTCCGGATCGGGTCTCTCTCAGCCAAGGGGTCATCCTTCATCCAGAGCTCCAATGGCTCCAGTTAACCGTCTGGCACTTGAGCACTCAAACTTAGCTAGGGAGCGTTGCTCACAGGGGGTCATCACAGTAATTCAGGCCTCCTGCCGTCCTTCCATGAATCGGATATACGAGGCCACATGGAAGAATTTTCAATCATGGTGCTCCGCCGGCACTTGTACATCGAGGGACTTACGATTCCCAATATCTTGGACTACTTGTTAGACGGTCTGGAAAGGGGCTTGGCCCCAAACACATTACGCAGGTAGATTGCTGCCCTTTCCACGGTCCTCACTTGTTGCTCGGTGGAGTTGTTGGGTCATCACCCATTGATCCGCTCATTCCTAAAAGGGGCCATTAACACCAGACCCCCCACCATGCACAGGTACCCTTCATGGGAGCTACCACAGGTCCTATGGGCTCTTACCAAGTCACCTTTCGAGCCCCTAAGGACATGCGATGTCCGATACATGTCCCACAAGGTGGCATTCTTGGTGGCTATCACGTCGGCACTATGTATCTCTGAAATGGTGGTGCTCTCAATCCGAGAGGATCTGTGTGTCTTCCACAGGGATCGAGTGGTCCTTCGACTTGACCCTACCTTCATCCCAAAGGTCAATTCTTTATTTCATAGGACACAGGAGATAGTGCTGCCAGATTTTTGCCCAGACCCATCGTACGCCCTGGAACGACAATGGCATACCTTGGATGTCCGCAGGGCTCTTCGGTACTATATTTCATGGACAGCGGAATTCCGCAAGTCAGAAGCCCTCTTTGTATCTTTCCACTCTCCCTCCAGGGGTCGGAAGGTTTCCTCTTCCACCATTGGCAGGTGGATTAGAGCATACATCTTCGGGCCGTATCAGGCCGAGTCATTGCCGGTTCCAAGACGGGTTACAGCACACTCCACTCGAAGTGCAGCCACCTCGGTGGCATGGGCCACTCAAGCTTCCATTGAGGAAGTCTGCAGGGCGGCCACATGGGCTTCGCCATCGCCTTTCATTCGGCACTATAAGATCAATAAGTTTTCCTCTGCAGAGTCCTCCTTCAGTAGGAGGGTTCTTCAACAGGTTGTAAACCAAAGTGCCACACCAGTCCAGTAAACCAAAGTGCCACACTACTCCCCACCCTCAGGGACAATAGGCTTTGGTATGTCCCATTGGTGGCTTCTCCATCTCCAGTGCTGGAGAAGGGGCGTTGTCTTACCTGAACGCCTTTTCTCAGCACGGAAATGGAGAATCCACACCCACCCTCATAGGTCATCTAGGCCTAGGGTCAGTTAGTTTGTGAGCCACAACATCTTGCTGTCAGTCAATGGCTTCGCTCGCATCAAGACTGGGATCTCTATGGTTCAGGACGGGCGTGGCAACTTTGGCTGACTTGATCTGATTGGGCAGGAATACAGTCTAAACCCATTGGTGGATTCTTCATCTCCGTGCTGAGAAAAGGCGTTCAGGTAAGACAACGCCCCTTCCATTAAGTTATAAAGAACACTGTATGGTCCATGTGACCCCGGATTTAGAAAATTTACTCTCTAAAGCAGGGGGTCAAAGCGTCGGCCCATGGGCCAGATGCTTCATGCCGAAATTCACCTACCCCAGCTCTGGGAATGGGGAAAAAGTCGCAATACGTCACATGACATGGCGAGTTTGACATCCCTGCTCTAAAGTTAATCTGCATTGTAGGTTGGTTGAAGACACTGTTTAGCAATAAGTTAAAGTTTAATTTTATTATTTTATATAAGTTTTTATTCTGGTCTCCTTTTTAGTGCTTTATAAGCTTTGAATATAGCCTTGGGGCTTTCGTGATGCTAAATGCAAATCTTGAATTCCTTTTTAAAATTTAGAAATAAGGTGATTTCCACATTTCTCCTAGCTAGAAATGTACTTTTTTATATGCAATTATGAATATAGTTTTCATATCTATACCATTGTAAAACAGGAATCTGTGTTTACTCTTTGTATTTTCAGGAAATACCAGATCTTTTTGAGACTCAGATACAGATGCTGTCACTTTCTGTTTGACTGAAAAAATATGTGAAGAATGTATCTATAGAGTGAAAACTTAATAGTAGCTATAAAACTGAGAAAGACATTGTTATTTTATTTATTTATTTATTTAGTGTTGGTTTAAATATCATTCTTTTATCCATCTTCCATTGCTGCAAGCCATTTTTTTCTCATTTGCTGGATAGAATTTTGGCAGCCAGTTTTAAAGTGCCTTTGGAATATGTGAAGGCTTGCTTCCCTCTTCCTCATTCCAGGCTTTGTTTTTCTCTTCTGTTGACAGCTTTGTGTACAAATTAAATTACTTTTACACACTCATGCTTTCTCTCTCTTGTTTAAAGTAATGAATATTAGAGCAGGGCTTTTCAACCAGTGGTATGGGTACCACCTGTGGTACATTGGCACCTGGCAGGTGGTACGTGACCATCCTAGAAAAGTGGTAGTGGGGGGGGGGAATGAGCTGAACCGGTGGCAGCACCACACAAGCCTAAGCGAGAGATGGTTGGAGCTGCAGAGCTGTAAGGGCTCAGTGGAAGCACCAGGATCAGCTCCAGGCTCCAGCTGGAGCTTGGCCCTGATCCTGGCGCTTCTGCTAGCCCAGAAGAAGCGCCAAGCAACTGGAATGTTGCAGCATCTCCAGGGTCTTGTGTTTTACATTCAGATGCTTGGCAATTGATTCATATTTATGACGGTCACAGTGTCCCAGGGTCATGTGAACTGACCAAAATCTGCTGCAACCACCCAGCAGACAGGGGGAATAAAAACTAAACACCCCTCCACCCCACCTCCACTGCCAGTCCCCAACAGAAATGCTCACAACAATGAAAACCTCGAACAGGAGGAAGAGCGCCAGTGGGTGGACAGGCAGGTGTCTTGCTTGGCTGTGGCTTGGGGGACACTTTTTTCAGTGCCATTGTAACTTCGAACAGTCATTAAGTGAACTGTTGTAAGTCGAGGATTACCTGTACTTTATCACTTTTTTCCTTTTTGGGGGAGGGATCATCAAGTTTTTGACACTTTGTTAGGCGACTGGTGGTACTCGGATATTGCCATATCCTAAAAGTGGTACAATGGTGAAAAGGTTGAAAAGCCCTGTATTAGAGAATGTATTGTTTTACATTACTTTTGTTTCCCCTTTCATTTTTTTTATGCACAGAAGCATTAGAAAGGAAAGGTTTGCAGAAAAGTAGTTCTTTTGTACCACATTTTTCTGCAGCAATATTTTACTGGTTTCCTCTGTGATGGTATTTCTATAAATCTTATTGTATATCATTGTTACAAATATTGCCCCAAGTGCTTACAGCCACTTTTATTGGCTACTTTTATTATAAATTGACTTTTGCTGTCCTTTGTACATTAAAGATCTTAATCTCTGTTATTTATGGGATTCACGATTAATTCAGCTATCTAACAGAAATCATTTCTCCATGCCAATATTCACAGTAACAGGTAAACCTTTTGACTGACAATAAGGACATTTGGGGATAAGTTACAAAAAATTCCAATTAAACACACTGTTCAGTTTTGGAAAATCAACAACTTTTGTTAGGGCACATAAAAAATGTATAAATATGCTTTTAAAGATTCCGCCCATTTTTTTCAGATGCAGCAAGTATTCTCAGCTTCAACGTATATATATATTTAACTTCAGATCTATTTTTATATATTTATACTAATAAACGGAATAAAAGAAAGTATAATGTAAAAGTGAAGAGTTTATCAGAAAACATACATAGTGATACTCATAAATAGTAGCCACTTGTAAAGCAGTTAAGCCGTACTACAGGCAGCTTGATACTGGAACACATCAACATAGTATATTTTTTCTTTTAGTGTTGTCCACTATGATTAACTGCAGCTTTCTTAGGTTGTCCAGGAACCTGTTAACAGATCATAACTTCAGATGCCAGAGATTGATCCTGAGATTTTCTGCAAGAGAAGCCTATTCCTCACCATTTATTTATTTATTTATTTATTTATTTATTTATTTATTTATTTATTTATGAGACTTATATACCGCTTTAAGTGCAAGCACTCTCAAAGCAGTGTACACCAGTAAGCAATGTATATATATATATTTACATTGCCCCCAACAATCTGGGTCCTCATTTTACCTACCCTGGAAGGATGGAAGGCTGAGTCAACCTTGAGCCGGTGAGATTTGAACCGCTGACCTGCTGAACACAGTCAGCTAAAGTGGCCTGCAGTACTGCACTCTAACTGCTGCGCCACCTCAGCTCTTATTGACCTTTAGAGCAGAGGTCTCCAACCTTTCCGGGCTCATGGACCGGAGGGAAGGAGAGCAGCTTCAAAATTGGTGCGCTAGTAGCCCCGTTCACGCATGCTGCATGCTCTGGGGCTGTGCGCATGCGTAAATGGCCACGCACCCCCCACGGCCTTTATTCAGTAGGACCTTTGTAGTTGGAGGGGAAAATGCTTAGAAGTAGGAGAGGGGCATGAATTGTCTGCAACTCTGTGCAATCCCTTAACCTCCTTTCCTGGTAGTGCATGACTGCTCTTCCTAATTTCTGTATGCTCTAAGGCAATTATGACTTTGCTTAAGGATTTGTGGATAAGAATTGTGTTCATGCTCCCTTATTCAGAATACAAAAAACAGACATGCAATCTGTTTTCCTACATTTATTTATTCTACTTGTTGCCAAATCAATATAAACTCATGCCAATTTACAGAATTGAAAAAAAAAACATTCATAATAGTTAAAAATGTCCACAATAAACATAAATTAAAGCAACTAAAATTAATGAAAATTACAGCACAAGCATAAACAAGGAATAGCTAAATCATAAAAGAATTCAAAACATTTTCCATAAATAAATCAATTAATTCAAAGTCAACTAAATTAAAGGTAGTAAGAAAATTTATTATTTGGAAAATTCCATGTTCTGTAGCTTCTGCAATGTTAGAAGGAATAGACCGTGTCTATATTCTAAGAGAGAGTGTTCCACAAAGCCAGAGCAACAATTGAGAACCAGCTCTCAATGATTCTGGGCAGTACAGAATGATGGGAGCAATGAAATTGCAATAAAATCAATAAAAGATAAAGTTAAAACATGCGAGTGCAATGAAGTGAGAAGTCTGTTACTATTATCCTTTCCTCCTCCTATTTTCCTCACAACAACAACCCTGTGAAGTGAATTGGTCTGAGAGAAAATGACTTGACCCAAAATCAATCAGCTAGTTTTCATGTTTCAGGAGAGACTAGAAGACACAGTATCCTAGTTTCTAACCTGATTCCTTAACCACTAGACCAAATTGGCTCTCTGATTGAATGGTTATGTCTGTGTAATCAGCAGGAATAAAGCTTTTTAACAATTCCTTTTTTAACTCTTGAAAAGAATCTAAAGGCAATATTCATTAGTCTTTACGCTTTAAGAGGGTGAATTTTTGTATTTTTTTTTAAATTTTCTAGTTGTATGACATTTCTAAAATGACAGATAAGATGGATTAGAAAGGAAAATTTGCTATTAAAGCAATTTGTGTTGCAGTTCCCAACAAATTTGTGCTATGTGATATCTTGGGAACCATTCCCTTATTTTTGGCATTATATCTAAACCTAGAATATTGTATCCAAATTTTATTTTGTTTTTAACTTAAAAATAGAACTGTGGAAGGCTTTCATTTTTCAGGCTAGCAGTGCTAAAAGGGAAATATTTTAACACAGTCCCTTTTTGCTATTTACAAAAATTGTACAATTTTTAGCCAAGTGATTATTAGGACGCCCGCTGTGTGAAATTGCTGAAACAAATCTTCTAGGTCTATAAAATGTTAAGACTTTTCTTGCAAACATTAGTAAAAAAAATGTTACAAGTAAAAAAAAAGCATACATTTGGAATGTTCTATCACAGAGGCCTCCTTTTGGGCACCAGATTTTTCCGTGGACCAGAGAGGGTGTGGTTTTGTGTGCTGCCTGCATCTAGCGGATGGGGCTTCACTTGTTTGTGCAGCCCAGTGCCGGTTCGTGGACCAGGGGTTGGGGACCCCTGTTCTATCATGACCATGTCAACAAATCCATTTATGGTCAGCAGATAGTAGATTATCTTAGTTTGTTATAGCAATAATTTCTGAAATTGTATAGACTTTTTATAAGTAGTTATATTACATAAAGTGATCGATATTTTTCTGTTTTTCAGCCAAGCCTTTCACATCTAAGGTGAAGCAGATGCGATTGCATAAAGATGACTTTGAAATATTGAAAGTGATTGGCCGAGGTGCCTTTGGGGAGGTAAGATTTGGAAATTGTATATTTTTGTACCATCTATTGTAAAAATATACTACTACTGTAGTATATTAAATTAAATTGCAAAAGACATGTCTGAGATTTCTGATAAATGCACACTCTATGTAGTGTGTCATTAGATTTAATGATACATTTGCCCTTTCATGCTATAGTTTATAAATCGTTTGCATTATAACATTGCCATTTGACTTTTATTTTTGTTAATTTTTAAGGGACATATAGGTCAAAATCATATGTGATGGTAATCAACTATACATTATAGGATTGAGAAGATCACATGTTATGAGATTGCATTATTCAGAAAGTTCCACCTTACAAAGTTTTTGACTTTGTACTTGTTTAGTAAGTTGTGATTTTATAATGGAAGTAAAAAGGCATTACAATCTCTCAAGTATCTGTCAAAAAAGTTACTGTTAGTGATGAACACAAGGTATTGGTTATGGATAATGTTTTGTGACCAAAGGACTGCAAGAATGAGCTGAAAATTACTTCCTTAATATCCAGAGTTCTCTCTTGGCCATAATAGGTGAGCTCCCCATTCACCTGCCTCCGCTTTTCCCTTAGAGATCTTATGTAAGAACATAGAGAATTTCTACATTCAGTCCGCATCTTCCTTCCAAAGCTAACCATTGTCAATTTTGCATCAGTCAGTGAAAGAGCATATGCTCCTTGCCTCATAGGGTGATATCTTCTGGATTCTGATATTAGCACCACTTTGGCTCCTTGATGTCTGCTGTAGTATTACATTGGTCAGAGTTATTGTAAATGGCTTCTTTGATGTTACAAGATATCTGTTATTTGAGATGCAGTCATAGATTGAGTGACATTATGTAGAGAGTAAGGAAGATGATCTTGATGGAGATATACAGAAACCATTACCTAAACCAAAGGGGCTGAAACACTTTTTTAAAGTCCAGAATAATGAGATAACTTTAAGAAACAGCTGAGATATATGCATCCCTGAGTCACTGAAGCCTAAGAAGAATGAGGAGATCTGGCTTGCAAAATTCTGTTACAGCTAATCTCAATAAAAATAGTTTTTTTAGCCTATCTGTAGAGTCAATTTCCAGGCCTGGTCAATCTGGATCAGGGCAAGGTTATCACTAATTTCTTACTGTCTGTACAATATCTATATTGCTTGGAATAGTATCCTTAGCTTTTTATGAAATGCTAGTAATTTTAACTCAGAAATAACATTCTGCTTCCTAAAGGTAGAAAAGACTCCTTTGCTGCAAGGAATGTACATTATTTGAAAATTTTCTTTCACTGTAAAACAGTGGTTTGCAAAGCATATTAGATGATTGTTTTATTTCTCCATATATATCAATAATTATTTAAGCAATTTAGAGAGCTAATATGTAGTAGTTTAATTGCTGGATTAAGTTTAGGGAGACCTAATCTTAGTCATACGCACCCACTGAAGCTAACTGGATGACATATATTCAGTTATTATTTCTCACCTCAGAATAACTCATAGGTCTATTTTTTCTGATTACCTATTGCTCTGGGGGAAAAGGCAGGTTATAATCTAACAAAATTTACTTTGATAAAATATGCTGATAGCAGCTGGTAGACCTAGCTTTCCTTCTGAGAACATGTACTTGACTTCTTAGTTGCCACATAAAATCTATGTTTTTAAGATCAGCATTCTGTTTATTTGCCTCGTGATGCAAGTCTTGATTTCTGAAACTATGCACTCAGATTTGGCAAAAATTCAATTAACAATATAGTTGTCCCTACTATTTTTTTAAATAAAAAACATTGATGTTAACTTCTAGATTGTTTCCAAAAAGTCATTTGAAGAATTCTAAGGAACTACAAAAACTTTTAGTAAGACTTTGCTACACTCCCTGTATAATTATGGGCCTCCGCCAAAATAATCTATAATCTAACAACAGCATGAACTTCAACTGAAAAACCTTAAGTTATTGCTTTCAAGCTAATTCCAGGGTCAAATAAAGTTTTCTGTGGAGATATAAAAAGACTGTATAAACAGTTAGTGAGGGAATATTTCTGATTTTTAAAGGTTATTCATATAACCTTCATTCTGAATGTATGACTATAGTTTACAGAGAAAATAGTCTACTGTGCAGGAAGGGAGCCTTTTCTTAATTTAGAATACAAACTGCATGCAGCTGTCCAGTTTTTCATCACTTTAGGCAAGGCAAGGACCGTTTGTGCTAGTCTGTATAGACAATGCATATCTGCCACTGTTTGTGCCAAATCAATGCAAAACAGCTAATACCCTGGTTACTTTCTATATTTTGTTATTTAAAAACTTCCTACACAAGTAGCAATAGGAATTCGTTAGATTTCTTTCCCCCTCAGATATCTTCATCCATTAAAATATTTGAAGAAGGAAAGGCAAGTATGTTGATGTATAAATACACAAGAGACCTAACTTAGTAAAGAGGAAGAAATCGTTTGACAGCAAGCCAGATGGCAATAACTATTTGTGGGAAATATGGAAGAAGAATTTTGCCTTTTCCCTTTCCTTCAAACTAAAACCAAAATGTTTATATCAGCACATACCACAGATTTTTAGCAGGCTATTCATGGAGGAAAACACACTTCTAAAAACATTAAATATTCAGTTTTAATAAATCACAGTGGCAGACTTTTTTGAGAGGCCAGGGAAACTATGTAGTTATCACTTTACATTTCTAGTCTACTTGCTGTTTCAGCTATCATGTGCATGTGTGTGTGTGTGTGTGTGTGTGTGTGTGTGTGTGTGTGTGTGTATTTAATAGTGGTATTGATAAATTTCCAGTTGAGAGAAAACAGAGTTTGAACTAACCCATTTTGAAATACCTTGTGTTAATATGCATTACATCTGAACTGTTCCAGATAGGAGCATTTTATATCTTATTTGTAGGATTTATCCACTATCATGATCCACTGCCCCACTTTTATTCCTCTCCTGTGAACATAGGAGTCATGAGAATTATGTTTCTTTCAGCTTCTTGTTATTACAGCATTTTATATTCTATAGAGACCACTCTATAGAATATAAACTACTATTTGGACTTAAGAAGTCCAAAATTATATGGCTGAGATCAGTTTAATCTGTCAGTTAATAATGGAGACTAAAAATATTTGGCTTTTTTCTTGCAATATTTAATAGTATATGTTAAAATTGTGGAAAAAGACCCAAAGAGAGGTTTGGATTAATTGATTACTAGTTCTAGATCAAAGCTTTAAGCTAATAAGATTAGTAGCTACTAAGAATTAACAGTAGGTATTTAAGCTAGTAAGAATTCTTACAAGACTTAAGGTTTCTGTACATTTGGGGGGAAGAGGGGGATTGCAAGCATGATAGTCAGCTTTATTCTATGTGCCTATATATTGATTGAAGTATGCACACTTATGGATGAAATTTCTTGAGCAATATTGTTGAAAAAAACTGGTTCATTCTGGTCATGACTTTTGCCTTCATAGGGAACTTGATAAATGTTTGAATTAATGCTTCAAAGTTGTACTTACGTCAATAGCCTGACTATTAGTTCCTAATTATGTATAGGAACAAATACCAGCATCAGGGCTACGGAGTTTAATTATTTTAATTTTAAATTAATCATGTCTATATAAGTTAAGATTTCCTGTTCTCCAGTTATAATTCTTACTGTTAAGAGGCATTCTTACCTTTCAGTGGTGAATTTGATGATACAAGCTATGATTTTATGAGTTTGAGGTGTAGAAATGATTTTTATTTTTTGCAGTTTATTGCATCTCTGTAATATAATATTTATCATGTTCAGTGTGAAAGTGCACATCATATCAAGACTGAGTTGTGTTGATTCACAATGTTATGCCAATAATTTAACCAATAGAAGAAGCATGGATAGTACCAGTGGGGAGAAGAAAAGGAATTTCAAAAAGCAATTGTAGATGCCTTTAGTCATTTTAATCATCTTGGTTATTTTAATTACCTTGGTTATTTTACAATATTGTTGAGAGATTCTATTCTTTTTATGTTGATTATATACTTTCCTATGTTGTTGTCTACCATCTAGTATCCTCAAGATTTGAACAATTTATAAATGCCAGTAAATAAAGAGATCATTATCTGCTTCCCATTCAATAATACAAGGATGCCTTCATTCATACGCTGCTACTGTAAGAATCAAAAACAGTTGGTCTTGGAATTAACAATAAAGCAAAGCCTTGAACAAGTGGCAGGCTCCGGTTTCCCTTTGAAGTCTTGATGACTTGAACACAGAATTTCCCAGTTCAGCCACACATGACTGAGGAAACTTCTGTTATTTTATCAATTGTTTTTATTTTTATTATCATTCACACAAATTCATTATTTAAGGGGAATCACAGTACCCAAACATTTTAGACCCTTGTAAAAATGATTTTTTTCCTTTCTTTTATTAATGAATTGCAGGTTTTGCTTCATTTGTCTGAGATGGATGGATGGATGGATGGATGGATGGATGGATGGATGGATGGATGGATAGATAGATGGCTTTTTTTGTCATAGAACGCCAGAACGGAGTTCCGGCACCTTTTGGGGATGGAACCTTGTAGGGTAGGCAAGGCGGGTTGTATGACATGTGTGAGTTCCGGCACTTTTTTTTTTTTTCAAAAAAAAAGCACTGGATGGATGGATGGATGGATAGATAGATAGATAGATAGATAGATAGATAGATAGATAGATAGATAGATAGATAGATAGATAGATAGATAGATAGATAGAACTATTAATGACAGAGTAGTAAGAATTATTCTTATGGCAATGCATCCGTTATGGTTCCTCACAGTTAGCCAGATATTCAGATTGGATTTGGTATTTTTATCCACGTATTGAGTCTTTCCCAAGAATCAGGGATAAGCAGATGTTGATGTTTAATGATGTTTGGAAGTATTATCACAGGATATAGTTATTATTAAATTTATTTGCTGCCTATCTTGCTATATCGCAGTGTTTCTCAACCTTGACAATTTTAAGGCATGTGGACTTCAACTCCCAGAATTCCACAGCCAGCATTGGGAGTTGAAGTCCACATGCCTTAAAATCGTCAAGGTTGAGAAACACTGCTATAGAGTTACTCCAGGGAGCTTACAATAATAAAATATGAAGAAATAAAAAGGAAGTTTAAACAAAATGTAAGTAAAGAAATAGAATAATAAAATAAAAATAATACAACAATAAAATAAAGAAAAAGAAAACAAAGAAGATACATCAATATGACCATCTCACTAATTCACCACTTCCCTGAGATTCCCAAACCTGTTGACATAAGCATGTTTTGAGGGAATTCTGGAAGGATGTCAAGGATGGGGCCTTAACAGAAAATAATGTTCCACAGGTCAGATGCCATGTCAGAAAAGTGTTCTTCCAAATGTTCTTCAAAGGGCTGTCCCTTGTAGAGCATATTGCAATTGTCCATTTGAGAGGTGACAGTAGAACAATCAGGAGGTGACTAGGGATGAGTGATGATAAATAGAACCTCCTGATCTAGAAATGGGTACAACTGACTACAGTATGAAACTGTGGAAAGAACACCTAGTCACAACTGCCATCTGTTCTTTGAGCAGGAATCACAAATCCAGGAGAATCCCCAGATTGTGCACCAGGTCTATTTGGGGTAGTGCAACTCCAGCCAGAGTAAAAGATGTCAAATGGACGACCCCAGAATCCAGAGCTGTTCAGTCTTGCCATGGTTCAGTTGAAGTCTGTTGCTCCTCATCCAGGCCCCCACTTTCCTATTTTTGGTTACAAATACACACTTATACAAACAGTTATGGCATTTACCAGTTTTTTTCAAGCTCAAGGAAAAAGCATTGGGCAAGGAACGCAAACCAAACAGAGTCTCTGAAAGAAGCTTTGCCTAAGCAAGGTTCTACATTTAGGCAAGAAAAACCAAATGCACAAGTACAGCATAGGTGGCACCATGCTCAATAGTAGTAACTGTGAGAGGGACCTCGGAGTCCTAGTAGACAATCACCTAAATATGAGCCAGCAGTGTGCTGCAGCTGCCAAAAAGGCCAACACAGTGCTAGGCTGCATTAACAGAGGGATAGAATCAAGATCACGTGAAGTATTAATACCACTCTACAATGCCTTGGTAAGGCCACACTTGGAATACTGCATCCAGTTTTGGTCACCACGATGTAAAAAAGATGTTGAGACTCTAGAAAGAGTACAGAGAAGAGCAACAAAGATGATTAGGGGACTGGAGGCTAAAACATATAAGGAATGGTTGCTAGAATTGGGTATGTCTAGTTTAACGAAGAGAAGGACAAGGGGGGACATGATAGCAGTATTCCAATATCTCAGGGCTGCCATAAAGAAGAGGGAATCAAGCTATTTTCCCAAGCACCTGAAGGCAGGACAAGAAGCAACGGTGGAAACTAATCAAGGAGAGAAGCAACCTAGAACTAAGGAGAAACTTCCTGACAGTGAGAACAATCAGTGGAACAACCTGCCTCCAGAAGCAGTGAATGCTCCAACACTGGAAGTTTTTAAGAAGAGACTGGACAGCCATTTGTCTGAAATGGTATAGGGTTTCCTGCCTGAGCAGGGGGTTGGACTAGATGACCTCCAAGGTCCCTTCCAACTTTATTATTATTATTATTATTATTATTATTATTATTATTATTATTATTATTAATTAGTTTTGCTTTTAACAGGAGCACACAGAAGAATAGTAAAAATTCAGTCCAAGGTTCCAGGAGCCAGGTCAGGGATGTCAGCCAATCCAGATGTGAGAATTCTATAAGCAGTATCCACATAATTATCACACAAGAGCCAGAGATCAGTCAGGAACAAAAGACCATGGATCAGTGTTGTTTCTTAAATCAGGACTGTGTTGACTTTTTTGGCAGCTGCATCATTAATCATGCTCATCAGCCTCAGGTGATTCTTGATTTTATGTCTCCTGAATTGGACATTCCACAGGTTCAGCTGGAGCAGCTTATAGATCAAATAATAACATTAAATGTTTATGATTATGTTTATTATTTGTTGACCTATATCAAGAATGTCACTTGTCCTGAAGTGCAGAAATAGTTAAAATTGGTGTATAGATACTGTATGAACTGGCAGCCCAAGGTGCTTAAAACTCCCTGAAATATTAGAATATTAGATAAACAGTTGTTAGAATGCACTAAATTAGATGTACAAGAAAATAAGGCATCAATGTCAATCATTTTGGAACCTAAGTATAGTTTTTAGACATATCTTTTTAGGAGGAAATAGAAGGGACGGCAAATTCTTGCATCAAATAATATTGGCCCTTCTTGGATGAAGGCAAGGAAATTTCCCAGTTGTACTTATATAATTATATTACTGGAGCTGCATTAATTAACACAAGAAAGCTTGAAAAAAAATTACAGTTTATTTGGTAGGATTGAATCAAGATAAAATTTCAATCAAGTTTTATCAGCTGGTATATATGACTATATATTAGAAACTTTGAACTGTACTCAGTACATGGCCTTAATTATCCTTTGGAGGGGAGATGTGAGGATGTGTGCAACTGATTTATATTATCCATAATTCTTTCAGCAGCTGAAGGTTTTGATAATATTTTCTCTGTTTATTGTAAAGCTAGAATCACTGTATTTCCAGCTTTATTTTTCTAATCCTGATTATAATTACTTGTCTCCTGTTGATTTTTGCATGTATTTGTTTTAAAATTATAATACCATGTTGATTTAGAGATTGAAGCTTAGTAAATAAGAAAAAGGAAATGACTAAATAATGATACTGTTATTCCTGTGTTTGGGTGTCTTATCAGAAATTTGATTAAAGTGCAAATGCTCATAAACAAAGTTCCTGGGATATAATGACCCTCTGCATAACTAGACTCTCTTTCCCCCCTCCTTTTTTTAAAGCTTGTTCGAGATTGTCTTTTCTAATTTTTTAAAAGGCTTTTTTAAGTTTAAATATTTTGTTTTGTGTATGCATATTTCTAGAAAAATAAATAAAATGACTGCTTTCATAGAACAAAATATTTAAATAACTAAACATATTAGTTATAAATATACTTTAATTTCCTATTGTTATGAAACCTTAGTTAAATGTTAATTATTTACATGAATACATTATAATAAAAACTATTTACATGAATACATTATAATAAAAAGTTTTGCTTATGAGAAATGTGTACTTTTGAGGCTTCCCACCTTTTTCTCTTTTTTACATTGAATAAAAATAAAATAAGCTCACTTTGCAAAGTGACGTCTGTGTCTATATTTTGTTTTATATGTCTTTGACAGGTCAGAGTATTATAAAGCATTAAAAGACAATTTATCATTAAAGCTTGCTTTACAAAGTATGAACTTGTTATTTGAGCTCAAGCTTGGACTAGAAGCTAATATAGTAAATACTTCTTTGAAATATCTAGGTTTGTAATCTTCGGAATGTGTTTCAGTATAAAGAATTTTTAAGAATGTAGAAAGTATGAGTCTTAATTGAGTGTTATTATAACAAGAAGAATTTTCAATATTGTACTTAGAATAAAAGTTCCCCATGTCTTTTTTTATCCTGACATTCATTTTAAGACTTTACATTATATTTATTGAAAGGCAATTATTGAAAGGACAACTATGCCTGTGGCAATGCTTTCACTGAAAATCTCCCTACATACCAGTGTCACATGTGTCTTTTGCTTCCACACGTGTAATTTTGTATACAGAAATCCAGATGGGCAAAGGAATTAAGGGCCTTTTCAAAAGATTTACGTTTAATGGAGACAGCAGAAGCCACAGACGGATTGTCCTCTTGAATTGTATAGCTGTACAGCAAGTTTCAATTGGCAGTTACCTGGATTAAGGTCGGATGTGGTTTGGCTTGGGCCTAGATTTGAACCTGCTCGGGCTGAAGTAATGGGCCAGATGATGGGCCATGCTTGTTACCCTGGCTATGCTAACCATGTTTGCCATGCCTGTGGGCCTGGTGCCGACTGTGCTTACTGTTTCTATGACCACTCTATGTACTGTGTTCTCTTTGCTGCTGGCATTTCTCCCCCAATGAATTTTTTTTCCTTTGTAGAGTTTGCTGGCAGCTGTATTAGATGGCTGGTTGGAGGGCCTTGGCATGGAGGACTGGGCATTTGCAGCTGGTTAACAATGCTGAGGGACACTTACAGCATGCCAATAATGGAGGCATTTGCTTAATTGGGTTCTCTTTATCTAATTTCAGGATTTTTGTGGGGAACAAATGAATTTTTCAGTCATATTTGTGCAGAAATATTGAAAGGTCAGGAGGGTTCACAAACTTTTAAGCTCTACTATGTTGGAAGAATGTTAACAATTGTAATATATTCTGTCTGTTTTGGTAAAACACAAGTATTGCACCATGGTGGTATACAGGAAGTCCTTAACGTATGACTGGAATTACACTCTGGAATTACATTCATAAATCATGGTGGAAGGTTATGACCCTTTTTGCAGCAGTCATTAAATGAACACTGTGGTCGTTAAGCTAACACACAGGTTGTTAAACTGGTCCATTTTCCCCAATGAGCTTTTTTGCCAGAAATAAGAAGTAAACACTGGAAACTGGCAAAAGTAACCCAAAATCATGGTCATTTGATTGCAGGATGTTGCATATAGTCATAAATGTGAGATGGTTGCCAAATACCCAAAATGTGATCATGTGATTGAGGTGAGGGTGTGTGGCCATAAGAACATCAAAAATGGGTTGTAAGTAGCTCTGGGGATATCTGTCATAACTTCAAATGGTCGCTAAGCAACTGACCATTAAGTGAGAACTACCTGTATTTGTTTATAACTAAAATAAACTGTAGGATTATAAATGCATCTCCAATGGCGTTCTGAGAAATTAATATTTTATGTCCACTTTTTAAAAAAAATTAATTTAATTTTTGCAGGTTGCTGTTGTGAAATTAAGAAATGCAGATAAAGTATTTGCCATGAAAATATTAAATAAATGGGAAATGCTGAAAAGAGCGGAGGTAAGACTCAAGGAATGGTCAAGTGGCTATTAAGTTTGTAACTTTTTTTTCTGTTTTAATTAGAATCTGACAAGCTTAAAAGAAAAACCCAGATTATTTCTAAATGTAATATATCTTGAAAGACTTTGAAATTTTACAATATGTTACTGTCATAGTTTTCATTTTCGTAATTTATTTCTGTTGAATGGTCTATATTAATCATCTTGTAAAACAGGTTTATTCTTCTTCTGTTCATCTTATAAACACTGAAACAGATGTTTGATCACAGGACAACATGCAGATCAAATTTCCAATAAATTACTTCTGTTTTTAGAACCACTTGCCAGAAAGGTTTACGTACACCAGAAGTGGGCATCTATTTTTGTCTGTTTGGCTCATACTTTTGGATCATAATCATCTGCATAGTGTCCAAGAGATGATAGACAAAGTCAGCTTTTTGATAAAAAATTAAATGCTTTTTGTATTCCCACGTTCTTTTTTGATGTTGCCAAATTTGTTTGGGAAGACGACCATCATTTACTTACCGTACTGATGTTTGCTCCTTGTAGTGGTTTAAATCAAGACAGAAAATCACATTAAATGATTAAAGATGTTTGATACACCAAAAAAAAGTACTTCTGCCTAAATTGATTAATTTTAATTAGGAAAAAACTGTTATATTTCTTTTGATTTTTTTTTTACATTTTTTACATTTTCTTAATTCTGGTAAGATTCTTAATTGCTAGTTCTGATTGTGACATATTAATTCTATACATAATACAGGTCATTCAATGAATCCAACTGTTGGTAAATTCAGAATATGCAGTCTCCTCATAATTGTTTTTTCTCTTATATCATAGTAATTAAGTTATAGGAAGAATGCTATTCTGAGGGTGCTTCATTTACTATCTATGCAGGATTTACTATGCGGCAACCCAGGACAGTGTGTTTTTGATAGTAGTACCGTTACTTGAGACATTAAGTAATTTACTTGAGACATTGAGACTATGTAGCTGTGTTTCATACTTCCTGCCATTCTTGTTTTTAATATGCAGCTGTAGCTTTACAAGAACTGTTGTTGCAATTTTATGATTTTAAAAGTATTTTTATTATTTTAGTCACATTTTATACCCTCTTTGCTTTGGATTATCATAGTTGTAATGAAAAATTATTATATGATAATCTTATTTCCTTTATCTTCAGTATTATTGTTTAAATGAAAAGAACTCTAAATGACTCTGCATTTTGTTTATAATAATTATATTTATCTATCCTTTAGACAGCTTGTTTTCGAGAAGAGAGGGATGTTTTGGTGAATGGGGATAATCAGTGGATTACAACATTGCACTATGCCTTCCAGGATGAAAATTATTTAGTGAGTATTATTTAAAAGTAACTTTTGAACATAATGTCTAACTTCAATTTACCTGTTTACTTGTAATGTACTGTTTATTGATAACTAAAATAGTTAAGTAACAATTATGCTGCTGTGCCACCACACAAGCAGTTGTTAATTGTTCCATTGTATAGACAAAAATGTGTATCTTCTGTATTATCTGCACATAATTTCATAATGGAGAAATGAGTTATCGAAGCACATGACATTACTTCTAGCAGGATTTAAAAGCCGCAATTGGCCAGCTCTCATGGCACAAGAAGTTAGCCACGTGTGAAGTGCTACAGTAGTGTGACCCAATTATTTTTTTAAAAGGTTTTGTTGAATATTATGTATGAATGTCATTACAGTTTCGAATATCTGCCCATCTTACTCCTTTTTTTAAAAAATGCTACAGTCAAAATACATCAGATCTTAGTAATATATGATCCCAAGAACTGATATGGAAGTGGATTTTTTATAAATTAGCTATATGTAAATTAGCCATACTTTTAAAGTTGCCTTTTTATATAACTTTGAAGAGTAGCATGACACTTCATATCTCACTCCAGTCTTTCAAGCAATTAGATATTGCTGTGCTTAATTTTTGTATTTTGTAGCAGATGACGGATAGATATAAGGGAAGAATAAGCCACAGAATATTTTTTGTTGATAGCAAAGCTCTTCTGTAGTGTTTTGCTCTAGCATTATTGTACTTCTTATATAGTCTTTCTCTAGAAAAGAAAAATATTGGGGCAAATTTTTTGAAAGAGATGTTGTAGATGAAGGATATACAAAGAACCTGTTTCCAGAAGATTTACCTTTCTGATTCTGAGAAGGCAGCTCTTGGTCTTAACCAATTTGTTATATTTAATGCATATTTGTGTTTCTATCAAAATTGTTTTCTACATTCCTAGTACCTCGTTATGGATTATTATGTTGGTGGAGATCTGCTTACCTTGCTCAGTAAGTTTGAGGACCGGTTACCTGAAGAAATGGCTCGCTTTTATTTAGCTGAAATGGTGGTAGCAATTGATTCTGTACATCAGCTACATTATGTCCACAGGTAAATGTTATCAATAGATTATATTTCTCATTGTGAATTAGTGTCTGCTGTTTTAATTAAAGTGGTGTTTATAAAGAACTAAATATTTAAACATTAGCTTAATGAGGATAGTATTATCTATTAATGTACAGTTCTTTTGACAGAAATTGATGTACAATTTTGCTGAATATTTTTAACAGTATGAGCCGTAGCCAAGTCAGGTTGCCAGTCATTTATAGCTACAGCCATATATGCAAGATTTTCATTCATATTTCATTTACTTCATTACTCTAGAAAGAATAAATTAGTTTCAAACAAGTGGATTGATAGTTTTGTTAGATAAATATGCAATTATAGTCTTAAACTTTCTAATAATATCTAGTATATTTGTATTGTTCAGCACAATATATACAAATGTGTTTTTACCATATATACTTTTTAAATATTTTCTGGGATTCCTTATATAATAATTAATTTGGATATGTGATATAAACAGCCATAAAATGAAGCTCTGATACAAATTTCTGCAACTAAATTTAGGAGGATAATTTTTTTCTCTTATTTTCAAGAGAGTGATTATGGTACCGTAAATGCCGGCGTATAAGGCGACTTCCGCGAGCGCTGAAATCAGCGCCAAAGACAGGGGTCGTCTTATACGCCAGAAATACTGGTAGTTTCCGGCATATAAGACGACGTTCTAGGAATGCGGCCCGGCGATAAAGACGGGGGTCGTCTTATACGCCGGGTCGCCTTGTACGCCGGCATATACGGTAATCTAATTTAACATGCTGACTATAGACCAAAAAGAAGAAATGGATAACCTGAAAGATTCAAGATGTATTAAAAGTCTAGTTATATACAAAATGCATGACTCTGAAAATCTTTTGTCCTACTTTTTATACTCTTCTAGGTTTTTAATTAATTGTTTTGGAAACATACATAGAATGAGTTTGGATAAAATAGGATAATTTTTTTTTAGTTTGTTTGGTTTAAAGTGTCACCTTGTTCTGGATAAGTTGTATTTAAGTTCATAGTTTAGAATAGTGGTTCTCAACCTGTGGGTCGGGACCCCATTTGGGGTCGAATGACCATTTCATGGGGGTCACCAAACAATGCAATCTGCCATTTTTTTCCCCTTTTCCTTAGCTGTGCTACTCCCTTTTATTCTACTGGCTTTTGAAAGCCAATAGAATAGACTTTCTTGAATAGAGTCTAATTCTATTGGCTTTCAAAAGCCAATAGGAATTGTCCAGACTGTCTCTGCCCTGCTGAGCCTGCCAAAAGTCCCATTCTGCAAACGGTGCTGCACCAGTTGAGTAGTCTTCGACTTACGACCAGTTGGGGGTCGCGGCATTAAAAAGGTTGAGAACCACTGGTTTAGAAGTTCTCCTGAACCATGCTTTCTGTGCTTTGCCCCTTTTACTTGTGCATGATTGGTGATAAGGCACAATATATTTTCATGCAAGTTCAAGTCATCTTTTTATTTGGTCAAGTAAAAAACAAACAACTAAAATCCTCAAGCATCTGATGTTGCTATTACTTTATTTTATTTAACACTTTGACTTCCTATGTGCTTTGCTGCAGAGCTCCTAATTGTAAGAAGTATATAATGTATGTAAGCTGAACATGATTACAAATAATTTTGTATATACTTTACAGAATGTTTCGTTCAGACTTGCATACATGTCCATGTTCTTTTCCTTGTTTACTCACATTATATATATTTACTTTTCTCTGCATTGGGCATTATTGAGTATTCAGTTCTTTTAAGAAGCATATGAACAAATGAACGTGAATCAAAAGAACGTTGTGCAGAATGTTAAAGGATCTAGAACCCAATCTTAGGATAAATAAATGAAAATTCTGGACTTAGTTTGAACAAGGAAAGCTAAAAAAAGACATGGTGGCTTAAAAGTTATCTCACAGAAAAGGAAAGAGAAAAATAAGTAATTAGTAGAACTTCAGAAAAGCACATCCCAGAAAAACTTTAGAAGAAACTCCACAAGAAGAACAGTGAAATACTGTAGTATGTGCCATCGTATTGATGTCGACTCTTAGCAGCCACATAGATAGATTTTTTTTGTATGATGATCTGTCCCTGGTCCTTCAGTTCTTTCCAGTGGTGCACCCATCGCTACAGTAATTGACTACTATTGGTTTTCTTCTTTTCCCCTTTCATTTTCCCAGCTCCAGAGAATTGGGTCTTCACATAAATGTGTCTGAAGTATGAGCTGGATCATTTGTGCCTCAGAACTCTTGACTTGTTCAGTGATCCATTTGTTTGTTTTCTTAGCTGTCAAGGGTATTCTCAGGAGTCTTTGACACAGAATTTCAACAGTATCAATACTCTTCATATGCTGCTGCTTCAAAATCTAACTTGCACTTCCATAGGGTTCTGACCTTTATAGATATAGGCACATTGTAGCATCTGAATATCTTTTTCAAGGCCTTCATGATTGCTCTACCAAGTGCTGGTCTGTGCACATTGCTTAACTGTCTGTTCCTTTACTGTTAATTATTGAGAGATATTGGCCTCTCTCTTTGACTGGAGATATTTAAATGCAGCCAGGCTGCTATTTGCCAGGGATAATATAACTGCATCCATAATATAACCCTAACTGTAAATTCTGTGTTGAGTAGAGAATTGAAAGAGAGGAACTCCACAATGCCTTTTAATTGAGAGAAAGGACTTCCGGTTTTGCACCATAGTGCACAGCCGAGGGATTGCGGATCTCCGCACCCCAAGGCTAGTTTCACCCTGCCAGGGTATCCTAAATGGATCTAAAGTTGCCCCGGAGAGGTGACGAAGAAAGTGGAGTGCCCTGGTGATCGCAGAACAACAGTGGTCTTCCCGCTCAATCTGGGGGAAACCCTCTAACCTGACAGAAGAAAGGATGGCCACACCTCAGTGACCAGCCCAAACTACTTGCAGCCAAAGTCCAAAGGCACTAATCAGAACAACGGTGAACAGCGTGCTTGAAACTGGGTGAGGAATTCAATATTCTCTCTCCTATTTTGTATCTGATTTCCTGGAAAAGATTCCCAAGAAGCAAAAATCCTCCCAAAGTGAAAAGGGAGGGGACTACACCTCCACCCTATGGGAAACCAAAAATTATTGAAATGAGGTTAAAAATACTACAGCCTGGATAAATTTGAAAACTAAAACAACTGTTAAAATTCCATACCTGAAAAAGTATTGATGAAATTATATAATAACAACAACAACAACAACGAGTCTTTGCTTTAAAAACTGGAAAAAGAACAGCTACTGACACCTACTGGAGGATTAGAGAAAACTATAGCAAGCTTTCAGGTGGTTAAACACTTTGGACTGAAATCTTGGTTGGCTGATAATCATAAGACCCCTGGAAAGAAGAACTGTTACAAAATACTGTTTTCAGTGATGCTTTGATAATTGGAAACATATTGGATTACAAAAACCATATATAAAGATAAGAACTACACAAGATTTGGTTGTTTGGATTTTAAGATGGGCTGGTTTGATAAAGCTAATTAAAGAGACTATGGTATCGGTGAATAACTACTTAGAAGAAGGAGACAAAATGGATGTTGTATATTTATCTAAAAGTGACAGAAAACCACCCCTAACACCTCCTGCTGAAGACCCCAGCGTGGAACATCAGAGATCTGCAGGAACAATGATTCAAGACAAAGTAAATATGTTCCAGGAGAAAATATATGCAGTGCTGTGACAGATTCAAATGACAATTGTCTTAAATCATGATGAGATTAAAAACAACTTAGATAACATAAATGAATATATCTCTAACCTAAACTCACAATTAAACAATTCTCAAAAAATGATGATAAAGAATGAACAAATAAATCAGACAATAGAATACAAATCAGAGGAAAATGACTTAAATATTGAAGTTACAAATGAAGAGAACTACAACTTAAAACAAACAAAAGAAAATCCGCAAAATTTTGCTACAGCAAAGGAACTTCAAAACAAACTTGAGGACAAAAAAGAAGATTTAATAAAATGGATTAAAGAGCTGTCAGGAGAATCATTAAAGCATGGGAGACAAAAACGAATATTCTACTTAATTTGTCTTTTTTATCCCCAACAATATCTACAAAATACCACCTGGCAAGCTAAACCTATTGATTTGGAAAGCAACCTGGCAAAAGAAGATTAGAATTAGATTTAAGAAATGTGATTCAATTTACCAGGTGGAATATTATATGACTAAACACTTGTTTGAATATGGTTAAAAATATAAAGTTTGGGTATAAAGAAGCCCTATAGTAAAATTGCTAGATGGTATACTATATGATTAAATACTTGTTTGAACATGGTTAAAAGAATAGATAAAGCTTGGACATAAAGGGGCCCTATAGTAAGAGGGATAAGGTATATAAGTAGTATAATACTTTGATAATATATGAAATGTAAAAATATTGAGATGGTGTATTTGAATGAAAAGTTTGGATATTCAAAGATAATGAATTTTGAGAAAATTACGACTGATAAGAGTGGCTTCAATACTGAGGGGAAATTAAGCTTAAGTAATAATTTTGAAAACAGGACATATAATGATTTAATAAGATGACCTATAAATACAATTGAAACAAGTTGATTAGAAAAGATGTTATACTGTATGTTAATGTTATAGTTATATGTACAAATACAAGAAAAATGTTTACACCCAACTCGGTATGTATTGAAAGTATTAAGAATTATATTTGTTTAATGTAGACAAAAGGAGAATATTACTGGAAGAAGAGAGGATCAAGGAAATATATTATCAACTAACATATTGATCAGTTATAGAAATTAATTATTATTGATTATTTTTAAATATATGAACCCAGACAACACATTGTTCACTAAGCACTAAAGATTGTTATTGTAAATAATTAATAAAATATATTTTAAAAAATTGAGAGAAAGGAAATATATATATATATATATATATATATATATATATATAGAGAGAGAGAGAGAGAGAGAGAGAGAGAGAGAGAGAGAGAGAGAGAGAGAGAGAGAGAGAGAGAGAGAGCTGAATGACAGATATTTTTAGTCATTTCTTCAGCAGTGATGTGAAAATAAAGAAGCTACTGTAAAAACAATATAAACAAGGGAATTCATGAATATGAAGAACTAATTATAATTTTGTATGGAAGAGAATGAAACTGAAAAGAGAGTTAATACAAAGGGAGAAGACTGCCTTTCAATTTGTCTGTATATTGAAGGTACCACAGGAGGTTTCGCTTTTAAGTAGTCATTTAACTGCCACATGCCAATGTAATATTTTCCATATTCAGATAGTTAAGTTTGCCACTATTAGAATAGCAGCTAGTTAGATTAGGTCTTTGCAGGCATGTTTCTTACTTTGCTTATATTCTTTTCATAAGACTTCTCATGCTTTCCTAATTTTTTGCAACTTTGCCAATGTGCTGTATTTTCCTGTTTTATAGATCACTTTATATCCCAAATGACAGTTTTTATCACTTGGATTTCAGTTAATACAAATCATGCCAATAAGGCAAGGGGTTCTTTTCCTCTTTAAATCTACATTTCCCCTTTTTTTCTGAGATGTATGACTTATTTCCATTTTATTTTATTTAATAAAGCTGTGCTAGTAGAAAGAGATGAAAAAACATATTGCCAGCTATGCTATTTTCTAGAGAAACAAATTGGCAACTGCCTACTTATGGAAAAGGAAACATTTACAGAATTATTAACTGAACCGCAGCTATAGTGTTCTGCCAGTTTCCAGGGTAATTTCTGTTGGCCTTTAATATAAATCAAGTTCATGTTGTACATCATATAAAATGAATTGCCAGATAGTTAGCTTTCTAAATTTCAGCCTCCATTTTGTGACCATACATTTTAGGCCACATATTAAGGCTCAAAATTCAAGATAACAATAAAAATACTACTAAATTTAAGGTAATAAAAATGCAGCAAAACTAAAAAAAAAAATCACGCATCTAGTTCTAAAATCATAATCAATAAAACTCCAAATCATAAGCAACTAATCAAATTGGTTTTAAAGACCTTTCTAAAGTCCTGCAATAATGCATTTAAGACTTGTCATTAGAAAATCATCAATTTAACAAAGGGAACTATGTGTTCACTTTTAAACAGTAGGCTTAACTTGCTGTTTAGTTCTAGATGGATTTTAAAGATTGAATTTTACAACTGTACAGTGCTACACAAAAATGATTTTCATCTCTTGTTATTTTAATTTCCTTAACATTTTAATATTGATAATATTAACTGGCTTCCAAAATTGTTCTAAATCATAATATTTAGTTTAGTCGATTTTATGAACCCAGTCATTGTAGTTTATAAAATAGGCTTTATGATTAATATATAGTATGAGATCACATGGATGTACTTTGTAAAACAAACAATGGATAAAACAAATCTGGCTTAGCACATTTTATGATCTTACTTAAGGACTACTTAATCTTTTTTCATTTTGCCATTATTGATCATGTGTGTTCATTTAATATAGAAATATTGTACTACTGTATTTTAATGTAAAGCATTGATTGATTGAATGACTGACTGATTTATATAATTTCAAGGTTTCCCAATTCTAAAATTATTCTGGGCAACTCCACAAACATAGATAAAAATACATAAAAACAACCATTATCCAAAGTAAAATATACTATCCCATCACATCAACCACTTACTTAGAGGCTGGGGCACCCATATAATCTAATGAAGATCTGGGGTGGGAATGACCAAATTCTTAAAGATTGAGGGCAGGCAAAATTGCAGCTGTACAAATCTACAGGGGATCTTGTTCCAAATTGCAGGTGTTGCATCAGAGAAGATCTGTTTCTTGGGTTCTTCTAAATCAGTGGTTCTCAACCTGTGGGTCGGGATCCCATTTGAGGTCGAACGACCATTTCACGGGGGTCGCCAAACAACGCAGTCCGCCATTTTTTCCCCCTTTTCCTTAGCTGTGCTACTCCCTTTTATTCTATTGGCTTTTGAAAGCCAATAGAATAGACTCTCTTGAATAGAGTCTAATTCTATTGGCTTCAAAAGCCAATAGGAATTGTCCAGGCTGTCTCTGCCCTGCTGAGCCCACCAAAAGTCCCATTCTGCAAACGGTGCTGCACCAGTTGAGTAGTCCTTGACTTACGACCAGTTGAGTAGTCCTCGACTTATGACCAGTTGGGGGGTCGCGGTATTAAAAAAGTTGAGAACCACTGTTCTAAATGATATTGCTTAATTAATGGAATGCAAGCAAACCAATTCTGTCAGAGTGCATGGGACAGGCTGACACTGTCAGAGATAGGCAGACCCTTAAATATATTTTAGCAGAGACTGCACAAAAGCTGTCCAGAACAGTTGGGTTCAACAGTGATCTCCTGAGTAGGGAGTATACCAGTGATGGTGTACCTTTTAGAGACCGAGTGCCCAAAAACTGCCCCCCTGCCCCTGCTCATCCTCCCTGCTCCCCCCCGCCCGCCCCCTGCCATGCCCACCCACAGGGCCATGCACTGCCTCCATGGCCCACCGCAGATCACCCAGGCAGCCCTGCAGATCACCCAGGCAGCCCTGCAGATCACCCAGGCAGCCCTGCAGTGCCATGGCAGTCACGCCCTCCACCCACACCACGCAGCATCATCTGCATGCTATGGGGCATGAGAACGGAGTCTTGTCCCTGCTGCCCGGCTATGTCCTTGGCTGCGCTGCTCTGTGCGGGCCACACCCAGGGGCAACTCTCCTCCAGGGGGGCTGCTGGTGAGGAGGGACCACGGGGGGAGGCAGGGCTGGGGCAACGGTGTGCGTGCCCACCGAGAGGGCTCTGAGTGCCGCCACTGGCACGCGTGCCATAGGTTCACCACCACTGGAGTATACTATCTTGTCCTTCAAGGCCAGCAGAAGCACCCCAAAAGCATGTCACCTCCTAAGTGGCCTTCACAAGGCAGCAAGAGCAGGGATCTAACAAACAGATTAATTATTGATGATTTGTTTACTTTTTCAGCAACTACAGGTTTAAATTTCTCCCAGATAACCAAGTATAACCATGCCTCTGCCACTTCAGTCAAACTTTCCCAGTTGGGGTTTCACTCCAGCTAAACCTGAGTAACTTTATCTGCTAGATAACTAGAATATTTTTCACAGAGACTCATTAGAGGATCCTAATGCTCATTCCTGCCCTTCAAGAAGTAGATCACTAGATAAAGGATTGCTGGTTGCTTATTGGTGGATGTGAGAAGAGTGAGAATAACTGTGTTTCACCACTCCTATCAACATGACATAATCTCTAACATGAACTTTTAACATACATTCAATCGGATTTACTCTTCCTCCAATATCATTCTAGTCATCTCTTCAGATATTTTAACTTTCAAAGATGGGTATACTGATAGAGGCCATGTAAGAGCACTCCCAGCCAAGGCCTGTGTCACTGCCAATTCTAGCTAGAAAACCATACCTTAGGTGAAGAGCCCATCAGATCCTCAGAAAAAAAAAACTCTCCAAGAGTTTTCTCCAAGTCTCCTTGGGTCAGATTCATCTAATAGGTTTTACCTTCCTTCAAGGAGTATGTTTAGATGGAGAAGCAAAAAAGTGAACAGAATGTGATCTGACCGTGGCAAAGAACTAATGGTAATAGCCTTTACCTTCAGACCATAGTACAACTGTCCTCAGATAAAAATCAAATCTAATGTATAATCTTAAACATGCATTAGTCCATCAATAATTTTGGACAAGTCCATGTTTATCATAGTGAGCATGAAGTCCCAAACAACCCCAAATCCAACACTATCCAGGTACATGTTAACCCTCAAAACTATTGCCTTGGGATTCAACTGCTATCACCAGTGGAATTTAACAGCTCAGATAAAGATGTTGCTGTATAGCAGGGAAATCAGTAAGGTAGCAACAAATTGAACTGTTCCCAAGGGCCCAACTTCAGTTAGAGCCCCTGTTTTTCTAGGATAAAGCCCCCAAAAGACATACTAATGTTCCAGATGACATCTGCCATCCTTCCTTCCCTACTTTTATAGCTGATGCAAAATGCAAAATCTAGATACCTCCCCCCACCCAGCTCTGCAAGTCTCAGTTATGCTAGCCAAGTTGGCTGAATTTCTCCTCAATTAAGTCATATGAAACTGACATTTAATAACAGTAGCTGGAGATTAGGGCCACCAAGTATCAAAAAAGATATTGAGACCCTAGAAAAAGTGCAGAGAAATATATAAGATTATAAGATTGTGTTTAAAAACCTTCACCTCACACATTTTTAAATTAAAATAGTTTATTTTTCCAGAGACTGTTATATCAGCAGTGAAATGTAATGAATGTAACAAATTCTTTTGGAATTTGCTGTATACTTATATGTGTGCCTGCATCTTAATTACATAGAGCAGAAATTCTAATATTTTCAGGGTAGTTCTTTTGGCATAAGAATTCTGATTTAAGAGGTAGCTATGTTTTAGGAGCACGTTTTATTTAATTAACCTCAGCCTCAAATCTTGCATTCTTACTTTTAAGGATAATGGGGCAGATTCATTAAATTTGCAAAACTTTCCTATAGAATGTGTACAGATGCTTGGAATGAACAGTACTTAAGAGGATAAATCAGACTGCCTGATAAATAATTGCATGTGTTATGACAATATATTCCATTACAAAAATTATGTCATAGTTGTGGGGAAATAGTGAAATTCAATTATGCTGGCTACCTAGAAATAATTATTCTTTTAAAAAGTCAAACATTTGTTGATACTTAATTCTCAAAATAGTTTAGATTCTTTATCTGTGCATAATTCATGTGAATAGGGAAGAAATGTTTTCAATGTTGTTGTTCATTGGAACCTCTACACTATAATGTATATGTTGAGTATTGCATATTTCATAGTTGAATTGCTATTTCTTTTTGAGATTGTGTGTGTGTGTGTGTGTGTGTGTGTGTGTGTGTGTACACACACACATGCATCCTTATTAGTTCTAGAATTAATATAGTGGTGTCACAACAAATGAGAGCCAGTTTGATGTAGTGGTTTATGGTATTGGACTAGGAACAGAAATACTTGAGCTCTAATCCCTCTTAGGCATTAGGCAAGCTTGGTGACCTTGCACCAGTCATTTTTAATAGAAGAGAATAATTATAGTTCAGAGATAAACTGCCTGAGTTTGATTATTTACTTGCAGACATTTCATTATCCAAATATGTAAAATTACATATTTGCAAGTGAGTGTGGGATTTGGGGAGTATAGTTTTGGTTGTAGTTTTCTCACTGATGGTTCCTTAATGAGAATATTGTTTTCTGTCTGATTGCTAGTGCTAATCTCTGCTTATGTGAATGTTGACTGCTCCAGGGGATGTGTTCTACTCCTTGTTTGCTTCTTAGGTTTTTTATTGCCTCTTTTAACTAAATTGCCAGTTGGTGTCTGATTTGTCTGAATGCCAGGTTCTCCAGCACTGGAGATGGATAATCCACGCAGTGGGTTGAGACTGTATTCCTGGCCAATCAGATCAGTCAGCCAAAGTTGCCACGCCCCGTCATGGACCATGATCCTTTAGTCTTGACTGATCTGGCCATGCGAGACATCTACAACTTTTGGCTCCTGGGCAGGTATAGTTCCTTTCCATTAGGGGGGATTTTTTCTAGTAGCTGAAATTGCTTAGTTTAAAAGTTAATTAGAGATAATTTAATTCAATTTAATTGACCACTCAAAAATTTCCTTGCTAAATTGTAAAACTCAGGAAGTCAGATTCCTACAGGGGAAACCACCCCCACTTAAAAGGGGGAAATCCCTAACTCCCCTCCCTAACCAACCCCAGCCACCTTCCAGCAGCCGGCAGCCGCCTTAAACAAACGGGGAGGCTCGGGCAACCCCTCGCGTTTACAAACAAACAAAAAAAAAGACAGAAAGGCAAGCAGTTAGCAAGGGAAGCGGAGGACAAAGGGGACGCATGCTGGGAGGGAGATTGATTAAGGGAAACAGCTGGCGTGCGAAGGAGCAGTCTTTTCACTCCAGGCTGCTCAGGATTTTTTAAACGAGGCGCCATTGTCTGCACAGCTGGAAGCACGCGCAGCTCTTTGTTACAACCGCACGTGGCATAGGCAGCCTTGTTAACACATGCGCAGTAGTTTCCTGGCAGCGGCGGCCATATTTTTTGTCCAAACAGGGGAGTTAAAGTTCCTTAAGAAAGCTAGGTTCAGCCGCTGGAGTGAATTAATAGGCAAGCAGTACTGGGGTACTAAAGCATCTATTATTCATTCAGAGACATTCAAATCAGACACATAGCTACTGGTTCCAGGACTTGGTGTCTTCTACCTAAAGTAAATAAGAACCTTTCATAACTAACTGTGTTTAGTTGCCTTTGGCTCCTCCCAGACTTCGGGTCCCCCATTAGTGGCCCGTACGCCTCTGGATTTAGTGGTGGGTTCCAGGCATCCCCAGTCGCGTGCCTGTCCTTACCCACCATAGTCAAGCCGGGTTCCAGGCATTCCCATTAGCGTGCCTGTTCTTATCCGTGCACAGTGACTAACTCTGACAATTTTGCAGAGTCTGCTCCTGAGTTCCAGACGCCCCCAGTAGTGCGCCTGTCCTTACTCAAAGTTGGAGCTCTCCTACTACCTGGGTCCCCCCTATCGCGGCCCAGCGTTAGTGGAGAATGGAGGAAGCAATCATTCCCTCCACTGGAGCCCCGCCTTCATCCTCTGGAGCACCTGCTTCAGAGGATTCGGAATCCTCTGCAGCCCCTAGAAAGGCTGCAAGGAAGTCATCAAAGAAGGCTGACAAACAGGCAATCAGAAGACACCAAGCCCTAGAAAAAGAGTTCGACAGAGCCCAGAAAAGGGCCAGAATTGAAAATAGGCAGAATGGGGGAATAGGTCCTGACCTACCGCTGGGTCTCCCTTCATCCCCACGGGCCATTTGGTCATTAGGGAACTCATCACAGTCCCAAACAGAGGGTGGGATAGGCGAATTCTCATCGCTCTCCCGATCCCCCTCCCCACGGAGGTTACAGGAAACCCCGAGGACCATGCTAACCACAGCACCTGCAGGGTCGCAGGCAATGGTCACTCCTCCTGCATTGACAGGGGATCTGCTAGCTACCCTAATAGCACAGGCAGTGGACCGTGCATTTGAGGCCAGGGCTCAAACTTCAAAAGCCAAGCCTCTAGGACTTAGAACGAGGCATCGGGAGGAAACAGAGGATCATCAGGACCTCTCCTCCATCTCAGACTCGTCGGTCTCTGAGGAAGCTTACCTGGACCAGCCAGGTACGTCACAAGGGATTCAAATGTCTGAGGAGGAGGAGGACACCTCACCTCAAGGGCCGTCCTTCAGCGGCCTGTTTAACCCTTCTCTTTTTGTTACTATTCTGCGCAAGGCTGAGGCCACAGCCCATCTGGGGCATGGGACACCAGCGGAGCCTGTCACAGTTGACACGGAGGCTGAGCCGACGTTCGCCGAAAAGGTAACCACTCAACACCGCATACCATGCCCGACCATGTTCCTAAACACAATAAGGAAACAGTGGGCAGCGCCAACCTCCCTACCGCTTCCTAGCAATGCGGAGAGGAAGCTATTTAACGTAGCAAGGGAGCTAGAGGGAACATTGGAGGTGCCGGTGGTGGACGAACCCATAGGTCCCCTGATATCGGACACGGCCATATCAGGAGATTTTGCTGAGGCTCTTAAAGCCGAGGACCGAAAGAGTGAGTCCAACTACAGGAGAACGCACCAGGCAATAGCTTGGGCTACCAGGGCGTCTACCTCTGCGTCCTTTTTCTCCAGAGCCACACTTTGTTGGCTCCGTGAGTTACAGGGCCGGGTTCCCATGGAGGATATACGCACTCACCAGGAACTCAGCAAAATGGTAGCGGCCACGGAATATGCGTCGGACGCAACACTTTTAGCGACCAAGTTTTCAGCCAAGGCAATGGCGGCAAACAACACGAGCAGGCGCATCCTCTGGCTAAAGAACTGGCAGGCGGATACCAAATCCAAGTGGAAATTGGCTTCGGCTCCGTACCAAGGGGCAAAGCTGTTTGGTGAGGCACTAACGCCATACCTGACAGAGAACAAGGACAAGCGCAAGGTCCTTAAACACATGCTTAAAAGGCAGGACAAGAGACCCGGCTCCTGGGGAAGGAAACAATCCTTTCGTACGGAAGCCAGGGTCAACTACTTTCAAAATTCCCAACCCTTCCAAGCTAGACAGGATAGGGAAAGACAGGGGGACAGACAGAACACAAGACATAGGCAAACACAGGGAAGACGGCCCTTTCGGGGGAACAACCGCCCCTTCCGCCGTACCAGATGACTCCCGCCCAGACCTTCCCATAGGGGGCAGACTAGCAGGGTTTGCTCCCCAGTGGGAAGAGACCACCACGGACGTATGGGTCAGGAACACCATACGTCATGGTCTATCTCTAGAATTTCTCTCAAAGCCCCCGAACCGCTTCCGCCCGTGCCCCTGTCCCACAAACCCAACAAAGAGAAGGCTCATGAACGAGGCCGTTCAGCACCTTCTAAACATACGGGCCGTAGAGCCGGTGCCTATGAACCAGAGAGACCAGGGGTTTTATTCTATCCTCTTCGTGGTCCCAAAACCCTCGGGGGGTTGGAGAGCCGTTTTGGATTTGAAAAGGCTAAATTTCTACATAAAATACCGCAAATTCAAAATGCAGACACTACGCTCCATCCTTGGAAGCGTAAGGAAAGGGGATTTTCTGGCATCGATCGACCTCACGGAGGCATACTTGCACATCCCTATCTCTCTGGCTCACCGCCGCTTTCTACGGTTTGCCTACAGGGGGCACCATTTTCAATACAGGGCACTTCCATTCGGCCTGTCATCAGCGCCCAGGGTGTTCACCAAGATTCTGGCGGTTCTGGCAGCACAACTAAGAAACGTACCAGTCAGAGTCCAGTGCTACCTGGACGATATTCTAATCCAGTCATCGTCCGCCCAGCAGTCTCGGGCGGACCTAAAGTTAGTGATAAAAATGCTGCAGGACCACGGCTTCTCGGTGAACTTTCCAAAGAGCCATCTAACCCCAACTACGAGAATACTCCACCTGGGAGCGGTCATAGACACAAAGGAATGCAAGGTGTACCTATCACAGGAACGCCTCAGCAGCATAAAGAAAGCCGTAAAACAGGTAAGCCGCGGTCAGTCAGTGACGCTGGTCTGTCTTTCCCAGCTGCTAGGGAAGATGATATCGACCATAGCAATAGTTCCTTGGGCAAGGCTGCACTCAAGAGAACTGCAATGGTTCATGCTCCCGTTTCAGAGACAACAAATCAGTGCATCCCGGAAGAGGGTAGGCATACCTCTGAGAGTACGACACTCCCTCAGGTGGTGGCTATCTCCAGCTCTCCTCAGGGGGTCCCCCTTCAGGGAACCAGACAGAGTAGTAGTCACAACAGATGCGAGCTTATTCGGCTGGGGAGGCCACTTGGGGACCAAGTGGACACAGGGCCGCTGGTCAGCGGTGGATCTCCGACACAACATAAACTGGCTCGAGCTGCGGGCTATTCACCTAGCGTTAAGGCATTTTCACAGCAGCATAAAAGGCAGGCACGTACTGGTCCTGACGGACAACGTGACAGCCAAGGCCCACATAAACCGTCAGGGGGGCACACACTCTCGCTCGCTCTCGGCCGAGGCCCTCCTACTGGGGGCCTGGGCGGAACAAAATCTGGCCTCCATAAAGGCCGACCACATATCGGGGGAGGCAAACATCCAAGCAGATCTGTTGAGCAGATCAACAATAGATCACTCGGAGTGGCAACTACACCCGAGGATCTTCAGGGAGGTCTGTCACCGCTTCGGGCTTCCCCAGGTGGACCTTTTTGCCTCTCCTTCCAATGCCCACCTAACTCGCTTCTTCTCCCGATTCCCATCCAAGGGAGCAGAGCAGACGGACGCGTTACGGAGCCCATGGCCAAGGGGGCTCCTGTACGCGTTTCCACCCTTACCTCTCCTTCCGGCGGTAGTACGCAAGATTCTGCGGGAAAGGGCCGAGGTAATCCTTGTGGCCCCTTATTGGCCAAGGAGACCTTGGTTCGCAGACTTGAGGAGTCTCTCCCGCACGAATCCATGGCGGATTCCTCCGGAGAGGATCTCCCTCAAGCAGGGGGAGATCTCCCACCCAGAGCCACAATGGCTACAACTAGCCGTCTGGCTCTTGAACGGTCAATTTTAGCCAAGGGGGCTTGCTCACAGGGTGTAATTAGGGTCATACAGGCATCAAGGCGCCCCTCCACGAACCGTATCTACGAGGCCACGTGGAGAAGCTTCCAATCATGGTGCTCTAAACAGGAATTGTTACTCGAAGGGATCACAATTCCCAAGATCCTAGAATTTTTACTAGATGGCCTAGAGAGGGACCTCTCGCCAAACACACTGCGCAGGCAAATCGCCGCCCTCTCAACTATACTTTCTGCCAGCCCCGGTGAATCCTTGGGCAAGCATCCCTTAATACGATCCTTCCTCAAGGGGGCTGCAAACATCAGACCGCCAACCGTGCACAGGTATCCATCGTGGGAACTACCACGAGTACTACAAGCTCTTACCAGAGCGCCCTTCGAACCACTCAAAACATGTGACATTCGCTATCTGACCCATAAGGTAGCATTCTTGGTAGCCATCACGTCAGCTCGGCGGATATCCGAGTTAGCTTCTCTCTCAATGAGGAAGGACCTGTGCCATTTTCACAGGGACAAGGTAGTCCTAAGAATAGACCCTTCATTCATTCCAAAGGTCAACTCCCTTTTTCACAGATCACAGGAAATAGTCCTACCAGACTTCTGTCCAAACCCAGCTCATCCCCTGGAACAACAATGGCACACCTTGGACGTACGCAGGGCACTAAGACATTACATTTCACGCACAGCGGAATTCCGACGCTCGGAAGCGCTTTTCATATCCTTCCACCCTGCTACTAGGGGCCGGAAGGTCTCGTCCTCTACCATCGGTAGGTGGATTAGGGCATGCATCACGGGGGCATACCAGGCGGAGTCCTTGCAAGTCCCCAAGCATATCACAGCCCATTCCACAAGGAGTGCTGCCACCTCAGCAGCATGGGCCATGCAGGCTTCTATTGAAGAGGTATGCAGGGCAGCCACTTGGGCCTCGCCCTCTCCATTCATTCGTCATTACAAAATCGACAGGTACTCCTCTGCAGAGGCCTCCTTCGGTAGGAGGGTTCTCCAGCAGGTGCTAGACCAAAGTTGCACACGGGACCAGTCTATTCCCCAACCCAAGGGACAATAGGCTTTGGTATGTCCCACTGCGTGGATTATCCATCTCCAGTGCTGGAGAAGGGGCGTTGACTTACCTGAACGCCTTTTCTCAGCACGGAGATGGATAATCCACACCCACCCTTATAGACTAGAATAATAGGGTATATTTAGTGGAGCCAAAACGTCTTACTGTCAGTCAATGGCTGCGCTCGAGTCAAGACTAAAGGATCATGGTCCATGACGGGGCGTGGCAACTTTGGCTGACTGATCTGATTGGCCAGGAATACAGTCTCAACCCACTGCGTGGATTATCCATCTCCGTGCTGAGAAAAGGCGTTCAGGTAATCTAGCATGTTTGGATTTTGCTTGGTCTGTGATGCAAATAATTTCCTGGTTGAAACTGTGGTTGAATTTGTCCATGTAAGATTGAGTTTTTGTCATATCTTCTGAAAGCTAATTGGTATTTATGGATACTTTCTGCTAGTTTTCTGCCTGTCTGTCCTATATAGGCTGTTGCAAATATTGCACTTTAAGTTGTAGATAACATCTGTTCCCCCACCCACCCCTTGGGCTTCTGGGTCTTTTGGCTAAGCTATTTTGGATGGCTTTAGTTGGTTTGTGTGCTACAGTGATGCTATGTAGTTTTGGCATTTTGTTGGTCGTTTCTGAGATGTTTTTGATTATGGAAGAGTTATCCTTTTCATAGGTTATACTGGTTGTACTATAGTGGATTGAACGGTCAGATTCTTTCGAATAAGGTTGTGTGGGTATCCATTTTGTTGGAAGATGTACAAATGGTCTGTTTCCTCTTTCTGGTGTTGTTGCTGAAATATGTGTTTGTCTGAATATAATTCCTATATAGCTCCTCTTGTGGGAGCTTGGGTGATAATTTTGTAGTGGAACATTTGGTTAATATAGGTTGCTTTCCAATAGATTTGAATTTCTAGTTTGCTGTTGCTTCCTCTGCTGATGAAGATATCCAGGAAAGATACTGTGAAGCAACATCTAGAAGTTACAACATTCATATATTTACAACCAAAATTATGAATCCAGTATGTAGGCAACACCTTATCATCATCAATAATAATAATAATGAACTAGAGAAGGCATATTAAGTAATCAACAACATCTTCGAAGGAATAACATTTACAAGGGAAGAAGAAAACAATGTATAACAATTATACTTGAATGCACTTACACTTATCCATTATATTCAGTATATCTGAATTTTAAAGCATTATATTTAAAATGGTTTTAGTAGTTTTATTTTAATCTATTTTTGTGCCATACTTCAATAAATATTTTTAAAAATGTATAATGGAATATTAAGTTATTTTTAGAAAGTAGTTTATGAAATCACATGTAGCATGTACAGTCTTAGAAGATATTCATGATCTCCTCACCCACATAGGGCATGTATCGTGTAATATTATTTTTGATGCAGCACTTTGTCAAGGTTGAGAAACACTGATTTAACATGTCTTACCTAAAAGTACAAATACTACAGATCACTACTATTGGTATCACATCATTAATATGTAAATGTATACAGATTGTAATTGGTGCACATTAATTGATAGAAATACATGTGATTAAGGTTTCATCAAACTATGACTACTTTGCAATATGCATTTTAATTTCAGTTGGCCCCAAATCTATATGCAAAGTGTTTGAAGTACAAAATATTTTATTAGACTTAAGTTGATAAAATGACACTTAACATGGAATGACCCAAATGAATTTTGTTCACAGGGATATCAAACCAGATAATATCCTGATGGATGTTAATGGACATATTCGGTTAGCGGATTTTGGCTCTTGTCTGAAGCTGATGGAAGATGGAACGGTAAATTAGGTTTTTTTAAAATAAACCCGGTTAAAATGTAGTTCAGTCATCTTTAATATCTGATACTTGTTAACCAATTCAATTTTGGGATTATATTTGATGATAAAGAAACATTGGCTGCAAAATTATTCTTTTTGAGCAATTGTGTTGGACCTATAATAGAAACCCATTTTAATTCTTCTGGCTGTATATATATTATAAGATTCATTCACTTTGCACTCCTTTTATATATCTTACTTTACCATCATTGTCCATACATATTTAATAATTCCCATTATCTGTTGACTCTTCCATTTTTGATATATTTATATAGTTCTATATTGTAATATCTACTGTAAGTTTTGAGTGATATCTTTATTTGTTCTGTCTTAATGATCTATTTCACCATAGAATTTAGGTTCTGAGTGCAAAATTTAGATGCTTTTATTGTAGAACTAACAAAAAAGATATAATACTTGATAATGAAGGAGGATATGGAAGTTATAACAGTTATAAGTCTGGAAATGAGGAATTAAGATTCACAGAAAGGAAGACAAAGTATCCTTTTTAGTCAATTGCCTGACATGTTATTCAAGTTGTTAGGGGACCATTATAGTTGGAAATTAATCACACGAGAATTGGTGCGACATTAATATCGACATTAATGTCAATATGCCAAGTATAACAGAATAAAATAAGTTTGGAAGTTGATCAAAAAACTGATTCTGCTCCAGCTCTTTTAATTTGTATTCTCCTGTTCTATAGCCACTGTTGTAACCATGATATTTTGACTGCATTGCTCTCATTAAAATAAATGTGGAAATGGGAATGTAAACATTTCCTTTCTTCATTTGTGTAATGATTTTTTTTTTAAAAAAAGTACCTTATACTAGCCAGTTTTACAAAAATGTGTACTTTAAAACTGTTGTTTTATTTTTATGGTACATGTATAAAAGAGCCATTTAGAATTGTATCAGAGAATATAAACTTTACACTTGTCATATCATCCTGGAGAACTTTCATTCAGTTTCTTACATTCCTTTTCAATATTTTAGTATAGCATGGGTTGCAGAACAAAATGAACTCCTTATAGTTTTATGTCCTTAAACAACAAAGTTAGATATTGAAAAATACCTGCAGTCAGTTTTACTTTATGTATTTTGCTGTGAATGAATAGAACTTGATTTTTTTAAAAAAAAAGTATTTAGTAATAATGAACAAATATATCTATTCAGTTACTTCATAGCAATCTTTTGAATATTTCAGCATTTTAAAATATAAAAAGTTTCTAGTCCTACTTACGCCATCCTACTGACTCAAACCTGTAATTTTTCTTGGATTCTATCTCATGTAATGGTCTTCTCTGTAATTTGTGTTGTCTCACTATTTGAATGTTATCTGTACATTCTCTCCTGATCACTGGCCTTGAATATTGAATCTCAAGTTTTCTTTTTTTAAAAAAAAAAAGTATCAGAAACATGTGAAAAAATATCACAAATCCTGTTTGCATTGTAAAATACAGCTTAGTTTCTGTCATACTGTGATAAAATCCAGAGCCCACTTCTGCCTATTCATAGCTATTTTGTGTGTTCTAGTATTTCCTATCCATAACTCATAATTAGATTAAATATCTGGTTCTATATCACTTGCTATTATTCTTATTACTTTTTGTTTATTTCACTCCAAGTCCTGGCAAAATATTTTTAATTTTTGAAAAAGTGAAAATGTGCAGTTTGTTAATACAAACTTTAACTATTGGTACAACCTAAAAGAAATATATTAATGTAGAATTTTTCTTCACTGCAAGTTCAGAAACAAGATAACAGCTATAGCTAATAAATGCCAGATTGCTAATAGGATTTTTAATCTGTCATGGTGGAAAACATTCTTCTTTAATTCTATCTACTCACACCTATCACTGCTTTAAATATAAATGGATCTGTTCCTATACATATAAAAACAGAAACAGTGTTATGGGTAAAGTTTAATTCTGAAATAATAATCCCCACAGGTTCAGTCTTCAGTGGCAGTTGGAACACCAGATTATATCTCTCCAGAAATTCTGCAAGCCATGGAAGATGGGAAAGGAAAATATGGTCCTGAATGTGATTGGTGGTCCCTTGGTGTTTGCATGTATGAAATGCTGTATGGAGAAACACCTTTTTATGCTGAGTCTCTGGTGGAGACGTATGGAAAGATAATGAACCACAAAGTGAGTGAGCTATCCTTGTATGTAGAAATGAATGACAGTATCCAAGGAATCTAAAATTGTTTTGCTTAGTAATTCATTTATATTTATGTCTGCCTGTATTTAATATATTTTCTTTCAAAATGCATTTCTCATGGCAGCTCATGATAGAAAATAGTAAAAGGCACACCAGATTATGAAACATTTGTAAATTAATTCATTTTAAATGAATTAATATATTAATAGTTTTGCTTATTTCATTTACTTACTTATTGACTTGACTTTAAGTGCCCTAACATTTTTATTGATATTCTTGTTCGTTAATGAATAGATTTTTGGGTGAAATCTAATTAAACTGTTCTTCTGGTGAAACTGCCTCTGAAAATTGATCAGGTAGAGGGAATAGTGCCTTCTCCTGCTCCTGTACAAATTTCCATGTACCCAGAAGAATGACAAAATAAGGAAAAGATCATTAATGCAAATAAATATTGTTGTAAGGTTGAATTTCACCTTCTGAATTCTGTTTTTGGGTACAGCCTCCAAAATTGCAACCGTATGTTTCTTTTCATGTGACAAAAGCATAAATGATAACATTCATAGGCAGTATTCACATTAATTGTACTGAGTTAATTTAATTTGCCCTATTTCATCCTTTATCTGCCAACCAAAAGATAAATATGACTGCTGACCAGAAACAAGGATGTCTTCCTGTTAAAAGAAGTTCAGTTGCAACTAGACTGAATCTGTCAATTTTGATTTTTCTCAGTTTCTCATATTCCCAATTCTTAGTTTGTCACCACCTGGTTAATTAGTTTGCAAGTTTGTCCTTATCCAAAACAAATAAAATACCTCAAATTTTTACACATTTTCCTGCAAATTTCATTTAATATATGAAAGGTATATCCTTATTTATTTATGGTGTGTATCCTAGTATGTGTATTTTTTTCAAGACAGATACTGTATCTCTGGTATAAAATATTCTGTGTATACTTCCTCAAAACATATATTTTATGAATTCCTAGGTGCGTAACAAAATTCTAAAAACTCTAGATTTTAATATACAAGTATTGAAAATTTCTTACCAATTTGTGCTTATACTTCTGAATAAATTTATTATTGTAGAAGCTTCCTTGGAGAAAGTGGTAACTCACATTATGTGTCAATACATTTGTACTTGATAGATTTCTGATGGAAGATATAAATGTATGCATACAGAACTTATGGGTTTTTGCTTCTTGGGATTCGGCAGTTAGTTTATATTTTTTGGTAAAGTAGTTAGCGTTAGTTTATTAATTAGCATTCTCTTTTCCCTTTAAGGAGAGATTTCAGTTTCCTGTCCAAATGATAGATGTGTCTGAAAATGCCAAGGACCTAATTCGAAGGCTTATTTGCAGCAGAGAACATAGACTTGGGCAGAACGGAATAGAAGACTTTAAAAGCCACCCATTTTTTTCAGGGATTGATTGGGATAACATTCAGAACTGTGAAGCACCTTATATTCCTGAAGTCAGCAGTCCAACAGATACTTCAAATTTTGATGTAGATGATGACTGTTTAAAAAATTCTGTAAGTAATAGAGGAGAGTGTTTTTAATATGTTACATTGATATTTTTGTTATTTATGTATAAAATTTATACCTTACTTAAATAATACCCCAATCATTATTTAACATATGCAGCAAATAAGCTTACAAAAAATTATCAAAATTATGTCCACTGGGTCACAAAAAAATGGAAATTAATTTCTAAAAT